>NC_049227.1:715625-1431250 GCF_011100685.1 Canis lupus familiaris | reverse complement strand
GCCTGTGTTCTCTTCTAAGATTTTTACAGTTTCAGGGCTCACATTTAGGTCTTTAATTCATTTTGAATTCATTTTTGTGTATAGTGTAAAAAACGTGATTCACTGTCTTTCTTTTCCATGTTGCTGTCCAGTTTTCCCAACATCATCTGTTGAAGAGGCTATCTTTTGGATATTATTTTCCACTTTGTCAAAGATTAATTGACCATATAGTTGTAAGTTTATTTCTGGGTGTTCTATTCTGTTCCATTGATCTATGTGTCTGTTTTTGTGCAAGTACCATACTGTTTTGATGACCACAACTCTGTAATATAACTGGAAGTCCAGAATTGTGGTGCCTCCAGCTTTGGGTTTCTTTTTCAGGGTTGCTCTGGCTCTTCAGGGGCTGTATGGTTTCATACAAATTTTAGGATTGTTTGTTCTAGCCCTGTGAAAATGCTGGTGGTATTTTGATAAAGATTTGCATTAAATGTGTAGATTGGTTTGAGTAGTTTAGATATTTTAACAATACTTGTTCTTCCAGTCCATTAGCATGGAAAGTTTTTCTATTTCTTTGTGTCGTCTTCAATTTCTTTCATCGGTGTTTTACAGTTTTCAGAGGACAGGTCTTCCTTGGTTAGGTTTATTCCTAGGTATCTTATAATTTTTAGTGCAATTTCAAATGGTAGTTTTCTTAATTTCTTTTTCTGCTGCTTCATTATTGCTGTATAAAAATGTAACAGATTTCTGTGCATTAATTTTGTATCTTGTGACTTTACTGAATTTGCATATCAGTTTTAGTATTTTCTGGTGGTCTTTCAGGTTTCCCATTTAGAGTACCATGTCATCTGCAAATAGTGAAATTTCTACTTCTTCCTTACTGATTTGGATGACTTTTCTTTCTTTTTGTTGTGAGATTGCTGTGGCTAGGGACTTCCAGTTTTATGTTAAGTGAAAGTGGTAAAAGTCTTGTTCCTGACCTTAGGGAAAAGTCTCTCAGTTTTTCCCCATTAAGGATGATGTTAGCTGTAGGTTTTTTATAGATGGCCTTTATTAGTTGAGGTATGTTCCCTATAAACCTCCTTTGTTGAGGGTTCTTATCATGAATGGCTGTTATACATCGTAAAATGTTTTTTCTGCATCTATCGAAATGATCATATGGTCCATATCCTTTCTCTTATTGATGTGATGTCATGTTGATTGATTTGTGAGTACTGCAACACAAGAATAAATCCCACTTGATCGTGGTGAATGATTTTTTAATGTATTGTTGGAGTCAGTTTGCTAGTATTTTGTTGAGGACTTTTGCATCCATGTTCACCAAGGATATTGGTGTGTAGTTCTCTCTTTTAGTGGAGTCTTTCCCTGATTTTTGTATCAGGGTAATGCTGGTATCATAGAATGAATTTGAAAGTTTTTGGTCCCTTTTTTTTTTTTATCTTTTGGAGAAGTTTGGGAAGAATAAGTATGAACTCTTCCTTAGATATTAGTATTCTCCTTGAAAGCTATCTGTTCCTGGACTTTATGTTGGGAGTTTTCTGATTACTGATTCAATTTCATTGTAGGTAATCAGTCTGTCTAAAATTTCTATTTCTTCCTGTTTCAGCTTTGGTAGTTTGGATTTTGTCCATTTTTTCTAGGTTACCCAACTTGTTGGTATATAATTTTTCATAGTATTCTCTCATAATAGTTTGTGTTTCTGTGGTGCAAGGTGTTACTTCTCCTCTCTAATTGTTATTTTATTTATTTGAGTCCTTTCTCTTTTTTCTTGATAAATATGGCTGGAGGCTTATCAATTTTATTGATTTTTTTTCAAAGAACAAGTTTCTGTTTTCACTGATCTATTCTATTGTTATTTTAGTTTCTATAATGTATTTCTGCTCTAATCTTTATTATTTCCTTCCTTCTGCTGATTTTAGGTTTTATTTGTTCTTTGTTCCTTTAAGGTGTAAGGTTAGGTTGCTTGAGATTTTTTTCTTGATTCTTAAAGTAGATCTGTATTGCTATAAACTTCCCTCTTAGAATCACTTATGCTGCATCCCAAAGGTTTTGGATTGTGTTTTCATTTTCATTTGTTTCCATGTATTTTGTACTTCTCCTTTTATTTCCTGATTGACCCATTCATGTTTATTAGCATGTTATTTAACCTGTGGTCTTCCCAGATTTTTTTCTTGTGGTTCACTTCTAGTTTCATAGCATTGTGGTCAGAAAAAATGCGTGGTATGATTTCAATACTCTTGAATCTGGTGAGGCTTGTTTTGTGGGCTAATATGTTATCTATTCCAGATAATGTTCCATGTGCACTTAAAAAGAATGTGTATTCTGCTGTTTTTTGCATGGAATGTTCTGTATATATCTGTTAAAGCCATCTGTTCCAGTGTGTCATTTGGTTTCTCCTATGTTGGGTGCATAAACATTTACAAATGTTAAATCTTCTTGTTGGATTACCCCCTTTATTATTAATTATATAGTGATCTTCTTTGTCTCTTGTTAGTCTTTGTGTTAAAGTCTATTTTGTCTGATATAAGTACTGCTACTCTGGATTTCTTTGGACATTTGTATGATACCTGTTTCTCCTTCTTCTCACTTTTTAAAAAAGATTTTATTTATTTATTCATGAGAGACACAGAGAGAGAGCCAGAGACACAGGCAAAGGGAAAAGCAGGCTCCTTGTGGGGAGCCTGATGTGGGACTTGATCCCAGGACCCTGGGATCACGACCTGAGCCAAAGGCAGACGCTCAACCACTGAATCATCCAAAGCATCCCTCCATCCTTTCACTTTCAATCTGCAAGTTTGCTGATTTTGTTAGTGATATATGTGGATTTCTTTCTCTGTATTCTTTGCATGTTCATTAGCGGGTTTTGATTTGTGGTTACCATTAAGTTTGATATATAACGCCTTCTGCATATAACAGTCTGTATTTTTTAAAGATTTCTTTTATTTACTTATTTGGGAGAGAGAGCTGGAGGAGGGACAGAGGGAGAGGATCTCAAGCAGACCCTGCACTGAGCATGGAGCCTGATGTGAGGCTTGATCTCACAATCCTTAGATCATGACCTGAGCCAAAATCAAGAGTTAGACACAACTGACTGAGCCCCCAAGGTGCCCTATAGCAGTCTATATTAAGTTGATGGTTGTTTAAGTTTGAACCCATTCTTTTTTTTTTTTTTTTTTTTTTGAACCCATTCTTTACTCTTCTCCATGTTTTGGTAAATGGTGTCATATTTTATATCCTTTTACTTTTGTGAGTTCTTTGACTGATTTTTTACAGAAATATTCATTTTTACTGATTTTGTGTTTTCTACCTTTATACTTTCACTTTTGGTTTCTCCTTTCCACTCAAAAAGTCCCCTTTAATATTTCTTGCAGGGCTGGTTTAGTGGTCATGAATTCCTTTAACTTTTGTTTGTCCTGGAAACTCTTTATGTTTCCTTCTATTCTGAATGATAGCCTTGCTGGGTAGTGTACTCTTGGCTGTAGATTTTTCTTATTCAGCCCTTTGAATATCTCAGGCCACTCTTTTCTGGGTTAGAAAGTTTC
Source organism: Canis lupus familiaris (assembly GCF_011100685.1). Taxonomy (NCBI): domain Eukaryota; kingdom Metazoa; phylum Chordata; class Mammalia; order Carnivora; family Canidae; genus Canis; species Canis lupus. The sequence goes on along the minus strand of NC_049227.1, from coordinate 1,427,732 downwards.
TGCTGAAAAATCTGGTGATATCCTTATGGGATTGCTTTGTATGTAACTGTCTTCCTTGTTTTGCTGATTTAAAAAAAAAATTAGAGAGAGAAGGGGGAGGCAGAGGGAGAAGGAGAGAGAGAGTCCCAAGCAGACTCTGTACTCAGCATAAAGCCTGACATAGGGCTCAATCCCACGACCTCGAGATCATGACTTGAGCTGAAATCAAGAGCCAGACGCTCAGCCAGGTCATGCAGGCACCCCTTGTCTTACTGCTTTTAATGCTTTTTCTTTATCACTATATTTTGCCACTTTAATTACACTGTGTCTTGGTGTGGATATGCTTTTGTTCATTTTGTTGGAGATTCTCTTTGCCTCCTGGATCTCAATATCTGTTTCCTTTCTCAGATTAGGGAAGTTTTCAGCTATTATTTCTTCAAATAAATTATCTGCCCCTATTTTCCTCTTCCTTTTCTTCTGGAACTCCTATAATATGAACATTACTACATTTAATGGAGTCAATGATTTCCCTAAGTGTATTCCCATTTTGCATAATTCTTTTTCTCTCTTTTGTTCAGCTTCATTACTTTCCACTACTCTGGCTTCTAAGTCATTAATCTGTTCCTCTGCTTCTTCCAGCCTGCTATTCATTCCATCCAACATACTTCTCATATCATTTATTGAGGCCTTTGATCTCTGTTATCTTATTCCTTATCTCTGTATTAAGAGATACACTGATGTACTCCACTGTTTCCTCAAGTTCAGTGAGTATCTTTAAGATCACTACTTTAGATTCTCTACCTGGTATATTATTTATATTCATTTCATTTAGGTCTCTTGCTGTGGCTTGGTCCTGCTCAGGACATATTCCTCTGTCTCCTCATTTTGTCAAACATTTTATGTCTATTTCTGTGTGTTAGGAACATCAGCTATGTCCCCTCCTCTGGAAAGTAATGGCTTTATGAAGAAAAGGTCCTGTAATGCCCTAACATGCAGTGTTCCCTGCTCCCCAGGACCCAGTGGTTCAGGGATTGTCTCATACCTGTGTTATGTATGCCCTGCTGTTGAGTTCTGAGCACTATTTCCTTCAGTCCTGTCATCTGCAGAGGCTCTCTTTGCCTGTTGCGGGCTGTGTTTGGTCCCCAGTTGAGAGGACACATTTTAACAAGCTGTGCACTGATCTGCTTACAAAGTGAGACCCATCACTGCTGCCATTGGAACTGAGATTCTGCAAAAGGTGCAGGTCAGGAGATGAGGTATTAGTGAGGTTTGTGCTGATCTTCTGCTGGAGGGGCCCCGTAGCACCCAGACTGAGGTGAGCATGACCAAAAAGGGTGGATTTCTGAAGCACAGGGAGGCAGAGCTTGGTGTAAGCAAATTAGGTAGTGAGTGCTGGCACCATGTTCATTTCTGCAAGTGCCCATGTATTTATACTGGGGGGCAAGGGAAGGAAATGGTGCCCAGCAGCTACTTTGTTCCTAGAGGGGTCTCTCTGTGATCCCTGCCTCTTCAATATAGGCTCTGAGATGAGTAAATAACTCCTCCTTCTGTCTTCTCCTGGTGTTTTTCAAACTGCTGCTTCCATGCTGTATCTCCACTGGCTATTTTTCCTGCTGTCTCTTTAAGGAGGGGGATTCAGCTTCTTCTTGCCCTCCTGCCTCACCCAGAGCCAAACCTGATGATTTTTAAAATTTCTGGCTTTCAATTTAACTTTTAAATGTCCTGCTGGTTATAAGAACTCATGAGATTTGGTCCCTCTTGTTTTCAAAGTCAAATGTTATGGGGATTCACCTTCCCTGTGCGGGGTCCCTGGTGTGATGCTCTATTTTTTGTCCTTCTCCACGTACCAGCTCTCTCCCCATCATGGATGGCCATGGCCCATGTTGCTCCTAAACTGTGTCTTTGCCCTACCTATTTCCTACCTATTTTGCCCTACCTATTTCCTACCTATTTCAATAGGGCCTCTTCTCTACCTTTTGTTGTGGACCTTTTGTTCAGATCACTTTCTGGGTTACTTACATTGATGTGAGTGCTATCTAGTTGTGTCTCTGGGATGAGGTGAGGATAGGGCCCTCCTACTCTGCCATCTTCCCAGCCTCTGTGTCCAGAATTTTTTTTGAATAGGTTCCATGCCCAGCATGGAGTCCAACACAAGGCTTGAACTTACAACCCTGAGATCAAGACCTGAGATGAGACTAAAAGTCAGATACTTAACCAACTGAGCCACCCAAGCACTCCTGTTTTCCGAATATTTTGAGAACTTTTACAGCGCAATAATAAAAAGATAAACAATTCAATTCAAAATGGGCAAGGGATCTCTCCTTTCCCCAAAGAAATGGAAAAATGGCCAATAAGCATCCCAAAAGATACTTGATGTCATTAGTTATCAGGGAAATGCAAATCACAACCACAATGAGATACTACTTCATACCCATTGGGATGACTATAATCAAAAGGACTGAAAACAACTATTGACTTGGATGTGGAGAAATCAGAACCCTCATAAACTGCTAGTGAGAATATAAAATGGTACAACAACTTTGCAAACAGTCTGGTGGTTCCTCAAAATGCTAAACATAGAGTTACCATTTAACCCAGTAATTCCACCCCTAAGTGTATGTCAAAGAGAAATGAGAAAGTCTACACAGATTTGTACTTGAATGTTCATAGCAGTATTCTATCATTATACTGTCAAAAAGTGGGAAAAACCCAAATGTCTCTCATCTGGTGAATGGATAAACAAAATATGGCATGTTCCCATAATGAAATACTATTCAGTAATAAAAGGCAACAAAGTACTGATGCATGTTACAATGTGAATGAACCTCAAAAATGTTATACCCAGGGGTGCTTGGGCAGCTCAGTTGGTTAAATGTCTGACTCTTGATTTCAGCCCAAGTCATGACCTCAGGGTCATGAGATTGAACCCCAAGTTAGGCTCCATGCTGGGTGTGGAATCTGCTTGAGATTCTCTCTCTCTCTCTCTCCCTCTCCTCCACTCAAGCTCTCTCTCGCTAAAAACAAACACAAAAACACATTATGCTCAGTGAAAAAATCCAAACATATAAAGAATACATATTGTTTAACTCCATTTATACTGAATGTCAGAAAAGACAAATCAATAAAGACAAAATAAATCAGTGGTTGCCTACAACTGTGAGAATGGGGAATAGATGTAAATAAGCATGGTATTTCTTTCGGAGTGATGGGAATGTTCTAAAATTAGATTGTGGCAATGGTTGCATAATTCTGCAAATATACTAAACATCATTTAATTATACACTTGAAATTGATGGGTTTTATATTATATAAATTACATTTCAATAAAGCTATTTTTTTAAGTAGACAGAGTCTATATAATTGCAAAGCCAAAGAGCCCAGCACCAATGGCCTTTATTCTTTTATGAATTCTTGTTTAAAATGCTGCATCACCTACACTCTTAATGTTTCCCAAAACTGTGGAAAAATCATTCACAGTAATAACTTCTAGCTAAAAGTGACTCAGAAGAGTGGACTCTCGATATGATGAAGTATTAGTCATAACTTAATCCAGTGGTTCTCAAAGTGTGGCTCTTGAAACAACAGCATCAGCTTTGCTGGGAATTTTACCTTATAACAATGCAAATTTTTGAGCTCCATTGAATCAAATGTCCCAAGTCAGAAACTCTGAGGGTAGAGCCCAGAAATCTGTATTTTAACAAACCTTCCAACTGATACTTATGCAGGCTCAAGTTTGAGAATCCGTATCTTATTGAATTGTCTCATTTATATTTTTCTTTTCAGGTATGTGTGAGAGGTAGAATTTAAAAATCTATTTCTGAAACTTCTTTTAAAAATTTTTGTGTAGGTATAAAAATAAGAATTCTAAGTCTTAAGAAAGCATTGCATCATCATTTGGTTAACACTACCTAAACAGATGGTGGATCTGACAGTGAGTGAAGTCATGGGCAGATGAAATCTGTAGGCAAGCTATTGCAATTGACATGCAAGAGGAGTGGGTCAGGGGACTGGTCAACTGTGGTGCAGCTACACCACCACAGGAGGAGGCTGTATCTCTCCCCCTTGTTTTGCCATCCTTCACTCTGGGTTTGAGGCTTGAGATCCCAATGAGAAGAAGGATTGAGATCCCAATGAGAAGAAGGACTCCCTATTTTAGCATCTCTTGGACCAAGGCTCCAGAATCCTCTAGAAGTTTCTCAACATCTCTGGTCAGGTTTCTCTCCACCCCTAAGTCTGCACTCAACATACATATCTCCCTGTCCTTCAATATGACTGTTTCAAAGGGAATTAGGTGACAGGAAAGGCAAATGTGGGTTTAGCCTGATCTCTTAAACAAGAATACCTTAAACTTGTCAAAGAATAAGTGGTTTTGATGTTATAGCAAAAAAAAAAAAACAAAAAACAAAAAAAAACAAGAAAAAAAAACAGAACCCTGATACCAAATCTGGGGTGGGGGTGTTGGGAGGGGGAAGCAGAAAGAAGGAAAATGCTATCCCAAACTCAATAACAAATGCAGAATAAAAATAGTGGCAAACTAAATCTAACAACACAGTAAATCATGGCCACCCAGAGTTTATCCCAAGAATGCAAGACAGTTGACTATTATGAAATATCACAAAAATCATACCACATTTTCAAAAGAGGCCTCAAGGGGCACCTGGCTGGTTCAGTTGGAAGAGTGTGTAATTAGATCTCAGGGTTATGCAGTTGAGCCCCATGTTCAGTGTAGAAGATTACTAAAAGAGAAAAATAATAAACATAAAAAAGAAGCCTCAAAAGACCTATGTTATTTAATACTTATTCTTGATAAACACAGTAAGCAGAATTAAAAGCATTCTCCGTTAGCATAATAAAGATTTTATATCTTAAACAGCCAATTTACAGCATAGAACACTTTTGACTGGGGCATTTCCATAAAATCAAGAATAATAGCAGGATGTGGCAAGCAGGATTACTATTTTATAGTGTTGTGGACATCCTGCCTGATGCAAAGGTATTTACACAGACACAAACGCATAGCAATTGTAAAATTATCACATATTGTCAGTAGGAGTATTAGCACGTTATCGAACACCTAAAAAAAACGAATAAAAAACAAACTGAAAGTTAAGAGAATTCAGTAAGGGAAGAAGAACTTCTAAAATTAATAATTTTTCATTTAGAAAAAAATAGAGGGTAAAGAGAATCTATTCAAAATGATAACAAGAAAACATCTGAAATAAACCTAACAAAAAACTGGGGGGGAGGTATTTAACAGTGTTGAGGTTGAATGTATTTTGGATGTTGAATTGTATTTAAAGTTTGTTTTTTTACTAAAAAGTGTTATGTATACTCTTTAAAAAGTCACATAGTTCTGCAAGGGTCACCCCAACCCCAATCTTCAATTGGTTGACACATGGCTTCTTCTTGGCTTCTCAGCTTCCCATATTTTTATGGACTTCCCACTGCGGAAGACTAGGATTTGCTCTCCATCACTCCCCACCCCGTGGCTGCCGCACAGCCCTCCCATCCCCCAAGATCACAATGTGCTTCTGTCAGACTTGAGGGTAACGCCATTCCATTCACACAGATACTCCCTGTCATATGTTATGAATCTTTTTCCTCTTAGAAGCAAATTCTGTTTTCCCTGCAGTTAACGCATTTCTTGATTTTTTTTTCATTTTACTTCTTTTTATTAATAGACTTTATTTATTAGAGAAATTTTAAGTTTACAAAAAAAAAATGAATGGAAACTATCGAGTTCCCACCTCCCCCTCCCTACTCCCTACACACAAAATTTCTCATATTACTAACATCTTGCATTACTGTGGTACATTTGTTACAATTGATGAGTTAATACTGGTACATTAGTATTAACTACAGTCCATGGTTTACACTGGACTTCATGCTCTGTGTTGTATAAGACATTTTCCCTTTTCAAAGGCATTGTTCCATTATCTTCCAATAACCAGTTTTACATGGAGAAATTCATAGCCATTTTTTTCCTCCAAAAACCTCTAGAATCTTATTTTTACCTTCAATGTTCTGAAATTTCATAGTGAGATGTTTTCCCCCAGCCATGCCATCTATAATTCCAGTCCTCTCCTTGCCGTTTTATAGCTCATTTCCTCCCTCTTTCTTTATCTTGTTGGGTTTTGTCTGCTTGATTAGTCTGTGCCCGGTGAGGGCGAGGACTTTGGTCTGTCTCTTCACTGTTGTGTTCCCAAAGCTAGACCAAAGCCTGCCTTAGAGCAGGTGCTCGGTAAGCAACTGCTGATAGATGAATAAACAAATGACCATGGAATGGGCCTATTTGCATTTGTATCTTCAGTTCTGGGAAATTTTCTGGAACTGTTTCTTTCATTATATCCACCCTTCTTTTTCTCTGTTCTCCACCTCTAGAAGTTCCATTATTGGGATGTTGGACTTCTTCAAGTAATCCTTGAATTTTCTTATCTTTTCTCTCTTATTTTCAAACTCCTTTTGCTCTACTTTATGGAAGGTTTCTTAATTTTATCTTCCAAACATTCTATTGAGTTTGTCATGACTTCTATTTTGCTTTTGATTTCCAAACGTTCCTTTTTGTTCTGAGTGTTCTTTTTTGTTTAAATAGCAACCTGTTCTATTCCTGCTTAATGAATGTATTATGCTCTCTTACTTCTCTGAGATTATTAATGATTGTTCTTTTTAAAGTTTTCTTTTTCCTGAATTGCCTTTGTTTCCTCTGAGGTGCTCACTGGATGTTTGTTTGTATTATCATTTTTCATATGAGAACATTTCCTTAGCCATTAAATGGGTCTTGGTGTTCTACTCATGTTTAGAAGTTGGGGGCTAAGAAGCTGACTAGAACCTGGGAACCCCAAGGCTGCAGCCAAGCATGGAAGCCTGACTAGGTCTGTTCATTGGAGATACCCTCCTGCCTGACTGGGTCTGACTGGGCCAATTCAGCAGAGGTACCCTGACGTCAGGGTCTTAAGTCTGATCAGGATCCTTAGCAGAAGGTTGCCTGTAATATTGGGGCATTATTAGTAATATTAGCAAGAGAAGAAAGCTTGAGATAGGTCTCTGCATTCAGAATATAAATATTCATTTTATTTCAGTACAGTTCACCTGCCTTTGTTGAACTAGTGTCCCCCATCCACCACAACACACTTCTCAGGTAGTAAACCTCTGGTTGTCTGCCGGTCTGGGGTGGGGGTGGGGTGGAAGTTGTGGGCCATAAATCAGATAGGGGTGGGGAGCTGAGGATACAACTGCATTTTTTTAAATGTTGAAATAATTTTAGATTTACGTCAAAATTACTAAAATAGTAGACAGTTCTTGTGGAGGCTTCACTCAGCTTGCCCTGATGTTAACATCTTACATAACCTTAATGCAATGATCAAAGCCAGGATACTGACATTGACAAAACAGTATCAACTAAACTATAGGCCTTGTTTGGATTTTAACAGTTTTCTATGCACTAAGATGCTTTTTTTTTTCCTTTTTCCATGTTTAGTTATATGAATTTTATGATATGTATAGATTTGTGTAATCACCACCACAATCAGGATACAGAACAGTTCTATCACTCCAAACTCTCTCATGCTATTTCTTTAAAGTCTAGCCCTCTCCCCCAACCCACTTTCTGGATATTGGGCCAATATCACATGTTCCAAGGAGTCTACCATGAATAACCTTATTAGCACAAACTGAGGAGACCACCATAAATAACAAAGACACTTGGGAAATGCCAACGGTTGGTTTTGTTTTGTTTTTTTAAGATTTTATTTATTTATCCATGAGAGACACACAGAGAGAGGCAGAGACACAGGCAGAGGGAGAAGCAGGCTCCCTATAGGGAGCCTGATGCAGGACTTGATCTCAGGACCCTGGGACCACAACCTCAGCTGAAAGCAGATGCTCAGCCACTGAGCCACTCAGGCGCCCTGAAATGCCAAAGGTTTAGAAGTGAGCAAGCAACTATGGCCGGGCATCTTTGAGTGATTCCTTATTATATATACTGTAGAGTAATGTGGGGACAACCGACATGTTTACTATGTTGCATCTTCCAATTCATGAACATGATATGTCACTTCATTTAAATTTCTCTTTTTTGATTTTCTTCATCACTATTTTGTATTTTTCAGCATCCAGATGTTGCACGTGTTTTTTTAAGAACTTATTTAGGGGAGCTATTGTATATGGTATTATTTTCAATTTTGGTTTTCAATTGTTTATTGCTAATATATAGGCATACAACTATTTTTTATATGTTTGCCTTGTATTCTGTAAACTTGCTAAGTTCAATTATAAGTTCTAGCCATTTTGTTGTAGATTTCTTGGGATTTTCTGCATTAATAATTTTGTGGACAGTTTTATTTCTTCCTTTCTATATGTTTTCTTTTGTTGTTGTTTTTTATTTTGGGGTTTTTGTTTTTTTTTTACCCTTTTTCTTGCCTGAGCCAGTGTACCGCCTAACATTTTCAGTATATTGAATAAGAGTAGTAAGAGTAGATATTCTTGCCTTCTACTCAATTTCAGAGGAAAAGTATTTATTTTTTCAATATGCATTATGATGGGATGCCTGGGTGGCTCAGTCAGTTAAGCATCCAACTCTTGATTGAAGCTCAGGTCATGATCCCAGGGTCCTGGGTTTGAGCTCAGCACCGAGTCTGGTTGTCCCTCTCACTCAGTGCTTCCTCCCCCTCTGCACTTGTGCTCTCTCTCTCAAATAAATGAATAAAATCTTTTTAAAAAAGAAAAAGATTCTCCCTCTTCCTCCCTCTGCCCCTCCCCATGCCCACTCACACTCCCTCTCAAAAAATAATGAAATATAATATTTACCTGTGGGTTTTTTTATAGATGCCCTTTATCAAGCTGAAAAAGATAGTTGCCTTCTATTTCTAGTTTGCTGAGATTTTTCATGAATGGGTGTTGAATTTAGTTAAATGTTTTTTTTTTAATTTTTTAATTTATTTATGATAGTCAGAGAGAGAGAGAGAGAGAGAGAGAGAATGGCAGAGACATAGGCAGAGGGAGAAGCAGGCTCCATGCCCTGGGAGCCCGATGTGGGATTCGATCCTGGGTCTCCAGGATCGCGCCCTGGGCCAAAGGCAGGCGCTAAACCGCTGCGCCACCCAGGGATCCCAGTTAAATGTTTTTTTTATATCAATTGATATAATCATGTGGTTTTTCTTCCATGAACTGTTAAAATAATGGATTAGCTTGATTCATTTTTGTTTTTTTTTTGTTTTTTGTTTGTTTGTTTTTGTTTTTTGTTTTGTTTTATTTTGTTTTGTTTTCTTTTTCTTTTTTTTGTTTTTGTTTTTTTGATTTTTGTTTTTTGTTTTTTGGGGGTTTTTTATTCATTTTGAATGCTTAAGTAGGTTTTCATTTCTAGAATAAAGCCCACTTGGTAGTGGTGTACTGTTCTTATATATGGCTGAAGCTGATTTATTAATATTTGGTTTGTATTTTATGTCTATGTTTACAAGGGATATTGCTCTGTGTTTGTTTGTTTTCTGTGTACTGTCTTATCTGATTTTTGTACTATGATAATCCTGGCCTTATAAAATTAGTTGGGAAGTATTTCTATTTCCTAGGAAAAAGTGTGTGGAATTGGTGTTTTATCTTTAAATGTTTGGTATAATTCACAACCGAAATCATCTGGACCGGTGCTATGGGCTGTGTCCCCTAAAGGTTTAAATGTTGAAGTCCTAACCCCCAGTATCTCATAATGTGATTTTATTTTGAATAGGATATTTAAAGAGATAATTAAGTTAAAATGAACTCATTAGAGTGGGCCTAAACCAATATGATTAGTATCCTTACAAAAAGGGATTAAGACACAGACATACACAGAGGGAAGACTGTATTAATACAGAGGGAGGAGACAACTCCCAGCAAGTCAAGGTGATAGGCTTCAGAAGAAACCAAATCTGCTGACATTTTGATCTTAGATCTCTATCATCCAGAATTTTAGGAAAATGAATTTCTGTTGTTTAAACCACCAGGTCTATGATTCTTTTTATGGTGGCCCTAGCAAACTAACATAGCTGAGGATTTATTTTTTGGGAGGTTTTGAACTACAAATTCAATGTTTTTAATAGCTATAGAACTATTTAATGTATCTATTTCATCTTGAATAAGTTTTAGTAGTTTGTAGTTTTTTAAAGAATTGGTCCATTTATCAATAAAATTTCTATATGTAGAGATTTTGGTAGTATTTCCTTTTAATTTTTTAAGTTTTTTTAGGGTATGTAATTTTGTCCCCACTTTCATTTATAATGTTTGGCATTTGTGTCTTTTCTCTTTTTAGCTTTGTCAGTCTTGCTAGAAGTTTGTTCATTTTATTCATCTTTTCAGAAAACATGTTATTAGTTTCATTGATTTTTTTCCATTTTCTTTACAATTTTATTGATTTCTACTCTTATCTTTATTATTTTCTTCTTCCTGCTTGATTTGGGTTTATTTGGATTTTCTTTTTCCAGTATCTTGATGTGGAACTTTATGAAATTGGATTGAGATATTTCTTCCTTTCTAAGGAAGAAATAAGATTTATTATCATAAATGTTATTCTAAGCTCTGCTTAGAATGTGAAATGTTGATATGTTTTATTTTCATTTTAATTCATTTCAAATGCAAGTTCAAAATTCAGTTCAAATGTAAGTTCAAAAATCCCAATTTATCTTCTGATTTCTTCTTTGACCCATGGGTTATTCAGAAGCATGATATTTAGTTTCCAAATATTTGGGGTTTTCTAGATATTTTTCTGTAAATCATTTCTAATTTAATTCCATTATAATCAGATACTCTACTTTGTGGGACTTGTATCTTTTTTAATTTATCAAAACTTCTGGTCCAGGATATGGTTTATCCAGAAAATAATGTATATTTTCTTATTGCAAAAGTTCAGAAGACGCCATCTCCAAATATGCCACTCTGAAATATGGATTATTTTGAGCCAAAGTCACTTGAGAAACAGCAGATGACAAGGGCTCTCTGACATTCTCCTTTTTACATAAAAGCAGGTCATAACATTTCCCATGAGAATGGAGCCTCTCTGTACAATGAAGAGAAGAGTATTTTTTTTTCCTTAAGGCTTCATTTCTTTATTCATGAGAGACAGAGTGAGGCAGAGGCAGACAGAAAAGCAGGCTCCCTCAGGTCCTGGGATTACGACCTGAACTGAAAGCAGATGCTGAACCGACTGAGCCACCCAGGCACCCCAGAAGAGAATTCTTATCACTAGAGACCTGTACAAGTAAGTTTACTAAAATAACCCTTAGCTTCTGCCAGTTTTCCATCTATTTCCTGGTCACTTGCCTACAAATTTTGCCCCTGGCCCAAGCCCCTTGCCAATTTATCACTCTTTGTGTAGAAAGGTATATAAGCTTTGAGGCCTAACAGCTTCTTCACATCTTTATTTTCCATCAAAGACTCCTATCTACATGAAAACACAGTAACCAAATCTGTGTACTTTTTTTCCTGTTAATCTTTCTTATGTTGGTTTAATTCTTAGGCCAGCCACAGAATCTAAGAGGGTAGGAGAAAGTTTTTTCTTCTCTACCTGTTGTTGGGTAGAGTATTCTATAAATATCAGTTAAATCAAGTTGATTGATAGCGTTTTTTAACTCCTTATACATTCTTACTGACTTTCTGTCTACTCATCTATCAGTTATTGAGAGGATTGTTGAAATATCCAACTATAATTGTGGTTATAGCTATTTCTGCCTGCATTGCTATTAGTTTTTGCTTCATAAATTTCAAAGCTCTCTTTTCTAGTGCATGGTGTTTGGGATTGTTGTGTCCTTATTCATTGAGCTCTTAATCATTATGAAATGACCTTTTTATCTTTGGTAATATTCTTTGCTCTGAGATCTACGTATTTGCTATCAATATAGTTATTCTGTTTTTCTTTTAATTGGAGTTGGCATGGACTGTTTCTTTCCCTCTTTTTACTTTTAACCTATTTGTGTCTTTATATTTAAAGTTGGTCTCTTGAAAACACCATGTAGGTAGGTCATGATTTTTTGTGCAATCTGACCATCTTACCTTTTAACTAAAAAGGTGTTTGTACATGACTTTTACTTAAATCGGTGTTTATACTGTTTATGTTTACTATTATTAATGATATGATAGAATTTAATTCATTTTGCTGCTTGTTTTCTATTTATCTCACATGTTCTTTATTCTGTTTTCCTCATCCCTGGGGCAAAACTCTTCTTATCATTCTATCCAATGCATTTTGGGAACAGAAATCATTCCTGGTCCTGCCTGAACTGAAGTTTGTTCTCGCTAAATTTTCAGAGCATTCTTTCCTAATGTAAGGTGGTTCCTCATATGCACACATTGATCAGAACTCAGGTGAAGACTGAGTACCCTCTGCCAATCTCTAGCATTCTCTATCCATTCAGCTCTCTTCTCTCCATTACTCTGCCCTGAAAACTCTGCACATCTTGGTCTCCTTGGACATCCAGCCCTACATCATCAGGTTAGGGAGACTGTTGGGCTCTCTATGGGTTCCCCTTCCATGCACCATCGCCTGGAAAGTCACCTTAGACTGCAAGCTGGGGCAAGCATAGCATTTATTTCAGGCAAGCATAGCATTTATTTCATTGTTTCTTGTCCTTCAGGGATCACCACTCTTCATTGCCTTGCATCCACTGTCTTGAGAGTTATTATTGCATATATTTTGTTGATATTTTGCCAAATTTTTGGTTGTTTCAAGTGAGTGGATAAATCCAATTCCTGCTACTCCCTCCTGACCAGTAGCAAAAGTCTAGAAGTCAGATACATACAAATTTTATATATCATAAAGGAACTATTTCAACTCAATGGTAAGGGACAATTATGACATGAATGCTTTTAGAAAAAGCAGTTAAATATATGAGAAAATATCAAATTAGATCTTGATATATTACATAACACTAAAATAAACTACATAGACAAAAGAGTCAAAATTATTTTTTAAAAGATTTATTTATCTATTTATTTATTTATTTATTTGAGACAGAGAGAGAGAATGTGTGAGCTGGGAGAGCGCCAGGGGGAAGGAGAGGGAGAGAGAAACTCCAGCAGACTCTGCGCTGAGTGTGGAGACCAACGGGGGCCCAGTCCCTACCCTGCAGTCATGATCTGAGACAAAACCAAGAGTTGGATGCTTAACCAACTGAGCCACCCAGGTGCCCCAAGAGTGAAATAAAATTCTAAATTTCAAACCATGAAAACATTAAAGGAAAATATGGATGAATATATTCATGGTCTCTATGTGAGCAAAAACTTCCTAAGTCTAAAATAATGAAAAGAAGTAGAAATTTTTAAAAAGTTGAAATATTGGGTTTTTTTGTTTTTAATAAACTTTTATTTTGTCATAATTTTAAATTTGCAGAAAAGTTGCAAAGATAATCCAAAGAGTTCTCCTCACCCATTTTTCCCCAATGTCATCATCATACACTAGACTAGATTTCTAAGGAAACAAAAGGTCAATAGCCTTCAAAATGAATTGGTTCTTAAAGTCAATATGTAAAATATAATCCACTAATAAAAAATAAGCAAAGAACATTCACAGACATCAAAAAAGATGAATGCTATTTATGTATTACATATAATATAAACATAAATATATATAAAGTAGTTATTACAATTAGGTTTTTGAAGAATATTTGATTGCATGCAACTAGTGTTCATAATAAATTTAAGTGGAAAACAAATTTATCATTCCAATTCTTTAAGAGTTAAAAAGTATATGTTTGGGGGTACCTGAGTGGCTCAGTTGGTTAAGCATCTGACTCTTGATTTTGGCTCAGGTCATCATCTCAGAGTTGTGAAATCGAACCCCACGTGGAGCTCCACATACAGTATGGAGCCTGCTTAGGATCCTCTCTTTCCCTCTCCCTCTGGCCCTTCCCCTGCTTGCATGCACATGCTCTCTCTCTCTCTCTAAGAAAAAAAGTGTATGTTTTTATAAGCCTAGAAACTCTAAGCACAGTTATAGCTGGGTTATTGAATTCTAAATAATAACATTTGTTGTCATTTTTGTGTTTTTCCATTTTATCTAAATATTCTACAATAAATATGATTTTTTAAAACCTATTTCCTTTTAAAAAGTCCTGATTTCTGCATAACTTCCATGTGGCTTATGGGACTGAAAACATGTTTCTCCTGTTCTAATATCATTTTTGGTCTCAGTGTTCTTTTCTGTTGGGAGCCTTCCTGCTGTGCAAATGATTAAGTGCATAGATTTTCTTTTGAACCAAAGGAAATGTTTTCAAAAGTTCTTAGGAGATCAATCCAGAAGAACTGAATTAATTCTCTAAAGAAAAAGACTTAAAGGGCCATCTGTATTTGATAATTTTTCTCTCTCTCCTATATTTCTTCTCTCCCTCTCTCTATCTCACCTCCCTCTCCCTCTCTCTTGTGTACAGACTTGGAGCAAAAATTCAAGCCAAGCCTAGCAGATGAACCCTGTTTGGTAGGAAAGAGAATATGTAGTGTTAAAGAGACCTAGGGAATGCCAGAAAGAAAGTTCTGAGCCATGAAAAAGAGCAAGGCTTCAGAGGGCCATCTGAGGGACAGCTGCTGTCCCAAGAATGGGACTGGGCTGGGCTGGTCAAAATCTTTACAATATCCTGGAAAAACAATTTTGCTCCACATCACTTAAAAACACGTAAAGAGCCTTTACAGAAAATTTGATCAGAGACTCCAGAATTTATGTTCAAAATTTGGGGAAATACTCATGTATATATTTTAGCAGTCCTTGGTTCTCTGTATCAGTGTTTCTCAAAGTAGCCTGCGGATCATCAACATTAGAATATTCTAGGATGCTGGTTCAAAACACTCCAGAACCCCACCCTAGGTCTACCAAAAGTTAATCTCTGGGCAGTGAAACCTGAGAATCTGGGCTTTTAGTATACACCAAGAAGCCTAATACACATTAGACTCTGAGAATCATTTTGTTCATATTATCCTATTATGCATAAATGGAGTAAAATGGGCAATGTTAGTTATATGTGTAGAGAATTTCATTTTTCATGTACTATTCAATATATACTTATACTCCATACTATGTGTCAGGTAATGAGTCTAGTCCTATGAGATCACATTCTAGGAAGAAAAAACATATTTGCCCATAGTGGAGAGAAATTAATTTTCCTTGTGAAGGTTGCATTAATGAAGATGTATTCAGATGCAAGCTATAGCATATACAGCCAAAAGCAGATTTAAATTATAGATAGTTAATTATCTATTAAATCAAAAAGTGTAAAGGAAAAGGCTTTTGGATTTGGCGAGTAGGTCAACAGTAGTATTATCAAGGTTCTTGCCCCCTTAGCAGGCTGCCAGAGTGGAGCAAATGTCACCTCCTTTTTCCTAGACATTATATTTCTTTTAACTCAACCTGAGGTCACATTAGCTTTTTTTTTTTTTTTTTTTTTTTTTGCAGGCATATCAACTATCAACTCTGACTCATATGATGTCAACTAATAGTTTTTTTACATGTACTACTTCTTAACCACTTCACTCTAATGTGTATTTTGCACAAATTTGGTTTTATTTTGTTGTTTTTTAATTTAAATTTTTAAATTTAATTTAAAAATTAACTTTTCCAAGACTGATCCCCTGCAGGATACCCTTGCAAAGAAGAAGTCACCCTCTGACAAAGCTGCACAGAAACTGACTACAACTCAGTGCTTAAGGCAATCAAACCCATTCAACCATATGGCTTAGACCTCAACCTTCTGATAATGCAGTAAAGAAAGTGCTTCTTACACTGTGAACTCTCACATAGTAAATCCTGCCACTGGCAGCAGCAAAGGCTAATCCCCAGCCTCTTGATCAGTCAGGGCAGGTGCTGATGCCTATTAGGCCCAACACATATCTTGAGCTGGTAGGATGTGATCAAACCCAAGATTCTATCATGTCATATGGTTATTTTATCCTGGCCTCTGATTATGTGAAGTGTGTGTTGCACTTAATGCTTTTCTAATTGTGCAGCTTTAAAGAGACATCAAGTTGAGAGTGTAGTGAGATGAAGACATAGTTTGCAGAACAGAGTACAGGACAGGAGAGGAGAGAGATACACAGGAAGAGAGCCTCAGAGATCCACAGAAGGTTCCCCCAGAGAATTCAATCAAATATTAATAAGCTCATTAGTGTGAGCAAAACTACCTAAGACCAAGGAAAGAACCATCCAAAAGGATCAGAGTGAACTGCTGTGTCTGGTTCTTACAAAGGCACAGGAATGATGCCTCTTCCTGCTAGTCAGAATGGAAAAAAATCCATCATTTAGAAGGCATTGGGCAGGGAATTCAAGGAGGTCTTGCCTCAATAGTGGGAATTATTACCCTGAACACTACTGTGGTTCCACTTTACAAATCTTAAAAGCAAGACTCTAAGGAATCAAACCATTTCCAAGTTACTTAACTGCATAGCAGAACAAAAGTAAAAAATACAGAAATATAAAAATATCCAGCACTCAATTAGGTAAAATGTATGATGTCTTGCATCCAATCAAAAATTACAAAACAAAGATTACAAAAAGAAGTAGGAAAATGGGACCCATAAGGATGAGATAAGCTAATCAATTAAAAATGATGCAAACTAGTATAACATTTCATGTTGATTATATTTCAATTTAGAAAAAAAAAGAAGCAGATTTTTTTAAACGAAAAAGAAAATGACCCAGAACTGACAAAGATGTTAGAATTATCAGACAGGGACATTAAAACTATCATTATAATTGTATTATAGAAGTTCAAAAAGTCAAGTAGAGATACGGGATATATTTTTTAATCCTAGATATGAAAACTATAATGTCTAAGATGAAAAATGCAGTGGATGCATTATGGCAGATTAAATATAGTAGAATAACAGAATATACCTTGAAGACTTAGCAAGAGAAATTATCCAAAATGAAACACACAGAGAAAAAAATTTTTTTTAAATAAACAGAGCTTCAGTAAGTTATGGAACAAATTCAAGTGACTAATAATACATGTAATTATAGTGCCCAAAGTGGAGGACAGGATAGAAAAAATGTTAAATATTTGAAGAAATTATAGCTGAAAAATTTACAATGCTGATTTTTAAAAAAAAAACTATTAAGAAACGTGAAGAAAATAGGCAGAGATTTGGAAAAAACTTATTCCAAGTAAGACATACAGATGGCAAACAGGTGCATGAAGATGCTCAATGCTACTCATCATCAGGGAAATGCAAATCAAAACCATAATGAGATGTCACCTCACATGTGTTAGGATGGCTGTCGTTGAAGACAAGTAGTTACTTGTTACTACTAGTGCTGATAAGATTGTGGAGTAAAGGGAGTATTCTGTGCTGTTGGTGGGAATGTAAATGGTGTGGCCACTACAGAAAATTGTATTGAGGTTTCAAAAAAAAGAAAGAAAGAAAGAAAGAAAGAAAGAAAGAAAGAAAGAAAGAAAGAAAGAAAGAAAGAAAGAAAGAAGAAAGAAAGAAAGAGAAAGAAAGGAGAAAGAAAGAGAAAGAAAGAAAGAGAAAGAAAGAAGAAAGAAAGAAAGAAGAAAGAAAGAAAGAAAGAAAGAAAGAAAGAAAAAGAAGAAAGAAAGAAAGAAAGAAAGAAAGAAAGAAAGAAAGAAAGAAAGAAAGAAAGAAAGAAAGGAGGAGAGAAAGAGAAGGAAAGGAAGAAAGAAAAAATAGAACACATATGATCCAATGATCCCACTTCTGGGTATATATCTGAAGGAACTGAAATCACAATCTTGAAGAGATATCTGCATCCACATGTTCATTACAGAATTATTTACAATAACTAAGACATGGAAACAGTCTAAGTACCTGTAGACTGGTGAATGGATATAAAAAATGGATATAGATTAATGGATAACATATTTATATATGTAATGGGTTGTTATTTATCCATGAGAAAAAAGAAACTGTTTCCATTTTTGACAACATAAAATGACCTTGAGGGCATTATGTTAAGTGAAATAAGTCAGATGAGAAAGAAAAATACCATAAAATCTCGCTTCTATGTGGAAAACTAAAACACATATGCACACACAGTAAAAACACAAACAAAAAACCAAAGCTCATAGATACAGAGAACAGATTGGTTGTTGCCAGAGACAGAGGGTAGGAAGTGGGCAAAATGAGTGAACCGGATCAAAGGATATGAACTTCCAATAATAAAATAAACAAATCATGAAGATATATATAGCACAAGGAGGTGTAGTATGCAAAAATATAGCTTGGTGACTGTAATTAATACTGTATTACATATTTGAAAGTTGCTCCAAGAATAGATCTTAAAAGTTCAAATCACACCCAAAAATTTTGTAACTATGTATGGTAGAGGGTATTTGCTAAAATTATTGTGGTTATCATTTCCCAACATAAACAAATATCAAATCATTATGTTGGACACTTGAAACTAATATAATGTTATGTCAATTATATCTTTAAAATAAGTAAATAAATATGAACTAAGGGAAAATGTGGAAAAAATGTGTGAAAGATCTGTCCACTGAAAACCACAAAGCATTGCTGAAAGAAATTATAGAAGATATGACACATATCTTGTTTATAGGTCAAAAGACTCAATGCCATGAATAGGTCAACTCTCCCCAAACTGATCTACAGATTCAGTACAATCCCTATGGGAATTCCAGCAGCCTTTTCTGCAGAAATGGAAAAGCCAATTCTCAAATGCATTGTGGAACTGCAAAGAGCCGTGAATAGCCAAAACAATATTGAAAAAGAAAGTTGGAGGATTAACACATCTCAATTTCAAAACTTATTATTAAGATGCAGCAACCAAAATATTGTGATATTGGAGGAAAGACAGACACAAATAGATCAATGGAACTGAAATGAGTCCAGAAATAGACCTACATATATATGGGCGACTAATTTTTTAAAAAGATGAAAACTAATTCAAAGAAAACATAGTCTTTTCAACAAACGGTGCTGGAACTACTGGATATCTACATGTGAAAGGACAGAAAAAGAGACAGAAGAAAGAGAGAGAAAGGGGACAACTTTCATCCATACATTGCCCCACGTGCAAAAAATAATTCAAAATGGATTGGAGACCTGACCACAAAATCTACATCTATGAAACTTCTTGGAGAAAGCAAGAGAAAATTCTTGGTGACCTAACATTAGGCAGAGATTTTGTAAATACATTCCAAAAGCTGAACCATAGTTACATTATGAAAATAAACCTCTGCTCTTCAGAAGACACTTAACAAAAAAAAAAGAAAGAAAGAAAGAAAGAAAGAAGAAAGAAAGAAAGAAAGAAAGAAAAAAGAAAGAAGAAAGAAAGAAAGAAAGAAAAAGAAAGAAAGAAAGAAAGAAAGAAAGAAAGAAAGAAAGAAAGAAAGAAAGAAAGAAAGAAAGAAAGAAAGAAAGAAAGAAAGAGAAAAAAGAAAAAATATGGGACACCTGGGTGGCTCAGTGGTTGAGCATCGGCTCAGGGCATGATCTCAGGGTCCTGGGGTCCAGTCCCACATCGGGCTCCCCACAGGGAGACTACTTCTCCTTCTGCCTGTGTCTCTGCCTCTCTCTTTGCATCTCTCATGAAAAATAAATAAAATCTTAAAAAAAAAAGGAAAGGAAAAATATTCCACAGACTAAAAGAAATTTTTCACAGAGCGTATATTTACAAAGTACTTGTATCCAGAATATATAGAGAACTTCCAAATTCAACAATTTTCCACCTAAAATCCACATGTGTTTTTTGTGCTGTGGCTACCAGACAGGTTAATATTGCATTTACACTGAGAATCCCTCTCCCTCTCCCTCTTTCTCTCTCTTATTCCCTTTCCCTCTCTCTCTAGCTCTCTCTGTCTATCTCTGTCTCTCTGTCTCGGTCTGTCTGTCTGTCTGTCTCTCTCACACACACCCCTCCACTTCAAATATTCAATTCACTGAGTCCTCCCCTGCAAACAACTCCCGGATGGGGCCATCACCAACTCCCATGGCACTGCCCCCCGGTGAGTCGGTCAAGCTATTCTGGGAGAGGTGGCCCTGCCGCTCCCTTGGACTCGGGAGCCTGCGGAGCACGTGCGAGGCGTCGCTACCCCGAAGCCAGGCGGAGGTCCCGCAGGGGCTCTGCTCCAGCTGGGACAGAGCCAGGTAAGCCAGCGATCCGATGCCCGCGGCGACCCCTGCTCCGCATGGAAGGGACACAGGAACACAGGCTGGGCCTCATAAATGGGAACCCACTGCCCATCGAGGACGGTCGGGGCTCCAGGACTGCTCTGACGCCTGAGAGCCACCTCCCTGCACACACCTCCCCCAGGGAGAAGGCCCAAGGAAACGGACAGAAACTGATCGTCAACAGGAACAAAAATCTCTTAGTATCCCTTCAGAAATAACTCGATGCTTTTCAATGAGTTCATGGAATCCATCTATTTGTGAGAGAATAAGAAAGATTCTCTCTTAAGGGGGCACTTGGTTTTGGCGGCCTACGAGGACAAAGACCAAATCTCCCACCAACGTTCTCCCATTTTGTTCCATGGCAGTGAGGAGATGATCGGAGGCTGCTGGGAATCAAATTAGAAAAACATCAAATAATTCTAGGGCATTTTATTCTATCTGATTTCCATTTGTACCTGAAAGGAAATGAACGTCCTACCAGCCGGGGAGGGCGCAACTGCCAGGTGGAGGTGCCAGGGTCGGGGGCTGCTGCGGGGCTTGCAGGCTCCCTGGTGTGTCTGGAGGCCGGGGAGGGGGCACCCCACACAGCCCGCAAAGACCTGTGACACCAGGGCAGGCAGCAGGGGAGGCGGACTGGACGGGTCCAGCGGAGCTCCTGCCTCCCAGCATTCCGGGGACAGCTGCGGGGGCCCCGGGGCTCACAAGTCACAGGGCAATGTAGTTTTGCACGTAGGTGAGGTCCAGAGCCGACAACCCAGAAAGAATTCTCGAGATGCCTTTGTGCAAAAAGGTGGTTTTATTAAAGCACAGGGAGCAGGGAGCACCGTGGGCAGGGAGAGCTGCTGCCCGGGCCTGGGAGGGGTGGCGGTCGCTACACCTGGGAGCTGGGGCTACGGGAAGGAGAGGAAGTCTGCCTTGCTTTCTGTGCTGGCAGCACTCCAGGCAGGTCCAGGGGCCCCCAAGACCACACTGTTGGGGGCTGCGCACTGCCGGCTGCAGAGGGCCTCCACAGATGGGATCGCAGCCAGGTCCCCCAGCCCCTGGGCTCCTGGCACCCCTCGCAGGGCCACCCCTTGGGGCCAGCCTTGTATCTGCTTCAGGCTTCCCTCCAGGGATGGCTAATTTTACGTGTCAACCTGACTAGTCTCGGGGGATCCAGTTAAGTACTTCGGGGTATGTCTGTAAGGGTGTCTCTGGATAAGATGAGCATTTGAATCTGCGGACTGGGGGATCCCTGGGTGGCCCAGTGGTTTGGCGCCTGCCTTCGGCCTAGGGCGTGATCCTGGAGTCCCAGGATCAAGTCCCACATCGGGCTCCCTGCATGGAGCCTGCTTCTCCTTCTGCCTGTGTCTCTCCCTCTCTCTGTGTCTGTCATGAATAAATAAAATTTAAAAAAAAAAAGAATCTGCGGACTG
This sequence comes from Canis lupus familiaris, assembly GCF_011100685.1. NCBI lineage: Eukaryota > Metazoa > Chordata > Mammalia > Carnivora > Canidae > Canis > Canis lupus. Next base: position 1,406,238 of record NC_049227.1, on the reverse strand, counting down.
AGTAAAGAAGGGGCCCTCCCTACCCAGTCCTGGACACCCTGAACAGAACAAAAGGTGGAGGAGGGAAGAACGCACCCTCCCCCTTTTCTTCTGCCTCGCTGTTGAGCTGGGCTCTCTCGTTTATCTTGCGCCCCTGGACTGGGAGTCATACCATCAGCCCCCTTGGCTCTCAGGCCTTCAAACCCAGACTGAATTCCACCACCAGCAATCCCGCGTCCCCGGTTTGCACACAGCAGATGATGGGTATGTCAGTTCCCATAATTTCAAGAGCTAGTTCGTCTTCATCAATAATCTCCTCTTGGCTCCTTTTTCCTTCAGGACCCTGCCTGGACACCTGCCCTGCAGACCTGCGTTGCTGGGCTCTTCCTGGGGCACCTCACAGCCAAGGTCTTCGGAACAGGCCCCAGCACGAGGCATTGCTCCCATGAGCCCTGGTTCTGTTCTGAGTCAGGTGTGAGCATGGAAAGGTCAGCAGGGCATTTCTTTCCGAAGCCCAGGGTTGAAAGTTCTCCTTTAAAAAATCCAGGTATATCTCTTTGGTGATACAAATCTCCAAGGAAGCCAAGGCTCCTGCGCAAGAAGGAAAGGACGCACTTACTAGATCCCTCCTGATGGAGATATAAGCAGTTTGTCCTGGTTTAGATTCAACAACCTCAAAATACACATGATCCATCAGAGCATCTGAGGCTACTGCTTCTGTGACGTGAGCGATCCTAGTGACACGCAGGGCAGAGCCCCCATCAAGTCACATGTCCAACAAAGGGCCATCCGGAAGCTGCTACCATGTGTGGATTTGGGGGAGCCCCACATGGGTGCAACCTCCTTGCAATCGAACCTTCTCTGAGTGACTTTTTTTTCCCCTTCGCCTCCAGCAAGCGGCAGGCCTGGCGATGTTTCCTCGTAAATAAGCAGGCCACCTGGTCTCACTCTCTTATGTCTTAGAAATTTTACCCTCATCTTCACCATAGGCAAAAGAGCTACAGAAGATAAGGAGAAGTTTTGAGGCCAGAGAAGGAAGTGGAAATTCTTCCCCTGTGCCTTACGAGGTTATTCCAGCTCCTGTCCCAGAATGTGTGTTTCTATGGTAACAGAAGGAAAGGACACCAAAGCTGGGGATGGTGACATGATCCAACAGGAAATGGGATTTTGGAGGTGTCGTGAGTCTTCTTCAAGGCGACCTCTTTTAGAAAGCTAGCAGGTGGTCCATGATCCCCAGGACTAGTAAGGAAACCTCCGCAGAGTTTTCAAACACAAGAATCTCCTCCTACTTGGCATGACGCTAGGCACGTGTTTAGTCCGCTTTTGCCACATTATGCTGCAGGAATGAGCAATCCCCAAACTACAGGAGCCGCGAAGCACATGCCTTTGTTTGTGTCTTATTCATGGTATATGTTGACTTGGCTGTGGCTCTGGTCCAAGTGCCTTCATCATTCCAGGGAGACAAGCCAAAGGGGCTGCCCTTGTCTGGGATAGGCCACTCTTTTGGCCAAGCAGGGCAAGGAAAAGAGCTAGTAGAAACATTCATTCCCACAGCGTCTGCTGGGATAGGCTGTATGTCCTGTCGCCTCGCACACCGTTGGCCAAAGTCAGCCCAAGAGCCAAAGTGGAAGCCAGTGGACTGGATGGAAGTCTGCTCCTCCCAACAGGGGCTGCCCCGGGGAGCGAGCTGAAAGGATGAGCCTGGGGAGAGGCGGTGAATGTGAGGAGGATACATGACCTAGAGTACTGCAGACCCCAGGGAGCCACGCCGCAGAAAATAAGGGGACCCTGGTCTGTTGACACCACATCAGGACAGAAATATCACAGATACTAAAATATTTTGAAGAGAGACACCTGGGTTGCTCAGTGGTTGAGCATCTGCCTTCAGCTCAGGGCGTGATTCTGGGGTCCTGGGATCGAGTCCCACATCGGGCTCCCTGCATGGAGCCTGCTTCTCCCTCTGCCTGTGTCTCTGCCTCTCTCTCTGTGTCTCTTATGAATAAATAAATAAAATCTTTAAAATACAATATTTCGAAGAAAACTGCAATATAGATATTATGACTCATTTAGAATGTTCTCATTGCAGATTGGTATAATTTAAAAGGACAAATTGGTCCTGTTCAAACTCAGAAAACCAGTTAGGGCTTTTCAGAATCAAAAGAAGTGCCACGAAGGCATTTTGAAAGAGGGCATTAATAATGGACGTGACGAGTTACCCTTGACTTCTTAAAAAAGAAAATGATTTTATAAATGAGTCCATTAAAAAGTATTCATGAGATATTAAGGCTCTGAGAACTGGTTGAATAGGAGGGAAGGTAAGACAATTAGGGCAGTTAGAAATCTGTTCTTTGTGAGCTTGCCAAAAGAAAGAATTCCTCCTAGGGTCCTTTGGTTGTTTCTCCGGCAGAGAGTTCTACGGCTTTGCAAGGGGCACTGGTAAGAGGAAGGTGCTTAGGGCACAGTCCCTGCTTGGGGCTCACCTCTGGTTTATTTGTTTTGTTTTGTTTTGTTTTGTTTTATTGGAGTTCAATTTGCCTACATATAGCATAACATCCAGTGCTCATCCCACCAAGTGCCCCGCTTGGTTTAAACCAATAAAGTTCAAGCCGGCGTGCAAGGACGATACTAGAAGTATGCACAAAGGGGCAGGCCCCTCTGGTGGTGGTGCCAGTGCCTCTGAGGGGCCCTATCTCCCAGCCTTGCCCTGAAAGGTGACGAGAAAAGGGGAGAGGTGAGAGAGTGCTCAAGGTGAAAGGAGCAGAGTGCAAAGGCAAGGATAAAACTGCTCTGCGTTTGAGGCAGGGCTGCCACTAGCCATGCAATGCGTATGCACAAAATTAGGAAAGCCACTGCTGTTATATAGTTTAAAAAGTCAGGGATTTGATTATGAGCTCCCCTAAGTACTTGTGAAGGTTTGTATGGGAGGGAAGCTTTGTTGGGAAGGCCTCTGTCCTTCTGTATAAATTAGTATATGTCCCTAAGGTAAATCTCTTTCAACTTATTCAGTGTGAAACCTGAACACCTGTACATGCAGGGCCTTGTTGGCAGGACTCCAAGCAGGTGGTATGGCTAGAACATCAAGTATAATCATGGGGGCTGGGCTCTGTGTGTTAGGGGGTGGTGACCGAGGAAGAAGTCACAGTGGGAGATGTGGTTAAAAAGGTGCCTAGAGCCAGGCTGTGAAGGGCCTTGCATGCCTGCTGATGGTTGGCAGTGGAAGGCCAGAGAAAAAGAAGCTCACCAGGCTGTAGGGAAGGTTAAGAAGCTCACTGTGGACCCCAAAATATCTATGTCCTAATCATTGGAGCCTGTGAATGTTCCCTTCCTTGGCCAGAGGGCTTAGCAGGTGTGATTAGGTTTAGGATCTTAAGATGCGGAGATGGACCTGGGTCGTCTGGGCCCCACGACATCATGAGCAGGACGCAGATAGAGATCCAAAGCCCCTGCACTGCTGGCTTTGAAGATGGAGGAAGGGGCTGTGAGCTCAGGGCTGCAGCTCTAGAAACCGGAATACAAACAAGTTCTTCCTTCCTGCCTCTAGAAGGAGCTTGGCCCTGCTGCCACCCCTGTTCTGGCCTCCCAGAGCCACTTCGGATTTCTGACCTTTAGAACTGTGGGAAGATAAGCGTGTGTTACTTTAAGCTACCGGGTTTGGGGTAATTAATTGCAACAGCCCCAGCATATGTCACAGAGGGCAGGTCTTGGGGCAGCCAGAGCCTGGACCAGAAGACTCCAGGTAGGCTGAGAATTCCTACACTTCCAGAGAAAATACTAGAACTTGGATTCTTATCTACTTTGTATTGCATCCTTTTTTTTTAAAAAAAAGAGAGATTTTATTTATTTATTCATGAGAGACACAGAGAGAGAGAGAGAGACACAGGCAGAGGGAGAAGCAGGCTCCATGCAGGGAGCCTGATGTGGGACTCGATCCCGGGTCTCCAGGATCACGCCCTGGGCTGAAGGCGGCGCTAAACCGTTGAGCCACCCAAGCTGCCATCCTTTAAAACGTCCATTGGGGAATACCTGGGTGGTTGAGCATCTGCCCTAAGCCAGGGCATGATCCTGGAGACCCGGGATCGAGTCCCGTGTCGAGCTCCCTGCATGGAGCCTGCTTCTCCCTCTGCCTGTGTCTCTGCCTCTCTCTCTGTGTCTCTCATAAATAAATAAATAGTCCATTTTTGTGAGTGTTTTATAGTTTGCTAACAAATGGTTTGTGCATACAGTGTGTAAGTTCACATACGTGTCCCGGGAGTGCCTGCTACAATTGTTTCTAATAGGGACGCACGATCAACACAAGTGTGGAGACCCCTGGCCCAGAGGCAGGAGGGCAGTGGGGAGACTTGGAGCAGGAGAGAACACGGAGAGCGAAGGGCCTGACCACAGGCAGTGGCAGTAGTTGTGAGGGACAGCACAGCCACCGAGGATGTGACCGGGGCCTGAGTCACGGGCTAGGCGGAGACCCCTCGGGAAGCCTTCAAGAGCAGACTGGCCGCGGGGGAGGAGCCAGTGGGTATCTGAGGAGCTGCATGAACAGGCCTGTGCTTCAGAGGAGAAAGCAGGACGAGCGAGCCGGGGGGCGGGGGGCCAGGGTGTCCACCGAGGCCCGGCGGGGAGGGGGGAGACAGAGAAAGAAGGCCAAGAGCCTCTGCAGCGGGCCGGAGGAGCAGGTGGACGGGGCCCAGGCCAGGCCAGGGGAGGTCAGAGGGTCAACCTGCAGGAGGGATGCGGGCGCGTGGATGTCCCCGGGGACCACGCTGAGCCTGGCAGGGCGCGGCGCGAGTGAGGCCAGGCTGGAGCAGACTCAGCAGGAGGGTAACTGGAGGTGACACGGCGGGCTTCTTCACCTCGCCTTTGCCACCAGAACGGAAACGACCAAATTCACTTTTAGAGAACAGTGTCCAGCTGGTATTTGAGGAAAACCTGAAACAGGGAGGGGTGGGATCCGGGCTCCCGAAATAGAGCATCTCTTTGACAGCTTTTTTTCAACAGAGGGAGGGTGGTGGGGAACACGGCACCCCCGGGAGAGGGGGCTGGCCCGCCCTGGGTGCTCCGAGAAACGGGTCAGGATCCCATCAGGCCAGGAAGTGGGCCTCCTTGAGATAAGGTTGACAAGCATCATACACATAAACTTGATTTTCTTTTTAGATGTGTTTGTGTGAGGTAATGCCGTTGGGGTCTTTTCTTTTTTCCCAATAAAACGAAATAAACACTCATGATGTTCAGTAAATAGACCACAGTCCGATGAGTGTGCAGGGATGAGGGTTGATGGGATTTCTCTTGCTTTTTAATGAAATATGTTTTAGTTCTTCCCCCACTCTGCCCTGCTGTAGACACCATTACTACCCACCCCCAGCAAGGTCTGTAATCCGATGCATCACATCAGCATCCCCCCAATCAGCATCCCCTCCTCAGGCCGACACTTTCAGAGGGGATGCTGGGAAGAGTGGCCAAAGAAATACCCAGTTTGAGATTCTGAGTCATGAATTGTCATAATTAGAAGGCAGACAGTGCGTTGCCGTTGCTCTATTTGCTGCCCATTCCCTGTAAAAGCTTTGGAAATTAAAATAATAGGCTTTTAAAACAAGAGCCCGGTAGGGCTCTCCTTAATGTTTTGCTGTTTTGCACTCGACGCATCAGTTGCAGACAGACCCAGACAGACCTGTGGCCAAGCGGTCCCAGAGAAGCCGGGTTGAAATGTCACCCCCAGCAGTCCCCTCTGGGCAGAGCAGAGGCCCCTCATCACTCCCTGGGACAGGCCAAGGAAGGAGCTCCAGGCACCAGTGTCCTCACCATAAACAGTGTCCTGTAAAGCGCAGGAGCCCGTGGCACCGCGGCGCATCTTATGCGCTCCCCGGAGCGGGTGGAGGCTGTCAAGTTGCTGTAGTTTCAGCGAAATCCCTTCCAGCTGAGATATTATTCAAGCTACTCTTCCTTCAAATAATTGATGGGAGAAAAGTACTCCTGGTTAAACTATTTTAGAGTTTGAGGAACGTAAACCATTCGTTGGACACTGGGTTTGATTTTTCATAACACAAGCACTATTTAAGAAACCAGAGAAGAGAGAACAGTGCCTGGAGCTGCGTCCTGAGAGCGCCGGGGCCACCCCGGGGCGGCCCGAAGCCCTACAGGCGCCAACCGCTGGGTCCTGCAAGGAGGGCCCACCAGAGGAGGTGTCGGGGGATGGGTGGGTGGGGTGCCGGGAGGAGAGGACACTGGCAGGGGCGCGGGGAGGCGCCTGCTCTGGAAACTGGTGGGCTGCTTGGCCCAGCGGCAGCCTTGCAGGTGGGCAACACTAGCCACCTCCACCAGCTAGACGTGGGGGGGGGGGGGTGAGGCAGGGAAGGGGGGTGCGCAGCATTTCCTACTTGGGTGATGCACAAAGGGGAGGAAGGGTGGGGAGGAGAGGTGGGGAACCTTCCTGCCGCAGTTCAGGCCTGCCCAGCGCCCGGCAATCTGAGTGTTTGTAGGCCCGCGGGTGGCCTTGCCACGCTGGCCTCCCCAGGAGTAACTCGGGGTTCCCAGCTTTCTGGCCCACCGGGTGGCCTCACGGGGGCCTCCCCGGCCCCTGTGGGGATGTGAGGTGCGCATCCGGCCCTAAGGCGGAGCCGCATTGCCACCGCCCACTCCGTGGCCCTGCTCCTCCACCGCACCTTCTAGCGGGGAGGCTCGGCCAGGAAGGAATGGAAGGGGCCCTCCCGTCGCCGCTCCAAGACGCGCTCGTGTCCCTTCTCCTCCGTGCATCCAAGCAGGCAGCCCGCAGGGCAGCACGACCCGCCTGCCGGCCCACGCAAGCCCGTTCACAGGGGCTCTAGCCAAGGAGACGTCGGAGGACGTGCATCTGGAGCCTTCCCTGCCGAGCAAGAGGCAAGAGCCCGGCAAGTGAGAGCCCCCTGCTGCCCCGGCCTTCCTGCCTCTGACCATGGCTGTCACGCCTGGCGCCACGGCCACCCTCCACCCTACTGTGAGGACAGGGAAACGGAAGGCTGGCTGGAATCTCTGACGCTGCTAAGCCACTGAGGCAACTGCAGAGCACCTGGTCCACGCGTCCTGCCACGTGAGATGATTAAATGTCTTCTGTGCTGGGGTTGCTCCTTGCGGCCAGGGCACCCCGCGGACCTTCGGCCTCCTCCACCATGTGAGCCCACCGGCCTCGCACCCAGCACCAGCCGCAGGCGGTGAGGCGCTCCCGGGGACCCAGCTGACAGCTCCCCCTCTGCCTCTTGGGTCAGCCAGACCTAAGAGCCGGTGGCGGCGGCAGGTGGCAGCATTGGGGATGGAAGCGGGGGGAACCCTGCCTCGCGGCCACGCCGACTGAGACTGTGGCCAATGGCAGCCCATCTTCTGGCAATTTGGGGTTCCCGGGGAGAAGCTGGTGGGAGGCTGCCGTGGCGGCCCCAAAGACATCCTGCTTCAAGGTCCCAGTGAGTTTCCTGAATCCTCTCAGCAGCAAGAATCCCAACAACGGCTGGCCCAGGAGAGGGGAGCATCAGGGCTTTTCTTTATGAAGCCAGACAGGCGCCCCTTGGGCCAGGGCGCAGGCAGGGGCTTCTGCGGAAGAAACGGCAGCCCAAGGCCTCGGGGCAGCCTCGGCCTCTGAACGTCCGCCGCCCTGTGCCGTCCTTCGAAGGGTAGCAGAAGCCCAGGCGACCCGTGTCCCCTCGGATGTCCGAAATGTCAGCACCGAGGGAGGTTTCTTTGGTACCGAGGCTTAGGAGCGAGAGTGAGCCTCCCCTATGCCTCTTGTGAACTCCAAGCCCCGCGTACCCGCAGCACAATAAAGGTTCCTTCCTCTGGGAGATGGGGTGGAACAGAAGTCTCCAGAAAGCTGAACGGACAGGACAGAGCAGGCTCTGCAAACTTTTTCTGTAATGGTAAATAATTTAGGCACTGAAGGGCCATATGGTCTCTGTCACAACGGTTCATCCCGTGAAAAGCAGCCACAGACAATGTGCGAGGGGTTAGGTGTTGCGAGGTCCAATAAATCCTTACTTACGGACACAGAAATTTGAATTTCATATCCTTTTCACGTCATGAAATAGTCTTCTGGGGCCTTTTTCCCCCCAACCATTTAAAAACGTAAAAACCATCCTTAGCTCGCAGCTGTACAGAAATAGGTCACAGGCTAGATTTGGCTCATGGGCGGATCCCCGGGGTAGAGCTCAGGAGGGCATTTTGTTCAGGAGAAGAAAATGTGGAGCAGAGCGGTGGCTTCCCTGATCACAGGATACTCTTGTGGTGATGCGATTGCTGAGTTTGCCGGCACCTCTGCGGCCTGACCCACGTGCCTGCAAGGTCCCAGGCTCGCTTGGGCCATGCACCCGGAGCACCGCGAAGTGTGAACACTCCCAGGGGAGCAAAAAGGTGGAGGCAGCTCTGTGACCCGTGGTGGGCTCCGGCAGCCCCCAGGGGAGCTTCTTTTGTAACTGGGGTTTGCCAGATGACCCATTTATGGTTAATAAGACTTGGAGAGAAGTCTCAGAGGGAGGTTTGTTTTTTTTTTCCCCTCCTTGATTTATAGAGCAACTTGAAAGAAGAAAGCTCTCTTCCTAGTCCCTTTCCTTCCTGTCTTTGAACATGACTGGGCCTGTGATGCTGGGAGCTATGGCAGCCATCTTGGCACCATGGAGCAAACAGCCTGAAGACGAAATCCAACAAGTTCAAAATGATGCAGTGGAAACATTGGAATGTGTCTGCATCTTTTTTTTTTTAAAGGATTTTATTTATTTATTCATTTATTCATTCACTTATTTTTAGAGAGAGAGTGAGAGCAGGGGGGTGGAGTGAGGGGAGGGGCAGAGAAAGAGGGAGAGAGACTGTCAAGCAGACTCCCTGCTGAGTAGGGAGCTGGACACAGGGCACATCTCACAACCCTAAGGTAATGACTGGAGCCAAAACCAAGAGTTGGATGCTCAGTAACGGAGCCACCCAGACGGCCCTGATTCTTCATCTTTACAAAGCAGGAGAACTGCCCACTTCCAGATTGTTCACACGAGACAAGAAGAATATGTCTTGTTCGAAACCACTTTCCCTGGGTGATTCTGCGCCTGGTCCCGGGGCACACTGATGCGAGCTTCCACGCCCGGGCGGCACTTCCGTGCTCTACGGTCTAAACAAGTCTTTTCCCACCCAGCGCTCGTTTCTAAAAATGAAAAGACAAAACCACCTCAAACTTAACAATCATTAAAATACCGTCCGTGGTTGGTTTCCAACAATGCATTGTTTCAGGTGCAGAGTGGGTGGGAATGTGCGGCTCGGACATCAACCCGGAGGTCAGGAGTGAGGGCGGGCCCTGCAGCCGGCGGCGGGGCTCGGGGAGGCACCGCCGAGGCTCTGGGCCCGCCGGGGCCGCGGGGTCACGGCCAGTCCGCCCGTCCTCCCCGAGCGCTAGGAATCACGCAGACGTGCTGGGGAGCCGCGCGCGCTCGGTCGCCTGCGGGGAAAGTCATCCGGGCAGGCGGACGCCGCGGCCAGCAAGCCGGGGAGGGTGACCACGGCGGGCGCGCTCGGACGGGGTCTGGACGCTGAGCGGCCGCTGGCGGGGGCCGGAGGCCAGGGTGGGAAGCACAGGCAGAAGGAGCCGCAGAGAGACGTTTCCAGAAGCCGCCCCGGGACCGGGAGCCAGGCGTGCCCCAGGCAGGGCCAGGGGGCGGGGGGGGCGGGGGGGGGCGGGGGGGGCCGGGGCTTGGGCCTTGCGGGCGCTCGGGAGCGGGGAGGGTCGGTGGAAGGGACGCGCATGCGCGGAGGCGGGCACGGAGCCGCGGGGAAGGGCTCCGCCAGGCACCGTCGCTCCGCGTGGGGGGCGCCGCCAGCCCCGCCAGCCCCGCCCGGGCCTGCCCAGTCTCCGCCTGCAGCCCCAGCTCGGGCGGGGGGCGGGGGGCAGGGACCGCCACCAGCAGCTCCCAGCAGGCGCAGGACGCCCAGCCTGAGCCCTGCGGCCCGGGGCGCCCGGACGGCCTGTGCGCCGTCCAGACCCACCCCACCGTGGGCGCGCCCCGGGCTCGGCAGGCTGCTGAGGCCGGCGCTTCCCGACCCCTCCTGAGCCGGGGGCCCAGACGCTCCGAGGCCCGGCGAGGGCGCAGGCTCCTCCGGGGGGGGGGGGGGGGTCGGGGGCGGCGGCCCAGCTGTTGAAGAGAACATTTCCGCTTTTCCACAGACCAGCTTGGCTTTATCCAGCTTCTCCTTAGCCGACGATCATAGTATAGATTTCATTAGCTCCGTGCATTAGGAGAAAGGCGCTGCTGGCATTATCTGGGGCCGGAGAATGATGGCTTGTTCAGATCGCCTTTCCTCACCCAGAAGTGAGTTTCCCTCACAGCCGCTGCAAATCTTGCCTTCTATTGAGGTCTGAGGCCACCAGGGGTTCTTCTTTTTCTCTCACCTGGAGGCCAGGATTCCTGAAATCCTTGAGGAGAAACCTAATGCACTAGGGCTCCTTCCAAACGAGAGGATTTTCTTAATCCAGAAACTGCAGTGGATTTACAACATTGTACCAAACCTCTTCAAAACCTAGGCATGAAAGTATTGTGCCTTTATTTAAGGTAATTAAATGAAAAGAAATGGCAAAAGACAAAAAGTGCCAAGCAAGCCAATAGCCAGCAAGATTAGTCACTGCCAACTTGTATTTAATCAATAGTGCCCCAGGAATAGCTCATCAATCTGTATTTCAATAAAATGTGAGAAAAACAACCCAGCACACTGAAAGAACAAAAAAAAGATTAAATAAATAATCTTTCTGCTAACAAAATGTGCTGTTTTGAATATACATTTAATTCCAACTATAAGAGGGTTTCAATTTCAGGATCTTATTTAAGGAAAAACTTTGAGGCCTACTCTACAAAAAGCAGAAAATACATTTTCTCATACATTTTATTGTATTATTCTCTTGAAACAATACAAATTCAGTCGTATGCGGCTTCATATGCTTTTTACATAATTAAGATGACCAGGATTTTGTATTCTGTCTTTCAGACTTAGCATAAACTTCTTGTCACTAAAAATCCTCCAGAGCCTTCCACCTGGGTGGAGTGCTGGCCAGACATGGGTGACCCCCGTCCCAAGATCCTTCTGTCCTGTGTCTTGCTTGGGTCACTCCCCACAGGCCTCTCCACAGTTGACCGGTGTCTTCCTGAGTCGCCCTCCTCCTGGGTTTCTGCATCTGCACCTGCTGGTTTGTCCCAACTCCCCAGTGCACTGACCCTTCCTTCTTTGTCTCACCACCACCTGCTGGACTTTCACGAGCATCATTTCATTCTACCTCCTTGGGTGATCTGAGGTCTGTGTGAGTATAATTGAAGATGATGATTGGCACATTTCTCCTCCGCACCAGTCCCCTGTGCCTCACCACTGCCTCCACCATCCCCTGGTAAGGGTTTAGAAACAAAATTCAACTGAGTAAATCTGAAGATCTCCTGGGCCTTGTCAAAGGCTCCGTGAATCCGGCGGCACCCCACCTAGCAGACAGACGGAGCTCTGGGGAACTGTGCAGAACGGAAGGTTTTTATAGAAAGGAGGGTGGGGCAAGAGATGTATAAGCAAATCAAGAGAAAGGATTGTTTCAGGCAGGATCACCTTCTCTTAGGGGGATAGTGCCAGGGGCTTCTTATATGCAGGTTATGTCATCTTCCTTTGGAGGATGGAGAAGGCCCTGGAGGCAGCCGCCTTGGTGCTCACCAGAAGGTTCCTGATGGAGAGGTGAAGACTTCACATTTCTGGGGGAGGTTGAGACTACAGTTAGGTTGAGGATTCAGCCTGTGGTTTGGTGACTTGGCCTCGCCCAAGTAGTGCCATCTTGGGCCTGTGATTTTTTTTTGAAGAGAAGCCAAGCCTACATGTCCACAAATGACCCTGACCCTCTGCCAGGGTTAAGCAGCCTGGAGAATGACACCATCATCCATCCTGTCCTCACGCCAGAAACTCAGGAGTCATCCTCGACATTTCTTCCCTCCTCCCCACCCCCTCACCCCAAACTAACCAACTAGTGGCTAAATCCATGTTACCTTCTGAGGTCTTTTTCCAATCTATCCACTGCCCTCCATCCCCACCACCAGGGTCAGCACATAGGGCACTGCACAACTGCCACCACCCAGGGAACACCTACCAACTCATCTCCCTGTAGGTTTCTCCAAGCCATTTTGCAACCCCGCAGCAAGAGTGCTTATTAAAATGCAAATTTAATCATTTGTTCCTTTGCATAATTGCTCTTAGGGCCTGGCCTGACCTACATCTCCCTGAGTCATCACCCATTATGTTTCCGAGTGTCCTGGCCCTTTCCCACTTCTTCCGCAGCACCGTGCAGGCACTGTGGCCATCCTACGGTTACCCAGATGTGCAGTGACCCTCTGCGACCTAGCCTCTGCTGCCGTTCGGTTCCCTGCCTGCAGCGTTCTTCTCTGACCCCACTTCTGGAATGGGGACTCGTGAAGGTCCCAGCACACTCCGGGCACCCCTCTCCCTACTAAGAAATCTCTCCATTGACACACGCACATCGAGACCACCTCTCTGTAGCACACTTACCACGTGGGTTTGATGACTAACATTGATTGTGTGAATCTTTGTCTTTGGTGAATGTCAGCATCATTACGGTTAAGAATGATGTCCCCTTTTTCTTTTACTTACTAATGAATCCTTGGCCAGAACACAAGAACACAATCAGTGTTTAATAAACATTTGTAAAAAAGAAAAAAATTTTGTTGGAAAAATGAATTACCTAGACAATATGGTATAATATAACTTCGCTGTTTGTTCAAGAAATACTAAATGCCTAGCATAGCTTACATTTAGGTTTCCTGGGTTTTGCTATTATAAAATGCTACAACAAATATCTTTAAACATAAAACTATTTTTCTCTTTAAATCAGTTTTTCAAAAATAAAGGCTCTTGGGATACTTTGCCGAACTGCTTTTGCAATGCCTGTATTGTACCTTAATACGATATAGAAATTTTGCTAAGTTGATAAAAAAATTAGCATTTCTCTGCTGAAAGTGAACAGCTGTTCATTGTAGGTAGCTCTAGTTCCTCATTGATGAAACTTTATGTTCTATAGCCCTTACTTATTTACATAGTCAAGTCTTCTGTAAATGAAAAGATGAGATTTTAGAATAAGCATTGGTCAATCATATTTCATGCAAACTATTTTCCCCAATTTGTCTTTTTAGTTTATGTGATGTTCCATATTATTAAATATTTGAATATATTCTGTAAAGGTTTTGACTTTCTTTTATGAGTTCTTACATTGCTTTTCTATCTACAAGTTGTTCTGAAAGTGTATGCTCTTACTGTTTGTATAATCAAAATCTGTTAGAAAACACATTGTTCTCCACCATGTACCTACAGCATCAGAAACTGTGTGGCGGGACCCAGAATCTATGTTTCGTTAACAAGCCCTCCAGGTGACTCTCTGCTGAGAAAGTTTGGGAGCCCCTGGTCAAGAAAGGCCTTTTTCACCTAAAGTTTCTTTGGAGCTTTTTGATTCATTTAAGTCTTCCTAGAATATGGTATAAAGAGCAGAATTAAATTATTTTTTTCTCCTAAATTCCCATTGATTTATGACGCTTCTCTTATGCTATATATTGGTTTTAATAAAGATTCAAGGTTTGCTCTTTGCTTCTTTTTTCTTTAAACAGCTCTATTGAGATACGTTTCATATATCAAAAAATTCACCCATGTAAAATGTATAGTAAATACTGAGTATTTACCCAAAGAAAATGAAAACACTAATTTGAAAAGATATATAAACCTCTATGTTTATTGCAGTATTATTACAATAGCCAAGATAATGGAAACAACCCAAGTGTCCATCAATAGAAGAATGGATAAAGATGTGAGATGGAAAAAGATAGGTAGATAGCTGCAATGGAATAGTGCACAGCCATTAAAAAGGATGGGATCTCGCCATTGCAACAATATGGAAAGACCTGGAGGGTATTATGCTAAGTGAAATAAATCAAAGACAAATACCATACGATTTCACTCATATGTGGAAAAAAACAAATGAATAAACAAATAAAAAGCATGCAGACCTATAAATACAGAGAACAAACTGTTGGTTGCCAGAGGGAAGGGAGTGAGAGATATAGGCTTCTGGTTATGGAATGAATGTCACCAGAAAAAAAGGTACAGTGCAGGGAATATAGTCAATGGTGTTGTAATAGTGTTGTATGTGGAGGTGGTGGCCAAACTTGCAGTGAGCACAGCATAGCGTATAGCATATAGAGATCTTGAATCACTATGTTGTACATCTGAAACTAACATTGTATGCCATCCATACTCAAAACAATGAGTTTGTCCCGACTCCACAGTATATACTAAATAATATATTAAGTATAATAATATATTATTTAGTATATTCACGGGCTGTGCATTTATAGCTGATTTTAGTTATTTGCAGTCTTTTGGGGGGGTTAGTCTAGCTAAAGGTTAATTGACTTCCATTTTTTTTTTGGCTTCCATTTTTTAAAGAACTTTTAGTTTTCATTTTTCTTTGGTTTTCCTTTATTTCATTATTTCTGCTCTAACATTTTTTTCTTCCTTTTGCTTGCTTTGTGTTTGTTCTTTTTTCTAGTTTCTTAAGATGGAAGGTTATGTTATTGATTTGAGATATATCATCTTTATTATTATTATTATTATTTTAGAGAGAGAGAGAGTGTGAGCCCAGGTAAGAGGTAGGGATAGAGGGAGTGAGAGAAACTCAAGCAGACTCTCTGCTGAGCACAGAGACTGATGCAGGGCTTGATCTCAAGATCCTGAGATCATGACCTGAGCCAAAATCAAGAGTCAGATGCTCAACTGAGCTACCCAGGTGCCCCAAAATATATTTTCTTTTTAATATAGGCATTAAAAATTTTACATTTTTACATTTACATTTTAAAATGTAAATGTATAGTACATTTCCCTCTAAGTGCACTATTAGCAACATTCAGTGGGCTTTGGTAGATCGTTTTTTCAATTATCTCAGTTTTTTCTAATATCCCCTGTGATTTCTTCTTTAGGATTTTGGTTAATTTCTACATATTTGTGAATTTCCCAAATTTTCTTCTGTTGATTTATAATTTCATTCCACTAGTCATAGAACATAATTTGTGTAATATCAACCCTTTTAGATTTATTGAATCTTGTTTTATGATCTAACAAATGGTCTGTACTGGAAATGTTTCATGTGCCTTCAAGAATGACGTGTTGTTGGGTGGAGTGCTCTCCAGAGGCCCAATAGGTGTAGTTGGTTTACAGTATTGCTCAGATCTCCTGTGTCCTTGTTGATCTTCTGTGCAGTTCTTCCACCCGCTATTCAAAGTGGTCATGTAAGTCTTCAGTTATTATTGAATTGTGACTCCCTTTAATTCTGTCAGGTTTTGCTTCATGTATTTTGGGGCTCTGTTGTTAGGTACGTATATGTTACAATCATTACATCTTTCTAGTAAGATAAAATTATAACTCAACTATAATTTAGCATTATAAGATGTCCTTTTTCATCCCTAGTAACATTTTTTTTACCTTAAAGTCTAGTTTTTTGATACTAGTATAGCCACTCCAGCTCTCTTTTGGTTGTTGCTTCCATGATAAATCTTTTTCAGTCTGACTCTAAAGAGAGTTTCTTACAGAGAATATATAACTGGATTATTTATTTATTTATTTATTTTTTAATTTTTTGTTTATGATAGTCCCACAGAGAGAGAGAGAGAGGCGGAGACATAGGCAGAGGGAGAGGGAGAAGCAGGTTCCATGCACCGGGAGCCCGACGTGGGATTCGATCCCGGGTCTCCAGGATCGAGCCCTGGGCCAAAGACAGGCGCCAAACCGCTACGCCACCCAGGGATCCCTGAATTTTTATTTAAATCCATTTTGCCGGGACACCTGGGTGGCTCAGCAGTTGGGCGCCTGCCTTCAGCTCAGGTCATGATCCTGGGATCCAGAATGGAGTCCCACATCAGGCTCCCTGTAAGGAGCCTGCTTCTCCCTCTGCCTATGTCTCTGCTTCTATCTCTCTCAGTGTGTCTCTCATGAATAAATAAATCTTTAAAAAATAAATAAATCTATTTTGCCAACCCTTTCTTTTGTTTGGGGGTATTTAATCCATTTACATAATATACTCACCCAGAGGTAGAATGTATGCCTGACATTTTTGCTATTTGTTTTTGAAGTCTTAGCTCTTTGTTGTTCTATTCCTCTTGCTGTCTTTTTTTGGTGTTAAATAGATACTCTCTAGGGTACCTTTTAAATTCCCTTGCTGTTTGTGACATTGTGATTTATAATAAATATTTACTTGGTCTTTGTCCTTGTTCCTGGCACAGAGCTCTAAAATCCTTGGATTTTTTCTTAAATGCTGAGAGCAGAAAAGATCTCTTTTGTTAGGTTAATGAAGTGACTTTTGGAAAACCCTTAGGCAACCTAAGGACAGAGGTTCGCAGCCAGGGGAACCAACCTGGTGATTAGAGGGTTGGAACTTTTAGTCTAGCCTCCAGAACCTCTAGGGAGGGGAGAGGGACTAGAGATTGAGTTCATTGCCAATGACCAATGATTAAATCAACCATGCCTACGTAATAAAGCCTCTGTAAAAACTCAAAAGGTCAGGGTTCAGAGAGCTTCAGAGTTGGTAAATGCATGGAGCTAATGGTAAAGCTACTACTGGTAAAGTGGAGTGCTCAGAGAAGGCATGAAATGAAGCTCTGCACCTATTCCCCAGATCTTGCCCTATGCATCTCCTCTTCCATCTGGATGTTCCTGAGTTACATCCTTTTACAATAAACCAGTAATCTAGTAAAACGTTTCTCTGAGTTCTGTGAGCTGCTCTAGCAAATTAATCAAACCCAAGGAGATAGTTGTGAGAACCTCTAATTTATAGCCAAGGGTCAGCCCAGGTGATGACCCAGGTTGGCTACTGGCATCTGAAGGGATGGGGGGCAGCCTTGTGAGACTGAGCCCTTAACCTGTGGTAATCTCACATTATCTCTGGATAGACAGTGTCAGGATTTAATTGAATTGTAGAAGACCCAGCTGGTGTGGGAGATGTGCTTGGTGTGGGGAAAAAGCCCACACATAGGAATTGGGGACAGAATGATATTCTTTTACCATAATTAAAAAATTTATTCTCACAGTGGCTGCTCTTGGGATTACAATCAGCGTCTTAACTTGAAACAGTCTACTTTGATTTCATACTAACCTAATTTCTCTAGTAGGTAGTCAATAGTTGCTCCAATATGCCTGTGTTCCCTCCATACCCCTTTGACCTATTACTGTCCTATAAATTACAACTTTACATGTGCATCAATGTAGTTCTGTAATTACTGCTTTAGGCCGTTGTCTTTTGTAATAGGAGTTACCAAAATACGTTTATACTGTCCTTTATAAAACCTATGTAGTTGCTTTTACTACTGCTCTTTACTTCCTCACATGGTTTTTAGTTAGTGCCTAGCGTGCTTTTCATCAGAGCCTGAAGGATCCCCCCCTTCAGTAGTCCTTGTGGGGCAGGTTTGCAGGTGAATTCTCTCACTTTTTGTTTTCCTGGAAATGTCTTAATTTCTTCTTTATTTTTTTTTCTTTATTTTTGAAAGAGGATTTAGACAAAGAATTGTTGGTTGAAAGTCTTTTCTTTCAGCCCTCTGAAGATAAACCAACCCACTGTACTTTGGCCTCCACGGTTTCTTTCCTTCTCTTTTAAAGATTTTATTTATTCATGAGAGACACAGAGAGACACAGGCAGAGGGAGAAGCAGGCTCCCTGCCGGAAGTCTGATGTGGGACTCGATTCCAGGACTCCAGGATCATGACCTGAGCCAAAGGCAGAGAGACACTTAACCACTGAGCCAACCAGTACCCTGCCTTCACAGTTTGTGATAAGAAGTTGACAATTAATTTTATTGATTTATCTCTTAAAGTTGATTTTCAATTCATTGTGAAGATTTGGTTAAGTGTCAAAATTCTAAAATTCACTGATTTTTAGTCACTTTGCCTATATTTTCTTTGTTTTAGAGGGAAAGTGGGTTCACTAAAGTCCTTACTGTGGTTAAAAAAGAGATTGACAATAGTCCAAAGCCCTGCATGTTCTGCCTCCAGCCTCCCAGCCTCGGCATAAGCTCTTGCTTTTTTAACTTCATTCCACTTTAGGGTGTTTTTGCATCTCTGTTCAATGAATACTAACTCATCCAGGTTTCAATGTGATCTTGCCTCACTGGCTTGCACCACTCCTGTCTCTTGTCTGTCTCCTAAGTCACCAGAACAAGAGACCAAATAGAAGTTTGAAGATGATTTCTGTGATACTTTGCCACCTTCCCCTCCCATGTCACAACAGAGAAGGGTTCTGACTCTATCACTTAGAAATAAATACAGAGCCTAGTTATTCAACTGAGCAAGTAGGCAGGTTATATTATCTAGGAATTTTACTTCAGCAGAAAATAGAGGGTTATAAAATAGCTGTTACATAAGGAGGAGGTCTATCTGATAGGGCTTCGAACCACAGGACTAGAAACATCTTTAAAATAAACACTCAAAAGAAAATTTTACTCTTTACAAAAGATTTTATTAATTAAATTTTTAGGATATAGGAATTTTAAAAAATAACTATGATATTTTTAAAAACTATTGAGCATTTAATGATGTTTTCAATCAAAAAACTTGAACCCTAAAAGAACAGATTGTGTAAAGTAGCTTGGGCTATAAGAAGGAAAAGAAAGTAGGGACCTGCTCTGTGGGTAGGTTAGAGCTTAAACACTGACTTTTTAAACCAAAAGCAAACTGCACTGAGTTTCAAAGTCTGTCTGACACTAATTACTCTATGGCATCACAGGGCCATTCCTCCTACAGAAGAGTTCTGACATTAATACAGCCCCCACATACCTTCTCTGGCAATTTGTATGAGAATGGAATGAGATCTAGTAGTACATTTAGACCAATTCAATTCCATAAAGGGCTGGCACTAAGCAAAAATTTAATGTAATCTATATGGTATTGAAAAATAATCAAGAATTATGACAACTTGAATGACTCCCGGGAAGTGTTATCTTAGATACAAGGAAGAGATGGAGGTCCTGGAGGGAGCAGATACACTTACCTTGGGGTGGAACAATCCAGAGGCCAACAGCCCAGGAGGGGGAAGAGAAACCCATATTCATTCCTTACAACACCCCCTGGAATAGCATCTTAGCGAGTCTGACAAATTATAACTCAGAACCATCAGCTCCATTCTAATGACTGTATCCCTGAAATGATGGTCCTCTAAGAAGTCCAATCAAGAGAGGGACTGAGCTGTGGAAAGAAATGGTGGGGCTGAGTCCCAACCCTGGGACGTGACTCGTGTCCCCATGTGCAGCCTTACAATCTCCTCTACATGAAATATAATTGTGTAATGTGTCCTTGAGAAAAATCACCATGGAGGGTGAGAACCTTCTGGGGCCATCAGTTCTTGTCCTTCAGTAACCTGCAGTCAGATAATCTCAACATCCAGAAATATCCTTTGATTTGTTCTTTCTCTGATATCGTGTGTCCTTGGGATCAAAACCTCTTTCACTGGCACCAAATAATGCCCAGTGAGGAGTTTTCGCCATATAATCCTCTGCGCTGAAAGTTGCTGATCCACCACTATCTTCATATCCCTGCACGAGCTCTTGGAAGCGGTTATAATCGATCCATGTCCACCATTCTCTACCTATCTTAAACTGGAAAGAAACAGTGCAGTCATGTCAGAAGTAAAAACATCCATTAAAAATAAAATAATAATAAATATTTTAAAAATTCAAAAATAGGCCTGATTTATTTTCTCCCTATCAAGTTAAAGTAAGTTCTTTCATGCTCCAAATATAGTTCCATATGAAAGCAGAATGAACGACAGTCGAAGGGCGGGGGGGGCGGGGTGTTCTTTTCCCCTAGGACTGCTGCCATGCTGGACGTGGAAGACCCAACTGCTGAATAAAGAACTCATCCTGGAATTGCAAGTCAAGTTCATCTTCAGCAGTATCACTGAAAGAAGGTTAATTAAATTTTTTTGGCATTATCATGTGTTAATTGACTAGCTAATTCTAATTCCTGTTGTTGCCACTTTTTATTTGGTATGAATTTTCTTGGTTGTGTTAGCAGCACCTAGTAGAATTCATTTTATTTATGTTTTTTAAAGATTTATTTATTTATGATAGAGAGAGAGAGGCAGAGACACAGGAGGACGGAGAAGCAAGCTCCATGCCAGGAGCCTGACGTGGGACTCGATCCCGGGACTCTAGGATAGCACCCTGGGCCAAAGGCAGGTGCCAAACCACTGAGCCACCCAGGGATTTCCTAGAATTCATTTTATTATTAAACTTTCCTTGAGTTATTAGTGAAGCTTTAATCAATGACTCCTAATTCTGAAATGCTAACTAAATGGCTCAAACTGGCCTGTTTAACCTAACATGGATACAGTACTTCATTAGTGGAAAGCCTTGTTAAGAATTTCAATTGACTAAAGGGGAATAATCCAATTTGTCCTCTTAAGAAAATTGCTTCTCAAAAGTCATTACATAATAATGACCAGGAATGAAGAAAACAAAATAAATTGATGAAGCTCTGAAGGTATTACTATTTGAACTGTGAAGGCTTTTTGACTCAAAGCATCTATTTGGAACTCATTTGTGTAAATATATAACACATAGATACCTGATTTATGAACAGACAAATCGTTCGGTTAAGCTGCTGTCTTCTAAAAAGCCCTGATTACAAACCAAGTGAAGTAACAATTTCATGTTCTACCTGAGAGAAATACTGAAAATGTATAGCTTCCTGGATCCAGAATATTAAAATATGCTAAATTTCAGTTACATGTGATTTTTTTACCCAACAGCTAAGAGGTTTCTAGTGGGGGAAAAAAAAAAACCAAATAAATGGAAAAGTTTAGTCTATCGATGAATCATGAGAAATTTTCTTCTAATAAGACTATTCTTTGAAATGGTGCCCCAAGGGTTTCTATGAACTCTACAACCCAATATACAAAATCTCCATCTCCCCATCATTTTCCCTCCCAAGACAGACTGCTCTCAAATATTCTTTAGTACCATGAAAACCATCAGTCATCCCTGGATACTGAGCCTCAGAAGTCCAGAATCAAAAGTGCCCTGACCCCTCCCTGGCTCCTCCTATCCAAAAAACGTCAGGCCCTGTGGATTCCTCCTTAGCAGTATTTCTATTGTCTTGACACCACCCTAACACAGGTCCTCACTACTGAGACTCTGTGATGGTCCTCCTGCTGATGGATTTTGATGCCAGTTTTGGCTGCTTCTACCTTCTGTAGACTGAGATTCTGAGCTCACTATGCCTACAACAGAATAGAGCCCCATTACGGAGAACGGACAGTATAAATATCAAACCTCCATCTGGAGGCTCTTCATGAGGTAAACCCCCTCTCGTGTGATTCCTATCCTACTCCTTCTGTCTGATTAACACCTACTCATGCCTCAGGTTCCCTCATAAACCCCCTTTGCTCTGGAAAGTCTTCCTGAATCCCTCTAGATGATGACAGTTCACCTGCCACATGACCTCACTATCCTGAACTTGGCCCACAACATATTAGAATTGTTTCTGTAGTTACCTCCTTAGCCCCTTCTACCCCATATCAACTGCTGGCTTTGCAAATATATCTGACTTATAAGTTATGCTGGCACTTAGGACATACAAAGGCCTAGCCTCTTTCTCCTCACCTCTTAACAAAGCTAGAGGACCACACGATGAAGAACATTTCCACCTGTTCTACTGACATCTTGAGACAGAGAATGGGCTTTTGCTACTATTGGCTTCAATGTGCTGTTTTCACAGTGTATTCACTAGAGGAGGTGCAATACTCAGACCTTACTGGAATTGGGGTAACACTCCAGCTAATGCAGGAGTTACATGTCATTACCGTGTATGACAGTAAAATAAGGCCAATAATGATGGCTATCATTTATTCCCACCTATACCAGTTATGGAGTGCTAACTATGGACTTGGCTTAGTCACAGACATTGAAGAAATAATGATAATAATAACCTAGGGTGTGCAGTGAGTGAGGGTAGGCACAAGGCACTTTGGGAGTGCAGAGAAAGATGTGATAAATCACTCCCAAGCCCTCCAGAAGTTTGGTCCCACTAGAAAAATCCTCCCGGGGTGCTCTGCTTCACTTGTTGGGTGAAGCAGATAACTGAATTCTCCTCTTCCCTATGCCTCTCCCTTTGGGGTTTAGATCTCTAGGTCTTCCTTTTCCCTCAAACTCCACTATCATCACTTGTCATGGGTATTCTAACAGGGACTAAAGGATTAGCTTAAACTAGACCAACAGACTTAAAATCTTTTTCCACCACAACTTAAAATAAGAAACATATTTTCTTAGTCTGGTACACACAAACATGCACACATCCTCTGGAAACACAACTTTCACAAAACTATAGGCAATGATCTCATTAAAAAAAAAAAAAAAAAAGGTCACCTGCTGCAGGCTGCTAGGTTCCCTAATCCCTAATGCAGTTAGATCTGGTCTCCTCTGACTACAGAATCCTAACTCCGGCTTAAAATAGAGGAAGTCAGTTGCACAAATATGACAAGTGTAAGCTAACATCTGACAACTGACAACTCTGATTGCCAACGTCTAAGAAAATAAACTAGAAGCCCAAGCAGATGTAACACATGACAGGTGTATTAGCTATGTGGGCTACCATAACAAAATACCACAGACTGGATGGCTTAAATGGTGGACGTTAACTTTCCTACAGTTCTGGAGGCTAGAAGTCAAAGAAGAAGCTTCCAGTAGATGGCTACCTTCTCACTCTGGCTTCAAGGTTCCTTTCTCAGTGCATGTGGAGGTATCTCATCTTACAAGGACACCAATCCTGTCACATCAGGACCTCATTTTATGACCTTCACTTAACCTTAATTATTTCCTTACAGGCCTTGTCTCAAATGCTAGGTCTTCAACATGTGAATTCTGAAGGGACATAAACATTCAGTCTAGACCAGTGGGTTACTCTTAAATTAACACTAAGCCATCAGACTCCTAAGACAAAAATGAACCTAAGCATGCCCCCTCAAGACAATCTGAGAATACTAAATAATAACTCAAAGTCAAACTGTTCATGCAAAAAGGCAGAAGTTAAAAGGGCAAAATCTGATATGACTGGCAGAAAAATACTGCTGAAAGACACAGATACATAAACAGAAGAACAAAAGCCCCAATCACAAAATTTGAGGTTACCCTAGTTCAAGAATTCCTCAGATCCAACAGTAAGGAAAGAGGCAAATCTCTGCAGAATTACAAAGAGACTCAAAAGGTCACAGATGATCTCAAAAACACACTACAAGTGCAATAAGGTATAGCCCTAGCTAAATAAAGCCAGGCTGCTAAAGATCTGTGGCCTTGTTGGGTAGATAAGCCAGTGTTCCGGTTGTCCAAAACTACAGCATGAAGGGTCTTATTCTCATCATTTTCTCTTTTTCACAGAGGAAAAATTTCGTTGAAAAGAATAATGACAAATAAATTCTTTATTATTTTGATGTTTAAAAAGATTTTATTAAAGACAGATTAAACGCATGTACTTTTGCTTCTGGATATCCCACTAAAGCGACACTTAAAGGCATACCTAAAAGATCTATTACCTGTGAAAGCAAAGAGATCAGGAGAAAACACCATCAAAGTTTTAGAAGATGGAAAGATGAAAGATGAGCAATAACGGGCTAGCAGACCCAAGAGAACTGCATCTTAAGCTAGCAAATAGAAAAATCCAAGATTCAGGGCACCTGGGTAGCTCAGTGGTTGAGCATCTGCCTTCGGCTCAGGTCATGATCCCGGAGTCCTGGGATCGAGTCCCACATCAGGCTCACGGCACGGAGCCTGCTTCTCCCTCTCCCTAAGTCTCTGCCTCTCTCTATGTGTCTCTCATGAATAAATAAAATATTAAAAAAAAAAAACAATAGAAAAATTCAAGATTTGACCCAATTTATGCCTCAGAATTCCCCAAAGGCCCAGAAACTGGTGGCCCAGTCACTTCTGGAAGTGGGAGTAGAAGCACCAACTCCCTGCACCATACACACACACACACACACACACACACACACACACACAAAAAAAAAAAAACCCAAAGATAGATTTATATTCTATGTATAATGGTTAGAATCCCAAGTTCCCTCCACATCCTGTACATAAACACAGCTGAGCAGCTGCCCAATCTACCCAGCCCCCGTCCCAGTAGAAGACAGGAGGTTTATTCCCATAAGACAATAGAGAGAAAAATCCAAGGATTATGGGGTAGCAGGTAGAGCTGAGAACAGGGCTATCATACCAAAAATGAGAGCTCAGGACAGCCCTATTCCCTGCCCGTTTCCTGATCGCTGATGGTCATGCAGCCTGGGGAAAAACAGGAGACCTTCTGGCCGGTCCAAGAGCACTGAATGAAAAGTAGTTTGAGTTTTCCTAAGGAAATGATTCTGCTAGATTTCTTTAAGATAAAATCAAGCCCATTCCACTCACTTAGGGACATTCAGTATATTTTTTAGTCTCCCATTTAGATATGAGCAGACAACTAGTGACCATCTAAAGAAAACTTCTAATAAGAGAACTAAAAATAAACCAAAGGAAAAGAGTAACAGAGTAAACAAAGCATAGGCAAGGAGAAAACAGCAAACAAAACAAAACAAAAACCCAAACAACTAAACTAAAACAACTATCAGAAAAATGAGATAATCTGAATCCATAAAAAAATTTTACCCTATAAAAAGAAGACACTCAAGGAATGAAAAGAATCTTAGGTTTTAAAACTATAGGAATAAGACGAAAGATTCACAGTTAAGAAAAAAAAACTTAAGAGAATTTCCTAGAATGTAGAGTAAAAATGATAGAAAACAGGAGAGAGGGTACTGAAAAAATAAAAATAAAAAACTAAAGGATTAGATCAAGAGACCCAATTTTATTAAAGTAAGACTAGTTTTTGAAAGAAAGGAGAAAAAAATAGAAAGGAGGAAATCCTCAATGCAATAATTTGGGAAAAATTTCATGAAGTGAAATATTAAGCATGTTATTTAGAGATGTAATGACAAATACCAGTTACACAAAGCTGAAAGTGGTTGTTGCTTGAGGAAGTAAAGCAGGTATGTTTGAGGAAAATATAAGGAATTGCTGATTTTTATAATAAACTTTCACTTTTTAAACTATCTAGGTAGAATTCTGATAAAACTAAAAAACAAAATTTAAAATAGTAATGACCAATCTCTCAAAGCAAGGGAAGAGCATATTATTAACAACCCAAGCCAACAAACAGGGTGGAGGAAAGATTTGCATGACAATGGCAGTGACCAATATTTATGAAGCATCCTATTATGCACTAGGCACTATGTTTGGTTCTCTGGCTTGTCTAATCCACTTAAACAAAACTCATGTGGTTGGATTCTCATCTTTAAAACAAGGGCAAAAGTCCAAAAAAGCTAAGTAACAAATATGACAAAGGTCCTATCCTCTTGTAAATGGGAGAGCCAAGATTCAAATTTGTGGGTGTTCAAGAGCCTGTGGTCATTACACTATCACACACTGTTAGCCATCAAACCAGAAAAATGACAGAACTAATAAGAACCATGGTGTGTTTCAAGTATCTTGGAGTGCAAAAAGACTTTTTCACACCTGAATTTATTTAAGTATTATATTTCCAAGGTAATTCCCTTTGTTTAACTGATCTAAAAGTCACCGAAAATAATTTGTATGCTCCAAATTCTCAGTGTCCTTCAACCTTCCTCAGCATAAAGTCTAAACAATGAGCACATGGAGGAGAAGAATGCTGTCTATTAATTATTTCTCTACCACAGCACAACAGAGACTGTTCCAAAGCAAATGCAAGGGGAACAAAAGGTTTATATGCAGACCTCTAAAGTCAGCCTGCTCTGCTTTTGATTGGTTCTGTTTTGCTTATACAGCTTTCATCCTGTCTGGCAAAATAATAATTAAAAAAATAAAACTGCCACAGTGAGAAATATTCCTCCCATTATCTTAACAGGTTCCTAATAGTTTAGGCAGTATAGGTGAGCACTCTGCCTTTTTTTTTGTAGATGAATAACTGACTTCCTATTAGTTTCAACAGTATCTTCCATATAGACAAGTCTATATCCACAGCTACTTCAAACTCAAAATGTCACAAACAAAAATTCTTACCATTCAGCCTGTCAATCTCATGCCTCAACTATGCTGTGCTAAAGTTATTCCAGCTTCTTTTTTCTTTAAAGATTTTTATTTATTTATTCATGAGACACAGAGAGAGGCAGAGACACAGGCAGATGGAGAAGCAGGCTCCTCGGAGGGAGCCTGATGCGGGACTCGATTCCAGGACCCCGGGGTCACACCATGAGCCAATTGCTGAGCCACCCAGGCATCCCAAGTTATTCCAGCTTTTAAATTATAAATGCTATGTAGCTACTGGAAAAGTCCTAATCATTCAAAGGCATGTATTTTTATACACCCAAGAATTAAAAAATGAGGAAATCCTGCATAGGAGTTAAAAAGAGCAGATTAAGAGCTATTTATTAAAGTCACCATTGGAGATACTTTGTGGAAATATTCCTCCACGTGATACCGTAGTATTTTCTTTATTGAAAAGTCAAATTATCAGCACCTTTAGTCTTGGAAGACCCTTTATTAAAAGCCTGTTATAGGTAAGGCACTATCCTAGTTGCTTCATATTTGTCACTTTATTTAGTCATCACAATAACCCTGTAAAACAGAGTATCATTATTTTTTTTAGATAAGAAAAATGAGAAATGGTGAATCTGGGATGGGATTTGAAAACAGATAGATAACTACAAAGTTGTCCCCCAAGACCACCCTAACTTCTGTCATCAATTGTCAATTGTAAATTTAGGGGTTCCCAAGACCACTTTCAGCTTGACAATTCACTAAAAGGACCCACAGAATTCACTGAGCACTGTTATGCATAGTATGGCTTATTACAGCAGAAGGACACAGATTAAAATCAGCCAAGGGAAGACCCACATGGGGACTGACTCTAGGAGAGGTTCCATGCACGAAGTTTCCAGCCGTCCTCTTTCACTGGAGTAGTGGTCAGAGCTAATCTCACCAAGAAGAGGCATGGAGTGCTGCCAATGTAGGAAGCTCACCTGAGCCTTGATGTCCAGGCTTGCTTTTTTGCTTTTGTTTTTTAAAGGGAAGTGTGAAGGGACAGAGCAGGAGAGAGAGAATCTTAAGCAGGCTCCACACCCAGAGTGGAGCCCTACATAGGGTTCGATCTCGTAACCCTGAGATCATGACCTGAGCCAAAATCAAGAATCGGACACTTAACTGACTAAGCCACCCAGGCACCCCAATGTCCAGAGTTGTAACAGGGACTTGGTCACCTAGACATAGTTAATTGTGGAGTGGCTGACTTTAGTTTCCAGCTCCTCTGAAGGTCAAGTACCTACCCCAAATCACATGCTTAGTGTAACAATCAAGTGTGACCCAAGGTCCCCAGATAAACAAAGACACTCTTCATAGGCAGGACATTCCAAGAGCTTGGAAATCACCTCCTAGAAGCTGAGGGCAAAGATCAGCCCTTTCTTTGGGTAAAATTACAGCCAGAACTCAAAGTCCACATACAATGGACAACATAGAATAATACAAAAATAAAAAAGAAACTAACCAAAAAAAAAAAAGGACTCATTCATTTCATTTGAATTTTCACACTCTTAAGAAGTTATGATCTTGGGATCCCTGGGTGGCGCAGCGGTTTGGCGCCTGCCTTTGGCCCAGGGCGCGATCCTGGAGACCCGGGAATCCCACATCGGGCTCCTGGTGCATGGAGCCTGCTTCTCCCTCTGCCTGTGTCTCTGCCTCTGTGTGTGCGTGTGTGCGTGTGTGTGTGTGACTATCATAAATAAATAAAAATTAAAAAAAGAAGTTATGATCTTAGTGTCAGTTATTTCCTAAGTTTGGTCCACCAAACATACAGTAACACTGACAAACCAACCATCCACTGGTCAGAGGATGAAGGAGAGACTGCCAGCCTTCTCATAATGCAGAAGTACATGTGAACTGGGAAGAAGTAGAGAAAATCCCAGGGCAGTTTGGAACACACACACACACAAAAGAGTGATGTGGTAGTACTTGAGTCTCCTAGATTTATGGATTTTGCTCCTAACTACAACTGCATTGTTTGTTCTTTGGGTAAGAGGAGGCAAAGATCACACAGACTTCAAAATGCACCTGACTGCCTGCAACAGTGGAGCACTGAGCAGAGCACCGAGCATAGTTGGGGCTACTGCAGTCATACCAGGTGATATGAAAAATGAAGAAGCAAAAGAAGCCAAGAGAAAAGAAAGGAAGGAAAAAGAAAGGAGCTGGTCAGAAAGGCTGAGAGGTGGATACAAGCAGTGGCTTGTAGTACATTCTATTTCAGACAGGTTCACTGGTGAATTCTACCAAATATTTCAGAAAGAACACCAATTCTCACTATCTATTCCAGGAAACAGAAGCGAAGAAAACACTTCTTAACTTAGTCTATGAGAGCAGCATTGCCCTAATACCAAAACAAGATTAAGACATTATAAAGAAAGGAAATTTCAAAACAGTAACTGTCATGAACATATATGTAAAAATCAATGAAATATTAGCAATTCAAATCCAACAATGTATTAAAAAACTAAACACCATGACCAAGTGGAATTTATTCCAGGTATGGCAAGGCCGGTTCAACATTTGAAAATCAATTAATGTAACACATCATGTCAATAGGCTAAAGAAGAAAAATATGATCATATCAATAATTGCATAAAAAGTATATAACAAAAATCCAGGGATCTCTGGGTGGCTCGGCGGTTTAGTGCCTGCCTTCGGCCCAGGGTGTGATCCTGGAGTCCCAAGATCAAGTCCCACATAGGGCTCCCTGCATGGAGCCTGCTTCTCCCTCTGCCTGTGTCTTTGCCTCTCTCTCTCTCTCTCTCTGTCTTTCATGAATAAATAAATAAAATCTTAAAAAAAAATCCAAACTGATTTATGATTTAAAACTCTCAGCAAAAATAAATAAATAAATAAAACTCTCATCAAACTAGAAATAGAGGGAAATGTCCTCAACCTGATACACATCTACCAAAACTACAGTAAACTTCCTACTTAATGGTGATAAACCAAACACTTTCTAACTAAAATCAGAATCAAAGCAAGAAGGTCCTCTTTTACCATTTCTTTTTTTTTTTTAAATATTTTATTTATTTATTCATAAGAGAGAGCGAGAGAGAGAGAGGGGCAGAGACACAGGCAGAGGGAGAAGCAGGCTCTAAGCAGGGAGCGTGACATGGGACTCGATCCTGGGTCTCCAGGATCAGGCTCTGGGCTGAAGGTAAGCGCTAAGCCACTGAGCCACCCGGGCTGTCCAAGATTGCATAGTATTGACAAAAGAATGGACACATAGATCAGTGAAACAATACAAAGGCCAGATACACCCACACAAATATAGTCTACTGATCTTTGAAAACAGATCACAGGCAATTTCATGGAGGACGAATAATCTTTCCAACAAATGTACTTCAAAAGCTTGATATCCACATGCAACAAATAAACAAACAACCCCAAAAAACAAAAACCCAAACAAAAAAAATCTCGATATAAATCTTACAGCTTTCAAAGATCTTAGACCTAAACATGTACTATAAAACTATAAAACTTCTTGAAGATAACATAGGATGAAACCTAAGTGACCTTGAGTTTGGAAACCTAGCATCACCCATGAAAGAAAAAGTTGATAAGCCAGATTTTATTAAAATTAAAAATGTTTGCTCTGAAAAAGGTACAGTTAAGAGAATGGAGAGTCAAATTACAGGCTGGAAGAAAATATTTGCAAAACACATCTGATAAATGGCATGTATCCAAAGTATGTAAAGAATTCCTAAAACTTAACAATAAGAAAATAACAAATCTAATTTAAAAATGAGTAAAAGATCAGGACACCTCGCTGAAGAAAATGTACAGATGGCAAATAAGCATATGAAAAGATGTTCACTCTTTTCATGATATTATGTACTTTTCAAAACCTTTACAACTTTATAGTACAAATACTATAAAAGTATGAAAATTTTTAAAAAAATCATTTAAGAGGTCAGGAGATCCCAGGAAGAGGAGCAGACTGTATGTGAGAATCTAACTATATTACAAATGTATGCAATAACTTCACTGAAGGAAAGGAAGAGGAAAAGGTGCTGACCTAAGTAATTCTGGAAATGAGTGTTATCTCTAAGATTAAAAACAAAAGGAACTACATACAAGCACTGTATTCTAGGGTTTAAAGTTCTAATCCTGCTATCCATGTATATTGGAACTGAACAATTAAGTAAATAGATGATTGATATTAGGCGCTAGGTTTCTCACTGTTGGAGAGGAAATTCACAAATAAGCAAAAGGGAAGACTAGAGTGAGTCACGTTGGCAATGGATTAGAGTCTGAGACATTAGTATGTTTAGCTTAATATAGACACAAACAGATACATGTAGAAATATTTACAGCCTATGTGTATATACAAAGGCTAGAATATTCACACAATTTATTTGCTCTGTAACACGTTTTAGAGGGCTTAAAGGAAACAACACCCTGGGGCACCTGGGTGGCTCAGTGGTTGAGCGTCTGCCTTCAGTTCAGGTCGTGATCCTGGGGTCCTGGGATCGAGTCCTGTATCAGGCTCCCCAAAGGGAGCCTGCTTCTCCTCTGCCTCTGTCTCTGCCTCTCTCTCTCATGAATAAATAAAAATCAAAAAGAAAGGAAAAAGACATAACATCCTAGTAGCAACAAGCACACCTTCACCCAGATCTTGGTTTCTTAACACCATTTTACAAAAAAAGGAACCAGGCTCCTGAAGGAAATTACTGATTCTAAGACTGGAGCAGGAAATATCCAGGAGGAGCCTGAAGCATCTTGTAGAGCCAGAAAGTAAGAAAGTGCTTAAAAACAAAAACAGATAAACCCCTGAACACTGATGGGAGTAAGCTAAAGAAGCCCAAGAGCCAACTACAAGAGATCCCAGTAGTCAGAGCCAGAATAATTTGAACAAGAAAAGAAATAAAGTAGAATTGGATTATAACCCAAAGTATAAAATAAATACGAGTCCATACTGTTATAAAAAATGAGGGCGCCTGGGTGGCTTAGTTGGTTAAGTATCTGTCTTCAGCTCAGGTCATTATCTCAGGGTCCTGGGATTGGGAGTCCTGCACGGGGCTCCTTGCTCAACAGGGAGTCTGATTCTACCTCTCTCTCTCCCCCTCCCCCCTGCTGATGTGTGCTCTCTCTCTCTAATAAAACCTTTTTAAAAACTAAAAAAAATGATTGAATAAAGTAATAAATGTGAAGAGATACACCTATTTATGTAGATATCTCACCCTCAAGGACGTAGAACATAATTCTCACTCCTTACATATGGGCTGCATATAGTGATGTCTTTCCAAAGAGTAAAGGTGCAGAAAGGGCAAGGGAAGAGTAATTCTACAGTGGAAACCTGACAAACACTATGTCAGTTTGCTGACCAAGGTCAACATCACTAGTTGTAACTCAGGTTGGCAATATGCATTCCTGATTCAATATGATGAAAATGGCACTTTTTCTCTGTGGTCTTCCTCCTAAAAACCCACAACCCAAGTCTTATGAGAAAAACACTGGACAAATTTCCTATAAAATACCTCATGAGTACTCCTCAAAGCTGTCAAAGTTATCAAAAACAAGGAAAGTCAGAAAATGCCATAGCCAAGAGGAGCCTAAAGAGATGTGAACATTAAATATAATGTGCTCTTCTGGATGGGATCCCAGAAGAGAAAAAGGACATTAGGCAAAACCTAAGGAAATCTAAACTATGGACTTTAGCTAATAATGCAGCAATATTGGTTCATTAATTGTAACACATGTACTATACCAATGTAAGGTGTCCGTAACAGCAAATCTAGGGCATAGAGGAACTCTCTGTACTAACCTTCTCAATTTTTCCATAAATCACAAACTGTATGTACTAAGACATAAAATATCTTTTTTTTTTAAGATAAGGAATTAAGTTTTAAAACACTGCTTTGGATTTATGGATTCTGCAAGCCATACCTACAACCTACTACTTGGTTGGCACTGGCAGTGATCCACTCTTAATAGAATTATCACCAATACACAGAGAAAAAGGACTTTACTGTTTCTAAAGTAAAATTATCAAAGTATATTGTACTCATCATGGTCTTATTAGTTTGCAGACTGACAGGTCCAAGGTTCCATTTGAGCTGCTAATGGAAAGCACAGCAGCAGAAGGGTGACTGTATTCCGCCCTTCCTTCCACAGCACACAGACAACTCTCCTCGTGTAGACAGTCTCCTGTGGGTAACTGTACTTAACTCTTTGTCCCTCTAGCACAACCTTGGAACTAAAATATGCTGACTTACTTAAGGCCGTTTTATCCTTCCTTTGTTCAAAGTCAAAGAAACTCACCGAACCTTCTATCCACTAAAGAAACTCCTTATCAGGAACAGAAACTCCTTTATCTAGAGTCTACACATCACTTCTAAATAACAAAACTGTTGTGAAAAAAAAAATAATTCATTAAAAAATACCCCAATAACAATTAAGAGTGCTTTGCATGTGATAAAACCTATGACAATAACAAGATCACTGTACTGCAAATGACCACTGGGTATTCTGGGTATGGAGGGTAATACAGATTATAATGGATTCTCCAGAGGCTGTTTCATGTTGTGAAAAATCTTACAAATTTAAGGCAGAATCTGTAAAGGTCATCTAAATGTAAATATTCAACCAATGCCTGAAATTTCTCTAGAATTTTTTTTTCTTTTAAAGAATTCACCTTACATTTTGGGCTACATGGTATCCTAGATCAGAGAATTTAAAATTTTTGAAGTCGATAAAGAAATGTCACAATGGAGGGTTTTTCAGTGCTGTACTTTATGGCAATGTGGCAATGTTTGTATTTCTGCTAGCCAACTTTACTAGAATCAGAGAAGTCCAGTACAGTAGATAGGAGAGACTTCTAAAAAGCATGCATCAGCATCAGATTCCTGCTGCAGAAAAAGAGAGAGGAAATAGTGAACAGGAAAACAACTGGATTTAACAATGAGCAGCTCACTAAACAATGAGGTTGTTAAACAGTCAATACCCACTCTTATTTATGAACTGATTTTTTTTTTTTTTTAATGGATTCTTCTAGTCTTTAGGTTTTGTTTGGTCTTTTTCTGTTTCTTTGTTTGGTTTTTGGCTATATCTCTGTTTTTAGTACCCTTAAAAAGAGGGATCCCTGGGTGGCGCAGCGGTTTGGCGCCTGCCTTTGGCCCAGGGTGCGATCCTGGAGACCCAGGATCGAATCCCACGTCGGGCTCCCGGTGCATGGAGCCTGCTTCTCCCTCTGCCTATGTCTCTGCCTCTCTCTCTCTCTCTCTGTGACTATCATAAATAATAAATAAAAAAAAATTAAAAAAAAAAAAAAAAAGACATCCATCTGTAAACTGCTGGCCTACTTACTAAATTAAATGGGATCCGATAGGCTCTGATTAGGATCAGGCAAGGATGTTTCCATGTAAGTTTCAGGAAAATCTTTCCAGTAACACTGCAGGGACGGTCTTGTAACCATCCTGGGTGACACTTCTAACATAAATAAAATCAGTTTACATGGAAATAGCCTACTAAATAATCTACTAATAAACAGTGTGCCAAGTTGGACTGGCATTACTGTTCCCTGCAGAGATACTAAACCAAAAACTATACGTGTCAAAACTGTGGTCATAGACTTCTCGGTCCTGGACAAGATGGAGGATATACACTCCTCCTATTTCTCCTACCATATAGCTAATATCCCTGGATGTTACATATAAAACAAACAGAAGAAGACTTTAAAGAGTGGGTATAAGAAAAAAATAATAAAATAAAATAAAATAAAATAAAATAAAATAAAATAAAATAAAATAAAATAAAATAAAATAAAATAAAATAAAATAAAATAAATAAAATAAAATAAAATAAAATAAAATAAAATAAAATAAAATAAAATAAAATAAAATAAAAAAGAGTGGGTATAAGAAGGTAGACTGCTAGGGATCTTGGGACCTGAGGAGCAACAATAATGGTACATTTCCTGGGTTTTATTTTTGGCTTTTATATCCTACACTGGGTGCTGGGCCCAGGAGCCTCATTGAAGCCTGCAATCCAGAAACACCAATAAGCACAAACAACCCCCCACAAAACAAAAACAAAAACAAAAACAAAAAAACCCAAAACCAACTAACTAAACAAACAAGAAACCTTAAAGCCCTATGAAAAATCTGATTTTCTTAGCCAAATGACTAGGAAAAGGGTAGCCTAGCTAGCAAGACAGAAAACTAGAAAGGTGGAGTGGAGGATCCTACCATGTCAATCCCCCTCTGTGGTCTCAGGAGAGACCCTGCTAGGAGTGTTGACCTCTACCTGGCCATAGCAAGGTGCTCTCCCCACCCACACTAGAGTCGGGACAGAAGAAGCTTAGCAGAGAGCCAAGACTCTCACCACTGCCTAGGGGCAATGAGGCCCCCCACATCCATCCCACACTGTCACTGGGAGACCAAGAAGGTGGTCCTCCCTTCCCAGTCAGAGTGGTATCAGAGGATGCTGAGGGGAGAGCCTGAATTTCTCCATCTACTTGGGAGTGATGAGGTGACACCACTCTGCAACTCACCTAGGATGAAAGAGAGTAGCCTGCATTTAATATCTGACCAAGTCAACTGTGGAAGGAGCCTCAGTGTCCATCGAAAGATGAATGGATAAAGAAGATGTGGTTTATGTATACAATGGAATATTACTCAACCATTAGAAATGACAAATAACCACCATTTGCTTCGACATGGATGGAACTGGAGGGTATTATGTTGAGTGAAATAAGTCAATCGGAGAAGGACAAACATTATATGGTCTCATTCATTTGGGGAATATAAAAAATAGTAAAAGGGAATAAAGGGGAAAGGAGAAAAAATGAGTGGGAAATATCAGAAAGGGAGACAGAACATGAGAGACTCCTAACTCTGGGAAACGAACTGGGTGGGGTGGGGGAGAGGAGGTGGGCGGGGGGTGGGGGTGACTGGGTGACGGGCACTGAGGGGGGCACTTGATGGGATGAGCACTGGGTGTTATTCTACATGTTGACAAATTGAACACCAATAAAAAATAAATTTATATAAAAAAAAAAATCTGACCAAGTCTATCACTTTCCTGTCTCCCTTCATACCCTTTGCTTCAGACCCTCATCACTTTACCCTCAGACTGTTGGACTATTACACCAGTTTTTAACTGGCCTCTCTGTCTTACAGCCTTGCAATTCATCCCCTATAATGTTGCTAGAGAAATTTTCCTGAAACTCACATCTGACTGTGTCACTCCCCTACTTAAACTCTCCAGTGCCTGCCCATGCTATACAGAAAAATGCACAATTAGGATGCCATTCCGCACCATCAATGCTTTTGCCCCTGACCAATCACTCCCTTTCCTTTCCCTTCAACCCTCCTTCTGACCTCTGGACACACCAAACTACTTGTCATTCTCCCAACAGGCTCGGCCTCTGCACTTCTCCAAGGACTTTTCCTTGTACTGTTTTCTGCTTAAATGTCCTTCCTAACTGGGCTGTCGTTGGATATCCAATCAAACAGCAACTCCTCTATGAAGCCTCTCCTGATAGTACCATATAGGCCCAAGTACACCCCTCTTTGGGCTCTATTCTATTCTCCCATCATTACTTTGATAAAACTTTGGGGCATTTATTTGTTTTGATAGTTGTCTTTTTTTCTGTTAGACACTCCTGAAGGCAGGGACTATTTTTACATCAGATAATGAGGGTTAATCTCAGACTCTCTCCTCATGCTGGCTTGTAGCTTGTAGTCATGTCTATTATTTCATTTATCACACTGAATTTCAGTTATTTGGCCCCTTCTGAGAACTCCCTGTGGATATGGACAGAACCAAAAAAGCAGCCAGAAGGGTGAAAACGGTAGATTATCTGAAAAGGAGCAACAAACCAATAGCTGACCTTTTATCAATGGAATTGAAAAGACAAGAGAATAGCTTTATTATATTGAAAGGCAACAAATGTCAACTTCAAATTTTATCCCCAGCCAAAATACATTTCCAGACAAACAAAAACAGAATTTCCCATCAGTGGACTCCCATTAAAGTAAATTTTAAAAAGTGTTTTCTGGGCAGAAGGAAAACAATTCCATATGGAGGGTCAAAAATGCAGAAAGGAACAGAGAGCAAAATAGTGTTAAAGATGCACGTAAATCTAAATGAATTCTGACTACCTAAGGCAGTTAGTAACATTCTCCTTACATATTTATAATTAATGTACACAACAGTAACAGCATGTGAGTTGGGAAAGGGAAATGGAGGTGGATAAGGTGTTCTCAGGTCCTTGCATTGCAGTTAGATCATAAAAATATTAATATGAGACTGATTAGTCAAGGATTCATACAGACATTCTTATCCTAGTGCAACCACTAAATGAAAAGAGTATATAATTCCCAACCTAATTAAAGGAAAAGTAAGACCTATTGTGGCTGAGAAAATAAAGAAAGTGCAGAAAGAGGGAATCCCTGGGTGGCTCAGTGGTTTAGCACCTGCCTTCGGCCTAGGGCGTGATCCTGGAGTCCCGGGATCGAGTCCCACTTCGGGCTCCCTGCAGGGAGCCTGTTTCTCCCTCTGCCTGTGTCTCTGCCTCTCTCTCTCTCTGTGTCTTTCATGAATAAATAAATAAAATCTTAAAAAAAAAAAAAGTGCAGAAAGAGAGGAAAGAGCACTTTAAGAAGAAGCTAGAGAGGCAGACAGACCAATCATGTTGGGCCCTGGGGTCACATTAGGATTTTGATTTTTATGTTAAAAGCAATGAGAGATCACTGAAGCATCTGAGCAGCAGAGATCTATATTCCAGAAAGATTTCTTTGGCTATGATGTGAGGAACAGTCTCTGGAGGAAGAAAGAACTTTACTGCCTGGTCGGGATTATTTTCAGAGTATGCCTCTTTCTTCAATTTTTTTTAAAGGCACTACCTTTCCTCAGGTAACAGTGAATGAGAAACTAGAAAATGAAATTCGAGTTTTTTGGCTTTAATTTTTAGGATTTGCTTTGTAAGTTAATTAGCTTTGTAGCTATTTAATTAACATTTCAAATACCAGGTGGCCTCTTTCTTTGTTCCTTGGTGTCCCAGAACATATTCTTCTGTCTAAATATTTGAGTCTGGCAGACCATAGGTCAGCTACATACAATCTCACTGCAACCAAAGCACAAGAGCCTCTTAACCTGGTGTTTGTTGAAACTAAAGGATGTGAAATTTTAATTGAGTGAATCTCGTATTATTAAATGTCGCTAACTTGAGAAGCTGTTCAGGAAGTCATTTAAGGTTTTTGGGGAGGATAAAAGGTTCTTTCATGCTCAAATTAAGCATGACTTCACTTGTGTAAAAAGAAGAGGTACTCTATTCTTGACCTTTATTAACTTTTTGGTATTAATTTATCTTTTTTTAAAAAAGATTTTATTTATTTATTTATTTATTTATTTATTTATTTATTTATTTATTTAAGACACCGAGAAAGAGTAGAGACATAGGCAGAGAGAGAAGCAGGCTCCATGCAAGGAGTCCGATGTGGGACTCTATCCTGGAACTCCAGGATCATGCTCTGAGCCGAAGGCAGACGCTTAACAGCTGAACCACCCAGGTGTCCCTTAATTTATTTTTACTGTGATATAATTCACATGCCATAAAATTCAGCCTTTTAAAGTGTACAATTCAGTGACTTTTGGTATAGTCACAAAGATGGGCAACCAACACCACTCTATAATTATAGAATATTTCCATCACCCCCAACAGAAATTCTGTACCTGTTAGTGGTCACTTCCCAGCCTGTTCTTCCCATAGTCTCTGGCCACCAATAACCTATTCTGTCTCTACAGATTTATCTGGTTTGGACATTTCATGCAAATAGAATCATACAATATGTGCCCTTTTGTACATTTTTTAAAAGCATTTGTTAATGGAGAACTTGAATAGAAAACCAGGTAGAGTAGTCTAACAAAAACCTCTGTGCCATCATCTAGTCTCAATGATGGTCATCCTACCTGATGTGAAATGTTGGGGGCCAGGAACCAATGGCAAGAGAGAATTCTTCAGATGTTTTCAGTGCAAAAAGCATGGTTTTATTAAAGCACGGTGATGGGACCTGTGGGCAGAAAGAGCTGCACTGGGAGTTGCGAGGAGTGACTGGTTATACACTTTCAAGCTGGGAGGGGGTTAGGGAGAGCGGAAGTCTCTAAGGAACTTGGAAGCAAGGTTTCCAGGACCGTGAGGGGCTAGGTGCTGTTAGGATAAGGTCATTTACCTTAAAACCCTAGTCTGGTAAAACCCTAGTCATGTGACTCTTCAGATATATACTAGGGGGCTGGCCATATGTTTGGAGGATGATTGCTAACATATCTTTGTGGGGGCTGCAGGAGTGGGCAAAGAAAAAGGAAGATTCCAAAGGGATTTTCGATGTTAAAAAAGACTTACAGGATCCTGGAGGTCAGGCTAATGTCAAGCTAAGGGTACCTTTTGCCTCTAGCAAAGTACTCACACTGAGGCAGCTGAGCTCCTGAAGCCTGTCCCAAAATACTTGTCAATGGGCTCTAAGTTGTAAGGAAGTTTAGGTTTTTTTCTAGATTTCTTTTGCCTTTGTTCTCCACATTACTACCCACACACCCAAGTAATTTCACCTCACGTTATTTTTTTTAAACATTTTATTTATTCATGAGAGACGCAGAGAAAGAGAGAGGCAGAGACATGGGCAGAGGGAGAAGCAGGCACCAGCCATGCAGGGGGCCTGATGTGGGACTTGATCCTGGGGCTCCAGGATCAGGCCCTGGGCTGAAGGTGGTGCTAAACTGCTGAGCCACCTGGGCTGCCTCTCACCTCACGTTATTTTGAATCAAATCCCAGATACCACATTATTTCTATGTAAAGGCTTCAGTAAGGACATATTGTGGTAGCTATGCTAACACACACTGGCCTTCTGATTAGCAGTTTTTCCTTCTTATTTTAATGGCTTACCTCTACCAAGAACTAATTTTTCTTTTGCCAGACATTCTTTACGTAAGAAATTCACTAGATTTAGGTACTTGTTCTGTCTAATAAAAGTGCTAAAAGGGAAAGATAGAAATCAAAGCTCCAGAAAAATTTCTCCAAATGCTGAGATTCAAAGTGATCTATAATTTGATAAATACCTCAGTGTTTCTTCTGAAAGTCATATGGTGGTTGTTTACTATTTCAGCTTTCTCTTGTCATTCTGAGAAAGGACTAGAGGTTATGACAAAGGTGTTTTTTGCTTTTGTTTTTGAGCATGCACCAGTTATACACCAGATATCACTTCAAGAAGCTAGGTGAAGTCTAAGAACAAAACAACATCACACAGAAAAGAATTTATGAGCCCAATGGACAGAACTGAGGGCTTTCTTTTTTTGTTGTTTTTTGTTTTTGTTTTTTTAAATAAAGATTGATATATTTATTTGAGAGAGAAGCTCATGCATGCACATGTGTAAGAGCAGGTGGTAGGAATTGAGGGAAAGAGAATCTCAGGCTAACTCCCTACTGAGCTCACAGCCCTATGCGGGGCTGGATCTCAGGATCCTGAGACCATGACCTGAGCAGAAATCAGAGACAGACACTTAACCAACTGAGCCACCCAGATGCCCCTTGAGGCATCTTAAATGCCTTTAAATCTGTTTCAGGAAAGGTAGCAAACAAGCAGATACCAACTATAATAAAGGGAGGGGAAACTAAAAAGAAGGAGAAGAAAGGAGCAGAAAGAAGAACGCATAGTTGAGCTCTTCTTACCCGTTTGTGAGCTATCAGGAGACAGTTGGAATGTTCATGTTCACAAGCAATTTCATAATCGGGGATCAGATCCACCAACTCACGGACAAAATGTATCACCTCCTCATGCCAGGGCACGTTGGCCATGGTGAGACTGCTTGCTGAACTTTCTCCACAGTAGGTGACACCCTGGGGAAGCATTACCAACAGTTAGAGATAATTACAGACCTATTTAAATGTCATGGGGCAAAAGTTTCAGAGCCAGAAAGGCTTCTAGAGATAATTCAGCCGACCCCCCCCCCCCCCCACCAAATCCAATCCAATCCAATGCAAAAGTGAGGAAGTAATAGTGAATTAGAGATGATAAAGTCTGTTTAGGAGCTCACACAAACAGGTAGGAGCTCCCCACCTTGGGACTGCAGGTGCTTGGGTACCCTGCTTCATGCACTCACAATCTATGCTGTCTGGGCACAGCAATGTATCTGAACCATAATGTATCTTTTAATTCTGATTCTTTTGTGTACTATATAATAGGTTAATTCTCAAGGAATTATAATCTCCTAGACCAATAATGGAGGCATAACACCCACAAAAATTCAGTGAACAATTTACTCCCTGGGAAAAGAAGATGAGCTCCCATTTTCTAGTACAGTTTAGGTTTGATAAGGTTCAAAAGGATTCATTGTAAAGGGCCAGCTAGGGATCCCTTTGAAATTATTCTTTAAGAAGATCACTTTGTAATACATTTTGTAAATGGATACATATAAACATAGATTTGTGGCAAATAGGAAATACATTTGTGGCTATACATACAACTCTTTCACACACTTACACATACATGCATGTCTTACCTCTACAGAAATTCCTGACCTGTGCAAAGGTGGTAAGGTAATTTGGCTTCTAATGCTTTTGAACTCTACCTGACAGCTCAAGTTTATAAGACCCCAAAGTTTCATAATTAAGATCTATTTAGTAAATTACATAATGATAAACGTTCTATTAATAAGGGATATTTTAACTTTGTAGACTCTAAATACTCCAGGATCGGGCAGCCTGGGTGGCTCAGTGGTTTAGCGCCGCCTTCAGCCTGGGGCGTGATCCTGGAGTCCCGGGATCGAGTCCTGCGTTGGGCTCCCCACATGGAGCTCGCTTCTCCCTCTGCCTGTGTCTCTGCCTCTCTCTCTCTGTGTCTCATGAATGAATAAGTAAATAAAATATTTTAAATAAATACATACATACATACATACATACCCCAGGATCAAACTTTCTTGACAAGTGTTTTTGAATATTCTAGATATGCTGCTACTAAGGAGGGAATAACTGAAATAAAAAGACATCCACTCACACTCTCTCACATATACATGAGTATGGATGTGCGTGTACGTACACACACACACACACACACACACACACAGACTGGAGGGGGTAGGATGCCACTTTATGAAAATACCATAGAGGAGCACTGTAGAGTGACCCTGACCCTGCAGATGGTGGAGCCGGGAATTGGCTGAAGACTCACATGAGCTCTGCAAAACACTCTACACCAGATGGCTGTTCAAAAAGATTACTGGTATGCTACACCGAGATGACCTTTGCTGAACATAAACTAGAGGCGACCCAGCTTAGTTGTAATAAACAAGAACATCTTCTCTAACAGCCCAATGATTTACAGGATTCATTAAACTGAGATTGAGATTTAGGTGAGTTTAAAAAAGCAAATAATATAACAGTTTTAAAAATCTTTAGGTATGGCTGGAAAGTTTTGCTAAATTTCCCCAAATCACAAAAATGATTTATTGGTAGGTCAAATTAGTCATAAAAAATGAGCTTTATTTCAATTTAAATACTGCTGATAATATGTGAATTATATGAACAAGCATGTACATAGTAGCTAATTCAAAGGAATTTACTTTTCATATTTAAAAAGTTCCCTGAAACAGGAGGTTTTAGATGAGATCTTACATTTATGACAAGGGCTTTGGAAAATATTTTATTATTTCCTATTCAGCAACAATAAATCATGAAATGTTAGGCATAACAGACTTGGTTTGGAAAGGCAATGAGAGAATGAATACCACTGTTATATTATTTCGCCTTCACATGACACTTTCCCATACATTTGTATGATACTTCATAGTTAGCCAAATT
Source organism: Canis lupus familiaris (assembly GCF_011100685.1). Classification (NCBI taxonomy): domain Eukaryota; kingdom Metazoa; phylum Chordata; class Mammalia; order Carnivora; family Canidae; genus Canis; species Canis lupus. The sequence continues at coordinate 1,364,332 of NC_049227.1, read as the reverse complement.
CCTTCACATGGAAGTTCTCATGTTAGCCAGACAAAATCTTCTGGGGTAGGCAGTGCAAGGACCTTTCAAAGCCAACCACAGAGCCCCAGTGTTCTCTGTGACAGAAATGCTCTGGGCAACAATGTGTCCCAGTGAATTAGTCTGTGGAGTCACCTCTGGGAAGCCTGAGCCCTCCCTCAGTCAGGCTTCTGACAACCCCCCTCCATTGGTACCCTCTGCTCTGCTCTGGCTACTTCACTTTATCCTGTATTCCAGGCTTGTCCGGACTTTATTCCTGATCACACTTTACCTAAATTGTCTAAAAATGCTTCATTTTCTATGATATCACAGGTGTCTGCCACCTTCTCATCCTACCACCACCCTTCTCCTGCCCCATCTATCACCAGCACCAACTATTTCCCCTCATGATTTTGAAAAAAGAATGAACTCAAGAAAGCAGATGGGTACAATGTAGCCAATTGAAAAGCACTCATTTCAGAATCTATAGGTTGAGGAGTGACAAGCAGATCCAAAGAAAATTCCTGAAGAACAGGACGGCTTATGCATCTCTGCGTTTGTAGTGAAAAGCATAACCCACACTGTTATACTGGTGCCTTTCATATAGGATCACTCTACTGTAGGATATGGAGGCCATAAGGTCTTTTACTAGCTGCATGGATAAGTTTATCTGGGGATCCAAGGTCTTTGGGAGGAACAGTATTTTGGCAATTGACTATCTGATATTCTTTTTTTTTTTTTTTTTCTTTAAAATTTATCTATTCATGAGAGACACACAGAGAGAGAAAGAGGCAGGGACACAGGCAGAAGGAGAAGCAGGCTCCATGCAGGGAGTCCGATGTGGGACTCAATCCAGGGACCCCAGGATCAGGCCCCGGGCCGAAGGTGGCGCTAAACCACTGAGCCACCCGGGCTGCCCGACTATCTGATATTCTAATTAAACTGTCAAAAGACTCCTGATATTGTGTTTGTCTCCTATAGTCTGATGAAAAATGTCTTCATGACTTTCTGCACAATATGCCCATAACATGTCACTCCTTTATCCTGAAAGTGCTTCAATAGCTCTTCCCACAGAAAACTAGCCCAAGCTTCCTAGCATTGGCACAAGGCCTTCCTACAGGACTGCCCCGCTCAGCATCCAGCCTTTACCCAGCTGAACTTCTCACCATATCTTTGATCTCTATTCAGCAACCCCTACTCCATCTGATCCCAATCTCATCATGATAGAGATGGTAAATTATCTTTTACCAGATAATTGGAATAATTCTGTCTAAATTCTGAGCTTGTAGAGGGAAGGGCTGCACCTTGTTCCCGTCTGTACCCCCAACAAATCAATGCTGAATGACTTGAAGATCAAATCATATATTCTTTTTTCTATAGGACAGTAAACTCCAGAACCCTCTTCTGATCTAATATAAAATTTCATTCATATTATTCAGGATTTTTCTACTCTTTAACAATTGACTATGAAGCAACTGATGAACCGCAGTTAGGGACTGCTACATGAATAACTGGTAATCTTACCATTAATGTTACCTTTGTACAAGAAAGGGAGGGAGGTCAGGTTAAGACATTTGTTTTACAAATGCACTTGCAAGGATTGCGTTCTGTAGACAGTTCAGTGCCAACAGTGTAAAAGTGGTTTAAATCATCTCACAACAAATAATTACTGAGCACTTAACTATTCTCAAGATGCAATGCAAGGCAGAGAATATAAAGACAGTATTTCATTTACAAATGGACTGTGCTATGAAAATTTCTCGATACGGCAGATGTTTATAACATGAAACACATTTTCACACACAAGCAAGCAAATAATGATCACTAAGATTCTTAGGCTAGCAAATAAAGGCCTATTTAAGTCTAATGAAGCTAAAATATATGTTCATTTACAGGGAATAAACAGAAAAATGTTTTATTAGACTAGCAGTAAAAGAAAAGAGGGAATCAATATAATAAAGAAATAGCTTCTATTGATTCAGTTTAAATAAATGTGTTTAAAGAAAAGTGATCTAAAATTTACTGAATCAAAGCATATATTATCTCACTGAATTCTCAAACCTATTACAGTGATACTATTATTCTAATATTAATATTGAGGACATTTACATTCAAAGAGGATCAGTAACCTGTCCCAGGCTAAATTCGTACTTTTAGAAATATATCAAAGCTGTGCTCCTCCCCATCCCCCACGAAACTCCAGTATGTGCTGACCAGAAGAGACCCCTGTGCGTGCACGCAGGCAATGCTCGCACACTCCCAAATGCCAATACAAAAGACATGAACAGTACTGTGTGTGCTTCTGCAGAGAGCCCCAGGCCTGTCACTAGCCCAGGGTCTATTTGTATTATCAAGTTCACATCTTCAGGGCATTTATGTGACCCTGAAGTAGTACTATTAAAATTTTAATGCCAAGCCCTTGTGAGGGTCAGGCCCTGGGAGACTCTTTTTTTTAAATCAAGAGCATGGGTGAAAGACAAACTTCGAAGTACCATCTGTGTCACTGGGTGAATTTAGTCCTAATTTGTGCTTTTGTTGAAAGTGAAAGGGCATAGGATTTTGTGCTTTAAATCCAAGCCCCATCTCTACCACCAGGGTGGCATAGGATTTTGTGCTTTAAATCCAAGCCCCATCTCTACCACCAGGGTGGTCTCTATTTTTTGAGCCCCAAAGGAACTCCCTTATAGACCTGACAGATGGCTCTGCTCTCAAAGTTATGTTTATTATAGCACAGTTACTTCTAAGTGTTTGCTTTTGGAGGAATCTGAGGTTACTTAGCCCACTATATTGCTAGCTCTCATCAAATGTTTTTCGGAGAGGGTTTGTTACTATTAATTTTACAAAACCTCCATTTTAGAAAATTTTTCACTTTAATTAATAAGACAACAATTAAAGTGCCTTTTCAGATGTTAAACTGTTGAACTCTATTAAATAGAAAAGCCTGCCTTCTCCTTTACTGATTTCATTTCAATCACTGGGATTACAAAAGTAATCCATGCTCACTGTAAAAATTTGCAGAACATAAAGACGTGAAAAATAAAATCACTAAGCCTTTCTCAGCCTTTCTTCTAAATACGACACTGTGAACAGTATATGTCCTTCCATACTTTTCTTACATAAATATATCCAAATGTATATGGTTAAAAATGTAAACAAATAAAAAAAATGTAAACAAATAAATATTATCCTAGAACTTGTTCTGTTTCCTAAGTATACTATATTCTGCAAACATCCCTTTTGCTACTTCAGTTTATAAGAAGATACTTCATTAATCTGATAGACAAATAAGAGCTGAATTTAACAAAGTATGTGATCCAGTCCTCAATGGCACAGGAACACATAATGCAGGCCATTTCTCTCTTAGGCCTTCGGTAAGAAATGATCTGATCTCTACCAAGCTTTCCTCTTGATACAACTATTATCTGTTATATGCAATCATTTACATAACATAGGTTAGATTACATAAATCTCCAAGAATTTTTAAATAAGATCTCTCCAAGTTGCTCATTTTACTTCGTAGACTTGGCCTTGTTCAGTAAGACCATCCATTTCCCAAACAATGTATCTATATAAAATTTTGTATCTCTGGTGCTTTGATGAAGCCTGGTACATAGAGAGAGATGAAAAATATCTGTTGAATGCAGGAGTAAAATAGTAAACTGGAAATCTCATTTGAAAGAAACTATGTTATTGTAACATCTCAGTTATAGACAAAAGGCTTTATTTCTGAGTTACATTAATAGTTTGTCAAACTAAAAAATACCAATCAGAGAATGATACTACTTATAAAGTAGACATCTTTCTTTTAAAAATAACACTGGTTGATTCTTTTCTGTAAACAAGGAAGGAAGGAAAGAGGGGAGGAAGGGAGAAAAAAGGTGACTGTGTGGTCTGGCCAACTTGCTTTATAATAGAAGTTTTACTGCAGCATCATTGGAAGCAGCATTCTTTAATAGCTAAGTCATAAATTAAAACACCATTAATCCCTGATGCTGGCAAGGTTTTCTTAAGCTGACACATACACTGCAGATGCAGTTTGCATCTTTGCATCATTAGAGCTCTTGCCAAGAGTAGCCTTTTAAAATTAAGAGCAATTTCAAAATAAAAGAGTGTCTTTGACCTGACTACAGATGTAATGCTGCACACTCAGACAACAACATTTCATCTCTTCCCACCTCCCCGCCCCTTCAGGGTACAGTACCATAGAAGGCGGGACTTACTAAAGGACAGTTGTGAAACTGAAACATCCTCTGAAATGACAGAGTACAACCACTTCATACACATACACTGACGAGTGGAGCTATTGGAGACTGGATGAATTTTCCAGTCACCTTTTCTCATTTTGTGGATTCTTAGGTGTCCAAAAAACCACATGCCTTCTAACACTCCACAGCTTTAACTATCATGGCATGCTGGCGATTTCCAAATTATTAACAGACAGCCCTGTCTTATCCCCAGATCTCCAGGCTTATATAACCTATGGCCTATTTGAACCTGTCCTCGGATATTGAAATGATCTCTCCAATGATTGAGACCAAAATAGAACTTGTGAAATTACTCCCCAAATTTGTCACCCTCTTCCACTGGTCTTTTCCACCTCAGGAAACTGTTCCACAGCCATACAATTGCTTAAGCCAAAAACCCAGGTGATATTCTTGATTCTACTTGTTTTTTCACTCCCTGCATCTCATCAAGGTCTATCGGTTCTACTTCAAAAATTTATCCCAAGTATACCCACTACTTTCCAACTATATTGCCAATGACCTTCCCCAAGCCAACACATCTCTTGCTTTAGAACTAGTCTACCTATTCCTATTCTGACCCTCTATAATCCATTCATGGCAGCAGTGGTGTGATCTTTTAAAATCATAAATGAGATCACATTACTCTCCAGCTTAAAACTTGCCCAGTACATCTACTATTCAAAAAGCTTACCATAAACTTAGTATAAAATCTAGTTCTTTTCTTGCTTGAAAGTTCTAACAAAATTTGGCCCCATCCCACCTCTGTGATTCATCTTGTGTCTCTGCCAACTTCCGCTGCCCCACTGAGATCACATGGGACCTCTGAACACTACTTGAGCCATCTGCTCAGAAGGCTCTAACCCCAAGCCTTTGTGTACTGTATTGCTTCTTACTATTTAGGAATCAGTTGTAAAAAAAAAAAAAAAAAAAAAAAGTTATCTCCTCAGAAAAGCCTTCCTGCTTATGAAATCTAAAACAGCCAATTACAAAATCTAGCAAAACAGTATCTGCCATTTGACAAACCAAACCACTCACAGGAATCCATCCCAAAGAAACACTGGCAAAAACAGGCCAGAGACAACCAGACATTACATTACATACCACTAATCAAATAATCTTGAAATGCAAACACACACACACCTGATCAGGATTGTCTTGTTCTAACTACCAAACTACAGAAAAATCGGAATATAGATATAGGGAACCGGAAGTAGCCATCATAAATGACCCATGTTCTTCAACAATATTACTGATGTGGGAGGTGAGGCAGAGGAGAGAGAACAAATGGAAAAGGAACTAACAGTTTAAAGGAAATTTACGGGAGCAACAAGCCAATTACAGTCAATGTCCCTTATCTGGATCCAGATTCACAAATACCGTTTAAATAAGACGAAATAATTGGTCAGGTTTAAAGCCTATTTCCGATACTTGAATGACTATTGTTAAAACTGTTCAGTTGTGGGAGCAGTATTCAGGTTGTTTAAAGTGACTGTATACCTTTTAGAGACATATCCTAAACAGTTAAGGATGAGTCAAATAATGTGGGGTTTTGCTTCAAAATAACAGGGTAAGGCAGAGAAAATGGGTATGGGTAGAGCTGAAATAAGACTGGTCCTGAGTTGGTAATTTTCAAAGCTGGGCGATGACTGGGCGATGGAGGGTCATTAGACCAGTTTCTCTACTTCTGCTTATGTTTGAAATTCTCCCCAATAAAAGTTTATTTTAAAGCCAACCAATTCCTCACTACAACACTATTTCTTAGCATACTAATATTACAATGTAGTTTTTAATTACTGATTTTGTATTGACTGTCTACCTCTCCATAAATATGAGCTTTATAAGAGCAAACGCTTAGTCTTTACTGTTATGATCCCCAATGCCTAGAACTGCCAGGTTCTTGATTCATATTTCTGAATGTATAAATAAAACATGTAGGACCCCCTGTAGAGTTTTAAAAGATGCTAATTTCACTGTGGCCAACAAAGCACCACCGGAAATGTGATGACGTGGCCGGCAGGAGCTTACCTTCACTTCGATGAAGTCAGGATTCCCCAGGGACACCAGCTCAGCATAGGCCTGGAGTTCATCCACATTCCATGCTTTCACTAGAGTCAGTCTGTACACGGTACGCTGTTGCTAAAACAAAGGAAAAGCCAACTCTGTTTTTATCTTGGTAGACAGTCACACCTAGGAAGGTTTTCAAATTTCCACAGTAAGAATCCAGGTAAGGTGAAATTCAGCATGAACTTTTATAAACTGAAGTTATATTTTGTAGAAAGATGAAAAAATGTATACTAATGTAATAAGATTCCCATAAGACTTTTAAAGGTGCAGATACTGACATATATCTTTTCTTATAATCTCTAACATAGTTTTAGATACCCAAATGTTTCTTGACAACTACACACTTGAGTTAGATTTAGTAAGGAATAGTAAAGTGACCGAATAGTTTAAGACTGTTGAAAATTAATTCAAATAACCTACAGGCTTTCAGGTACCAATCACTCAAGTGTTTAGGATAAGAATTTCTAATTACTTGTCTTCTTTCCTACTTTCTCACCATTAATGATCACTTGTTGGTAGAAAAGCACATTTATGAATTGTCAGTGTTGTCACCTATTTACCATTTACCCAAGGAGCTTCTGCTTTTCTGAAAAGCAATTAGACAATAGACATCAAAGGCTTTAAAAAGTTTATGCCCTTTGACTTTTTTCCCCTCAAATGTCATTTATTAAATACAATTCCAGAGAAATTAGCAGATATAAGGAAGTCTGGGAAGTGGGTACAGTACACAGACCTCTTTATATCACACAGAAGGTCAAAATAAAATGAGCTACAGGCAAAAAGCCAGTGATGCAACTATGGTCCATTCATCTGGAGAAGTTCCACCCCTGTTCCCCACTTCCCCCAGCCCTTCCCTTTGACTTTCTTTGTAGCTCCCTTCTAGGACCCAAAGACACATTTTTAAATGTTTGAAGGCTTATTTCAACATCTCAGAACATTACTAACAACATTTTAAAACCTAAAGCAAAAAAATTAAAAAAAATAAAACCTAAAGCAAGAGTGGGGGTGGGGGCAGGATCTATGACTACCCTATAACCAATAGTGTATGGCAAAGGTGGTATGAAGTACGTGCTTATGTGTGCATGATTACACATCCATCTGCAGCACGTTCCCAGGCAATATCCATGCTGCTAAAACTCAAAGCATGCTTTAAGTAGCAAGGCTCAAGATACTTGAGAAAAAAAGTGAGGTGAGAAATGAACAAAATGATATCAATCTTTCTACTTTTGTCTAAGTTTGAAGATTTCTGTAATTAGTAAAAAAAGAAGAAACACTTGAGATCTTTAATGAAAAAAACTAATGGAGGCAGCCATACCAGAAAACTAGCCATACCATAAATTATTTTAAAAACAGTATATAATGCATGAAAAGACAAATCTTCCAGATTCCTCTTACATATCTAGAATTCACCTAACAAAAAATGGTAGAGAACTGCAGACCACTCTCATTTGTACTTATATACACAAAATGTCACAGAAATTTTAGCAATTAATAAGATTTAGCACTATGTTAAAAGTTCTAGGAATGTGGGATGTTTAGGTGGCTTAGTTGGTTGAATGTCCAACTCTTGATTTCGGCTTAGGTCACGATCTCAGGGTTGTGAGATGGAGCCAAGCCAGGCCCTGTGCTTAGCGAAGAGTCTACTGGAGATTCTCTCTCTCCTTCTCCCTCTGCTCCTTACCCTGCTCATACTGTCTCTCTAAAATAAACAAAATCTTTTTAAAAAATTCTAGGAATGCAAAATCTTAAAAAAACTCTAAGATTCATCACATGGTTCAACACAAAAAAAAAAAAATCCATATGGTCATCTTCAGAGCTACACAAAGATATTTGATATAACTTAAAAGCCATCCCTAATTTTAAAACAAAACTGAGTAAACAAATCAAAGGCCATTTTAGTTACCAAACTAAATAATTAAAACACATCTTTAACATATAGAGAATACTCTCCAGTTAATAGTCAATGTCATTCTCAGTCATTTAAAAAATACAGGCATTCTCATTTAGTCATACTAACAAAATGTCCACTCTGTTATTTTTATCAATACTTCCCCTGAAAGTTAAAATCAAAGCAATAAGGCAAGGGAACAACAATTATTGGATACTATACAAAAAATAATTACTTGCAAATGATATAACTGGCTTCTTGGAAACCTTAGAAAGTCAACTAAAAAATGTTAAGGAAGATGGCCAGTTACTAAATCAAAGTACAAAAAGGAACAGCTTTCCTAGCATAGATTAGTGGAGAAAACTGGATGCTGGGGCCAGATTGAATCCCAGACCACATACTTAGCTACCTTTACCCCTCTGTTCCTCAGTTTCTTTCTTTTTTTTTCTTTAAAAGATTTTATTTATTTACTTGAGAGAGAGAAAGAGAGAGCAGAGAGAGAGAGGGAGAAGCTAACTCCCTGCTTAGCAGACAGCCCAACATAGGACTCGATCCCAGGACCCCGGGATCATGACCTGAGCCAAAGGTAATGACCTTAATGACTGAGCCACCCAGGCGCCACTGTTCGTAGTTTCTACCCTGTGTAAAATGAGGGTCCTACACAGATAAAAAGCACGAATTCATGTAGAACTTAGAACCCAGACTGATAGCAGGAAGTCCTAAATAGTATTAGTTACTAGATGCCATCAACAACTAATTATGAAATGCAAGGCCAGGAAAATTCTACTTAAATTATAAAATACATTTTTAAAATACCTAGTGATTAGTTTGTGAAATAACATGGATAGTGAAGAAAATAAACTTTTCTGAGACCTAAACAAAAACTTACCTACATGGAGAGCCAGGACAGATTTATAATGTTAACTCCAGTGGGAGTTTAAAATTCCTTGGAACAAAAAAACTGGCAACGATACCAACAGTAACACTAGCAGGAATTAGCAATTACTCAGCACTTACCACATGCCAGCTGTTGTTTTAAGTGCTTAATATCATAGCGAAGACTCCAATATTTGTCTAATCTTTACAACAAATCTTACAAAATAGGTTTGATTATTATCTTCACATTACAGTTACGAAATTGAGGCCTAGAGCTATTGAATAAATTACTCAAAGTTACATAGCTGGAAAGTAGCAAGGCTGGGATATGAACCCAAATAGTATGGCTCTCTCTCACTCTGCTAAACCTTTTTAAATTGTGAAATGAAACATACAAAGAGAAATGTATATAAAACATGTATGTGTAGCTAAAAGGGTTATTAGCATAAAGAAAACACCCATTACTTGGCCACTATCCATTCCCTTTGTCCCAAAGACACCTAATATCCTGACTCTCACATTACAGTTTAAGATTTATGCCTATGTTTGAAATTTATGTAAATGGAACCATTATCCTTTTGTGTTTTGCTTCTGTCATTCAACATATTTATAAAATTCATCCATGTCACTGGATGTTCACATTTGCTCATTTTCATTGTTATCCAGTATTCCATTATTTGCATATATAACAATTTTTTCAACTATTCCCCTACTGATAGACATTTGGATCATTTCCATTTTCAGCTGTTATGAAACAATGTTGTTATACTTTTTTGACACTGGCGTTTAATTCTGCCAATTTTAGGAAACTGTTTGAAATGCTATTATGACATACACTCTTTTAGGTCTGGCTTTTTTCACAGAATTTGACATTTGTGAGATTATCCATACTGTTGGACATGGCTGTACAGACAAATTCATTGCCATTTTGTACTTCATCATATGAATATACTACTAGTGAAAGTTGTATCTTTGTTTTTCCCCAGTTTGGGTCTCTTACAAAATAATGTTGCCATCAGTGTTATTTACTTAACTCCTGAGATGCACAAGAGCACGTAATTTTCTTGGAGCATCTGAGAGCAGAAATGCTGGGTCATTGGATGTGTATTCCTGCAATTCTAGCAGGTGCTGCCAATCCGGCTTCCAGAATCATTCCACCTTACTTCCACCTGCGGTGTCTCAGTTCCAGTTATTTCTCTTCTTCAACAATACTTGGTGTTGTTAGTGTTTAAAATTTGCCAGCCTTGCATTGTTTTATTTTGTACTGGCCTGATTACTAAATAAGTTGATTATGTTTCTGGTCATTTGGATGTGGGCTTTTATGAAGTACTTGTTCAAGTGTTTTAAATATTTCTCTATTGGGCTGTCTTTTCCCTACTGATATATTTTTTTTTAAATATGGAGCACTTCATGAATTTGCATGTCCATCCTTGAGCAGGAGCCATGCTAATCTTTTCTGTATTGTTTCAACTTTAGTATATGTGCTGCCAAAGCGAGCACTGATATATTTTTCTAAATTTTTATATATTCTGGCTAGATGAGGACTATTATAAACATCTTGGAAATCGTTTCATACACTTTATGGTTTTCCTTTTCCTTTTTACTTTCTTTGTATCTTTTCATCAGCAAAGTAACTAATTTTCATACCTTTTTATCTATAGCATACTTATAATCAAATTGCTACAGACAAAGAGAAGCATTAGGGGGTTACCGGAAAAGAAATACCACTGGACTTCATTAGTTTATTTCAAATTATCAGCTTCACATCTGGGTTTTAGCTGTGTCTGTGGGGGGCTTACTCAATGGAATCATTTCAGAGACTTTATTTAAAGTCTGTTTAAAATTAGTTAAAGCAATTCCTAAGGTCTCTAGAAGAACAAAAGGGTGTTAGACTCTAGTTAGATTAGATTAAAACAAAAACTGGGTGCAGATGTTGCTTGAAAGGTGAAAGCTAGAATTTCCTTTACAAAGGAAACACTTAACACTGTTATTTTATCCTTCTTTTTGTTAAAAAAAAGAAAGAAAGAAAAGAAAAAAAAAGAAAAGAAAAGAAAAGGAAAAAGAAAAGAAAAGAAAGAAGAGTGTGAGCTGGATTGTATTCATTTAATTTGAATTAAACTTTTGTTTTTTCCGTTTGGGGACTTAGTACTTTTAATTTGCATAGGCTTTGGAATGGTTATTACTACAGAATTTTCAGAATGTGGTATGTTATCTAGTAGGAACAGATATAGCGTGATACCATGGAATACAAAAATGAGGATGAAAGTATTTAATTGGGGCAAACAGCTTAGCTACCTGTTGTTTGTGGACAGTGTTATTTGTAAAATGTCACAATGTGATTTGTCAAAAATGTCAAAAAGTTGGCATGTTATAATTTCATGTATTTTCTGTTAAATCTGAGAATCTAAGATGCCCCTGACCTGCACCGGTGGTGCACAGTGACACAGTAATATCGGGGGGAAGGGGAGATATTTGCAAGTACTATCATATCTAATGTGGCTGGTCTCTAGCAAGAGACCTAGATGTTCACCTCTAAAATTTAGACCAGATCTTTGTGACAGATTTTAAATTTGGGTTTTAACTTACGTTGTTTCTTAGGGGAAGCAATACATGAACTGAAAATACATGGACTAAAAACTGAGGTCAAAATAGCAAAGGTAAATGTTCAGTGCTTATCAAAGAGAACTGAGGGAGAAAAGGACTAGGTCAAAAAGGCCTGAGCAGTCAGAAGGATGGGAGAAAGGAGGAAAATGTGTAAGATGAACAAAGAACCACAGAGTGACAATTATGTTCTGGCTCTGGTGCCAGATGTGTGAATCCAGGTGGGCCCTCTGTGTCTCTGCTTAAATAACATCAGTGTTATTTCCTGGGAATTTAATTTATTTAATGGGGACAGTAATAGCGTCAGCATCTTGTAGTACTGTCGTAAGAAGAACTAAAACAAAGGGCTCAGAACATGGTCTGGCACAAATACGGGTAGCAATAAATTTTAGCCACTATCGCCAGCACCACCAGTAGCAGCTCCACAGATTCACTGGTTACCCAACCAATAGTCACTGGGTCCCTCTCTACACCAGGCATAAGGCGCTGGAGATACAGCAATGAACAAAGCAAACAAAGTGCTGTCTGTTGTATAATTTACATTCTATTCTGCTAAATAAAACCAGAGTCAGAGAAAATTAGCAACAGTAGTAATACCAAAAGAGGAGAGGAGCCAAGAAACTAGCAGAGGTAAGACTCCACCACTGCTGCTTTTTGCACTATCTCCTCAATTTACAAAAACCAAAGTGAATATTGAACAAATTGCATGCTTGTTAAAAAGTCAATTCTGGGGCAGCCCGGATGGCTCAGCGGTTTAGTACTGCCTTCGGTCCAGGGCGTGATCCTGGGGACCCGGAATCGAGTCCCATGTCAGGCTCCCTGCATGGAGCCTGCTTCTCCCTCTGCCTGTGTCTCTGCCTCTCTCTCTCCCTCTCTCTCTCTCTTCTCTGAGTAAATAAAATCTTAAAAAAAAAAAAAAAAGTTAATTCTGAATGATTTAAAGCCAAAACAAAAACAAAACAAAAAAAGACAAAAAAATCTCCTCAAAATTAAAACAATTCCTCACCAATGACTATTGTTGCTAAAAAGAAATGAACATTTAATACCTCTACTAGAAACTGGGCAATCTATCAAACTCCTTAGAAACCACACCTATTATTGAAATGGCTTTAAAGAAGTTTTATACTATTTGTGGGAGACAAAAAAAAAAAAGTGTCAATCTGATAAATTAAATAAATAAAGAATGAGAAAATAAATTCGAAGATATAACTCATGATGCAACCAAATGAAACATTCTTTACATTCAAAGATAAGCAGGAAAACTATTGTAGAATTACTCTTAAAAAAATTAAGTAGGAGCACCTGGGTGGCTCAGTTGGTTAAGTGTCTGTCTTCAGCTTAGGTCATGATCCGAGAGTCCTGGGATCAGCCCCACATCAGATTCCCTTCTCAATAGGGAGTCTGCTTCTCCCCCTCCTTCTGCTCTTCCCTGCCATGTGCTCTCTCTCTCTAATAAATAAATAAAATCTTAAAAAAAATAAATTAAGTAGCCAATCAATTTCAACCTTAATGAACAACTGAAGATGCAGATCAAGGAAAGAGGGTAAAAAAAAAAAAGTTATAAGACTCAGTGAAGAAAGTCTGATTCAACAGGAAATCAGTAAAGAAAACACATCAAGCCACTAATAATGTTTATTTCCCAAAAAGAAAGAGAAGGGTTGTAGGTTTATTATTTATGTTTCTTCTTAGAGATATGTAAAACACCACGAAGTATACTAACATACACATTACAAATCTCAGAAAAAAAAAAAACAAACAGCAACAAGAATATTTGAAAAAAGGATGGCCAAAAACTTCAAAAATTTAATGAAAAACATAAATCTACATATCTAAGAAGCTCAAAAAACTCCAAAAAGGATAAATTCAGAAAACCATACTAAGACACATTATAATGAAACTGTCAAAAGACAAAAAGAATTGAAAGCCACAAGACAGAAGTGTTTTATCAGATATGAGATCCTTGATGAGATTAAGAGCCAATTTCTCATATTTCTCATCAACAACCATAGTAGTTAGGAGGCAGTGGGATGACATTTAAACTGCTGGGGGGGGGGGGGGGGGACTGTCAACCAGGAATATTATACCTGTCAAAACTATCCTTCAAAGATAAAGGAAAAACTAAGCCATTCCCAGATGAAGAAAAGCTGAGGGAGTTCACTAAGAGCAGACCTGCCCTTGGAGAAACAGAAAAGGGAGACTTTTAGAACAACAGGAAATGATACCAGACAGTAACCTGAAACCAAAAGAAGAAATAAAGAACTCCAATAAAAGAGTTAATAAATACATTAATAAATATAAAAGCCAATATTACTCATTTTTGAGTTTCCTATTTTTGTTTCCTAGGTGATTTGAAAGACATCTACACAAAACAGTTTAACTACAGATCTACAGATTTATATTAACAGGTATGCAGTGTATAAAGATGTAACTTGTGAAATTAACAACATAAAAGGAGGAAGATGGAGTTTTGTAGGATTAGTTTTTGTATGTAACTAAAGTTAACCTCGCAGGAATTCAAACTAGACTGTTCTAAAGCAAAAGTCTTGGGCTGCCTGGGTGGCTCAGCAGTTGAGCATCTGCTTTTGGCCCAGGGCGTGATCCTGGGGTCCTGGGATCGAGTCCCGATTCAGGCTCCCTGTGGGGAGCCTGCTTCTCTCTCTGCCTGTGTCTCTGCCTCTCTCTGTGTCTCTTATGAATAAATAAATAAAATCTTTTTAAAATTAATTAATTAATTGTCTTAGTAGTTGAAACCCCATAATAACTATTAAGAAAATAACTAAACAAATATACAAACAAAATGAAGAGAGAATCAAAAACTACACTGGAAAAAAATCAATCAAATAAAAAAGGGCAGCACTGGAGGAAACGAGAAACAAAAAAATATGTAAGACATATAGAAAAGAAATAAAAATCATACACAGTCTTCATCAATACATCACTTTAAGTTGATTAAATTAACCCATTAAAAGACAGAATGGATTTTTCTTTAAAATTTAACCACTTCTGGGGATCCCTGGGTGGCGCAGCGGTTTGGCGCCTGCCTTTGGCCCAGGGCGCGATCCTGGAGACTCGGGATCGAATCCTACATCGGGCTCCCAGTGCATGGAGCCTGCTTCTCCCTCTGCCTGTGTCTCTGCCTCTCTCTCTCTCTCTCTCTCTCTCTGTGTGTGTGTGTGTGTGACTATCATAAATAAATAAAAATTAAAAAAAAAAAGAAAAACTTAACCACTTCTATGCTGTCTGCAAGAGAGATTCACTTTAGATCCAAAGACACAGATAAGTGAAAGGATGGAAAAATTGCATTCCATGCAAATGGTAACCAAAAGAGAGCTGGGGTGGCTCTACTAACATCAGACTAAATAGATTTTAAGTAAAATATTGTTACAAGAGCCAAGAAAGGTCCTTATATATTGATAAAACGGTTAACTCATTAAGCTATAACATTTATAAACACACACACACACACACAAACACACACACTAAACAACAGGTACACACAAGGTATCTTCAATAAGATTAACAGCTAATTTCTCATCAGGAGTATTGCCAAACCAGGAAATCCCACACGAGCCTTTGGTGTCCAGAGTTTTTATTTGGAGCTCCATCACATATGGCCCACATGGCTAAACTTGGGTTTCCAGACCCTCCTAGAGGTTCAGAGTCATACTTTTAGTTATTAGTTCCCCTGGAGATTAGAACTAATAATGAAATTAATTAATAATGAAACTAGTAAGGTTACAAAGCCTCCACCATAAATTGTATCTTTAGACCAGTGGCCAAAGTCCCTAGGCAAACAAAGATATTCCTATCAGGGAGGGCATTCTGAAAATCAAGAGATCATCTCCCAGTATCCAAAGGCAAAAGCCATACACATCTTAGGTAAAGTTAATTTTTCACTACACAACACCAATAGGTCAGAGAAAAAACAAAAAGGGAAAATACTTTGCAATAAATAAAAATAAGACCATAACATATCAGAAATTATGGAAAACTGAAAAAGCATTGCTTGGAGAAAAACTAATAGCTGTAAACACCTACATAAAAATAAAAAAAATATCTCAAAACATTAACCTAAGTTCACATCTCAATGTAGAAGAGTAGTTAAGCCAAAAGGGAAAAGTGAGAAAAAAATAATAAAGATGAGAACAGAAGTAAAAGGGAGAATGGAGAAAACACTGGAGAAGAAAGAATATCCAAGTTGGTTCTATGAAAATATTAACACAACTGACAAACCTGTAACCAGACTAAAAAAGAGAGAGAAGACACATCTAAAATCAGAAATGAAAGTGGAGACAATACTGCAAACCTTGCAGAAATATAAAGGAGTATAAGAGAATACTGTGAACAACTGTATGCCAACAAATTAGATATAACCTAAATTAAATGGACAAATTCCTAGAAACACACAAATTACCAAAAATGAGTCACAGAGAAATGGAAAATCTGAACAAACCTATAACGAGTAAAGAGATTGAATCAGTAATTAAAAAAAAAAAAAAAAAAAACTCCCAACCAAAAAAAGTCCAGAAACAGATGGTTTCACTGGTGAATTCTGTCAAACACTTCAAGAATAATTCTCAAACTCTTCCCATTAACAGAAGAAAAGGGAACACTTTTAAATTCCTTCTCTGAGGCCAGCCATTACCTTTGAACCAAACCAAACAAAGATATCACAAGAAAATATCCAGTATCCCTTATGAATATAAATGCAGAAATGCTCAATGAAATCCTATCAAACCAAATCCAATAGCTATTAAAATATTACGCAGGATAACTAAGTGGGATTTATCCCAGGAATGAAAAAGTAACATTACTGCATGAATTCACTTTATGAAATATCCAGAACAGGTGTATCCTTAGAAAGAGAAAGCAGATTTGTGGTTGTCAGCAACTGGGTAGGGAGGATGGAGAGTATCTACTCACTGTATACAAGACTTTATTTAGGAATGATGAAAATGGTTAGGAACTAGGTAGAGGCAGTAATTAAATAACATCATGAAGGTACTAAATGCCAGTGCATTCTCCATTTCAAAATGGTTAACTTTATGTTATTTGAATTTCAGCTCAATAAAAAATAAAAAATCTCTGTCAAAATTCCGGCTGCCCATTTTTCAGAGAGGAGAGGAAAGCTGATTTTCAAGATGCATACAGAAATGCATATGGACCCAGAGAGCCAAAATAACTCTGAAAAAGAACAAATTTGTGGAACTCACACTTTCTGATTTCAAGACTTACACAAAGCTACCCTAACCAAGATTGTATGATACTGGCATAAGAACAGGTCTATGGATTAATGGAATAGAATTGAGTCCAGAAGTGAACCCACATGTATATAGTCAACTGATATGACAAGCATGTCAAATCCATTCAATGGAGGAAAAATAGTTTCTTCGACAAATAGTCCTGAGATAACTGAATATTCACATGCAAATATATGAAGTGGAACTCCTACTTCATACTATACATGCAAATTAACTCAAAATAGATCAAAGATCTATATGTAAGAGCTAAGTCAATGAAACTCTGAAAAAAAACATGAGGACAAGTTTTGGATTAGGCCATTAGATATGACACCAAAAGCACAAGCAACAAATGAAAAAAAAAATAAGTTGAAATTCATCAAAATGAAAAATTTTTATGCTTCAGTCTGGTGGTTCCTCAAAAAGTTAAACACTCAACTACCATATGACCTAACATTTCCATTCCTAGGCAAATACAACTGAAAGAATTAGAAACATAGGTTCACACTAAAACTTGAACATGAATATTCACAGCTTGTTATTCTCTCTTTTTAAAAAATACTTTATTTATTTACTCATGAGAGACACAGAGAAAGAAGCAGAGACATAGACAGAGAAGCAGGCTCCATGCAAGGAACCCGATGCAGGACTCCATCCCAGGACTCCTGGATCATGCCCTGAGCCAAAGGCAGACACACTCAACCACAGAGCCACCCAGGCGTCCCACAGCTTGTTATTCTTAAGAGCCAAAAGGTAGAAACAACCCAATGTCCATCAGCTGAAGAATGGATGAACAAAATGTAGTGTGTATCCATACACTGGAGTATTATTCAGCTAGAAAAACAAAGAATGAGGTTCTGATTCAAGCAATTACATGAATGGATCTTGAAAACAATTATGCTAACTGAAAGAAGCCAGACACTATTAAAATGGTCTGGAATGAGATAATGCTAACAGTTGCACAATTTTGTGAATAAGCTAAAAGCCAGTGAATTTATACACTTTAAAAAGGTAAATTTATGCTGTATGAATTATATCTCAATTTTAAAAAATAAGACTGAATATCCATAAGTATCTTAGGAAGTCAGAATGTGAATGCCAATCTAAATACAGGAAAGAAAAAAAGGAAATACCTATAAAATATGGTGAGCTATCAGAAAAATCAATACTGTTAAAATGTCTGTAATACCCAAAGCTACCTATTCAATGCAATCCCTATCAGAATTCCAATGGGATTTTTCACCAACCTAGGAAAAACAATCTGAAAATTTATATGAAATCATAAGAGACCCTCAAGGGCCAGCCAAAGCAATCTTGAGAAAAATGAACAAAGCAGGAGGCACACATATCCTGCTTTCAAAGTTTACTGCAAAGCTATTGTAATCAAACCAGCATGGCATGGACACAAAGACAGACACATAAACCAGTGGAACACAGAGTTGAAAATAAACTTCGGTATATACAGTCAACTAATCCTTGACCAGGGAACCAATATTTGAGCATTGAGAATACTCAATGGAGAAAGGATAGTCTCTTCAATAAATGCTGAGAAAACTGCATAATCACATACAGAGCAATGAAAATGGAGCCCTATCTTTCATCATTCGCCCTTTCATCAAAAATTAACTTGAAGTGGATTAAAGACTTCTATATGAACTGAAACCATATTTTTCATCAAAATTAACTTGAAGTGAACTAAAGACTTCTATATGAACTGAAACCATAAAATTTCTAGAAAATAACACAGGGAAAAAGTTCTCTGACACTAATCTTAGCAATGACTTTTTGGATATGACACCAAAAGTACAAGCAGCAAAAGCAAAAACAGACAAATGAGACTACATCAAACTAATCTTCAACAAAATGAAAAGTCATCCTACAGAATGAGAGAAAATACTTACAAATGATTTTCCGATTAAGGGCTAAAATATCTAAAGAACTACAACTCAATAAGCAAAAAAAAAAAAGCCCCAAAAAACAAAAACAAAAAACCCAGAAACTGTCTGATTTTAAAATTGGGCAGAGGTAGGATACCTGGGTAGCTCAGCGGTTGAGCATCTGCCTTTGGCTCAGGGCATGATCCTAGAGTCCCAGATGGAGTCGAGTCCCACATTGGGCTCCTTGTGAGGAGCCTGCTTCTCCCTCTGCCTGTGTCTCTGCCTCTCTCTCTCTCTCATGAATAAATAAAATCTTTAAAAAAAAATGGGCATAGGAACTGAATAGACATTTTCCCAAAGAAGACATCCAAATGGCCAACAGGTACATGAAAAGACGCTCAATGTCACTTATCATCAGGGAAATGTAAATCAAAACTACAATGAGATATTTGCTCACACATATTAGACTAGCTATCCTTAAGACAACAAAAGAAAACAAGTGTTAACAAGGATGTTTAAAAAAGGGAACCCATTTTGGGTTTGGGGAACTGTGAGTGGGAATGTAAATTGGTACAGTCACTATGGTGAGCAGTATGAAGGATTCTCAAAAAATAAAAAGTAGAACTAGCATATGATCCAGCAACTCCATTTCTGGGTATATATCCAAAGGAAATGAAAACAGGATATTCAAAATAGCCAATATATGGAAACATCCTAAGTGACTATCAACAGATAAATAGTCAACGAACATGTGGTGGAATATTACGTTGGAATATTACTCAGCCAAGAGAAAGAAGAAAATACTCCCATTTGAGACAAAGTGGATAACCATGGGCATCAAAGGCATTATTATAATAAGTGAGGTAAATCAAAGAAAGAAATACAAATATAGCTGACCCTTGGACAACATGGGTTTGAACTATGTGAGTCTACTTATATAGAGATTTTCAGTAAATATATACATACAGTACTATAAATCTATTTTCTCTTTCTTGATGTTTTCAGTAACATTTTATTTTCTCTAGTTTACTTTATTATTACTTTATTATAACATTTTATTTTCTCTAGTTTACTTTATTATTATTATTAGTTTACTTTATTATACATAGTATAATACATAGAATATTCAAAACATGTGTCAGGGGAGTCAAAAGTTAATATGCAGATTTACCACTGCACAGGGGGTTCGTGCCCTGAACCCCTATGATGTTTAACAGTCAACAGTATGATATCATTTATATGTGGAATTTACAGTAGTTGAAGTCACGGAAACAGAGTAGAATGGTGGTTACAAGGTGCCAGGGCGTTGGGGAGTTGGAGAGATATTGGTCAAAGGGTACGAACTTGCAATTATAAGATGAATAAAGTCCTGGAGATCTAATGCACAGCATTGTGATTATAGTTAACAATATTCTATATTTTATACCAAAGTTGCTAAGAGATTAAACGTTCTCACCATAAAAAAAGATAATTATTGGATGTGATGGAAATATTATATATCATATTGCATTATATAAATGTATCAAATGAACACACCTTAAACTTACAAAATGTCACATGTCAATGATCAATTTTTATCTCAACAAAAAAAGAAATGAGTAACAAGTATGGATATATGATTTATTATAAAAACTGACACTATAGAACAAGGTAGTAAAAGAAGATATTTTAAATAAACAGTGTTGGGTGAAATGGATGTCCATGTAGGGGGTTAAAAGCATCCACAATTTTAAAAAAATTTTAACAGATTATGGACTTAAATGTGAAAGAAAAACAACAAAATATTTAGAAAATAAGAATCTCTTCGTGATTTTCTTAAATGCTTTAAAACCACACTCAACAGAAAAGCAAGCATGATTAAGCTGGACTACATTAAATTGCAACTTCTCCTTGTCAAAAGATATGAAAAAGAAAGAGACAAGCTATAGAATGAGAAAATACATTTACTCATACCTATAATATGTAAATAACTTCTACAAACCAATAAGAAAAAAGATAAATGCAGAATGAATATTGACAAAAGCCATGAATGTCCCTGTATGGCTTTGAATAAGAATGCTTTTTCTGATTTAATGAGAGAACACTAACTTTGAAGAAAGTATCCTTCTCAAAACAGGGTATCCCAATGACCAATGAAGAGAAATTCAAATTAAATCTACAAGAAAATATTATTTCACAACCCACCACAAAAACTGACAAAAGAAACTGGTGGCAAGGAAGAAAAACAACTGATACACACTGCTGTTAGGAGTGCAAATTCATATATTACTTTAGAAATTATTTGGCATTAACTACTAAATGTGAATGCATGCATATCGAATGATCCAGGAATTCCATTCCTAGATATACAGCCAACATTAAAGAACAAATACATACACCAAAAGACACGTACAGGAATACTACTTGCAGGATGATTTGGGATAGCCAAAAACTGGAACAAATGACTATTCTTCAACAGTAAAATAGATGAACTGTAGCATATTTATATAATGAAATAGAAAAATGAATGGACTACAGCTATATACAACAAGGACAAATCTAATAACATAAAGCAAAATACAGCTGACCCTTGAGCAGCATGCATGTGAACTGCATACATCGACTTACTGAATTTCTTACAGTAAGTACTAGACATGTATTTTCTCTTTCTTACGACTTTAATAGCATTTGTCTTTCTCTTGCTTACTTTATTGTAAGAATACAGTACATACTACATATACAAAATAGGTGTTAGGTTTTTTTTTAAAGATTTTATTTATTTAATCATGAAAGACAGAGAGAGAGAGAGAGGCAGAGACACAGGCAGAGGGAGAAGCAGGCTCCATGCAGGGAGCCTGATGTGGGTCCCAGGTCTCCAGAATCACACCCCGGGCTGAAGGCGGCACCAAACCCCTGGGCTATCAGGGCTGCCCAAAATATGTGTTAATTAACTATGTTATGGGTAAGGCTTTTGGTCAACAGCAAGCTATTAGTAGCTCGTTTTGGGGGGGCAAAAATTATATAAAGATTTTCAACTGCACAAGGGGTCAGCACCCCAACCCCAGCATTGTTCAAGGGTCAGTTCTGTACCATATGATTCGATTTCTATAAAGCTCAAAACCAGAGTAAACTGTCTTACAATATTAGAAGTCAAATGGTGATTAGTTTTAGACAGAAGAGGGGCTTATGACCAGGAGGGAAGATGAATGGTATAAAAAGGTGACTCTGAAGGTGCTCTTAATATTGTATTTTTTAAGCTTGCTGCTGAATATAGAGGTGTGATCATTTTGTAGTAATTCACCAAGCTGTCCACTTAAGCTCTGTGCACTTTTCTGTACATATGATATACTCTAGTAATAAATCCTTTAAGAGATAAAATACATGCAAAATGCTGGGAAAAGTCATTCATTTTTTTAAAGCCCTTCTATGTTATATACATACGTATTCATGAATAAAGTGATATATTTATTTGACTTGAAATATTCCAATGCCTTCTCCACCCTCAAAACAGAAAAGAGACAGATGAAACAAGAAATGAAGAGTGCCAATAGTTGTCAAAGTGAAGATCATGGTCATAGAGGAATTCATTCTATTATTCTCTTTTTCCTGTGTTTTAAAAATCTATGGGATCCCTGGGTGGCGCAGTGGTTTGGTGCCTGCCTTTGGCCCAGGGCGGGATCCTGGAGACCCGGGATCGAATCCCATGTTGGGCTCCCTGTGTCGAGCCTGCTTCTCCCTCTGCCTGTGTCTCTGCCTCTCTCTCTCTCACTGTGTGCATATCATAAATAAATAAAAATTTAAAAAATCTATAATAAAAAGTTTAAAAATATATAACTGTGAGTTACACAGAATTCTGTTGTTTCTAATTAGGCAGTTTTCAGTGCTACATATTCTGGATGAGGTTATTATATCCCAGGACTACAGCTCTTAATTTCAACGATTTATCTTGACAGTTGCAATTCAAGACGAACTCGAGTTGAAGCTATGTCAAAACAAGATAAAATGGTCTCCTAAAATATGGTACTGAGTTACTAGTAATCAAAGAAATGCAAATTGAAGCAGTAATGAGGTACCATTTTGGGTTATCAAATTGGCAAAGATTTTTTTAAAATAGCAATATCCAAGTGCAGCCTAGAGTTTATCAAGATAGGCGTACTCACTCACTGATGGTAAAAGCAGAATTCAGTAAAAACATTTTGGAAAGTAACATGGCAACATGATTAAAGAACCTGAAAAATACTCAAATCTGTTGACCCAATAATTGCACTTCTAAAAATTTTGCCTTTGGAAATGATAAAAATTGTGGACAAATACTGATGAATAAGAATATTCATTCTGGCTTTATTTATAATAATGAGGTATTATTAACTCTCAAGAGCTTCAATCTCAAGAAAGCACAAGATAATTTATGACATAGCTATTTAACACTAAAGTTGATTATTTCAGAGCAGTGGATATGAATCCTAACATAGCTGAGAAACTCTCCTAACAAAAGGAAAGAGCTCAATGGAAATGTTATTTTCAGAATGGGGTAAGAAATGGGGAGGGGGATGTGTGTTTTGTACTTGTTCCTATTGAGAAGAACTGGTTTTAAGAGAATGTTTAATGATGAGGAGTAATTGTTATGTAATAATGTTGAATTTTTAAAAGGCTAAAAACAAAACTGTAATAAATGGTATTATTAATGACACAAATAAGGCTTGGAAGGAAATATAACAAAGGTTGTGGGATCAGAAAACATGTATACACACACATTTTTTAGTAGTATGAACTCTTGAGATGAGACTGAATCAGCTTAACAGTCTCTTGATATCCCTGATCTCAATTATCCATTATAGCAGATGGCTTCAACTAAATTCTCCTGCCCAGAGACCAGAAATTGAGTAAAGGATATAAAAAAGGATATTTGCCTTAGGTTCAGCAAAGCCTCAGAAGACCATGCATATAAACAAATATGACACAGAGTGTGCCTGGAGTTTGAAGAGTCATGTGCCTCTACAAGTTACTTACACAGCAAAAAATTTCTTTTTTTGAAATTTTTGAATGTCAAGAAGGGCTTGACATTCTCTTGGCAACATGGTTAATATGCAGGAAATGTTACCTATGTGAAGGAGTAGGAGGAAGGTATGTGATCCATGTATAGATGCAGAATAGACCACACACACACACACACATGCAACCACATATTATAATGCATATAACAGACATACGGGCAAAGGGGTTCGTCTCTTGAGGAGCCACAAGAAGAGAAAGAAGTGCAAATGCAAAGGACAAAGTAGGCTAAGAGCACTGGCAGCTGAATGAGACAAGGACAGATTATTAATAAATACCCAAAAGCAGGGGAAAAAAATTCCCATTAGAGGATTAAACAAAAAAAAGGCAGCAATATTTACACTTCAGAAAAGCCTAAGAGAAAAATTAATTAATTAATTAATTAATTAATTAATTAATTAATTTTTAAAAAGCCTAAGAGAAATATGGAGTAGTGTTTCTCCATCCTTTGGAGACTGGAAGAAAGTGGATGAGGTGACTCCAGTAGAATTTTAACAGGAGTTTTCACTGTCTGAAAAAATGACCTGTGCTCTGAGAACCACTAATACAGAAGTTTACAACATGGCAATACAAGGAAAAGGAATGAGAATAATAATTTTTTTAAAAGATGAATAAGGGAGGGCAGCCCGGGTGGCTCGGCGGTTTAGCGCCGCCTTCGGCCCAGGGCGTGGTACTGGAGACCAGGATCGAGTCCAGTGTCGGGCTCCCTGCATGGAGCCTGCTTCTGTCTCTGTCTCTGTCTCTTTCCTCTCTGTGTTTCTCAGGAATAAATAAATATTTTTTTAAAAAAAAAGATGAATCAGGGAGAGAAATATAAAGAATAAAGACAAAAATAAATGAAAGAATAAATGGTAAGTTTTCTAGAGGAAGAAGGAGATAAGCACAAAATCTTAGGGCCACTCTCTCTACTTTCCATGTGAGAGAACATCTATACTGAGAAGTCTAAAGCCACTGCCATAAGGGGAATGAGAGAGGTAGCCTATCTACAGAAGAGTAAATACAAGTCAGATAAACAATGTCATAAAACTCAATAAGGAAAAGATCATGTTACCGCCTACACCAGAGTGCATACACAGACTCCAATCACCAAAGCAACAACATCAATTCAGATGTCTGTGGATATTGACAAAAAAGTAAAATCTCTGGCAATGTTCCCACAGGCAAGGTCTATCCATCATCCTGAAGCAGACACAAGCAGAAACACCTGAATCCAAGTATACAGAAGATGATATGAGGAGGCTATCTCAATATAGCCACAGCACATCTCACAAAACTACTGAGAGAAAGTAAATCTGAAGGGAATACGGAAAAGTCAGAAAGCATACATCCCTAAATTCAATAAATCCTATGGATCTATTTCTCCAGAAATATTACTTGTAACAATTAATTAAGTCCCAAATGTTATATATTAAAGGCTCTCTTCCTGGGGAATTAACTGTCCAAAGGCAAACATTTTATAAATGTTCAGATTGTTTTAACCCACCAACTACCCTCCTTATGCCTAAACTTGGCGAGGGGGGGCGGGGGGAAGGAATGACTCATTAGAAGGTGACTAAGTCCATGAAGTAAGCCTATAAAATTTCCTCCCTGGAAAGCTTAACAGTGACAAGATGTGCCTGTGTATACAGTACTCTAGCTCATATCTGACTCATAAGAAAGTGAATCTGGAATAACAGCAAGATGAGCCTGAAAGAAGGGTAGATGGCATTTGCTATACAAATAACTAAAATGCCAAAAATTAAGCCTTTCATACAAAATCCTTACTTACCTAATTCACATTATTTACCAAATAGTATGTATAATGGACATATGGTCAAAAGGATACATCATCTGTTGAGCCATCCCATCCCCACTGCCTTATATATGAAATGAAAAATGAAAAGTAGATAAAGCTAGCTGAAAAAATATAACGAAACAGCCTTGTGACCAGTAATTGGACCTAGCAGCCTATTAAAGCACCCGTGTGAGCAAAAATAACCTCCTACTCAAGAAGAACCTGCAAACAATTTCAAAAGATGTGTGGAAATTTGACATTCTCCAAAGACAGCCAACCAGAGTTTACAATTAGAAAATAAATTCCAGGGCAGCCTGGGTGGCTCAGTGGTTTACCGCCACCTTCAGCCCAGGGCATGATCCTGGAGACCTGAGATCAAGTTCCACGTCAGGCTCCCTGCATGGAGCCTGCTTCTCCCTCTATCTGTGTCTTTGCCCCCCCTCTCTCTCTCTCTCTCTCTCTCTCTCTCTGTGTGTCTCTCATGAATAAAATATTTAAAAAAAGAAAAATTCCAGTAGAAGAATAATAAAGTGATAAAACAAGCAACTTTAAAATAAGTGATAAACAGAGGAGGATGTAACTTCATAAGGATGGCAACTTTCTCAAATTAAACTACAAATTCAATGCAATTTCAATCAGTAATCCCAAAGTTGTGTGTGTGTATGTGGTTGTGTGTATGAACACTGGCAAACTGGTTCTAAAATAAATATGAAAATGTATTAAGGTGCCAAGAATCAGCAAGACAATTTTGAAGAAAAACTATTTTGATGAAGGAGGAGGGGTCTTTGGTGCTATCAAGTCTTATAAAGCTATAGTAACCAGTGGCAATGTGACAAGAAAGAAAAATCGATATAACACGTGGAAAGCTTAGAAATATCCATGAATATATGAAAATGTGATTATAACAGGCAGCCATCACAAATCATGGGGCAGAGAATGAATTATTCAAACAATGGATGCTGCTTCAATCCCTTATCGACACACAGGAAAAGAATCCCTGTTTCATACCATACTTAAAATAAACAGCTAGATATGCACACACACACATGTATGTGTCTACTAGTGAGGAAGAGACATGAAAGAGATCTTTAGGGTATTACAGGTGGATCAATTTTATTTAAAGATTCATCAAGCTGTATTCTTAATTAGGACTTGTGTACTTTAGCGATACATGTTACACTTCAACAAAAAAGAAAATTAACGTTAAGATCAGAACGCACATAAAATGAAACAACTTTATTGTTTTATAAAGCTGAGTAATGATGGAATATTAATATCTGAAGTTGGTACAAAAGATGTGTAGAGATGACAAGACCATGGAATACAAACTTACAAGGCAAATTTGGCAATATCTATTTAAAACCTTTATAATTTCTTACCCCAGGAATTTCTCTTCTATAATTTATTCTAAGTAATCAGAAATACGAGCAAAGATGTACATAGGTTTTCACACTGGTATTTAATAGTAGATAGGTTAAAAAAAAAAACTAACAGCAAATCCACTTGATGAACAGGTATGCAGCAATTAAATGCAGTGTAATCGAATATTTATACAAAGGTCATGAATGACATAGTCCTAAGTGAAAAAAATCAATAACCTAAGCCTTCACTTTAGTAAAGTAGAGAATAATGAGCAATTTAAGCCTAGACCAAGTAGAAGAAAGAATAAAAGTTAGGGCAGAAATCAATGACAGTGAAAAAGGAAAACCAATAAAGAAAAACCAACAAAACCAAAACACAGTTCTCTGAAGAAAAAAAAAATCAATTAAAATTGATAAGCCTTTACTTAGGTTAGCCAAGAAAAAAAAGATAGAAAACATAACTTACCAAGATCAAAAATTATAGTGGGATCAGTAGTGATACTGATCCCATGGACAATAAAATAATAATAAAGGAATACCTCTATGCAAACAAATTTGGTAACATGGATGAAATGGACAAACTTCTTGAAGACCAAATGCACATAAGAGGAAATCATGATTAGGGCTATATATATTAAAGAAATTGAATGAATAATTAATAACCTTCCAAAACAGAAAGCAGCAAGCCCAGATGGATTCTGCCAAACATTTAAGACAGAAATGATATCAATCCACCATAATCTCTTCTAGAAAACAGAAGCAGAGGCACCACTTTTCATAGAATTCTGAGGCCAGCATTACCCTAATATCAAAACCAGATAAAGGCATTTAAAAAGAAAAATTGAGGTCAATATCTCTCATGAACATAAATTTAAAAAGAAAACATTACAAATTGAATCCAACAATGTATAAAATAATTATATACATGCTGACCACTTGAGATTTATTTCAGGTATCCAAGGCTGGTGTAGTATTCAAAACACTCAACATCACACAATAAATAACAGGCTAGGGTAGAAAAATCATGTGATCATATAAATTAATGCAGTGAAGTATTTGACAAAAGCCAACATTTATCATTCTATAATCTTCAGCAAACTAGAAATAAAGGGGAATTTCCTCCAAGCAATAAAGAATATCTACAAAGAACCCACAGCTAATAGAACACTTAATTATAAGAAATAGGACACTTTCCCCCTAAGACTGGGAGTAAGCCAAGATGCCCCCTCTCTTTTTACCCCTGGGAAAAAGAGAGATGCACTTTCATGGTAATGAGTTAGAATACACAAAGAACAGAGAAGTAGAAATTAACTCTCCTATTCAACAGGGTAACAGACCCAACTAGTACAATAAGACAAGAAAAAGAAATATAAGGTATATAAATTGGAAAGGAAGAAATAAAACTTTTTATTTGTAGATGACATGACGGTCTATGTAGAATATCTCAAAAAAACTATTGAGAACAGCAAGATCACAGTATAGAGGATTAATGTACAACTCAACTGCTTTCCTATATACCAGCCAGCAATGAACAACTAGAATTTGAAATTTTAAAAAAAATTTACAATAGCCCCAAAAATATGTGATATATATAAATCTACCAAAACTATATATAAGATCTATGTGTAGAAAACTATGAAAATCTGATTAAAGAAATCAAAGAAAATCTAAATAAAAGGAGAAATATTCTGTGTTCATGAACTAGAGGACTCAATATTGTTAAGATGTCACTTCTTCCCAACTTGATCTATAGATTCAACACAATTTCAACCATAATCTCAGCAAACTATTTCACAGATACTGACAAACTCAATGTAGGTTTAAATGGAACAATAAAAGACAACAACCTACACAATTCTAAAGAACAACAAAGCTGGAGAACTCACATGATCCATTTTCAATATTTACTGTAAAGCTATAGTAAATAAGATAGTATAACATTGGTGAAAAAAAGACACATAGATCCATCAGAATAGCTGAGAAATGAACCCAGACAAACAGAGTCAACTGATCTTTAGCAAAGAAACAAAGGCAATTCAATTGAGAAAATACAGTCTTTTCAACAAAATGGTGCTAGGATATTTGGACATCCACACTGAGTGAGAGAGTGAGAGAGTGAGTGAGGGAATAAATAAATAAATAAATAGATTTAGACACAAACTTTATACCTTTCACACAACCCCCCCCCCAAAACAAAACAAACAAAACCCTAAATATAGAATGCAAACCTATAAAACTTCTAGAAGAGGGGCACCTGGGTGGCTCAGTGGTTTAGTGTCTGCCTTTGGCTCAGGTCGTGATCCCAGGGTCCTGGGATCAAGTCCTGCATTGGGTTCACCACAGGAAGCCTGCTTATCCCTCTGCCTACTCTGCCTCTTTGTGTATGTGTTTCTCTTGAATAAATAAAATCTTTAAGAAAAAAAGACTAAAGGTCATAAATTACACAAATATTGCTTTGGTAGTTATGGGGAAAACCCAAGAAACATAAGATGCTAATCTCAACTATGGTAAGTGTAAATCAGGGAGTCAAAATGACCTCTCTGGTGAAGAGTAATTGCAGAACAGCCATCTTAACAGGAAGAGGAGAGACAAGGAGGAAAGCAGGCTTGAAAACACAGATGAGATGGGTTTTGCCCACCCAGATTCTCAGGAGCTAGGTATGTCTGGGAGGCACATTTAGTTAGGAAACTGAACTTAGAAGTGGGAACAGGTTTGAGAATGGGGTGTGGGGAGCACAAAAGGATGTGCTCGACCAAGATCACAAGAGACAAAGACTGAAGCTTGGGGACAGCCTGGATGACTCAGTGGTTTAGCGCTGCCTTCAGCCTAAGGCGTGATCCTGGAGACCCAGGATCAAGTCCCATGTCAGACTCCCTGCATGGAGCCTGCTTCTCCCTCGGTCTGTGTCTCTGTCTCTCTCTCTCTGTCGCTCATGAATGAATAAATAAATATTTTTTAAAAAAGACTTAAGCTTGGGAAATACGTCCAATAACAGGGGGCAAGGAGAAGCCTAAAGGGGGAGGAGGTGGCAAGGAACAATGAAGAAACTGAGAAGACTGAAATGCTCTAAGACACCCAGGGAGGAAAGAGTTTCAGGAAGCAAGTAGTGTCAAGTGAATCCCTATCAGGATTTCAGGAGGACCAAGAACGGCAGTTGCAGACATGGCAGGGAGCCACCAAGGCCCCTGCACCTGAATGGTGAGTCCAATCCAGAGGTCGCAAAGTTGTTCTGTGTTAGGCTTTGGGAACTAAATGGTCTCTGTGGCAACTACTCTGCTCTGCCATTCTAACAGGAAAGCAGCCACAGACAGTATGTAAACAAGCAGCATGGCTGTGTTCCAGTAAAACTTTATTACAAAAGCAGGAGCAAATCAGAGTTGAGCCCCGGGCTGTAGCTTCCCACCCTTCACACCAGTCTCTACTATGCTGGCTGGGAAATAACTGCTTTCAGATGCTACCTCTAGACACAGTAATCCTCCTTGATCACCAGTGCTTAGTCTATAAAATTCTACCACCTGTAGATTCATATTTTCCTTAACTGCGAACACTTAAATGAGAATATACAGTAATTTCTTTTTTTTTTTTAAAGATTTTATTTATTTATTCATGAAAGACACACACAGAGAGGCAGAGATACAGGCAGAGGGAGAAGCAGGCTCCTCTGACATGGGACTTGATCCCGGGTGTCCAGGATCAGGCCCTGGGCAGAAGGCGGCACTAAACCGCTGAGCCACCAGGGCTGCCCTGTACAGTATTTTCTGAATCACTACTAAGGGAGATGTTACCAAAAAAGAAAGACCTAGGTATTAGTAAGAGAAAAAAGGACAGAAAATAAAAAGTAGAGCAGTGGAGGTTTTTGGATGATAGGGACAAAAGAACAAAACAAATCCAGGCTTTAAAATATACTTTAGAACCTATTAGGAGACAGAAATTTCTAATTTCTATAGATTCTGGTGAGGTCTGGGATAAAGTTACCATAGGTGTCACATAGGAAGCTAACTCTGTGTTAAGGAGAACATTTTAAAATACGACAAACTAAATGGATTAGATAAAATTTATTCCCAGGCTTTTCATTTCAAGTACCCTATTCTCTGGGTTTCTTGAGCCACAGTGAAACCTGAAGTCAACAATTTAGCCATGGGTCAAACAGGAAGAAAAAAAGCAAAGGCTTTATTTACTATGCATAAACACAGAACAAAACAAATTTGCAATTATCATGTGGTTTACTGTAGGGGAGTCTGAAAATAGTAACGCAAGCCAAGAACAGAGAAGTAGAAATTAACTGAACAGTACCCATTACTAATTAAAGATTTATAAAATGTTATTAATATTCCCTATGAACACAGTATTTATAAGGGCTTTCACTGATTCACTATAATTCCCAACTTCAATCTAAATTTTGCTTTAAATGCTAAATTCTTCAAATGTGACTCTTTCTAATGGATTTTTTTTAGGATATAATCTTTACTTTCAGCAAAGAATTGATGTATTCAAAATGCAATTCCTCTAAGTGGAACCATCTAAAAAGACGGCAGGAGGTGGTTGGTATACTTCTCTACTCCATCCTTGTCCTCAGCCCCTGCATGCCAACATCCCCAGAAACTGGCAACCTGGAATTTCAAAATGATCACTGCCTTACCCCTGGGAAAAAGAGAGATGCACTTTCATGGTAATGAGTTAGAAATACACAAATGCACCCACAACTGAGGGATTCTCCAGGGTCATCAATGTCTACCAGGTATTTTCGAAGTACATAAAGTCAAAAGAGGATAATTTTCCATCCTGAGCCGGGCACAGGAGAACACAGAAATGCTCTTTATGCTAATGCAGAATGAGGTATCATGCAGTGAAAGTTCTTTTGTCCCTATCATCCAAAAACCTCCACTGCTCTACCTTTTATTTTTATTTTCTGCACCAGGTTGGTGTCTCCAGACATCTTGAGATGCAATGCCAGGCTCCCAAGCTGTCTCATCAGTAAGATTCTTAAAACTGGTGGAGATGAAGCTAATAAACTCTAACGGTTGCTCAAATTCTATTTATGTGGTTTGTAACATTTCTAGCTTGTTACAGGCAAAACACCTTTTTTCCCCACCGTGTGGCTGGATGAAGTGAAGGTGCAAATGACTGAATATGTATGGTATTTATTTTAATCCAATATCTCAGACTAGGAAGGAACTAATGGCATCATTTTTGTTACTGCTCTGAAGGTGGCAAATGAACTTCTGCCACATGTACTGGCTTCTTATGGACCACGTCACAGAAGCAGGTTATCTTCCCAGTGCCATAAATCAAACCGAACTCAGAGTCTCCACTATCTTCATTTCCCAAATGCACTAATAAAGGTCTTCAAATGTCAGTTTGATAAAATGCTTCCTTCTTTCTGGTTTCAATAAGCAGAAGAAATTAGCTTCTGACCATTCTTTTAATTTCCCTTTCCTCCTCTTTTCATAAATCAAACACAACGACTCTCATAAAAAGGTTCAACTCTAATCTCTGAAGTGGCAACACCTAAGCTAAAATTTTTCAAATGAGCCTTGAGGTGAATGGCTTTAAATTATTCCATTTGAAAGAAATTAGAAAGGATGAAGTCTACAAAGTGGCAGGAAAGAATGGCCTCTTAGTGATGGAGGGCTGATGGCTCCCAGATACCCATTTGTGGCAATGCATCTCAATCATTTCTAAGCCCAAATCACTTTTGATTAACAAGTAAATATTCCCTTAATACACTCTGAAAATCCAAAGTAAATATCAGTAAAAACAAATTGAATGTGACGGTAATTTTTTCAAATACTTCTTGGGTGCCCTTGCTATGTCCCTCCCCAACCATTTGTCAGGTGAAAAATCCATGACTTATGCACACTAGGACAAATAATTCTACCTCTTAAATAAGCATTGTTAAGTGACCTTAATGTCAATGTGATAACCAGGACTATCACTAATTTTTTTGAAAAAAATTTTACTAAAAACAATGTGCTGATGAGTATGATGAATATTATTTGTCTTAACACATACATTACAATAATGCAAGAATCCTAAGGCACCAATGAAACCATTAATCTAGAAATTTGAAATAAAACCTACCTCTATTTGGGATATATAAAGATCAAGTATCTCTACATCTTCCCCTCTACCTACATGTTCTTCTTCAGGCCTCTTCCACTTCAAATCAAGCAAGAAACACACTTCACCCCAAATGAATCCCAAAACTTTGTCTCCCTTCTCCTCCCAAGATACCAATTTTTTCTATCCTCACAAACATTATACAACCTGCCTTCCATCTCCACCAAACCACTGAGATTACTTTGGTAATGGTCATCAAAAATCTTCCATATGTAAACATCAGGGGCTTTTCAAAACTCCAAATTAATTGACTTCTTTTATCTTGAATATTTTCTTCCTCTCAATAAACTTATTTTGCTGTCATGTGTCTAACATTTATATTTCATACTTAGTCCACAGATGCAGATTGCTAGTCATCTGCTAATACTCTCCCCCTCTTCCTTATCAAGCAGAATGCCTGAACTATTTAGGGACAATAGTACACTCAGCTAAAAGATGATACTTCCCAGCCTCCCTTAGCAGGATGTGCTAAGGGACCAAATTCTGGCCAATAAGATGTAAATGGAAGAGTTCTACAAATCATCTTAAAAAGAAGATGTGCCCTTCTTGTATCTGTCCTTATACTGCCTGCTCAAAATGAAGGCTGGAATGCCAATATGATGACTGGTGCTCTAGCAAGCATTTTGGACCATGAAGTAATAAACTTCAGCATGGAAGTCCTATGCTGAATGTCAGAGGAGAAAGCCAAGAACCTGGGTCTCTGATGATACTACTACTACTACCACATTCATAACATTCCAACCCCATGTGGGAAAATTTTTCCCATACAAAGCTATTATGTGACACCAGCTGGGTGTCCTACAATTTATCTCAATTCTGACCCTATCTACCTGGAGACAAAGCCAGATCCCAAAGGTTAAGGGCTCAGTCCCACAAAACTGTCCCCCCTCAGATGTCAATTGCAAGTCCAAGTGCTTCTGATCAGCTATAAAATGGTAATTCCCAAAACCTCCTTAGGTTTGATTAATTTGCTACAGCAGCTCACAGAACTCAAGATAACAGTTTACTTACTGTATGCCAGCTTATTATGAAAGGATATGATAAAGGATACAGATGAACATCTAGGTAGAAGAGATGTGCAGCACAAAGTGTGTGAGAAGCGGCAAGGAGCTTCTATATCCTCTCTAGCCATGTACTCTCCCAGCACCTCCATGTGTTGAGTAACCCAGAAGCTCCCTGAACCCTGGAGTTCTTGCAAGCTTCCTCACATAGGCATGAGAGATCACGGACTCCATATTCAGCCCTCCTTCCTTCTGAAGAGAAGGACATATGGGGCTGAAGATTCCAAGCTTGGTCTTTCTGGTGACCAGCCCCCATCCAGAAGCCACTGAAAGGCAACCTCATTAGAAAAAGACACTGATATATATCACCAGGAAATTCCAAGGGATTTTGGAGCTGTGTCAGGCCCTGGGGTCAAAAATCAAATACTAGAACAAAAGATGCTCCAATACTCTTACCACTTAGGAAATTACAAAGGTTCTAGGAGCTCTGTGCCAGGACCCAGGAACAGAGACCAACATACATATTTTCTCCTAATTCATAGATACCATATTAAGTGTTTGGTTCACCTATTTTGAGGCTTCTGTTGACATTAGAAAAAAAAGCATTTCTAACTTGATAACCACTCGCTCTTTGCAGATCTCTTATACGTAGCTACTCTGAATCCCGAGGGATACAATGACCTTTGGTTCAATTCTGGATACTGATACAGTATTTGAATTCACACTATTTTACAAACATTTTTAATTATAGTCCTGATTTCCTTTTACCTAATAAAAATTGAAAGTTACTCTTTTGTATCACCAAATAGTTGGGCTTTGTTTTTTTGTTTTTTGTTTTTTTTTTTAATTTGTTTTTTTTATTTATGATAGTCACACAGAGAGGGGGGGGGGGGGGCAGAGGGAGAAGCAGGCTCCATGCACCAGGAGCCTGACGTGGGATTCGATCCTGGGTGTCCAGGATCGCGCCCTGGGCCAAAGGCAGACGCTAAACCGCTGCGCCACCCAGGGATCCCTGGGCTTTGTTTTTTTTAAACTTTTCTTGGTCCTGCCACATTGTGTTCAGTGGCCTACTAATGGTATATCTTTATTTCATCTCCACCACCACAGAACAGGGATCTTATGTTCTTTATTCACTGATTCTCAGTGGCTAGAAAAATCGTGACTAAATATTAAGCATTTAATAATATCTGTTGAATGAATGAGCGAATGAATGCAGTTTTTGCAGTCTTTTAAAAATTGGTTTACGGTCTAGTATAATAAATTTTATGCACACATAAGAGGGGATCATTATAAAAATCAAAATGAAATAAATGAAATAAAAATACAAAGGAAAATTGATAAATATTAGAGTAAGGCAATCCATCATTACCAGTAAATAATAGAGCAACATTATATCATAGGACTAAAAAACATCAATATTGCAAAGGAGATAAGAAGTTATACATGCATTATGATTATTATTATTTACCCCAAAACTCAAATTTATGCCTAAGTAAGAACTACAAAGATCAATTTAAAATATAGTGGGCAGCAGAAAGATGAAAGACATCTAGAAAAGTGGCTATAGGACAAACCAAGAAACAGATTCTTAACTATACAGAACTGATGGTTACCAGAGGGGACACGGTGGGGAGAGGGGTGAAATACGTGATGGGGATTAAGGAGTGCACTCCTCATGATGACCACTGGCTGTTGTACTTAAGAGTGCTGAATCACTAGATTATACACCTGAAATTAATGTAACAACTGTATCTTAACTGGAATTTAAGTAAAACCTTAAAAAAATAAAAGAGGCCATAGAAAACACACTCAATACACCTCAAGAACCGTCATACCATGGGGGTGCCTGGGTGGTTCAGTCAGTTAAGTGTCTGCCTTTAGCTCAGGTCATGATCCTGGTGTCCTGGGATCCAGCCCTACGTCAGGCTCCATGCTCAGCACAGAGTCCACTTGTCCCTTTCCCTCTGCCTCTCCCCACGCTGATGCTACTCTCTCTCCTGCTCACTCTTCCCCTCCCTCTCAAATAATAAATGAAAAAAAAAATTTTTTAATCGTATCATTGGTTAATTAAATATCAGGAAACAATAGTAATACAAGCATCTCCCAGCTAATAGCAGTAATCTGTTCCTGAATCTTATCACAATAAAAATGCAAAATGAAGCATATTTCCCATTATTTTAAGTGAGAAAAATTAAAATGCTACACATCAACTCAAAACCTTCAGACTTCAGGAGCAAGATGGCGGAAGAGTAGGGTCTCCAAATCACCTGTCTCCACCAAACCACCTAGAAAACCTTCAAATTATCCTGAAAATCTATGAATTCGGCCTGAGATTTAAAGAGAGACCAGCTGGAATGCTACAGTGAGAAGAGTTCGCGCTTCTATCAAGGTAGGAGGACGGGAAAAAGAAATAAAGGAACAAAGGCCTCCAAGGGGGAGGGGCCCCGCGAGGAGCCGGGCTGAGGCCGGGGCGAGTGTCCCCAGGACAGGAGAGCCCCGTCCCGGAGGAGCAGGAGCTGCACCGACCTTCCCGGGCGGAAAGGGGCTCGCGGGGAGTTGGAGCAGGACCCAGGAGGGCGGGGATGCCCTCGGGCTCCAGGGACACTGACAGACACCTGCGCCCCAGGAGAGTGCGCCGAGCTCCCTAAGGGCTGCAGCACGCACGGGGGACCCGGAGGGACCCGGAGCAGCTGGAGGGGCTCGGGCGGCGGCTCCGCGGAGGGGGCTGCGCGGCCCCGGGAGCAGCTCGGAGGGGCTCGGGCAGAGGAAGAGGCTCCGTGCGGAGGGGGCTGCGCGGTTCCAGGAGCAGCTCGGAGGGGCTCGGGCGGCGGCTCCACGGAGGGGGCTGCGCGGCCCGGGAGCGCGAATCCACCAGCGCAGGCTCCGGAGCACAGGGCGCCGGGACACAGCCCAGGATCCCGCCTCCCCCGGGACAGGCAGAGGCCGGGAGGGCCCAGGACAGCAAGGACGCTCCTGCCCCAGCTGAGCACATCAGCGGCCCCGCCCCGGAGCCTCCAGGCCCTGCAGACCGAGAGCTCCGGAGTTCCTGCCGGAGCTGAATCCAGGTTCCAGAGCTGCCCCGCCACTGGGGCTGTTCCTCCTGCGGCCTCACGGGGTAAACAACCCCCACCGAGCCCCGCACCAGGCAGGGGCACAGCAGCTCCCCCAACTGCTAACACCTGAAAATCAGCACAACAGGCCCCTCCCCCAGAACACCAGCTAGACTGACAACTTCCAGGAGAAGCCAAGGGACTTAAAGAACACAGAATCAGAAGATACTCCCCGGTGGTTCTTTTTTTGTTTGTTTGTTTTTGTTTTTGTTTTTGTTTTTGTTTTGTTTTGCTTTTTGATTTGTTTCCTTCCCCCACCCCCTTTTTTTCTCCTTTCTTTTTCTTTCTCTTTTTCTTTTTTTTTTTTTCTCATTTTTTTTTTCTTTTTCTTCCCTTTTTTTTTCTTTTTTTTTCTCTTTCTCTTTTCTTTCCTTCTTTCTCTCCTCTCTTTTTCTCTTTTTCCCAATACAACTTGCTTTTGGCCACTCTGCACTGAGCAAAATGACTAGAAGGAAAACCTCACCTCAAAAGAAAGAATCAGAAACAGTCCTCTCTCCCACAGAGTTACAAAATCTGGATTACAATTCAATGTCAGAAAGCCAATTCAGAAGCACTATTATACAGCTACTGGTGGCTCTAGAAAAAAGTATAAAGGACTCAAGAGACTTCATGACTGCAGAATTTAGAGCTAATCAGGCAGAAATTAAAAATCAATTGAATGAGATGCAATCCAAACTAGAAGTCCTAACGACGAGGGTTAACGAGGTGGAAGAACGAGTGAGTGACCTAGAAGACAAGTTGATAGCAAAGAGAGAAACTGAGGAAAAAAGAGACAAACAATTAAAAGACCATGAAGATAGATTAAGGGAAATAAACGACAGCCTGAGGAAGAAAAACCTACGTTTAATTGGGGTTCCCGAGGGCGCCGAAAGGGACAGAGGGCCAGAATATGTATTTGAACAAATTCTAGCTGAAAACTTTCCTAATCTGGGAAGGGAAACAGGCATTCAGATCCAGGAAATAGAGAGATCCCCCCCTAAAATCAATAAAAACCGTTCAACACCTCGACATTTAATTGTGAAGCTTGCAAATTCCAAAGATAAGGAGAAGATCCTTAAAGCAGCAAGAGACAAGAAATCCCTGACTTTTATGGGGAGGAGTATTAGGGTAACAGCAGACCTCTCCACAGAGACCTGGCAGGCCAGAAAGGGCTGGCAGGATATATTCAGGGTCCTAAATGAGAAGAACATGCAGCCAAGAATACTTTATCCAGCAAGGCTCTCATTCAAAATGGAAGGAGAGATAAAGAGCTTCCAAGACAGGCAGCAACTAAAAGAATATGTGACCTCCAAACCAGCTCTGCAAGAAATTTTAAGGGGGCCTCTTAAAATTCCCCTTTAAGAAGAAGTTCAGTGGAACAGTCCACAAAAACAAAGACTGAATAGATATCATGATGACACTAAACTCATATCTCTCAATAGTAACTCTGAATGTGAACGGGCTTAATGACCCCATCAAAAGGCGCAGGGTTTCAGACTGGATAAAAAAGCAGGACCCATCTATTTGCTGTCTACAAGAGACTCATTTTAGACAGAAGGACACCTACAGCCTGAAAATAAAAGGTTGGAGAACCATTTACCATTCGAATGGTCCTCAAAAGAAAGCAGGGGTAGCCATCCTTATATCAGATAAACTAAAATTTACCCCAAAGACTGTAGTGAGAGATGAAGAGGGACACTATATCATACTTAAAGGATCTATTCAACAAGAGGACTTAACAATCCTCAATATATATGCCCCGAATGTGGGAACTGCCAAATATATAAATCAATTATTAAGCAAAGTGAAGAAATACTTAGATAATAATACACTTATACTTGGTGACTTCAATCTAGCTCTTTCTATACTCGATAGGTCTTCTAAGCAAAACATCTCCAAAGAAACGAGAGCTTTAAATGATACACTGGACCAGATGGATTTCACAGATATCTACAGAACTTTACATCCAAACTCAACTGAATACACATTCTTCTCAAGCGCACATGGAACTTTCTCCAGAATAGACCACATATTGGGTCACAAATCGGGTCTGAACCGATACCAAAAGATTGGGATTGTCCCCTGCATATTCTCGGACCATAATGCCTTGAAATTAGAACTAAATCACAACAAGAAGTTTGGAAGGACCTCAAACACATGGAGGTTAAGGACCATCCTGCTAAAAGATAAAAGGGTCAACCAGGAAATTAAGGAAGAATTAAAAAGATTCATGGAAACTAATGAGAATGAAGATACAACTGTTCAAAATCTTTGGGATGCAGCAAAAGCAGTCCTAAGGGGGAAATACATCGCAATACAAGCATCCATTCAAAAACTGGAAAGAACTCAAATACAAAAGCTAACCTTACACATAAAGGAGCTAGAGAAAAAACAGCAAATAGATCCTACACCCAAGAGAAGAAGGGAGTTAATAAAGATTCGAGCAGAACTCAACGAAATCGAGACCAGAAGAACTGTGGAACAGATCAACAGAACCAGGAGTTGGTTCTTTGAAAGAATTAATAAGATAGATAAACCATTAGCCAGCCTTATTAAAAAGAAGAGAGAGAAGACTCAAATTAATAAAATCATGAATGAGAAAGGAGAGATCACTACCAACACCAAGGAAATACAAACGATTTTAAAAACATATTATGAACAGCTATACGCCAATAAATTAGGCAATCTAGAAGAAATGGACGCATTCCTGGAAAGCCACAAACTACCAAAACTGGAACAGGAAGAAATAGAAAACCTGAACAGGCCAATAACCAGGGAGGAAATTGAAGCAGTCATCAAAAACCTCCCAAGACACAAGAGTCCAGGGCCAGATGGCTTCCCAGGAGAATTTTATCAAACGTTTAAAGAAGAAATCATACCTATTCTCCTAAAGCTGTTTGGAAAGATAGAAAGAGATGGAGTACTTCCAAATTCGTTCTATGAAGCCAGCATCACCTTAATTCCAAAGCCAGACAAAGACCCCGCCAAAAAGGAGAATTACAGACCAATATCCCTGATGAACATGGATGCAAAAATTCTCAACAAGATACTGGCCAATAGGATCCAACAGTACATTAAGAAAATTATTCACCATGACCAAGTAGGATTTATCCCTGGGACACAAGGCTGGTTCAACACCCGTAAAACAATCAATGTGATTCATCATATCAGCAAGAGAAAAACCAAGAACCATATGATCCTCTCATTGGATGCAGAGAAAGCATTTGACAAAATACAGCATCCATTCCTGATCAAAACTCTTCAGAGTGTAGGGATAGAGGGAACATTCCTCGACATCTTAAAAGCCATCTATGAAAAGCCCACAGCAAATATCATTCTCAATGGGGAAGCACTGGGAGCCTTTCCCCTAAGATCAGGAACAAGACAGGGATGTCCACTCTCACCACTGCTATTCAACATAGTACTGGAAGTCCTAGCCTCAGCAATCAGACAACAAAAAGACATTAAAGGCATTCAAATTGGCAAAGAAGAAGTCAAACTCTCTCTCTTCGCCGATGACATGATACTCTACATAGAAAACCCAAAAGTCTCCACCCCAAGATTGCTAGAACTTATACAGCAATTCGGTAGCGTGGCAGGATACAAAATCAATGCCCAGAAGTCAGTGGCATTTCTATACACTAACAATGAGACTGAAGAAAGAGAAATTAAGGAGTCAATCCCATTTACAATTGCACCCAAAAGCATAAGATACCTAGGAATAAACCTCACCAAAGATGTAAAGGATCTATACCCTCAAAACTATAGAACACTTCTGAAAGAAATTGAGGAAGACACAAAGAGATGGAAAAATATTCCATGCTCATGGATTGGCAGAATTAATATTGTGAAAATGTCAATGTTACCCAGGGCAATATACACGTTTAATGCAATCCCTATCAAAATACCATGGACTTTCTTCAGAGAGTTAGAACAAATTATTTTAAGATTTGTGTGGAATCAGAAAAGACCCCGAATAGCCAGGGGAATTTTAAAAAAGAAAACCATATCTGGGGGCATCACAATGCCAGATTTCAGGTTGTACTACAAAGCTGTGGTCATCAAGACAGTGTGGTACTGGCACAAAAACAGACACATAGATCAGTGGAACAGAATAGAGAATCCAGAAGTGGACCCTGAACTTTATGGGCAACTAATATTCGATAAAGGAGGAAAGACTATCCATTGGAAGAAAGACAGTCTCTTCAATAAATGGTGCTGGGAAAATTGGACATCCACATGCAGAAGAATGAAACTAGACCACTCTCTTGCACCATACACAAAGATAAACTCAAAATGGATGAAAGATCTAAATGTGAGACAAGATTCCATCAAAATCCTAGAGAAGAACACAGGCAACACCCTTTTTGAACTCGGCCATAGTAACTTCTTGCAAGATACATCCACGAAGGCAAAAGAAACAAAAGCAAAAATGAACTATTGGGACTTCATCAAGATAAGAAGCTTTTGCACAGCAAAGGATACAGTCAACAAAACTCAAAGACAACCTACAGAATGGGAGAAGATATTTGCAAATGACATATCAGATAAAGGGCTAGTTTCCAAGATCTATAAAGAACTTATTAAACTCAACACCAAAGAAACAAACAATCCAATCATGAAGTGGGCAAAAGACATGAACAGAAATCTCACAGAGGAAGACATAGACATGGCCAACATGCATATGAGAAAATGCTCTGCATCACTTGCCATCAGGGAAATACAAATCAAAACTACAATGAGATACCACTTCACACCAGTGAGAATGGGGAAAATTAACAAGGCAGGAAACAACAAATGTTGGAGAGGATGCGGAGAAAAGGGAACCCTCCTGCACTGTTGGTGGGAATGTGAACTGGTGCAGCCACTCTGGAAAACTGTGTGGAGGTTCCTCAAACAGTTAAAAATATACCTGCCCTACGACCCAGCAATTGCACTGTTGGGGATTTACCCCAAAGATACAAATGCAATGAAACGCCGGGACACCTGCACCCCGATGTTTCTAGCAGCAATGGCCACTATAGCCAAACTGTGGAAGGAGCCTCGGTGTCCAACGAAAGATGAATGGATAAAGAAGATGTGGTTTATGTATACAATGGAATATTACTCAGCTATTAGAAATGACAAATACCCACCATTTGCTTCAACGTGGATGGAACTGGAGGGTATTATGCTGAGTGAAGTAAGTCAGTCGGAGAAGGACAAACATTATATGTTCTCATTCATTTGGGGAATATAAATAATAGTGAAAGGGAATATAAGGGAAGGGAGAAGAAATGTGTGGGAAATATCAGAAAGGGAGACAGAACGTAAAGACTGCTAACTCTGGGAAACGAACTAGGGGTGGTAGAAGGGGAGGAGGGCGGGGGGTGGGAGTGAATGGGTGACGGGCACTGGGTATTATTCTGTATGTTAGTAAATTGAACACCAATAAAAAAAAAAAAAAGAAAAAAAAAAAAAAAAAACCTTCAGACTTCTTAAAATGAAACTAAAACAAGGTAAAATGCCTTGATAACTATTGTATCAGTCTGTTATAATGTTTAAACACTACTTCCTGACTTAAGTAAAAACAAAGCAGGTTAACAGCAACTGTGTGCAGTAAAGCAAAGTGGCCTCCCACAATGGCGGCACCCTCCAGAAGCCAATCCCCCTCAGCAACCATTTGGTGAGTTGTTCAAATCACCTACTCCTGACTCTGATGATCTACCTACTTATCTGGAATGTCATTCAGGACTTTCCTTGCATTATCATTTTGTTTTAAAAGCTGCATTATGTTTTGAAAAAATATAAATTTTGCCCTTGTAAATATCAGTTAAAAAACTGTAGTGAAAGACTCCCATGCTCTATGAAGTCTGGGTATTAAAAACAAAAAGGTGTTGTACTGAGAAACTCATACCCTGCAGGGAGACTATCTGTATGGTGTGCCTATATTTGAAAAGGTATCTCTTGTGCTCACTTCAGCAGCACATATACTAAAATTGGAAGAAGATCGGCATGGCCCCTGTGCAAGGACGACATGCAAATTTGTGAAGCATTCCGTATTTTTTTTTTTAAATGTCTCTTCCCATATCCTTCGGATAATCTGATGATATGAATTGAAGGTCAAAGGGTAGATAAAATTCTATTAACTTGTGGCTAGCCAGATCTTTAAAACCATTTATTATTTTTTGAGCTGCAGTGTGTCACTACTATTCACCATCATTCAAGCCACAATCTACTCAGCGCTGACCTTAATATACATCAGGCTTCATGTAAAAAAGACACTTTCTCAGATGGAAAACAGCTTTGGCCCTGAAAGTCCTCTGTCCAAAACAGATACTACTCTGTGTGTTTGGTTATTTAGACCATCAAGTTCTAGAAATTTCTACTGAATAAATTATCTACTGCCACATTAATGACCTATATAAATTATAGCAAACTTCAAAGATAAAATATAAATTGTTCTAATGTTATCATAGATTTTTAAAATATTTTATTTATTTATTCATGAGACAGAGGGGGAGGGCAGAGAAACAGGCAGAGGGAGAAGCAGGCTCTATGCAGGGAGCCTGATGTGGGGCTGGATCCCAGAACTCCAGGATCACTCCCTGAGCCGAAGGCAGACACCCAACCACTGAGCCACCCAGGCATCCCATTGATTTTATTTTTAATGAAAACTAGAAAACTTGTTAAAATATCATCCACAACCCCATAGTTATACAACTACTATGTTTTTGTTCAACATAATTTTAAGTCAAAAAAGTATCTAATTGGAAGAAACATTTTAAAAATGCTTTTTTCACCTTCAAATGATTAATTAAGAGTATTTTTAGAACCACAGATTTTAACAGATTTTTTAAAACTGGGTGTGCTAGGCACTATAAATGTGTGGACAGAGAGATCTCTAAGACCATTTTCCATTTTTTGAATTAGTATAGATTTGTTTTTGTGTTGTTGCTGTTGTTTCAGCCACAGTTAAAGAACTTCCTTCCTAACACTAGTTTTATCTCTTGTCATTCCACTCCTCACCTCGCCCACCTCCTTGCTCTGGGATTCCTGTAGAACTGAACCTGCTAACAAGCCACACAGGCTTTATATATCTCCAATCTCTGCTCTTCTTTCCCACTGGGAATGTACCTTAGTAAGCAGTGGGGGCACCCAAGGAGCACTGAGAAGCTGGGAGACCTAGGTTGGAAGAAAGCCTACTTTTAACTCCGGACCATTCTGTGACCTTTACAGATTCTGCCTTCAGTAACAACTGATGCTTAAGTCTCAGGCTCACTTCCTGTCTACAGGAAGCATGGATCCCTGTGACTCCTTATGTTCCTGCACTCCTTGTACATCCTCCCAGCACCTGTCACCACCTGCTGAAATTGTCTGTTTGTCCCCAGAAGACTGCAATTCCTCTAGGGCACCGGACCATATCCAATTATATCCCTGGGTCTAGCACAAGACTTAAAACGTAATAAACTCAAAGTAAGAGTTGGCTGAAATGAGTACAGTAAAAAACAGTCTCTAAAATGCTGACAATCATTT
Source organism: Canis lupus familiaris (assembly GCF_011100685.1). Lineage (NCBI taxonomy): Eukaryota > Metazoa > Chordata > Mammalia > Carnivora > Canidae > Canis > Canis lupus. Next base: position 1,319,654 of record NC_049227.1, on the reverse strand, counting down.
GTAACCAAAAATTATTCTAAGAGGCAAATGATCACTATATAAGTCTGAACTAATTTCATTAAGAATAGCATTAACATTATGGAGCTCATGCATTAACATTATGGAGCTCATGTGCCAAGCACTGTACTAAGAGTTTCACATGTGTTATGTCACTTAATCCCTAAACGCAGTCTGGCATGTGAGGAGAACTCCTCTTAACTCCACTTAACTGATGAGGAAGCAAAGGCTTTCCAGAGGTCCAGTCATTTAGACAAAGTCACAAAGCTGGTATGTGCCATGGTGGAATCCAACATCTCCCCTATGCTCACTTTCTGAAGACTGGAAAGATGCCCCCTGGAGTTCCACCAAATACTCTGACTAAATACTAACTGCAGAAACAATCACTGCCTGAAAGCCTTAAAAGGGAAAAAAAAAAAAAAAAGGCAGTAACAATAACTGGAGATGGAATTTGAAAGAAAAGCCTTTGTTTCTCAGTAAACTTGTCCCAAATGGTAATCAAATAACCTGTTTAAGATGACCAGTCACGAGTGTAAGTCTTGGCAATTATTTTAAGTGTTGGTTAGAATATTTAGGAAAAACAAATATATGTAATGTTGAAAAAGTGCTTAAGATGACAATGTTCATACATGAGTCAATTAACATGTCCTACTTTCTGTAACCTGCTATCATCTGGTTTACCACCGTATTTCTGCTCTCTGCTGGGGCTGTTTTAGCTTCTACAACATCTTCTCTACTTTGGTCAAGCTTCAGTAGTGACCGTTAATACTAGAAAGAGGAGGAATACAAAAAGGTATTTATGATTCTTTTTCCTAGAAAAATTATCTTCTCGGAGCAGTTTCTGATGGTTATCCTTTCTACAAGTAAGAAAACTCTGAAAAGGTACAAAGTGGAAAAAGCCAAAGATCTCCCTCCAACTTCAGACATTCAGGTCAAAAAGAAGTCAGACTTCTTGTATACAGAAGGCTGTACCATATTTTACTTAACTGATTCTCTGCTGATGGATACTTAGTTTGCTTTCAATCTTTTGCTATTATAAATAATGTCATAATGAGTAATCCTGCATATATTTTAATCATGTGGATGTAACTATGTCTCAGGGTAAATTATCAGATATGAGCCACTCACTCAAAGGGCACATACATTTTTTATTTTAATAGACAGTATAAAAGCGTCCTTCAAAGATGAGGTTGTATCAATTTATATTCTCACCAGAGATGTAGAGCACTTGTTTCCTCAATGAGATTTTTATCTGTATTTATGGGTCATTTGTATTTCATTTTCCATTAAGGGTTTGTATCTTTGGCTTATTTCTCTATTGGATTTATTACTCTTTTACTTAATGATTGGTAGTAGCATTTTCATTAAATTTAAAATAGTTTGGTATTTTATTCACTTTATTTTAAACTTGGATTTAGAAATCTTTTTTTCAAAACTATTCCCATACCAAAACACAACATCATATCATGGAAAAATTCAAGGAAAGAAGTAAGAGGTTTAACTAGTATAAGTTCTAAAGGCAAAAGACAAGGAATCTTTTCCCTCTTATGTTAATAGGTTACGAAGGAATGTAATGATTCACAAAGAAAATAACCCTTAGGAGAGAAACAGAACTTTTTCATATGGTGATCATTACAGTTTCTCATGTTTTGAGACTTCAATTTTTTATTGGGAGATACTGCAAAATACATATATACATGTACATATATATATAAATAAACATGGAGATACCACAAAAATATAAGCACATTTATGCATATAAATATATGTATGTATTTGTCTAAATAAACTTGCTTCAAGTGTTGCAAATATTTGTTCCATTTTAAAACTCCTGATAAAAAGGATCCACAGATAACACACATGAAGTAAAGCAACAAAGAAGTTTATGTGCTGAAGATGTTTGTATCAAAACTTTTCAAAAAAAAAAAAAAAAAAAACTTTTCAGAATCTCCTAAACTGAACTTCTCCTGCCTCTATAGAGTTACAGAGTTGTGGTTTTTTGTGGTTTTTGTTTTGTTTTTTTTTAAAAGGTTATTTCTAGTCTAAATATTCAAAACAGAGAGACCATGTACACTTGAAATGCTTTAAAATGTACATATCCAAAATAGATATAAATTTAAGTTGGTGTTTTTACTGAGTAATTTTTATTTAAAAGAATATATATTTTTAAAATTCAGGATATATAAAATCCCCAAAATGAAATATAGATTATAAATTTCCATTAAACCTTTTAGAGAGTTATAAGTATGTTATCAGCTATTAAGACTTACACTAAACAATTTCTATAATAACTCCTCCAATCTCACAATAACCTGATGAGTTGGGTGCCCTATTGTCCCCATGTTACAGATAAAGGAATTGAAGCACAAGGATGCTGCCTAAGATCACAAAGCTTTCAGAGGTGGAGCCAGTATTTAAAAACACAGATAGTGTGGCTCCGGGGCACAAGCTCCATCAAAAGACTGCAAAAGACCATGCAGGTATCTATTCCACTCCATCATCTTGCTAGTCCATGAGTGTTGAGAATCAGGGTTGAATCAATCTTTCTTTCTTTCTTTCTTTCTTTCTTTCTTTCTTTCTTTCTTTCTTTCCTTACTTACTTACTTACTTATTTATTTATGATAGTCACACACAGAGAGAGAGAGGCAGAGACACAGGCAGAGGGAGAAGCAGGCTCCATGCACCGGGAGCCCGACGTGGGATTCGATCCCGGGTCTTCAGGATCGCGCCCTGGGCCAAAGGCAGGCGCTAAACCGCTGCGCCACCCAGGGATCCCCAGGGTTGAATCTTAATAACAAAGCATCACTATAACATTAGCATCCAATTACCCAACTCATAACCTCTACTGCCCTCCTCCACCCTGAACATGTGATGCAGCACTGGACCACCTGAAGAGCACTGCCAGGTACAAGACTGCTGGCGTCCTCATTTATGTCCTCTCAGGGCTTTTGAGTCTGGGTAAGGACAACTGTATACTAGCAGCTGACCCTATCCTGGTCAAATTTTCTTTTTCACTTTCAACTGATATTCAGTGGCTAGAGATCAGGACTTTCTTTAGAAAATCTACCAAAGTGATGCATGTGAATGAATATAGGATGATCCACCGGGAGTACCCACACATTTCCAGAAACCACTGTATGTCCTTGAATTGGCCAGGAGGGTCACCAGTTCAGTACCCCACATTCCCTGTTTGGCACCATATAGATGCCAAACACTACATTTCCTAGGGTTCATACAAGGGAGGGTCTTTGGCAGGTCTTTAGCTGGTCTAAGGCAATGCAAACCAAGAGGCCCGCAGAATAAAAACAGAAGAGTACTGACAAGTAAATGGTGATGTCCTGACCTAGAAGATCATGTAGGACTTTGTCACCCTTTTGTGTTTAGAAATAACTACACATGTTCTAGAAATCAAGCCCCAGGAAAGCCAAGGCTCCTCAGCACTGAGTATCCGTACAGAGGCCATCCCGGCTGAGGTGGAGTTCTCTACTCATTTGTGAAGTGCAGCGTCCGCAAAGTAAGCCCTCAGCCTCAGTAAGCTAGCTGCCCAGAGGCTTTCTCAAAAGCTACTTCAACTATTTAACAAGAACACAAGGCTGATCCCAGATGAACAGCCATCTCCCAGGTTTCCCCATCCACATGTATCTCAGTGCCCTGAAGAGGGGCATGGGGTGGGAGCATGGGACACTGCTGCTAAGATAAGGTCATGCTCAACAGTGGTTGTGATGCCTCTCTGGGGAGGCGCTTACTAAAAAACACCACAGTGATGAAGAGACAGGCCCTCCAGGTAGGATGCCTGATGCAAGGGGTGCTTCATGGATTCCTCCTACAGGTCACCTTAGACATTTCTATTTTTATGCCTGGGTCTCAGTGCCCACCTCCAGACATACAAATCTATCCAATGGGGAAGCTGCAGTGTTCCGCTCTGCAGACCAAGTTAAGGAGTAATGCCTCCCAGGGGCTCTGTGTCAACTGGCAACGTGGTGTTGAAGTATTCTACTCTACCAAGCCAGATTCCTTTAATGTTTCTACCCAGTAGAAACAGCAAAGAGCACTTTACCATTCTCTGTTAGGTAGGGCCATCACACTTAGCAAGGGATGAAGAAAAAGTCTTAGTCTTAGAAACAAATAACAATAAAGAAGGGGTGAATTGCAAGAGAGGAGGAATTCTGAGGACTTCATTCATCTTTAGTTCTAGCACCTTTCTTTCTAAAACTGGTAGATGAAGGAGGTCACTTGAACCAACCAATTCTCAACCAAAAACACCTCTAAGAAAACAGGAAAACTTGCAACTTTTACACTCACTAAAATATGTTAGTTCCTGCAGAACTAAAACCTAGTAAGCCATCATTTAATAAATGTTAGCTTCTGAAGCTTTATTATTACACATAAAAAGCAGTAATAATGATCTCTGTAAGATCCAATGTCTGCCTTACATATACCTCAATTCTGAACCTAGCCTCCAGGCTCACCAGTGAGGCTGACTGGGATGAACACCCTGGGAACCGCTGGGTGTGTGCTAGATCGAGCCTGCGTGGGTTTGCTGGGCAAACCCCAAGGAGCAGCAGACCTGGAAGGCACCACTCACTCTACAGAGAAATAGAGGTACTTGGAGACCAAAGCACAAACCATAAAAGCTTTTTAAAAAGATGTTTTAACATTATAAATAAAAAAGAAACTTGGCTGGGGTGATACAAATATACAGAAATGACACAGTAGTGATGAGCTGCACAGCATCATGAACGTACTAAAAATCACTGATCACACTCTGGAAGGGAATATTTCATGGTATGTAAATATATCCCAAGTAAAAAGGAAACATGGACGTAGGACATGTGTGTCTCCATTCCAATTGGTTCGGAGGAGTTTCTGTCCAGCTGATGCAGAGGGGAGACTGGCAGAATTATGAGTGGTTACCTGCATATTTGTGAACTTGAGTTGAGAGATTTCTGGCCCAGCAGAAATCTTCTGTGCTTTTCCCCAGACTCTCTGACAAACTAGATGCACTCACCATGCTGAGGCTCTCACAGCTGGATGAATGGAGTCCTTTTATTATCCTTTAGCATGTATTTATTCTACATAGACCAAGGTAGGGGTAATCATTTCTGGGAACCAGAATACCAGCAAACATGTGTTCTTATATTCATTCTATAAATGTTTATTAAACATGTACTACAGGCAAAGTACAACTGGAGTCACTGAGGATATAGCAGTGAACGAGACAACATCCCTGCTCTCATGAGCTCGCGTTCAAATTGCAGAAGAGATAGACAATAACACACAAGTCAGGTAGTGACCTCTGCTATGTGAAAAATCAGCAGGGAAGAGCGACAGGAATGCTCTCAAGGAGGGAAACTCTTTTCCACAGGACAGCCAGTGAATAACTCTCTGATGAGGTGATATTTGAATGGAGTCTTGAAGGAAGTGAGAAAACAAATCCTACCAATGTTAGGGAAAGACCGTTACTGAAAGAAATAATCCTAAAATTAATTAACTAACTAATTAATTAATTAATTAATCACACACACACACACACACACACACAACCAGTGGAAAAATAAGGTATGTAAAGGTGACTAAGGAAATGGCCCCCAAAATGAGAAGATGCTCACCCCACAAATTAGAGGAATGCAAATAAAACCACAAACAGACACCAAGTCACATCCATCAGCCTGGAAAATTTAAAATTTGACAATATCACCTGTTTGTGAGGACAGAAAATGGAAAGTCTCCTACACTGGCCTCTGAAGCATAGCCACTCTGAGTACTTTAGGGGGAAAAAAATCTAGTTGAAGATGTGTATATTTTACAATTCAGCTAGCTTTCACTACTAGTTATGGGCCCTAAAGAAACTATTCCTGCACAGGTATACGCGACAGTTTCAATAATGTTCACGGCAGAGTTGAAAACTTCAGAAAACCCTCAATGTCCATCCCCAGGAGAATGACTGATGCACTGTGGGATATTTACAGAACGTACTGCCACATAGCAGTCACAATATCTCAAAAGCAGAAGGCAGCAACACGAGTAAATCTCACAAATATAATATTAAACCAACAAAACTGCGGGGGAAGGATAGAAGTTACTGTTTAATGGGTGTATAGTTTCAGTTTGGGAAGATAAAAACATTCTGGAGATGGATGGTGGTGGTGGTGGTGGTGGTGGTGGTGGTGGTGGTGGTTACACAACAATGTGCATGTATATAATGTCACTGAACTGTACATGTAAAATGGTAAATTTTATTTTTTAAATGGTCAGAAAAAAAGGACAAGTTGCACAATGATACTATTACATACCGTTTTAAAAAATGGAAAACAGCTGTTTGTGGAGTTATAAATATAGAGTGAAGTATAAAAATAGCATGGAATGATAAACACAAAATAGATATTGATTACCTCTGAAACAGAGGAAAGGAAAGAAAATATAGGAAAGAAATTCACAGGGACTATAACTGAATTTATATTTTATTTCTTAAACTACTTAGTAGTTACATGAGTATTTACCATCATATCCTTTAAAATGATTTTAAAAATCAATCATAAACACAAAATTGGTGATAGAGGGCATTATATTTTAAAGTTTAAACACAAGCACTCCATGATGTCTTTGGATGTCTCTATCAGACCTTATGAGGTAAGGACTGTTATTAACCCCATTTTACAGATGAGAAAACTGAGCCCCATGTCCAATATTGCACAGCCAAGAAGTGGTAAGAGATAGGATTCAAACCTAGTCTTGTTTCAGAATCCCAAGCTCAGAACTATCATGCCAAGACAAATCACTGGGAAACAATTAAATACACATCAAGAGGGGAGTGGATCAATCCATTCTGATTGTGTTGCAATTGTGTGTCACACTGTGATGGGAGCTGGGAATACCATGGTAGGCAAAAAGACATGATAGACACTGTGCCTTCTCTCAAGCACCTTTCAAGTTCCTAACTGCTGGATTTAGGCAGTGAGGGATATAAACCAGGGAAGAGGAAGAAGGGAGTCAGGGAAGGCTGCCAAAGGCAAAATTAAACTGTTATATCCACAAGATAGGCAAAATTAATCTATGATGACAGAAGTTGATATTTTAAATAAATATTTTAAATAATGGTATTATAAATAAGAAGTACAGTTGTAAAAATATGTATGGTATGATTTCATCTTGTAAGTAAAATACACACACATATACATACACATGTGAACTAAAACTCTGGAAGACACACAGCATTACAGCAGTAATGTTTTTTATTTTTGAATTCTGGTGGCATAGAAGTCATCTTATTTTCTTCATTATAGTAATACTTATTTTCAAATTGGTTTTTAGCAGATGCTTAAAGAATTAACTGATAAAAAGGAATATCTCTCATTTTTTCATTAAATAATATTGTTGCTTTTGGTTCAAAAGGTTAGTATTTATTACATTAGTATCTACTGTTCACTCTTTCCATTTCATTCTTCCCATCCAACCCACTGCACAGTGGCTTCTACATAAAACATTGTACTTTACCTTCTTTTTGATACAGTTGTTAGAGACCAACTGAGAAAGCAAATTTCTTTTTCCTCATACCTTAACCTTCCCCTTCTATCTTTCTGGAAACTATTTCTTTGAATTGTACAGAACATATCATACTTGCATGGAATTGAACCTTTATCAAATTATTCCCAGACTCACTCTCTCTATGCTCCTCATTTTTTGTTGTTGTTGTTGTTGTTTTTTTATGCTCCCATTTTGAAAGCATCAAAATTTGTGTCCCCTAAGCCTCCTTCTTTGGTCCTCTCTATACCCTTCTTGGGCAATTCTGTCCCCTTCACTACTTCTGACAGCAACCTACCACTGCAGAGATGACTGTCACACCTATCTGTTCATACTGCTGAGTCCCGAAGCCATCTAAGCAATCATCTACCTGACCTGTTTACCTGATGCCTCAAGATGAACCTAAGATGCAACACGTAAATTGTTCCCTAAAACAAGCTTAGGTAGAAGTCTGGAGAAAACCTATTTGCTACAAAACTTCCTGGCCCTGGAGGAAACTGGTCAGCTTGTAGACACTGACTCTGGAGAGCTCAAGCTCAGCGGTCATGGTCTGGTTTCAAAAGTGGCTAAAACCAGGACATCCTTTCACTTAAGCAGAAGAGGGTAAAGCGGCCTTGAGCCCACTGGACAGAATCAACATCCCAGGAGGCCCGTGCCCATCGAGAAGGCTGACAGATTAGATGAAAGGTAAAGAACAAGATAAAGCTCAAAAAAAAGATGATAATAAACAGATCTAGATCGCAGTCAGATGGACTAAGGCTAAGGGTAGACTTTGGCATCAGCGACAGAAGGCAGAAGTAAAGAAAACAGGTTAGAGGTGGTGGGGCAAGATGGTGGAGGAGTAGGGTCCCCAAGTCACCTGTCCTCACCAACCTACCTAGATAACTTTCAAATCATCCTGAACCTACAAATTCAACCTGAGATTTAAAGAAAGAACAGCAGGAACACTAGAGAGAAGAGTTTGCGCTTCTAACTAGTACAACTCGTTTTTAGCCACTCTGCACTGAGCAAAATGACTAGAAAGAAGAACTCACCACAAAAGAAAGAATCAGAAACAGTACTCTCTGCCACAGAGTTACAGAATTTGGATGACAATTCGATGTCAGAAAGCCAATTCAGAAGCACAATTATAAAGCTACTGGTGGCTCTGGAAAAAAAAAAAAAACAACAAAGTATTCAAGAGACATCATGACTGCGCAGAATTTAGATCTAATCAGGTCGAAATTAAAAATCAATTAAATGAGATGTAATCCAAACTGGAGGTCCTAATGACAAGGGTTAATGAGGTAGAAGACAGTATGAATGACATAGAAGACAAGCTGATGGCAAGGAAGGAAGCTGAGGAAAAAAGAGAAAAACAAATAACAGACAAGGAGGAAAGGTAAAAAGAAATAAATGACAGCCTTAGAAGGAAAAAATCTACTTTAATTGGGGTTGCAGAGGGTGCCAAAAGGGACAGAGGACCAGAAAGCATATTTGAACAAATCACAGCTGAGAATTTCCCTAACTTGGGGAGGGAAACAGGCATTCAGATCCACGAGAGTTCCCCCCGACCAAAATCAATAAAAACTGTTCAACACCTCAACATTTAATAGTGAAACTTGCAAATTCCAAAGATAAAGAGAAAATCCTTAAAGCAACAAGAGACAAGAGATCCCTAACTTACATGGGGAGAAATATTAGATTAACAGCACACCTCTCCACAGAGACCTGGCAGGCCAGAAAGGGCTGGCAGGATATATTCAGGGTCCTAAGTGAGAAGAACATGCAGCCAAGAATACTTTATCCAGCAAGGCTCTCATTCAAAATGGAAGGAGAGATAAAGAGCTTCCAAGACAGGCAGGAACTGAAAGAATATGTGACCTCCAAACCAGCTCTGCAAGAAATTTTAAGGGGGACTCTTAAAATTCCCCTTTAAGTAGAAGTTCAGTGGAACAATCCACAAAAACAGGGACTGAATAGGTATCATGATGACACCAAACTCATATCTTTCAATAGTAACCCTGAACCTGAACAGGATTTCACAGATATTTACAGAACTTTACACTGTTTATAGCAGTGATGTCCACAACAGCCAAACTGTGGAAGGAGCCTTGGTGTCCATCGAAATATGAATGGATAAAGATGTGGTATATGTATACAATGGAATATTACTCAACCATTAGAAACAACAAATACCCACCATTTGCTTCAACATGGATGGAACTGGAGGATATTATGCTGAGTGAAGTAAGTCAACTAGGGAAGGACAAACATTATATGGTCTCATTCATTTGGGGAATATAAAAAATAGTGAAAAGGAATAAAGGGGAAAGGAGAGAAAATGAGTGGGAAGTATCAGTGAGGGAGACAGAACATGAGACACCCCTAACTCTGGGAAATGAACAAGGGGTGGTGGAAAGGGAGGTGAGCGGGGGGTTGGGGTGACTGGGTGACGGGCACTGAGGTGGGCACTTGACGGGATGAGCACTGGGTGTTATACTATATGTTGGCAAATCAAACTACAATTTAAATATATATACAAAAAAAAAAAGAAAAGTAAAGCAATCAGGTCAGTAAGTAGGAGAATGAGTCAGAACAATGGAAGGGAGGCTCACTTATCACAAAAAGGAGGGAAAGAGGAAGATATGCTATTTCATTTCATCTAAGATACTCCAGATTGTAAGACACAATCATTTTCTCTTTCTCCTTTATGAAATAACAATGCTACCAATTAAACATGATATGCCATCTCTGGCTGCACCTAGCCAGAAATGCTTAAAAATGACAAAATGTGTACATGGCAACTCAAGAGCAGCAGAGGCACCAGGGCTCCCTCTCAAATGTGATAAAGACAGGAATCTGGGGATACTTGGGGTCTCAATTGGTTAAATGGCAGACTCTTGATTTCAGCTCAGGTCATGATCTGAGATGATTTCCTCAGGTCATGATTTTCTCAGGATCAGGAAATCAAGCCCTGGGCAGGGCTCCAGGGAGTCTGCTTGAGATTCTTTGTCCCTTTCCCTCAGTCCCTTCCCCCTGCTTACATGCTCTCTCTCTAAAAAAATTTTTAGAAAAAGACAGGAACCTGACTTACTATTGGGCCCCCCACAATTGTGCCAGAACACAACACATTCTTGCTAAACACCCCATACTGGCCCAAAATCAGGAAACTGAGTGACTAGGAAAAAAATGTGTTCTCTCCTGTGTCTCCCTTACTAGGAATTCAGACAGAACACTTCTGGTCACCAAACGTGTGAAGGGCTTTCTCCCCACCAAGCAATTCTCTGTGACACTAGAGGGGTGTTTTATAATTTAACTCATTTCTGTCACTGCAGCACACTTTAGATGTCAATGACAAATCTAAATTGTCACCTATGCTTCTGACCATATATATATCAGAGGTCCCTATGACTTTCCTCCCTCAGATTCGGTTAATTTGCTAGAGCAGCTTACAGAACTCAGGGAACCTTACTTACATTTACTAGTTTATTAATGGATACAGAAACACTGACACACAAAGAGACAGGATAAGGTCTGGGAGGGCCCCAGCCCAGGAGCCTCTGTCCCCGCGGATGGGGGTATGTTACTCTTGCGGTATGAATATGTTCATCAACCACGAAGCTCCCCAAACCTTCTGCTGGGATTTTTATGGAGGCTTCCTCACATAGGTATTATCAATTGTTTATTCCCACTTCCAGCCCCTCTCTAGGAAGTGGGGGGGAACAAAGGAGTGGGACCAGCTTGGTCTTTCTGATGACCAGCCCCAGTCTAGGAGTCACCTAGGAGTCCACCCAGAGTCACCTCATTAGAACAACGAGGGTCTTCATGGTCTTACTACTCAGGAACCTACAAGGGCTTTAGGAGCCCTATGTTAAGTATGGGGTCAAAGACAAAATACTAGAACAAGAGATGCTCCTTCTGTTCTTACCGCTTAGAAAATTAGAAATGTCCTAGGAGTTCTGTGCCCAGAACTGGGTATGGGAGCCAATACATAAATATTTTCTATTATCTCACACTGAGATGAAAGACTAAGCTGTCCTTAACATGAATAAATATCAGCAGCATGGAAACATACTATGACCTGATTTTAACAACAAAAAGCAACTCATAAAACTGAATGCTGTATGTAAAAATGCACCCCCCAAAAAGGATTAAACAGAAATACTTTAAACATTAGCAGTAGTTGTCTTGAGGCAATTTCTTTCCTTGCCTCTTTATATTTCTCTTTACTTCCCTCAAAGTTCCATAGTGAACACATGTTTTTATGATCAGAGATAAGGAAGTCAAATATTAAATGCTTTTTTAATCTGCAAATTGTTGGCCACTGGTTTATCTAAATATTCAGTACAAAGCTATCTCATTAATGTACAATAAGCCCTTCTTAACAATGAAACAACATTAACTCCAATAACGTCAGGTAAGAGCATGCTCACATCTGTAGAAAGAGTGCTAATGTTTACATGCAATATGCAAGAAAGTGTAACACAGAAAACTATTTTTGTCTTTCTTTTCAAATATGAGGTTTCAAGAATATCAATATTATCGCTTATACTACTGGATCTACAAGCTGGTGTTATAACATGCTGGCAGAAACACATCTGGCCACATTGCTGATAAAAGGCTACTGCCAAAGGTAGGCAGTGCTGTCTCGTACAAGATGGATTTCTCTTTTTTCAAAAAAGGACTGTTTGACAAGTAGCTATTGTGGACAGATATTGAAACTAACAAATTTTTGGCTGTGTTATCTTGATGGAATTGCTTCTTAACGCCACATACTCCAGTACTAATACATTTCTCCCTCACATTTTAAACAGAACATTCTGACAAAGGATAAAGATCTGGGAGCGTAAACACTATACTTGCCCAGAGTAAAACAAAAACAAAAACAATATCCTCCTACCTTCTTCTACTTTGGGTTACAATAGCTCATAAATAGTCTGAAAATTTGGGGACAAAAAATTTCTGTTTATAAAGTTCAAGAAATTCTTTCTCTTCTAACGCCTTTCCTCGGTAAGCCTAAAATAAGTAACAAAAAAGTACTTAAAGCACTAAAAGCTGAAACAAGTACAAAAGACCACAGTATAGAAGTAGAGATGTTCTAGTTGAAATATCTGAAAAGTCATTTTTATTTAAAAACTCAATAATACCAGATTATAGAAATAATTTGTTTGACCCTAGCTAGTAAGTATAGTTACATCAGTGTTTTATTTTTGAGTGTTAAACCAAAGCAGACCTTTCTTAAAGTTATCTACTGTATCAATAATATAAGATATTCAGAAGGAAATAATGCAGCTAGAGTTAATTTAAGAAAACTTTTGGGACCCCTGGGTAGCTCAGCGGTCAGTATACCACCTGCCTTCCACCTAGGGCGTGATCCTAGAGTCCCAGGATCAAGTCCCACATCAGGCTCCCAGCATGGAGCCTGCTTCTCCCTCTCCCTGTGTCTCTGCCTCTCTGTGTGTCTCTCATGAATAAATAAATAAAATTTAAAAAAAAAAGAGAGAGAGAGAGAACTTTTAAGAGTAGCTTCCTGCCACAGATCTTCTTTCTTAAACGTCAACGTAAACAATACAATAAGAAACATGAACTCTAATTACTACAAAATGCTTAGAAAGCAGTTGCCCTAATCTGCCAGCAGATAGTTTAACATTTTTTTAAAGATTTTTTTAAAAGATTTTATTTATTTATTTATTCATGAAAGACACACACACACACACAGAGAGAGAGAGAGAGAGAAAGAGGCAGAGACACAGGCAGAGGGAGAAGCAGGCTCCATGCAGGGAGCCTGATGTGGGACTCGGTTCTGGGACTCCAGGATCATGCCCTGGGCCAAAGGCAGGTGCTAAACCCCTGAGCCACCCAGGGATCCCAAAGATTTTTTTTTTTTTAATTTATTTGACAGAGAGAGAATGAGAGCACAAAAAAGGAGAGCAGGAGAGGGAGAACCAGATTCCCAGCTTAGCAGGCAGCCCGATGTGGGGCTCGAACGCAGGACCCTGAGATCATCACCTGAGCTGAAGGCAGACACTTAAGTGACTAAGCCACCCAGGGGCCCCTAACATTTTTTTTTAAGTAGGCCCCACATCCAGCACAGAGCCTAATGCAGGGCTCAAACTCACAACCCATGAGATCAGGACCTGAGCCAAATCCAGAGTCACGGATGCTTAACCCACTGAGCCATCCAGGTGCCCCATCTGCCAGCAGATAGTTTTAATAGCCCAAGGAAACTTTTCCAACCAGAGTTACGTGGACATGATAATGATGTTATATGTAAAAAGCTCACAGGTTAGAAAATACTGCAGAACTTCAAGTTATAGCATTACTCTCAATGAGTCAACCCAAAGTACTTAATATTGAATCGGACATGTAAAGGCCTGTAACCTTCAGATAAGAATGCATTTTGTGGAAAATTTTGGCCAAAAGAAAAGAAGTTATTAAGCCATTTTACTAATGCCCACTTCTCATCTTCCACACCTGACTGTGTAGACTAGAATATAGCTTAGGTAACAGTCTCAGATATGTCTGGTAATGCCAGCCCCTGCTGCTTGCTTTCTATCTCATGCATTCTGACCTATAAGCCATGTATCTCCTGTCTCAGCAACAAGTAAAGGTGATATAGCTAAGGGTGAAGTCCAGAGAAAAGGAGATTTTAGGAACCAAAGAAGCACCAAGCTTCCAACTTTATAAATTATCCAAGACAGATCAGAAACCAAATGCCTATTGTGCGTTACCTAAATAATCAATGTTAATCGCCAAACAGCCAAAAAAAAGTACTGATTTAACTTCTCAAGCATAAAATAGGGGAAGGTGGAGTTTGAGTTATCTGAACAATCAAGAAAATGTGTATGTACATCTAATCACTACAGAGCTCTGTTGAGTTTCCACCCATTCATTCTTTTAAGAAACACTTCCAAATATCATTAAATGTGCTGTGCTAGACTTTGTGTGGAATTCAGACACAAGTAAGCAATCCAGTTGAGGAGACAGAATCTAAGATCAAATAAACATACAAAAAAAAAAAAACAGAAGAAACTATGTATGTTTATAGATATAAGACTGAAGAAGGGAGACAGGGACAGCAGTCTGCCACTGGAAAAGGCTTCAAAATTGAAGTAATAATGAAGCCAGCCTTGAAGGTCACACCAGAACTTTTCCAAGTTAAAGAAATGGAAAGAAAGGACAATCTAGGCTCTGCGGAGGTAACCAAAGACTTAGAAAAAGTGGTGGGCACATCTGCAGAAATGCCGACAGAAGCACCTTCCTGGCGCCAGTCAGTGATGAATTAGGAATGGCAAAGTGTGAGCAAAGGAGAGGGAGGGAGGTTTTCTGGGATGGTGAGTGAGTCCCAGATGTGGCCTGCATGTCAAAAGTCACTTGGAATGTTTAAAATGCAGATTCTCAAATCCCACTAGGAATAGGAAATTGTAATTTTTGAAGCTCCTATAGTGATTCTCATTATCTGTCATGTTTGGGTACAGCGTGAAGAACTGCAGGGCAAAAGTAAAGAGAATGGGACAGGGAAATTGCTACAGAAAAAGAAGGGAGGCAGAACTAACAAAAAATACCAACTACTGAGATACAGAGTTAATGGGAAAGAAGAATCAGAGGTACGTGAGGTCTAGAAGAATAGGAAAATGAGTATGATGTAAGAGAAGACATAAGAAAGAGCAAATGTTGGCAGAAAAAGATGAAATCTAGGCATTGTGAAGCTGAGTTCCTCACTGGGTAGGAAATTTGGTCTTAGAGATTCAAGAAAATTCACCTCATATTTAAACATAAACTATCTGCTGGCACTTCTTCTAGAGTTGGTATGAACTGCCACTTTGCCATGTTTTATTAATTAACTTCAGGAGTGTGTATTTCTCTCCCTAAATACACGAAGGGCAAATTATACATATAAGGCAGAGCACTACAAACTTAACAGGAATTCAATAAATATTTATTGAATAATGAAAGTGGAAGTCTAAAAAAAGGTTGAAGGTTTTATTCATTTTTTTATTATTATTATTTTAAAAAGAAAAGGAAAAAACCCACCTCTCTCCACTTCTTTTTTTTCCTCTCTTTTAAAGATGTCATAATTCTTACCTTTGCTGCCAAGGCTTTTAAGCTGTTGAGGAATCTCTGCCAGAAATCCTTGAAGAGTGGGCGGTCGATTTTCTTCAGGCTATCTTTGGTGCTAGCATCCACACTGACATATAGCTGGGTAACTGGTTTGAGGTTCCTTCATAATTTAAAAAAAAAGGGGGGGGGGGAATTATGCCAATGTCAGGCTTTTCACGATGTGAAATTTACAGTCTATAATAGATGTGGTAATTAAACATTTCACAAGGTCTGCAGTCTTCTACCTCTCCCAAAGGGCTGAAGTAATGGCTTTCATAAGGTAACAGAATGGGCTGTCAGTTGATTATTTCTAACCAGGACTGATACCTTCCTTAATAAACTGAAAACATTCAATTACTTAAAACTGGTCCCTCTTCAAACACTAGTTTTTAGTGAAAAGCAAACAAAATGAGATCTAGCTTCAGGTCAGGCACCATCAGCCCCAAGCAATTAGAAGAGGTCTCTGACTTTAGTTTCCCCGTGAACTCTGCCATTCAAGCCTCACAGAGCTGAAATGTCACAAACATGTGGGGTCTGTGCTGACAGGCCATCTCCCATCATCAATTCACTGATAGAAGTTTTCTAAGGAACAAGAAACAACCCAAAGAGCTCAAACCTTCTCTGGAAGGCACAAAACCACATCAACATTTCACCTATGCCTCAGAGAGCCAGAGTGGGTTTAGAGTACAGCTTTGCATGAGCAAAAAAAATGACCTAGTCAGGGACCTTTAAACAATGCAGAGCTAAAAGAGCAACCAAGCCCTTACAAAGGAGCACAACCCCCAAGAAAAATATATGTTGCAGATTATTTTTGCCTTCTTGATCAGTTTCCATGAATACCATTCATTCTCCACTTCTTTCAAATTCACGGACTCTTTTCACTGAAGTCATTCTTATCCAACACACTACTTGCTAGTATACTTGAAGCTCAGATTGTACCCTTTTCAAAACCTCCCTGTTCTCTCTTCAAATGGGTCTCATTATTCATCCTCTTCAATAAATTTACAACTAGAAATGTCCCTTTAATAGTCCTTTGACCAAGTTCTCCCACTACTAACTTTCTGTAACTATTCCAGAATTTGTATTCACCCCTAGAATGTTATGTATGCATTTTTTGCTTCAAAGTCTATGTACTTTTAAAAGTTGAAATATAATTCACATATCATAAAATTCACTATCAAAGTGGCTTATATGCTTTTTGTTATCTATCAATATCAGTCTTATCAATCCTTGAGTGTAAGACCTTGAAGGGCAGGAACCATATTTTTCTTTTTATCCAGCCATACAGGCAGATACTTAAAGCTACTTTTTACTTCATATTGTTGACTTGAGCTAACCCAACTTTTAAGGGAAAGAATGCAGGCCAAACAAATGCTTATAATGATCTGGCTTAGTGACATATGGAAAAATCAGAAGAGTCTAAACCCAAAGTTATTAAAAGTGGAGAAGCTCTGACCAAAGTTAAGAAAGAAGTGATTAAAATACTGGCAGGCTCATTGCTTTAATCCCTCTCCAACGCTGCATACAAAGGGAATCTTTACAAGTTTAATCCTGTGTCACTACTGACCATAGGACATCAATTAACTGAAAATGAAAAACAGGAGCACACGGTTAATGGCACCATTCTGTCTCATCATCCCTTTTGCTGGGAGCCTCCTTAATAATAGACAAGCTATGCTACCTTAACTGGACTTTATGTTTTACAAAAAATAAATTAAAAAAGAGATTGTCTTAATGGATGCTGCTGGCTATCGTTATCTGATACTTACAGGGCCTTGTCATAAAGTTGCCTAATGCAAGATGGGAACTGGTTTGACCTTTTCACTATGCCTTCATAACTATTTAAGATTATGAACAGTAAATTCCATAGTTACTTCATAAACCTCTATCATTTGCAAAAAAGAAAAAGGAAGACCTGGACACTAATGGTACCAATAAGAAATTTTAGTCAGTACCAAATGTCTGAGATGCTATAATCAAGAAAGTTTATACATCTCTTGGGATCCCTAGGGTGGCGCAGCAGGTTTGGCGCCTGCCTTTGGCCCAGGGCGTGATCCTGGAGACCCGGGATCGAGTCCCGCGTCGGGCTCCCAGTGCATGGAGCCTGCTTCTCCCTCTGCCTGTGTCTCTGCCTCTCTCTCTCTCTCTGTGACTATCATAAATAAATAAAAATTAAAAAAAAAAAAAAAGTTTATACATCTCTTACCAAGGATGAAGAAAAGGAAAGAAAAGTCCCTAGGAATCAGGGAGCTTATTCCTAAGGGACTTAAAACATTACAAGTACCTTGGAGAAATTTTCTGAGCCTCAAGGATCTTGTGTCTGCCTATTATCGGCCTCTATTCCCAGCACAAGCAGTGAGGTTCTCAGCATGGTCATTTATCTGTCTCCATTCCATACAGAGATAGCATCATTTCAGTTCCCATATTCACATACAAAAATATTCACATACAAAAAGCAAGAGAATATTATAACCTTAACATTATGATAGTGATTGGTGTCTGAGAATCTCACATTGCTGCTGAGAACAATTAAAAAGGACAATGAAATAAAAAGGAAATACCATCCTCAACTCAATCCTCAGTGAAATGCCCAATGAATCTTGCTCAAATAATAATGACAATCCTTCATCCTGTTCATTTTAAATCTCTGAGTTAAGGGATCTCTGGGTGGCTCAGCGGTTTTAGCGCCTGCCTTTGGCCCAGGGCGCGATCCTGGAGTCCTGTGATCGAGTCCCACGTCAGGCTCCCGGCATGGATCCTGCTTCTCTCTCTGCCTCTCTCTCTCTCTATCATAAATAAATAAAAATAAATCTTTAAAAAAAAATCTCTGAGTTAAGAATGATCATATATATAAATGCACTGACAACTGAATGTAAAAATCGCTCTTCCTTTTTGCCTTTCTATAGAGATTAGCATGTGCTCGCTTCAGCAACACATATACTATCGAGATTAGCAGGCCATTGGCTTGGAAGGTAAAATGAGACCTACCAATCTCTAATGAAAGGAAAAAAGGAAGAGAGATTTATGGTTTGCAAGATATCAGGCAGCTTAGAGAGTAAGCTCTTGATGCTCCTATTGAACAACAAAAAATACCCAAAGTGGTCCAAACATCTGATACCTTTGGAACCAGAATCTCTAAAATAATCTGGGACTGTTAGGTCTGGCCAAATAATTTAGAAGGAAAAAAGAAGGGGAAGGAGAAAACTATTTACCATTTACTGAGTATTCATCATGTGCTGGGTGTTCTGTGCTACATGTTTTACCCTTCTCATTCAGTTCACTGAATCTTCATAGTAAAACAAGGTAAAAAAAAATAAATAAATAAATAAAACAACAAGGTAGTTGCTACTTTTGCCCATTTTAGACATAATGAAACTGAGATTCAAAAGGTTAAGTAGCTTATTCAAGAATCCACAGTGTCAACAATGACATTCAGGCAAGCTGTGACTCCAGAGCCTGCTCTCCCAAGCCCTCCACCACAAGGCCTCCACCAGAATAGGTCAGTTCACAGACCCTGCTGGCTGGGTCCCTGGTCATAGAAAGCCAAGAGCAATATTACAAGCCTTACAGAAGTATTTCTCCAAGTACAGTCACGACCACATGTATCAGAAACACCTGCAAACTCAGGTTCTTGGGCCTCTCTCAAAACTGAATCACTTTCTAGGAATGGAGCCTAAGAAAGTGTTTTGTTATATTAGTTTCAAAAACTTCTCAATATTGATCAAAGAAACAAGATACAAATAAATGGGAAGACAGCCCATGTTCATGGATCAGAAGAATTAATATAGTGAAAATGAAAATGTCTGTAATACCCAAAACCACCTATAGATTCAATGCAATCCCTACCAAAATTCCAATGGCACTTTTTACAGAAATAGTAAAAACAATCCTAAATTTCGTATGGAACCATAAAAGACTCTGAACAATCAAAGCAATCCTGAGGAGAAAAAAAAAAAAGTGGGACGCATCACACTTCCTAATTACAAACTATAATACAAAGATACAGTAATAAAAACAGTACAGTATTAACAATTAACATTAAGACAACATTAAAACATTAACAACATTGAAACAGACAAATGAAACAGAATCAGTAGTCCAGAAATAAATCCATGAATATATGGTCAACCAGTATTTAACAAGGGAGCCAAGATGACTCAATATGGAAAGGATAGTCTCTTCACTAAATGGTGCTGGGAAAACTTGATATTCACATATAGAAAATTAAATGGGACCCTATCTTACATCATCATTCATAAAAATTAAGCCAAAATGGATTAAAAACTTAAATATAAGACCCCAAACTGTAAAACCACTGGACCTAGATCAAATTAAAAAGGTTCTATACAACAAAAGAAACAATCAACGAAATCAAAAGGGCAACCTACAGAATGGAAGAAAATATTTGCAAATTATGTATCTAATAAGGGTTTCATATCCAAAATATATAAAGAACTCCTATAACTAAAGAGCAAAAAAACCTGATTTTTAAAAATGGACTGGAATAGACATTTTTCCAAAGAAGACTTAGATATGGCCAACAGGTACTTAAAAAGGTGCACTCATCAGCAAGGTAATGTAAATCAAAATATCATATCACCTCACCCCTATTAGAATGGCTATTATCAAGAAGACAAGAGATAACAAGTACTGGCAAGGATGTACAGAGAAAAGGGAACCCTTGTGCAAAGCTGGTGGGAATGTAAATTGATACAATCACTATGGAGGATCTGCAAAAAATTAAAAATAGAACTACCACATGATGCAGCAATTCCACTTATGGGTATTTATCCAAAGGAAATGAAATCAGTACCTTGAAAAGATATCTGCATCCCCACATTTACTGCAGCATTATTCAAATAGCCAAGACATGGAAACATGTCTATCAACAAATGATGGAGACAGAAAATGCCGTATTATTCAGCCATAAGAATAAAGGAAATTCTGTCACTTGAAACATGACAGATGAACCTGGAGGACATTATGCTAAATGACATAAGCCAAACACAAACAGACAAATACTACATGAACTGACTTATATGTGGAATCTTTAAAAAAAAGAAGACAGTTTCCATTAGCTGTTTTCTTCCCTGTGTAGGGGCCATACTCTTACCTCTTTGTCTATTTCATGATTTTTTTAAATAAGCATTTAACATTTTAAATAATATTATGCACAACTCTGTATATCAGATACCACCCGACCCAGGGTGGTTGTTTTATTTGTTGCTGTTTTCATTGTTACTAAAGTACTCTGGTAAATTCTGTATTCTTTCTTGTGTTTAGCCTTTTTGGTTAGCTTAGTAGTCTGTTAGTGATTGGCAAGAAATAACCTGAAATATCTTTAACCCTAAGGCTCCTGGTGTTTGCTGAAGGTTCTGTATGTATGTTGGGGCATGCCTTCAATGCCTAGGCAGGCAGTAGACCTCTGCCTCAGTTTTCACTGTCTGCTTACTCAAGACATCAACATGAGGCAGGGATGAAAGTATAAAACCTGTCAAGTCTTCCCTAGCATGCCACAGCCCTGCCCCTTGGGCTAGCTTCTAGCTTCCCAGGAATACACTGGAGCTTTTCAAAGTTCCCTATGAATATCTCATTCCCCAGCTTTTCTGCTTAATTTCTTTAGTCAGCGTCTTGTTTGCCCCAACCATTATTGCAGCCTCAGGCAGCTGTGAGGTTAAATGATTGCTGATAACTGTTTACAAGAAACACCCCAGGAAAAAGCTTTTTCACTGGACAAAATGTGAGTCATCTCAAATAAAGACAACTCTTGTGTGTGAAGGGTTCCAGGGAACTGCCACATAACCCACATGAGGACAATTCTCTGGAAAAGGGACTCTAAAGGAGTTCCAACTCTGTTTTGCCTCCTCCCCTGGCTGCCAGGGTTAGTTTTTACTATGACTGTAAGTTATTAGGTTTAAGGCTACTGCAGAACTGGGGAAGTTGGAATGGAATAGGACATACTAAGACACCATGAAGCTTAGGACATGACATAGACATATTAACATATCACAAAGCTTACTGTTTCTATTGAGATGCAACCATTTTTTTAAGAATAAATGCTCCCCAGATTGTTGTGTACCTTTGGTTTAGAAAAAGTGGATTCTGACAATTTTTGCTAGTATACTCAAGGAGCAGGTTTTGAAGGTCTGTACTCTGTTATTCCTGCTGACATCCATCACATAAGTTTTGTTTTTATTTCCATCATTATCCATCACAAATTTTCTGCGTCCATTGTGATTTCCTCTTTAATCCATAAATGAATTAGAAGTACACTGCTTAAATTTTAACAAACAAACAAAAATTTTAACAAACATACTGGAATATTCTAGTCATCTTTTTTGTGTTGACTTATAGCTTAATTCCAGTATGTTCGATACCATGCTCTATATGATTTCAATACTTTGTTGAAATTTGCTATAATGCCCAGCATATGGCCATTTGGTAATTATTCTGCGAGTTCAATGTTCTTAAAAAAAAATTATATTCCAAAGTTTCTAGCTCCAATGCTCTATTTCTGTAACATAGGCTAAATCTGATTTAGTCGTTCAAATCTTCACTACTCTTATTGATTTTAATTGCTTGTTCTATCAGTTTGAGAGAAGTATGTTAAAAACCTATTTCTCCTCATAGTTCTTTCAATGTTGAGATTATGTTATTGAGTGTTTACAAGTTTTAAATTGTTATGTTGTTTTATGTTCCCAATGGGTTTAAAATTGTATTAAGAAATGTCCATCTTATCTCAAGTAATGGTGCTTATCTTAAAGTATACTTTGACCATTATTTAGCGTACCTTTCCAAAAGTGAAACTTCTACGCATTTTCATGTATTATCTCATATACTCACAATGCCATTATAAGATAGTCATTATTTTACATCAGTTCACAGGTAAGGAAACTAGGCTCTGAGAAGTTCTCTTCCCAGTGTCACTAAGACAGCAAGAGACTTGGGATTCAAACCAGATCTCTTCTAGACCAGGGCCAGCTCTTACCACCTCACTGTATTTCCTCTTTTTTTTTTTTTTTCTTATTTACTCGTTTTTTTTTTTGTTTTCTTTGTGGGGTTTTGGCGCCTATTTGGCTGCGATCGTTGAATTAATCACTTTTATTTATTCGCCAGATCTGGCTCCCCCTCCTCTTATCCATAATAATATTTAAAAAATCCCTTGTAAAGAGTGAGAGAGAGAGAGAGCAGAGGCTGGGTGCGGGCAGGGAGAGGGAAACGGATCCAGGGGGGGGGGGGCTCAATCCCAGGACCCTGAGATCATGACCTGAGCTGACGGAAGATGCTTAACCCACTGAGCCACCCGGGTGCCTCTAGACCTGCATATTTCTGAAAAGTATTCCATCACTTCATAGACACAGAAGAAGACTATATTTTAAACTTAACACATTTACAATAAACAAACCAGGCTTGGGGGAGGGGGGAGCTTCTATTAAAAGGATCAGGTGATATTTATAATCTTCATTTCATTGTAAGCTGTTTTCTGTAACCATTTTGAACTAACAAATACAAGTAAACTATTTTTATGAAAACCCATGCATTTGGGCAACCCAGGTGGCTCAGCGGTTAAGCGCCATCAACTTCAGCCCAGGGTGTGATCCTGGGGACCCGGGATCGAGTCCCACATCGGGCTCCCTGTGTGGAGCCTGCTTCTCCCTCTGCCTGGGTCTCTGCCTCTCTCTCTCTGTGTCTCTCATGAATAAATAAATAAAATCTTTAAATTAAAAAAAAAAAAAACTCATGCATTTCTTCGAACAAATTACTAAGCATCTATATGTGAAGATCTATCCAATTTATAGAGATTCTCTAATACATATGGTAAATGTCTTAGCAAAAACTAAGGAAAACATAACACAGAGCAAACAAAACAGAAATACTGATAGAAGAAGCAAAACGAAGAGAATGAAGTTCACACATAGTTTCAGAAGAAGGTGCTCAAAAGTAATGAACAAAGGGACAAATTTGGTGGAGGTGGGGAGGCCTGGGAAGTTAAGTGCGAATCGTGCCACAGTTAAATATGGAATATAGTTCTGTTTTCTTATGATCAGCTGCTGGCACACAGAAAGCTGTGCATCAGCAATATTTACCAAAAAGAAAAAAAATAAGATTGAAAATGCAAATTTAAAAATAACAAAACAGATAAGAAAATGATAAAAGTAAAGGGGGACTACTCAAGATGAAGATACTAAGAGTGTAACAGTCTACAAAGAGCTACACAAAGTTTCCAAAGAGCCTCTAAACCCTAAAACACTCATAAAAGAGGGCGACATGATCACAGGTTTTTCAAATGTCCACAAAGTTGAGACAAACCAGTTAGTTCTCCTCGAGTCCTCAGAGAGAAGAAATGATTTAGTATTGCAGAACACCACTCTTAACAACTTCATTACCTTACAACATGATGATTTTCAGAGGTCTGCTTTTAAATAAGGTGTCTTATTGTCGGTCACTGGCCTCACAGCACAGGGTAATTTATAAAAAGGAATAACATGGTGTGCTCTAGCAAAACAATGGTGTGATGGACCTTCCTAATTGCAGGGCTGAATGCAAACACAGACTGTACAGAATTAGAACAAGGATCCTAAACTCACATGTCTATAAGGGCAAAGCCACTTTTTTTTTTTAAGATTATATTTATTCATGAGAGACACAGAGAGAGAGGCAGAGACACAGGCAGAGAAGAGAAGCAGGCTCCATGCAAGGAGCCTGATGCAGGACTTGATCTGGGGAATCCAGGATCACACCCTGAGTCAAAGGCAAACGCTCAACTGCTGAGCCACCCAGGGGTCCCGGGGCAAAGCCACTTTTAAAGGAAAAAGTTCTCTGGACATCAAAACACAGACTGCATATGAAACACACAAGAATATTCTTTCCTTATTCAAAGCGATATGCTTCCATTTTCCTTAGACCATGTGGAACCTTTCACTGTTTCACAATTGTTAGAAATGGTGACAGAAAGTTCTCTGCTATGAGAGAATGAACATCGCAACTCCTCTGACCAGTGGCAGGTAACACTCCTAGTGGAGGAGACAACGAAATGGGAAATAGTTTGGCAGGCTGAAAATGACAGGCTTCATTGAAAAGATAACTATTACTTGGTATGCTATTGCATAATAAAATATATTTACTTACGGCTAGTTCTTCACATAAAGTTCCTAAAACCCTTGGCATTTCCTGAGTGACAGAAGTTCCAGAGAAGCATCTTTTGTTATCCTAATAGCCCCCTTCAAACATAAAGATTTACTTTACTACTGAAATGATTCTCAATGGGCCCCTAGATAGCTTTAGGATAGGGGCTGGTTGCCAGAAGAACCAACTTTCAGACCCCACCCCTCAACCTCCAAGGAGGGGAGACAGGCTGGAGATTGAGCTAATCACCAACTGACAAAGATTGAATCAATCCTGCCTATGTAATGGTAACTCCATAAACCCTCTAAATGATGGCGTTCTGAAGGCTTCCAGGTTGGTGAACACATGGAGGTACTGGGAGGATAGTGTGCCTAGAGATGGTATGGAAGTGTGGCATCCCTTCCCCCATACCTTGGTCCATACATCTCTTCCATTTGGCTATTCCTGAGTTGTATCCTTTATAATAAACCAATAATAGTAAGTAAATTGTTTTCCCTGACTTTCTGCGAGATATTATAGCATATTACTGAACTTGAGTAGGGCACAGCTGGTTGGTCAGAAGTGCAGGTGCAATCTGGGACTGCCACTGGTATCTGAAGGGGGGCCGTCTTGTGAGACTGGGCCCTTACGCTGTCTGGTCTGCACTAACTTCAGGTAGTGTCATAACTGAACTGAATCATAGGACACCAGGTGGCTCCCACAGAGAACCAGAGAACTGCTTAGTGTGGAAAAACCCATGCATCTGGTGTCAGCGTATAGTAATAAAACCAGAGAAGACTGAATTGTTCTGGTATTATAAAGACAGCACTTTATACTTGGCTTTTGACAATTTTTGCCAGATTGCCTTTTCCAAAAGTTCAGATTTTACACAAATCTCTGGATATTAACCCTTGGCTCAAAAACCAACCAAACAAAAAAGCTTTGAAACATGGTACAGGACAAATAAACCTACTTCTGATCAGCTGCCAATCTGAAACCTTTGGTCTTAATGGCCCTCCAGCCAACCCATAAAATTATAATTGTTTTTTCAACTGAGCTCCTAAAAAAGAGTGAGTCTCAGTGGTTCAAGGTCATCCTCCTTAAAAACTAAAGCCCACTGTGCCCATATAGTGGACTACATACATGGCCATAAATTCCTCCTCTCCCTATATCCACGTCTCCTTGCCCTGAAGCTGGAAGTGCCCTCTCAGCTGGGACTTGCTTCGGACAATGGAAGTGAGAAAGTATGACACAAGCAAAGGTTCAAAAGATGCTTTTGCATTGAAGCTTGTCCTCTCTTGCTGCTCTCAGAAGTCGTGCCACTGTGTGATGAAGTTCAGACTAGCTTACTGGAAAAAAGAAGCGACATGAATAGAGGCCCCAGTTGTCCCAGTCATGGCATCTAAACCAACGAGCCCAGCAGATCTGCCAACTGACACATGACACAACACTGAGACCAGCCAAGCCAGACAGGATCAAAAGATCTCCCAGCTGACCGAGAATTATGAGCTCAATAAATGGCTGTTAGTTTGAGTGACTCATTTTAAGATGAGTGATTACAAGAAAAGATAACTGATAAGATGCTGCAATATCTCAGTGCTATGTGTGCCACAATGCCACTATAAAATGCCACTGGTTATGATGGAATTCAGAGGGCCTTTCCTCAAGAGAAAAGGCTCTTATGGTCCAATCACTACCAGTCCTATTAGTATTATTAATGCTAAGTGTCTTACATATTCTGGTCGCCTGTATTAGCCCTATGCTGACAAAATCATCAAGCTGCAGAGTCTGATAGCTTTCTCATTTGCCCAAGGTGTCAGCTTCTATTTTCCTTGATCCTCTAGGATCACTCACTGTAAAAACTCCCCTTAGGGGGAGAACTGTCAGCAAAGAGCCACATACTTGGAGCTAGAGGGGAGACTGAAATTCTCTTAAGGAAAAGTTAAAGTACCTGAAAGGATATACACTTGCTTGTGGGTCAAGGGAAGGCCAAGGGAAGGCCAACTGACAAAGTCCAGGATCTCCTTAGAAGATACCACAGAATGGGTGTACTACAGAAACTTAGGGGGGAAATTTTTTTTTAACTAAAAGCAAGCAATTTAGTAAACTCCCAATCACCCAGAGGACATTATTACTTCCTAGTGCATACTCAAAGATAAAACAGTTGCAAGATATTCACCTGATAGCTCAACTGAATGAGTAAACTTGCTGTACAGAATAAACACTATAAAAGTTAGAGGTAACTTTCAAAATTCATGGCCTCTGTGCTATATTCATAAATCTACTGCTTGTTTTTCTGAAAGAAACTAAGACACCAGAGATAACTGGTATTTGAATTTCTCTAAATTCACAGAAATAAAACAGTATCATCTGTACTCAGAGGAAGTAGTTCTCTTTCCATTTTTCTCTTGGACCACATGGGTCCATGGGTTAAAGCGAGAAAACCCTTAGCTCCACTCAAAGAGGCCTCAAGTCAGAAAAGTATTAGTTTAAAAGTAGGGGTACCTCAGGACTATTTTGTTTCACTACTCTGCAGTCTGGAGTATTTCAAACTCATAGTTTATAACACATCTTAGTATCTGGTATGTCAAATCTCAGTGCTCTTCTTTTTTTTTTAAGATTTAGTTATTTATTTATGAGAGAGAGAGAGAGAGAAAGAGGCAGAGACACAGGAGGAGGGAGAAGCAGGCTCCATGCCAGGAGCCCGACATGGGACTCGATCCCAGGACTCCAGGATCACGCGGATCGCGCCCTGGGCCAAAGGCAGGCACTAAACCGCTGAGCCACCCAGGGATCCCCTCTCAGTGCTCTTCTAATTTTTTTCTAAGCTACTGACATCATTCTTTGAGGAAATGTGGGGGTAAGAAAGTCACCTTATATTTAGGAGCCCTAACACTTGGACACATATATTGTTACCATGCCAGGAGGACTGCTCTGCCTTAGAGAAAGGTACACCTATGCATTATGTACTTCAATCCATCTCTGTTAGGGTATCAATTATCAGAAATTCTTCTCAGATCCTAGAAATAAACTGACGACCTTAGCTTCAGGGTTTTTCCTCTGTCTAGATAGGTATTTCAACACATAACCAAGACATGACAACTCTTTGATGTCCAAATCTAAAATGGCAACTTCCCACATATTCTCTCCTTTGCCCAGATGAGGACATAACTAAAGAAGAGATGCACTCCCCTGAACGATAGCACCCTTGATATTGGAGCTTAACGAATGCTTTAGAAATCCAAAAAAGCAACTTCCCTTTTCTGAGCACTTTCTCTTGAGTATTCCTCCTAGGGTGTTCCTTTTCATTTTTTAAACTGTTGTGTTCTACATCAGAGAAATTTGCTAATTTCCTAATCCCTGCCCCTGCCACTCACTTCTTCCCCTTTGCCTCACTCCCAATTTACTAGTGCCTACACTAAAAGACCAGCTTAATCAATGCCTTTGTATCCCATCTGTTCAGTGGTGGCAGTCAAGACCAATATGGACTTTGTGTTGTATCATGATCCCCCCTGCTGACAAGAGGAGGCTCACCAGCAAGAGTAGGAAAAGAGACCCAAGAACATTTCCTGAATGTTCCCTGTGTGCCAGGCATTTGGCTGGACACTTTCAAGTACGTAGCTTGTTTACCACCTCTGTAATTTTCTTCAGTCCCTGATGGCATTCACAAGGAATACTGTGCATGAGCAAACAATGAATCATTTTCTCTGGCTATCATTTTGCTGAGAATCACCTACATCCCACTTCTGGCAGATTTAATTCGTTTTACAAGTATATGCCCCAAATTTGGGATGGACTCCGTTTTTGTATATGTTGTGTGTATATAAATCCCAATACCTCTCTATCCCAACTTCTCCCTCATGAGCCATCTGAAAACCCAAGGGTTTTAAATGTAACAAAAGCTTTTAAAAAAGAATGGCAATCCTATGCAAAATTTAGACACTGACATTTTTTTTTAATTTTTAAAATTTATTTATGATAGTCACACAGAGAGAGAGAGAGAGAGAGAGAGGCAGAGACATAGGCAGAGGGAGAAGCAGGCTCCATGCACCGGGAGCCCGACGTGGGATTCGATCCCGGGTCTCCAGGATCGCGCCCTGGGCCAAAGGCAGGCGCCAAACCGCTGCGCCACCCAGGGATCCCGACACTGACATTTTTAAAACCTTTCCCTTTTAACTTTACCCTTTTATACAACTTCAAAAAAGTAATATTTTAGCTAACCTTGTGACAATGTCACTGGTTTTCTAATTATTGACCAGAAGTAAATAATTTTAACCAACCCACTGATTTCCTATGATGATAAATTTTAAACTGACTTTGCGCATGCCTCTGTGTGTATGATCATTCTTCTTTACAAAGATAGTGTCTTTTTTACTGAATAAACTGGACACATAACACTGTGTAAGTTTAAAGTGTACAGTATGTGGCAGCTTGGGTGGCTCAGCAGTTTAGCGCCACCTTCGGCCCAGGGCGTGATCCTGGAGTCCTGGGATCAAGTCCCAGGTCAGGTTCCCTACATGGAGCCAGCTTCTCCCTCTGCCTGTGCTCTGGCTCTGTGTCTCTCTCATGAATAAATAAATAAAATCTTAAAAAAAAAAAATAAAGTGTACAGTATGTTACATTTATACAGTGTAATGTGATTGCCAATGTAACATCACATTACATAATTATAGTACAATATTATTATCTATATTCATTATACTTTTTAGGTCTCTACAGCATATTTACTACTTGTTACAAATTTGTACCCTTAAACACCACCACCAATCTTACACCCTACATCATTCCCTGGTAACCACTGTTTTACTTAAAAAAAGAAAAAAAAAAGAAAAAAACAGATTTAACTTTTTTAGATTCTACATATAAGTTAAATCATATAGTACTTGACTTTCTCTGACTTGCATACCATACTTGCTCAAGGTCCATCCAAGCTGTTGCAAATGGCAGGCTATCCTGCTTTCTCATGGATGAATAATATTTCATTATGTATATGCACCACATTTTTTTTTCCATTCATCTGTTGATAGGCATCTGGGTTGATCCCATATCTTGGCCATTGTGAATAATGCTGTAATAAACATAGAAGTACATACATCTCCTCAAAATCCTATTGTCATTTCCTCTGGGTATATATCCAGAGGTGGAGTTGCTGGATCATATGGTAGATCTATTTTTAATTATTTTAGAAACTTCCATATTATTTTCCATGGTGGCTGAACTGATTTAAATTTCTACCAACAACGTATAAAGGTTCCCTTTTTACTACATCCTCGCCACATCTTTTGTCTCTTGTCTTCTCAATGACAGCCATTTTAACAGGTGTGAGGTGGTATCTCATTGTGGTTTTGATTTGCATCTCCCTGATGATGAGTGATGTGAGCATCTTTTTATGTACCTACCTGTTGGCCATTTTGATGTCCTCTTTGCAAAAATGCCTATTTAGTTAATCTGCCCATATTCTAATCAGATTATTTTTTTGTTGCTAAATTGACTGAGTTCCTTATTTATTTTGGAATGTTCTGTATGTCTGTTAAGTCCATTTGTTCTAAAATGTGGTTCAATTCTAAAGTTTCCCTATTGATTTCCTATCTATCTATTGCTGCCAGTGGGATATTTAGGTCTTTTACTATTATTCTATTATCTATCGACTTATACCTCATGAGCTCTTAGTATTTGCTTAATAGATTTTAGTGCTTGGGTATTGGAACTGTATATATTCACAAATGTTCTATCTTCTTGATGTATGGATTCATTTATCATTTCATAATGACCTCCTTGTCTCTTGTTATCCTTTTTGACTTGGAGTCTATTTTGTCTGATACAGGTATTGCTCACCTTTGACTCCCACCTGCTTGGAGTACATCTTCCATCCTTTTACTTTGAGTCTGTAGGTGTCCTTAGAGCTGAAATAAGTCTCCTGTATGCAGCATTTGGTTGAGTTTTATGCTTTGTTTTTTATCCATTCAGCCACTCTGTGCCCTGTGATTGGTGGGTTCAATCCATTTAAGTTTCAGGTGATTCTTGACATGTAGGATTTACTACTGCCATTTTATCTTTTGCCTTCCCACTGTTTATTTTTCCTTCTGTTTCTACCTTTGTAAGTTGGTGGTTTTCCATAGTGATTTGCTCAGTTTCCCCTCTTCTTTATGTTTCATGTCTATGCTCTACATATTTGCTTAGTGGTTACCAGGAGGATTACAAAGAACATCTTATAAAGTAGTCATTTTTTTCTGCTGATAGCAATTTATTGTGATCTGCCCATAAAGATTCCACCCTTTTTATTCTTCAGTATTTTTGATGTCACAATTATCTTTTCATGCTGTGATTTTGCTACCAAGTTGTAGTAGCTATAATTATTTTTAAAGCTTTTCCTTTAACCTTTATACTATAATTAAGAGTTTAATATACTATTCTAAAAGAGAATTACAGTGTTCTAATTCTGATTGTCCATTTACCACCTTAATTAGAGTTTTGTATACTTTCATCTTCCCATTTCACCTTGAAGAGCTCCTTGCAACATATCTTGTAAGGCAGATCTTGTGGTGGTTAAAGTACTCTCTGTTTTGGTTTGCCTGGGAAAGCCTTTATCCTTCCGTCATATCTGAAGGATAACTTTGCCAGATATTGAGAGGCAGTTTTCATCTTTTAATATTTTGAAAAAGTCATTCTACTTTTCCCAAGTTGTAGAGTTTCTGCTGAGAAATCTGCTGATAGCCTAATGCAGGTTCCTTTGTAGGTTATTATCTCCTCCCACCCCCAGCTGCTTTTAAAATTCTTTACCATTTACTTTCGACAGTTTAGATATAGTGTGTCTTAAACAAAGTCTTTTTACAATGAGGTAAGTGTTTTATTACCTTTGTGGACTTGTCTGTCCAGTTCCTTCCCCAAGTTTGGGAAGTTCTCAGTTATCATTTCTTTAATATGCTCCACTTCCTTCTCTCTCTTGTCCCTCTGGTAAACCCAATCATCTAATATTGACTCTCCTAATGGAATCTGATGGTTCTCATAGGGTTTCTCTACTTTCTTAAAATCTTAGTTCTCTCTCCTCTTCCACCTGAACCATTTCTAGATTCCTATCTTCCGGCTTGTTAATTCTCTCTTTCATCTGATCTGCTCTATTTTCAATGCTTTGTAAATGCATTCTTCATTTCACGTATTGAGTTTTTCAGCTCCAGAGTTTGGTTCTTCTTTAGAATTCTTTAGAATTTCAATCTCTTTGGTAAAGTACTCCTTCTATTCATTAATTTTATTCCCGAGATCATTATATTGCCTTTATTAAGTTTTCTTGTAGCTTGTTGAATTTCATCATAATAGCTAGTTTGAATTATGTATCAGATTGCAATATTTTGTGTGTATTTCCTTTTGTGATACCATATTACCATGATTTTTCATGGTTGGTTTTATAAAAAGTGCCTCTGCCACAGTATCTGGAGCAGCAAATACCTTTCTTTGTTATGTAAAAATCTTGTTTACTTTGATTCCAACAGTTTTAACAGGTTGGTAATTGGAAGCCTTCCTTTTCTCTTCCAGAAGGTGGTGCTGCAGCACAAGTTTTTGGTTTTTCTTACCAGAGCGGACTCCCCACTGCTGAAAGCTGTGCATTTAAAAGGGGGGAGAGGGGGTGGCACCACAGTGGAAGGTGGTATGTGCTTAGCACCTGGGACTTTGGGTATGGCCCATGACCAGGTAGTAGGATCCTCAAGTAGGGGGTTCCCAGAGCTCTGTGGGCAATCCTTTTACAAATATCCCCTGGGGCAGATAGCAGGAAATACTTTCCTTCAGTTCCATGCCTGCCTTCTTCCTTTCCCTTTCCTTCCCCAGTCACTGTGCTTTCTGAGAGAAAGCAACAGGTTCTCCTCTGGCTCTGTAGCAGGCGCCTTCACCCTCCACCTCCTCTGCCACAAGGGTGGTGCTGGCTCCCTATCAGACCTGTCCCAGCAGCCTCTGCTGCCATTCCCCTTACTCCATGGCCTCCTCCAACATATAATCCACTCTCTTTTGGGTACACACACAAATGAATCTCTTGGATGTCCTGATGTGCTATACAAAGGTGCTTTTTTTGCTTTGTTTTGTTATGGATGTCTGATTAGTTGTAAATGGAAGGCAAGAGAAAAAATGGAATGAGGCAGGCCACTGTGATTCTGACATCACTCTATTGGTGTCTTTTTATATTTAAGAATTTCTCTTTTTTTCATGTTATATTTTATTGGTTGGTATTTACAAAACAACTTTGAATTTTAAAAGATCGTTGTCTTTTATTCCTATGTGCAAATTTCCCCAGTATTTCACTAGCCATTTCCTGAGAACTTACAGGTACTACACTAGTGACATGAAGATAAACAAACAGGGGTCACCAGTCTCAAGCAACTCTGTCTAATGGGGAAAGCACAGGTAAATAAGTAAAATTTAATGTTTTTGGTGTTATAATATGTGCATAGTTCAAGTATAATACAAAAACATATCATTTCCGGGCCCCAGAAGATGGTCATCTCCATCTGGAAAGCTCCCCGTCGAAGTCACCCAAACCAACTCATCATACCTGTTAAACCTGTTCCTTCCTTATGTGATCCTCTACAGCTCCAGAGCCCCATAATCCTAGCAATCAACAGGCTGGAAACCTTCTAGTCATTAACTGGTCCTTCTTCCATGCTGGACTCTCAAGAGCCATGCAGTTCACCAAGCTGATCTATTATGTCTCAATAATGTCTTTTTTTAGGACTCTTCACTCTCTCTGTCTTACTTTCATCTTTATTACTCTTACCTAAATGAACCCTCTCCTAGCGAGTTGCCTGCTTTTGGTTCTCCCGTTTTACACCATGCTAGCAGAATTCTCTGCAGGAAGCAAGATCTTTCCAAAAAACAGCACTTGAAATTCTCTACAATCTACCCCCTACCTTTTCAACTTAGGTTTCCAGCTGCCAGTCTCTTTCATACACTCTGTGGTCCAGATGAACTATATTTACATAACAGTATCACAAATACCCTAACTTCCAACCTTTCTCAGGAGGTTCTTATTAAAAACTATAGCTTCCAACCTTTAAGATTCCAATTAAATGGTGACTTTGCTGAGAAGTTTTACCCTGTTTCTCCCCTTCTGGAAAAAAACTGCATTCTCTTTTGAATTCTCCCAGCAATTAATTTGTGCCTCTATTCTTTTTACTAATATTATCTTCCTAATAGAATGCATTTTTAAAAGTAGGCCATCTCAGGACACCTGGGTGGCTCAGTGGTTGAGCATCTGCTTTGGCTTGGCGGGTGATCCCAGGTTCCAGGATGGAGTCCTGCATTAAGTCCTACAGGGAGCCTGCTTCTCCCTCTGTCTGTGTCTCTCATGCATGAATAAATAAAATCATTAAAGAAAAAAAAAAAAAAGAATAGGCCCATCTCTTGCCCCAAAAAGCCAACATGTGTATGTAGTGAGTAACTGATAAGCCCTTTTTAAATACATTAATGCCTGTTTTACTTTTCGGTCAAACATAGATCCAAGTAGAGTATCTTAATAAGCTGGATGGCTCACCTGATTTCCAGAGGGAATTGTGCATTTGTGACCAGGAAACTAGAGATTTTACACTCATGGAGTAGTTTCAAAAACCTATTGATTTCTGGGTACATGATGGGTTCTCCCACAAGGGACAATGCACAGTGCTTTACCATCATTGCTTCTTCAAAACGTTCTTCTTTGACACCTGGTACTCCTGGAGAACACAGTGAAAAGGAACAAGCTCAGTAAGCGTTGGGAAAAACTTTTATTTTTCTTAAAAGTTTTTAATTTTTCTTAACGGTTCTTTAGTTATAGATGGCAAATTCATTTTTTATACCATTCAAATAATACAAAACCACAGCCAGGAAGAGGAAAAAGCTAGAATTAGTAAATCAGAAAAATCAGCAATCTCATCCTTGGTTTTAATACTAATTAAATTACATGAATATAAGCAGACAAACCAAATTTTGTTAGCTAATTATCTGGAATGCAGAATATATTACTTTCCATAATTTGCTTAGTTCTGTATTCTTTCATGTTGGTTTAAGAAAATGAACTCAAATGTTTACTACAGATAAGTGGATAAACAAAATTTAGTATAAATGGGCAAAGGAATATTATTTAGCTTTGCAAAAGGAATGTGATGCTATCAGGTGACAAATGGATGAATCTATGCTAAGTGAAAAGAGCCCAACACATAGGGACAACTGTATGAATTCCCTTATTTGAGGTACCTAGAATTGGCTAATTCAAACAGAAAGAAAATAGAAAGTTACCAGAGGCTGGGAAGAGGGAGAAACAAGATTTGTTTTTTCTTGGGTACAGAACTTCTGTTAGGGATGATGACAAAGTTCTGAAAATGGGTAGTGGTGACAATTGCACAATATTAAGAATGTACCTTAGTACATTCAGTAATGACACTGATCAGTGACACTGATCAGTAAGGACACTGATCATACATCTTAAAAATGGCTGCACTGGTAAATATTGTGTTATATATATTTTACCACAATAAAAATATGAGGGGAAGAAGCTGAACTCGGTATAAGGAAAAGCCTCTTCTTATCTCCTTCATTCCACAAGGATTCTGAATTGTGAAACTAAATGGAGTTGGTTCAAAACCATATAAGAAACAAAAAGAAACCTGAATTTATCACCATTGGCTGCACGTTGGAATCGCCTGAGTGTCAAAAACTAGGTCCAATGCCAAAGATTCTACTTAAGTGAGTGTAAACCAGGATGATGGGACCTTCTAAAACTCAAGTGACACTAACGTGCAGCCGAGGTGGAACATCACTGCATAAATCAGAAGTCCCCAAATCTGTTTGCACATTGGAATCACCTGGGAAATCTTAACTCTTCCAAATTCCAGGCCCCAGCACAGACCAATTAAACCACAATCCTGGGAGAGAAGCACAGTAATCAGTAGTTTCAGAAGCTCCCCAGGTGGTTCCAATATGCCAACAAGTTTGGGGACCACCAGCACACACCACAGGTTCTTGCCCCTCACCACACCTTGGAACTACCCAAAGCACTTTTAAAAATCCCAATGTCAAAAAAAAAAAAAAAAAAAAATTCCCAATGTCCAAGTGGTATCCCAAACCAATGAAGTCAAAAACCTCTGGGGACGGGACTCAGGCATTTTTTTAAAACACTTCCCATTCGTTTTCAGTGTGCAGAATGGGTTGAGAACTGCTCTCAATTCAAATGTACAAGGCACTCATAACAGTCCCTCAATCTAAGACAGAATTTGGAAGACTTGGAAAGAGTATAAAAAGGGAAATAAAAATATATCTTCTTTATTTCTGATATTTCTATCAACTAACTCTAAGTTCTTTACAAAGCATATAGTCTCTTCACAGATTCCTTGTGAAGACTGAAGGTGGGAGGAAGGATGTTAATATTCCCTCTCACTTAGCCACCCTGGAAACATAATTTCCTGAACCGTGAAAAGTCCCTACCTCAAAGAATTTTTGTTGGCATTATATAAGATAAGGCATGTAAAAGGCTTTAGCAGAATGCCTAGCGCACAAAAAACATTTGTTTAAAATTTATCACTGCTATTATCCTGGTTTCTTAAAATGATTAAATCCCAGTCGGTATCACCTTAACTATATAACAAACCCAGAGAAAAATAAAGTCAAGTTTCACTGCTCATTTGTACCTTATTTACCAGAAAGTGATTTTATTTTATACATGTGCAGCTGAGCATGCACACACACTTTATGTGGAAACAAGCAACTTCAACTAAATATCCAAAAGATCAAACTAACACAATACAGACTAAAACCAGAACAATCTAAATGTGACAGATGATACCTGCTATGATTGCTATCTAACTGCAGTTCTGAGAATGTATTTCACATTAGTATTTTTAAATGAGTGATTTTTTTAGGTGACTGAAATCTACGATCTTAAGTGAATCAAGTTTTTTAAAAAACTTGATCCCTAACTCACTGTACATTGCCAAAACAACTCAGCAGAAAGCATTTCCTTTTTATTTTTAATAATAAATTTATTTTTTATTGGTGTTCAATTTGCCAACATACAGAATAACACCTAGTGCTCATCCCATCAAGTGCCCCCCTCAGTGCCTGCCACCCAGTCACCCCCACCCCCCGCCCTCCTCCCCTTCTACCACCCCTAGTTCGTTTCCCAGAGTTAGGAGTCTTCCATGTTCATTTCCTTTTTATAAAAAATGTCATTAAATTTAACCTCACTCCCCCCGCCCCTCGCAATGAGCATATGAAAAGGGCAGATTTAACCTGAACTGCAAAATTAACCTGAAACTCAGAAAGTAGTATAATTGAGCATTGGCTAGGCCCTAAGCACTGGAAGTCATGTGTAGCAGGTCTAAATTCTGGCTATACCACTAAGTTGGTTTGTGTTTCTTGGTCAAGCCACTCAACCTCTCTATGCCCATTCTCTAATCTACAAATGGGGATTTTACACACACACACATACACACACACACACACACACACACACACACACACACGGCTTTTTTTTTTTTTTTAAGATTGTATTTATTGAGGGAAGAGAGTGCAAGCAGGGGAAGGGAAAGGGGAGGGGAGAGAGAAAATCTTAAGCAGATTCCATGCTGAGCAGAGAGCCCAACATAGAGCTCAATCTCATGAGGCTGAGATCATGACCTGAGCTGAAATCAAGAACATGCTCAACTGACTGAGCCACGCAGGTGCCCCCATACACAGCTTTTATAAAAATTCAATGAAATAAATACCTAGGGCAGTGCCAGGCCTAGCACAAAAGCATTCCAAAAATGTTAGCTGCAAATATTTTTATTTGAATAATATTTATTTTGTGAATTGAAACAAAAATTCAATCTTTTAATTATTTCAAAAATAAAATAATTCCACTCAATTCAGCATATATTTATAGATCACTTACTATGTGCCAAATAGTGCTCTAGGCAGCTTTTTTTTAAGATTTTATTTATTTGACAGAGAGAGAGAGCCAGAGAGCAGAAGTGGGGGGAATGGCAGAGGGAAAGGAAGAAGCAGGCTCCCCACTGAGCAGGGAACCCAACGGGGAACTCGATCCCAGGACCCTGGGATCATGACCTGAGCCAAAGGCAGATGCTTAGCCAACTAAGCCACTCAGGCATCCTCTAGACAACTTTTCTACAGTGAATAACTTTACAAATAATTTATCTATTTAGAGAAAAACCTCTGCCTTTGTGAAGTTTATATTCTTATGAAACAGAGAACATCAAACATAATAAATCTGTAAATTCTATACAGTAAAATGTTCTGAGATGATGCAAATGTTCTCTGTGCAATCTAATACAGTAGCCACCAGCCATGTGGGACTCTTGAACACTTAAAAGTGTGGTTACTTTGATGACAAACCAATTTTTTTTTTAATTTTCATTATTCAAAATATAAAGGCCCACACGAGGCTACTGGTTACCACACAGGATATGCATATCTTTAGTATCTTAGAAGGTGATAAGCATATGGAACAGAAAATGTAGAGTAGGGTACAGATTAGGGATCCAAAGAAGAGGAGGAGGCAGGCTGCCTAGAAAAAAGGGCAGTCAGGAGAAGCTCGCTACAAAGCTGTGATCTGACTTGAAGAAGATGCGGGTGGTGGCCCAAGGAATCTAGGCAGCAGATGGCAGAGCAAAGGCCCTAAGGCAGGAGCACACTGACATGTCCAAGGAATCTGAGAAACATGGGTAGCCACGGCAAGGTTTTCCACTTCCACTGGAAAAAGGTGGCATAATCTAAATTTCGTTCTAAATGTTTGGATCAGATTGGATGCTAAACTGAGACTATAGGGGCAAAGAGGTTACACTGGCAAGAGGCTATTGTATAATCCAAGCAAGAAATGATGGTGGCTTCCACTGCAGTGGTGACAGTGGAGGTTGCAGGAAGAGATCTATCTTGAAGATAAAATCAATAGGATTTTTTTTTTTAAATCAATAGGATTTTCTAATGGATTGGATGTAAGATAAGAGAGAGAAAGGTAATTAATTATTTCTTTAAAGATTTATTTAAATTTATTTATTCAGAAGAGACAGAGAGGCAGAGACACAGGCAGAGGCAGAAGCAGGCTCCATGATGAGGGAGTCCGATGTGGGACTAGATCCTGGGACTGGGATCATGCCCTGAACCAAAGGCCAACGCTCAACCACTAAGCCACCCAGGCGTCCCGGTAATTAATGATTTCTACAAAGCTTTTGGCCAGAGCAACAGAGCTGCCACCAACTTAGACAAACAAAACTTTTGAGGGTAACAGGTCTTACAGGGAAGGAATAGCCTGTGCTCAATTTTAGAATGGTAAAGTTTGATATCTCTTATGTATGTGTGAATGAGTGTCCAATGTTCAAGTTTGGATTCTGCAAGAATAGACCGGGAGGAAATAAACATTTTGGCAAATGGATAGTACTTCCATTCTGGGCCTGAGTTGGACTGCCAGGGCAGTGAGTGTAGACGGAGAAGTGAACTGGGAGCTAGGGCACTCACGGAGTGAACTGGGAGCTAGGGGACTCAAGTCTAGGGAAAGAAAGAGAGGTCATGGGAGGACACCCAAGAAGCAGCCAGGGAAGGAGGAAGATGTAAAAGCAAAGGATCAGCTGTCATTCTCTCTGAGACCCTGAACTAAAAATCTCAACCTATCTATTTAGACAATGACAAAAACAAAAACCCAGACAAAAAAAGTCCCATGGTAAAACTCCTTAAAGAGTCATAATTCTAGGATTTAAAAATTGTCCTAATTTTCTCAAAAGTAAGGTGTTGACGGGAATATGTAAAATCATGGTTCTGTCCTTCATAACACATTTCTATTTCATGCTCACTGCCAGAGGCTAATAGTGATCTTTCCTAAAACAAGGCCTTCCTTCACTGTCCTCAAGGAAATAGTTCAGGAAATAAGACATCCTCTAAATTTCTAATAGCAGCTCTGGAGCAGGAAGATAGTCCAGAGAACAGCAAACACTACATTTCAGTAACAAATCTACAGAGATATTTTCCACATGGGGAGTGTCTGTCTCTCTCTCACACACACAGAGGCTCTCTCTTTATTCCCATATTTCCCCAAACCTTACCCTCTTCACTTCTGCTTTGTTATTCTGATTTTTTTTCCCCTTAAGTAAATTCCTGACATTTCCCTTATCCTGAATAGCTTCCTGATCCTGGACAATCACTACAGTCATCAGATTACTACGAAGCATACTTTATCTCACTCAAAGATGCCAAAGCAGAAACTTGACACGCCAGAAGTGTCATCCTCTGTTATAGCAATAAATCCAAGTACCACAAAAATAAACTTGATATATTGCCCAGCATAAGGGCATTCTTGCCTATTTCTGAAGTGTGGGTCAGTCAGACATAAAATGAGACATAAAATATTCTCTTCCTTCTTTTCATAACAATATAATCCCTCGCTAAAGATCTTGCTAAGAACCCTCCTGGTTGAACGTCAAATAGATCTTTGACATGGTCACTTCCACTGGGAAGTTTCTCATAAATAACCTTCAGAAAACAATTAGCAGGTGGGGCTTTCTTCCTCACCACCCCCATGTTTCTTTTGGACATGTACTTTAGCATGCCTTGTTTGTGAAAACCATCCGTAGGAAACTTATTTTTTTGCATTACTTCACGTCTAACTTAAACTATAGATTAAAAAAAAATCTAGCACAAATAATGTCTTTTCATCTTTGCAACTTCAGCAATGAAGATGTTCCTGACAAACAGAGTTCACTCACTTGATTGCTGAACTGATAGGAATTGACCTAAGGAAGCCTCCACCCCAATCTCTGGAACTATTTCTCCCTGGTGTAGTTATCTAGAAGGGGACAGGCAGCATTTTGAACAGATGCTGAGCTGCACTGAAATTCTGACCCACTTGTAATCAACAGAAAGTTAATTCTGCATGTGTATAAAGGGAAAGCCAATAAAGGTCATGAGGAGAAAGATATTTTAATGATTCAATTAAGTAACTGAAGAACAATAATTGCCCTCAGAATTGAGAACAGAAGCACAAAAGGGAAGCATTAAAAAAAACAATCAGAATATCTTCAAAATCTGTTCAAGGCTGGCCATTTAGCTAAACCTTGAAGTTTAGAGGGAAGAAGCAAAAAGCCCCACAGCAAGTCTCCTCCTCCACAAAAATAAAATCATAAAATGACTAAACCAGACCCATGAGAGAGAGCAGGTATTCATCATGGTGTAGAAAAGCACACTAAAAAACAAAATACTCCAAACCATAATAAGGGAAATTATTAATAAGTTAAGATTGAACCTCTAAAGACGGGATGAAGTCAGGATATCCAGAATATAACCAACTAAGAAGGAAATAGCTTAGATTCTTTGAAAACCGCCTGTAATGTTCCGAAAGCATTTCTGTTTAAACCTGAAATTTGTATTTCCTAAGATATAATGCTGTTAAAATGAAGATTAAGTTACCATTCAAACCCCTCAAGACCAAATTAATCTGCAATATACTTAAACTACAGTACTAATATATCTATTTCAATATCACTAATCAAATTCATTTTTTTTTCCTAAGGAAAATGTAACCCAAATTCTAACTAAGAAAAATGGTAATACCCCATTCCTTTGGTTTTTAATTTTGTTTTGCTTTTCTCAAGCCGCTGGGGGCACAGGGTAATAGGGAAACTCTACTACGGCTGTGGGAGAAAGGGGGAATTTCCAGCAGGGTCTCCGTGAGTGAATAACTACATCCCATGATATAAACCACCTCTCCAGACCAGTCTCTACAGAGGAGTTCAGATCTGGAGAAGAGAGAGAAGAGAGACTCCACCAGTGGCTGAAATAAAATCTAGAGTTATGTATCTGCATCTTTATAGAGTCCACATGTAGGATCCGTTTTAGGACTGCAGCCAGGTAAGGATATGCAGTTCAGAAGAGGAAGCAGGAGTTAGCCTCACCATCTTCACTCTTGAGGCTCACCATTCAGAAAGGAAAAGGACTTGTTTTATTTAAACTCTATCCTCTAGGAATGAACAAAAGATAGAACATAGAGATTTCACTGACTGCAGGAGGAATTGGTTTATAAAAAAAGAAAACTTTAGGCTGGGCAGCCCCGGTGGCCCAGCGGTTTAGTATCGCCTTCAGTCTGGGGTATGATCCTGGAGACCCGGATCCTGGAGACCCGGTTTGGCGCCTGCCTTTGGCCCAGGGCGCGATCCTGGAGTCCTGGGATCGAGTCCCACGTCGGGCTCCCTGCATGGAGCCTGCTTCTCCCTCTGCCTGTGTCTCTGCCTCTCTCTCTCTTTCTCTCCCTCTCTGTCATGAATAAATGAATAAAATCTTAAAAAAAAAAAAAGAAAGAAAGAAAGAAAACTTTAGGCTATAACCATTGATAAAGCCTAAGTGAAGTTACAAAATCTCACTGCCTGACGAATGTCTACAATAAAATAAACAGTCATACATTTGAATGGTTTACTTTCTGCTGAGTCGAGAAGACAGAAAACATAACCAATATTGTGAAATACTAAAATTCCATAATTTTGCCTGTTATGATATTTTTAAAAAGAAAACAATATGTTTATTGAGGGCTGCAGGCTACCACCAGTTTTCTAGAAGAGCTCTGTATTCTTCCAAATTATGTATTTCATCCTTTAATAATTAGGGTTTTTTTCTCTTTTAATACTACAGTATCATAGCTAGGTTTACTATAATTATTACAGCAGTAAGACAGATTTTTCAAAAAAGTAATGCCTTATTTAAGCTTGGAATGAAATTAAAAAAAAAAAAAAAAAAAACATTAACAAATAGTTACCATGATCCAAAACCTGAAAATAAAGAGTGCTCACTCTTCGTGAAAACATAAAATATGAGAGCTCCTTTATGCCCATATGCCAGCCTGTCAACCCACCACTCCTTCAAATATAAGCCCATTTTCTTTATTTTTTTTTTTTTTTAAACAAACCCTTGCGTCCAGGGCTTTCAATAGATCGCAGCGAGGGAGCTGCTCTGCTACATAGAAACCCCGACCCAGAAGCAGGTCGTCTAGTAATGGTTTAACACCAGGTTCCCCACGAACGTGCGTTGCGTGATGGGCTAGGGGGCAGCCCCCTTTCCAGCCGCACCCGGGTTCCCAGGACGACGGGCTCTCTGCACCAGACCCCGGTCCCCACGCGGGGCACGCAGGACGCGCGCAGCGGCCCGCCAGCCGGGACGGCGGGGGACCGGCTATCCGAAGCCAACCGAGGCACCGCAGCGCTGCCCT
Source organism: Canis lupus familiaris (assembly GCF_011100685.1). Lineage (NCBI taxonomy): Eukaryota > Metazoa > Chordata > Mammalia > Carnivora > Canidae > Canis > Canis lupus. The sequence goes on along the minus strand of NC_049227.1, from coordinate 1,276,750 downwards.
ATCATTCGGCCTGGGTGGGATTCTAACTTAGAGGCCTTCAGTCATAATCCCACAGACGGTAGCTTTGCCCCACTGGCTCTTCATAAGCCCATTTTCTACTACTACTTTAAAGAAAAATTGCTCTGGCACCTTGAAGAGTGTCAGTGTACAAATGTTCCAACTAAAAACCAGTTCCGACTTGAAAACCTTTATAGAAAATTTATTGTTGATTAAATGAATCAACAATAAAGAGTAAACAATGTTTTACTGACATGGTAACACTGTCAAGTAACGAAGATGTGAAAAAAGAACGCTTTGGGGAATTACTAGGTCAAAATCAATAGGCTAGGAAAGCTTTTTTTTTAAGATTTATTTATTTATTATGCTAGGAAAGCTTTTTTTTAAGTATGTATGTATGTATGTATTTATTTATTTATTTATTTATTAATTATGAAAGACAGAGAGAGAGAGAGAGGGAGAGAGGGAGAGAGGCAGAGAGGCAGGCTCCGTGCAGGGAGCCGGACGTGGGACTCGATCCTAGGACTCCAGGATCGTGCCCTGGGCCAAAGGCAGGCGCCAAACCACTAAGCCACCCAGGGATCCCCCTAGGAAAGAAAGCTTTTTGAAGAATGAAGTAGACAGTCCTTGCTGAATGGGAGGGGGGGTGTCATTCCCCCCTCCCCAGGCATTTTAGCCCTTACTCAGGATTCACTTGTCCACAAATGTGCTGTTCTTTCTCTCTGCAATCCTTTATCTAGCTTCCCCCTACAACAACACAACAGATATTTTTTAAAACTCTTCTCTCTCTTACCCCATGGGAACCTGAAAACAAGCCATTTGAGATGCCTATACTGATTACAATCACGTGAGCTGGCTCCCCAAATCAATAGCTCTCTCTCAATTTCTTACACACACCATCCTGTTGACTGTTTCTCTGGAGAACTCTGACCAATACGTTATCCAAGAGAAAACAAGACTCTGCTTTGAAATTTTTTAAGAAGGCATATGATTTGTTTGAAGATCAATAATCAATATTAACTAAATCAATAATGAGTGTTGCTAGTCAGATACCAGATCTTGAAACTTAGTTCTTTACCAGTTTCATTGAATTTTCCAAACACTGATAAGAGACACTGCTTTATCCACACGAGGGAAAGTAATTTGTCAAAAAAAAAAAAGTGCTTGAGACTAGAAGATACAAATCTACAAATTTAAATATTAGCATCTTTGCAGATATACAAAAATAAGTTAGCACATACACAGATACACATGAATAGGCACAGGTCCACGTCCTTAGAAAATTATAAAGAATAAAATAAAGGTGTAATTATTGACTGATTATCCTTAATAAATTACTACTGATTAATCATTACTTGCATTACTTTTCTCGATTTCTCATAAGAAATAAGAAAAGCAATAAGAAAGACTGAAGTATAATAAGCAATATATTTCATCTTTGGCCCTCGTTCCTGGCACAAAGCTCCTAAAACCCTTGGGATCTCCGGAGTGAAAGCCGTGTCTTTGGTCATTCATAAGGAACCCGTGTTGAACACACCTGAGCTAATGAGGTGATTAAGGGCCCTAAGCAGCCTCAGGATGGGGCTGGTCACCAGAGAAACCAAGTGATTAAAGGGTTGGAATTTTTCAACCACACCCATGGACCTCCTGGGAGAGGAAGGAGGGAGTACATATTAGGCTTTATAAAAACTCTTTCTTGAACAAGAGTTGATGAGCTTCTAGGCTGGTGAGTCCCTCCATGTGCCAGGAGGGTGATGCTGGGACAGAAGCTCCTGTGCTTGCAGACTTTGCTCTAAGTTACCTCTTCACCTGGCCATCCACTGAATCCTCTGTAATACCCTTTATAGTAAACTGGTAAATGTAAACAGATGTTTCCCTGAGTTCTGTGAGCCACCCTAATAAATTACTCAAATCTGAACAGGAGGTAGTGAGAACCTCCAATTTATAACCAGTCAGTCAGAAGCACAGGTAACAGCCTAGACTTGAAACTGGGGTCTGATGTGGGGCAGTCTTACAGGACCTGTGGGGTCTGGCACTACCTCCAGATAGTGTTAGAACCCAATTATATTCATAGGACACCCAGCCAGTGTCTATTGAGAACCAAAGACCTGCTTGGTGTGAATTAAGTTTATTTAGTTCTTCCATCATGTGGAATACAAAAGTTGTCAATAAAAACTAAAAAGACCAAAATGTATACAATATTTCTACAAAGTTTTCACTTCCCTATACGAAAATTTGCCAGTAGGGACAAAATCCTGTCAAAGGGGCAATTCTTCTGCCAATTTAATTCATGCTAATTAGCATTCCTTTTTAGAGGGTAGATAAATACCTTTAAACTGCTTAATCATGTTCTGATGGTTTTCAATGGCTTCCTTTAAGATCATTTCAGGCTGGTCCATCTTCCACCGCCATTCGGTGCCCACCGGATTGGTGTGGTGTCTGAGAACAAGAGGTAAAAATTCTAGACTCTCTGTAGTAACATCTCTCAGCTAGTTAACTACTATGCAGTAGTAGTAAGATTATAAAATCATAGTAGTAAAACCATAAAGTCATAAAATCAGGGTTGGTTTCCCTAAGAGCTTACTTATAGTAGTATTTTCCAGTTTAACTCATGATATCTAGCAGAGAAGGTTATATGGAGAAGTGCTTGGCTAAGCTTGGGGTTTAATTAGAACAATGGAAATATGCAACTCTTTCTTCCAGTCACCCACTACTAGGCTAACAAGCAACCATTAATGACTAATAGAATATTTCTGGAAGGATTGCAAAATCACAGTAAATGACCCTCCCTGAGAGGCAGCACAGTAGGAATATCTAAAGCCTAGGAAGGATAAGGCATTGAGAAAATAACCCTTGTCAAACCAGCCCCAGCGCTACACTTAAGGTATCCTCTCATGGAATTTTAAGTCAGTGTACACTAAAGGCAAGTAAAGAAACAACAAATCTGGGATCCCTGGGTGGCACAGAGGTTTAGCGCCTGCCTTTGGCCCAGGGCGCAATCCTGGAGACCCGGGATCGAATCCCACGTCGGGCTCCCGGTGCATGGAGCCTGCTTCTCCCTCTGCCTGTGTCTCTGCCTCTCTCTCTGTGTGACTATCATAAAAAAATAAAAATTAAAAAAAAAAAAGAAACAACAAATCTCAACTCAAGCACAACTCCTAACTCGATTAACCTGAACTCCAAAAAGAAAGGCCAAGCAGAAAGGTGTTCTGATTTCCAAACACACACACAAAAAAATAAGTCTGACTTTAAACAACAAAAAAAATGAGGGATATAAAAACCAAAACAAAAAACAAAAAAAAATTTCCAAAAGACAAAGCAATCACCTGAACCAAACTCTTTTGACACAAGTGTTGAAAGTATTTGACAGTGAATTTTAAAAACAGTGATATCTTTAAAAGATTTTATTTTATTTGTTTGAGAGAGAGAGAAGCAGACTCCCCACTGAACAGGGAGCCCAACGTCTGGCTCCATTTCAGGACCCCAGGATCATGACCTGAGCTGAAGGAAGAGGCTTAACTGACTGAGGCATCCCCTAAGGTGTCCCTAAAAACAGTGATTAATATGTTAAAAGCCCCAACAGAAAAGGTGGGTAATATGCAAGATCAGATGGGTAAACTCAGCAGAGACAGAAATTATAATATACAATCAAAGAGAAATGCTAAATATGAAAAAACCGGCTTTTGACAGGTTCAACAGTAACTAGTAACAGCTGAGGAGAGAGTAAAAAAACTTGGAGATCAATGCAAAAAAGCCAACTAAAACAAAGAGTTTTATTTTTTAAGTGAAAAAAAAGGACACAGCATCCACGAGCTGTAGGACAACAGGAATAGGCCCAAAATACACATACTTGGAATCTCAGAAAGAAAGCAGAGATAACAAAGCAGATGAAATAGTAGAAAAATGATAGCTAACAATTTTTCACAGGTAATGAAAAACCACCACAGATCCAAGAAGCTAACAGAACCACCAGGACATTTTAAAAATGAAAAACAACCTAAAAATATCTTATCCAGGGAACCCCGGGTGGCGCAGTGGTTTAGCGCCTGCCTTTGGCCCAGGGCGCGATCCTGGAGGCCCGGGATCGAATCCCACGTCGGGCTCCCAGTGCATGGAGCCTGCTTCTCCCTCTGCCTATGTCTCTGCCTCTCTCTCTCTGTGTGTGACTATCATAGAAAAAAAAAAATGTGTTAATATATATATAAAAAAAAAATAAGGTCATTTAGGGGGGCACCTGGGCGGCTCAGTGGTTGAGCATCTGCCTTTGGTTCAGATCACGATCCCGGGATGCTGGGATCAGGTCCTGCATCAGGCTCCCCGCAGGCCCCTCTGCCTATGTCTCTGCTTCTATGTGTCTCTCATGAATTAAATTAAAAAAAAAAAATTATGAAAAAAAAATATATATCTTATCCAAATGATGAAAACTAAAGAAAATGAGAAAATCTTTTAAGTTAGAGAAAAAAAAAGACACATTACATGAGAACAAAGATTAAAAATTACATCTGACAACTCATTAGAAAACAAGCCAGCTGAAACTATAATCACACCTGAGAAGTATGCTTAAAACAAAACTCATTGACAAAAATTCTATACCCAGTGTAAATATCTGTCAGAAATGGAAAATAAAGGCTTTTGCAGACAAAATCTGAGATTTCCTTCTCAGCAAACTTACAAGATACGTTAAAGGGAATTGCTCATTCTAAAGAAATATAGACAGAAACCTGAATCTATACAAAGAAATAATGAGCACTGGAAAGGGGGATAATGGGGTAATAATACTTGCTTTTACCTTTAATTTCTTTAAAAATAACTGACAGCATAAGTGAAAAAGCTTAATGATGTACTGTGTGTTTCCAACTTATGTAAAACTTATGCCAACAATACCCAAAAATGGTAAAAGAGAATAAGATATATACTGTCATAAAATACATATATTATTACACATGAAGTGATGTGTTATTTGAAGGTAGATTCTGGTTGAAAGATGTATACTGTAAAAAAAAAAAAAAGAAAGAAAGAAAGATGTATACTATAAACCCTAGGAGAATCTCTAAAATATTTTAAAGATATGTAAAGAATAAGCTGAGACCGAGCATAAAATAAAATCATTTAAAATAATTAACAGGGATCCCTGGGTGGCACAGCGGTTTGGCGCCTGCCTTTGGCCCAGGGCGCGATCCTGGAGACCCGGGATCGAGTCCCATGTCGGGCTCCTGGTGCATGGAGCCTGCTTCTCCCTCTGCCTGTGTCTCTGCCTCTCTCTCTCTGTGTGTGACTATCATAAATAAATAAAAATTAAAAAAAATAAAATAAAATAAAATAATTAACATGAGAGCAAGCAGAAAAATAAAAACACAGAGAAAACAGCAAGATGTAGATTTTAATCAAACCATACTAATATAAGTGGCTTTCAATATAAATGGCTTAAACACATAAGCTAAAAGATAGTATCAGGTTAACACACAAGACCCCCTACAAAAAAATAGGATGCCTGAGTGGTTCTGTCAGTTAAGTGTCCTACTCTTGCTTTTGGCTCAGGTCATGACTCCGCATTGTGAGATTAAGTCCTATGTCAGGCTCTGTGCTCTACTTGGGGATTCTCTCCCTATGCTCCTCCCACCCCACCCCCAATAAATAAATAAATCTTAAAAACACATACACACACACACACACACAGGAGGGGGGCGGAAGAGGGTAGTAGGTAGTGTGGCAGAGGGAGAAGGAGAGGCAGAATTTTAAGCAGGCTCCACCTCAGCATAGAGTCCCACCCAGGGCTCAATCTCACCACCCTGAGCCAAATCAAGAGTCAGACGCTTACCTGACTGAGCCATTTAGGCACCCCTAGACTCTGTATTTTAATGTATTGTTTAGGATTTTACAACCATGCTACTGAGAGACACCCATGCTACTGAGCAAAAGTGCACTACAATTTGTTTTTCATGCTGTACTTCTCTGGGGTTGATATCAAGGTTACACTAGTTTCTTAAAATTAGTTTACAAGTATTCCCTTGTTCTTTGCTTTCTGGAGAATTCCTCTTCCTTGAATGCTTGCTAGAACTTACTTATAAAACCATCTAGGTCTGCTTTCTTTCTTTCTTTCTTTCTTTCTTTTTTTTTTTTTTTTTTTTTAAGGTCTTATTTATTTATTCATGAGAGACACACAGAGAGAGGCAGAGACACAGGCAGAAGGAGAAGCAGGCTCCCAGCAGGGAGCCCGATGTGGGACTCCAGGGTCACGCCCTGAGCCAAAAGGCAGATGCTTAAGCACTGAGCCACCCAGGCATCCCTAGTTTCTAACACTGGTTTGTAACTACCGATTCCATTACTATAGTGATTACAGAACTACTCACAATGACATTCTTCTTGAATTATTTTTGAAAATCTAAATTTAGGGGCACCTGGGTGGCTCAGTGGTTGAGCGTCTGCCTATGGCTCAGGTCATGATCCTGGGGTTCTGGGATGGAGTCCCGCATGGGGTTCCCCACAGGGAGCCTGCTTCTCCCTCTGCCTATGTCTCTGCCTTTCTCTCTTTCATGAATAAATAAAATATTTTTAAAAAGGAAAAAAAAATCTAAATTTGCAAGGAATTTAGAAATTGGGAATAAGCTAGTGATTTCCAGGGATTAGGAACAGGGAGGGCAAAGGAGTAGGTGTGGCTATCAAGTGCTAACAAGAAGGAACCTGTCGGTGATGGAAAAGGTGTGGTGATAGATCTGCAATTCTAAACAAATGATAAAAAGTGCAGACAGAACTACACACATACAGCCGCCACACAAATGAGTGCATTTAAAACATGAAATCTGAATAAACTCCATATATTTTTTAAATAAATAAATTTACAAGGATTTTGAGTTTTCCAACTTTTCAAATATTCATTAATTAACAAATCTTCATTAACAAATTAATTAAGAGATTACATCTTGGAGGCATCTATAATTATTATATCCTTTCATTAGTTAATACTGTTTATTCCCTCTCTCCTTTTTTGATCGTAGACACATAACTTTAGATAGAACTTCTACCAATCTCAATTGTATTTGATTGATAATATTGCCACACACTACACTACCCAATCACCATTTCTTTAAGATTTTGCTCTTGAAATTTGTTTATTTGCTACTTATCTTCTACCAGAACAAAAAGAATACATCAAAAAATTTAGAGGGATAGTTTAAGTTCATTTGCCTTAGAACAAACTATAAAGCATTCCAGATCAAAAGATTAAAAAATAAAAAAACAACAAAGTAAAAAGGTAATCTATGAAATGAGCAAAAATATTTACAAACTATATGTCAGATAAGAGGTTAAAATCTAAAATACATATAGAACCTCATTAACTCAATAGCAAATAATAATAATAATAATAATAATAATAATAATAACTCAATTTTAAAATGGGCAAAGGACATTTCTCCAAAGAAGACATACAAATAACCAACAGGTATATCAAAAGATGCTCAACCTCACTAATCATCAGGGAAATGCAAAGCAGAATCACATTAAGATATTACCTTATACCTATGGCCATCATCAGAAAATTAACAAAATAAAATAATATGTTGGCAAGCATATGAAGAAATTAGAACTCTTATGTACTATTAGAAATGCAAAATGGTGTAGCCACTATGCAAAGCAGTCTGGAAGTTTTTAAAAAATAATTAAAAAGAGAATACCATATGCTATAGCAATCCCACTTCTGTGTATTTTTCCAAAAGAATTAAAAACAGAATTTCAAAGAGGTATATCCACTCTTATGTTTATTATGGTATTATTAGCCAAGCTGTGTGTGTGAATAAGGAAAATGCAGTATATAAATAAAATGGCATATTATTCAGTCTTAAAAAAAGGAGGGATCCCTGGATGGTGCAGCAGTTTGGCACCTGCCTTTGGCCCAGGGCGCGATCCTGGAGACCCGGGATCGAATCCCACGTCGGGCTCCCGGTGCATGGAGCCTGCTTCTCCCTCTGCCTGTGTCTCTGCCTCGCTCTCTCTCTCTCTGTGTGACTATCATAAATAAATAAAAAATTAAAAAAAAAAAGGAAATACTGCCATATAGATTAACCTGAGGGACATTATGCTAAAATGAAATAAGCTAGCCATAGAAGAATAAATACTGCATGATACCACTTATATGGGGTTTATAAAACAGTCAAACACACAAAGGCAGAAAATAGAATGGTAAGTTGCCAGGCGCAAGAGGAGGGAGAAATGGGGAATTGCTATTTAACAAATATAAAGTTTCAGTTATGTAAGTTCTAGAGAAGTTCTAGAGAGCTGCTAGACAACATTATAATGAACACTACCGTATTTGTACACTTAAAATTTTGTTAAGAGAGCAGATCTCATGTAAGGTGTTCTTACCACAGCAATAATAATAGTAACATATTACTTTGGAGCAAAATTATATTACAATCCTACTATATACAGAGAATGAAGAATTTTTTAATGGAAAATACACATATTAGTAATTACTTTAAAGACAAAGACCCTTTAAACATATTTCTTCCCTGCTTTCCAAACAATGATTCAATTTAGTGGATTAAAATTTGGTTCTAAATCTATATGCACTGATATGAAAAGATCTCTACAAAGTAGGAGCAAAAAAAAGCAAGATGAAGAATACCATAAAGCATCCTGCTACTTGTGTGTGTATATACAAAGACACACAAATCTATTCACACACATGTAGAATATCTCTGAAAACCTAAGTGACTGAAGACAAGAACAAAAAAAGGGCAATTTTCACAGTATAACCTATTATATATTTTGAATTTTCATTATATGCAGGGAGACCTTTTGAAATACACTTAAAATATATTTTTAAATGTCTTTACTACTTAAGCAAAACTTTTTTATCAGCTTTATTGAAATATAATCACATACCATAACATTCCATTTAAAGCTGATAATCCAATAGCTTTAAAGTATATTCACAGAGTTGTGTATCCATTAATATAAATCAAAGTTAGAATATTTTTGTCACTCCCAAAAAGAAATCCTGCTCCTCTTAGCTATCACTCTTCTTTTTTTTTTTTTTAAATTTTTTATTTATTTATGATAGTCACAGAGAGAGAGAGAGAGAGAGAGAGAGAGAGAGAGAGGCAGGCAGAGACACAGGCAGAGGGAGGAGCAGGCTCCATGCACCGGGAGCCCGATGTGGGATTTGATCCCGGGTCTCCAGGATCGCGCCCTGGGCCAAAGACAGGCGCTAAACCGCTGCGCCACCTAGGGATCCCCAGCTATCACTCTTCAATCCACACTTCCACCCCGGCCTTAAGCAACCACTGATCTACTTCCTGTCTCTACAGGTTTCTCTATTCAAGACATTTTATAGCCATATGATCATTCTATTCGTTTTTTTGTGACTAGCTTCTTCCACTTAGCATCATATTTTCAAGGTTCATCAGTGTTGTACTATGTATCACTATTTCATTCCTTTCATTTCCAAATAATATTCCATTCCATTGGGTGGACACATTTTGTTTATCCACTCATTAGTTCATGAATATTTCATTTATTCCCAATTTGGGAATATTATTACCTTTTCATGTGTTTATTGGAATTTGTATATCTTCTCTGGAGAACTCTGTTCAAATCCTTTGTCTATTTTTGTAATCAGGTTATTTGTTCAAAAGACCTATGATCTTAATTTGAAATTTCAAAGTATAAAATTTTCACTTACATAAACAGAAAACAGGAGACAAACTGGGCTATCTATATACTTAGCACTCAATAACTCCTTCTGAAAATTAACAGAATAATAATATTTTATCTATCTATAACCATCTGCTACCCATATTATCCAAATAAGGTTAGATAAACTCATTTGGGAAAACTCACATCTGCACATCATACTGCAGTCTAAAGCACTTTCACATGCACCATCTCGCCCAAGCAATTAAGCCTCAGAGCAACCTTGTAAGGAAGATATTACTGTTTTATTTTACAGTTAGGAAATAGGTTCAAAGGCTATTTTTAAGAATCTGTAAAATAGGGATCCCTGGGTGGCGCAGCGGTTTGGCGCCTGCCTTTGGCCCAGGGCGCGATCCTGGAGACCCGGGATCGAATCCCACATCGGGCTTCCGGTGCATGGAGCCTGCTTCTCCCTCTGCCTGTGTCTCTGCCTCTCTCTCTCTCTGTGACTATCATTAAAAAAAAAAAAAAAAAAGAATCTGTAAAATAAAATAAAGATAAATAAAGCATTCGCACAAGCATTTAAATCCATTTTTTCTAGGCCTTTTCTAACGTGTATTAAATTATTTAAAATTGAAACAGAGGGATGCCTGAGTGGCTCAGTGGTTGAGCATCTGCCTTTGGCTCAGGGCGTGATCCCAGGGTCCTGGGATCGAGTCCCACATCGGGGTCCCTGCATGGAGCCTGCTTCTCCCTCTGCCTATGTCTCTGCCTCTCTCTCCGTGTCTCTCATGAATAAATAAAACCTTCAAAAAATAAATAAAATAAAATAAATAAAATAAAATAGAAACAGATGGTGAATTCTAATCTTAAAGTTAGTGTATTAGTACGTCTTTATCAGAAGCCACAGCAAGTGAAACCTCTCCATTTACTTTTATCTAAAATCTCATTAATGGGACGCCTGAGTGGTTCAGTGGCTGAGCGTCTGCCTTTGGCTCAGGTCATGATCCCAGGGTCCTGGGATTGAGTCCCACATTGGGCTCCCCACAGGAAGCTTGCTTCTCCCTCTGCCTGTGTCTCTGCCTCCCTTTCTATGTCTCTCATTAGTAAATAAACTCTTTAAAAATAAATAAATAAATCTCATTAATGAATTTATTAAGTATACCGCTTGCTTTTTTAAAAATTGGGTGGCTCAGTCAGTTAAGCGTCTGACTCTTAAGTTTGGCTGAGGTCATGCAGAGTCTGCTTGAGATTCTCTCTCCCTCTCCCTCTCCCTCTCTTGCTCATTCTCTCTCTGTCCGAAATAAACAAATAAATCTTCAGAACAATAAAAATAAAAAAACTGGGTAATTTTATCGCCTCAGAAACTAAAGGATCGTATTATTGTCTATAAACAGATGATACAGGTAAATTACCCACTAAATCCTGTTACTTCCCTTTAACCTTGACCTTCCAAAAAAAAAAAAAAAAAAAAACCCAACACATACACACTCTACTACTTATATCAAGAATCTTAGTGAAAGATTAGAAGAGATTGTAAAATGTGATGCAATGAGAACTATGGCACAAAACACCTGATTCTTTCTCCTATAAGATAAGTATTATATGATCCAAATATTGCAATCTACATATTTATACAGTTTTGTTTGGTTAATTTTCATCCTATGATATTTTAAGTTTCATAAGCACATACTCTATCACTCAAAAGGAGATGTACTATATCATTTGATTTCAATGCCATCACATTGCCTCAGTCCATTTGACTGAAAAAGCTCCTATGGACTACCGAACAAAGAACTTAGCCTCAGCACAACTGACACTTTGGACTGGATAATTCTTTGTTATACAGGCTTGTCCTGAGCATTACATAGTTTTAAAAGCATTGCTGACCTCTGCCCACTAGATGCCGGAAACACCTCCCTCAGTTTTAACAATTAAAAATGCTTCCAGACATTGTCAAACGACCAAGGTTTACCCACAGAGTGAAAAATAGCAATTTTGCCTCAGATGAGAACCACTGATTTAACAAGATGTCCAAAGACTTACTTTTCAGGTTTTTTTTTTTTTTTTAACTATATCCCTGAATAACCAGAAAAGGGAATACGTGTATTCCCTTTAAGAGGAGATGATGAGAATTCAATATGAGACGATGGTATAATGGCTATATATTTTTTAAAGGTCTTATTTTTTATATTATCTGTCAACTGAAGTATGTGTACAGACAGAACACTATCATGGCTGGCTGGATCTGCATAAAAATAGTGAGGACTGGGTAGATAAATGGAACATGACTGGCTTTGTGTTAATAAAATGTACACAAAGGTTCATTATACTATTTATCTATATTCAAAAAACTCTGTAACCAAAGTTTTTAAAAAAGCAATTCCTCACAAATTGCAACAGATAAATAAACAATCTGCTGCTGACTGCTGCAAAGAATTACAGTTCAAGAAAACAACAGTTAGCTGAATGCCTGTAAAGAAACACTAGGAGACAGAGTTCTGAATGAGTCAAAGCACAGAAAGCACTCACATTACACCAGAGAATAAAAAAAAAGCCTAAAGCATGCCCAGGACAGAATGAATGCTAAGAAAACCCTGAGAAGACTAACTAAACTTTCACCTACAACTGATTTTCAGGCTCAGCACAAATAGGAAGTGAAAGCAAAGGCAGAGTTGTCATTAGCCTGGCCAAGCTTTGAAGGAATGCCTAAACAAAGAGTCAATCTGCAAAGACTAAGGGAGGGCTTTTATGCCTCTTTTTTCCTTTGGCTCCTTGTGCTCAAGAAAATCTCTATGAACACGTTCCCTGACCACTAAAACACAGGCTTCACAGATAATGCACAAAACAGAATAGTCTCTACAAAAATGGTCTAGAAAACTCACTGAGCAAACAAACAACTAGAACCCAGAGCAAGCAACAAAAACAAACAAACAAAAAAATGGGAAGAATCTGTTTTTCAGAGTTAGCACATCATAATATCCAAAATGTGCAGTTTTCAATAAAACATTCCAAAGCATATGAAGAAACAAGAAAAGCATGGCCCATTCATAAGAGAAATTAATGAAAACTGTCCATGAAGAAACACAAACATCACACTTACTAGAAAAATACTAAGTAACTGTCTTAAATATTCTCAAAGACCTGAAGGAAACCAGGAAAAATGCGTCAACAAATACAGAATATCAATTATGAGATATAAATGATAAAAAGAAACCAGAAACAAGTTCTAGAAATAAAAAGTATACTAACTGAAATGAAAAGTTCAGCAGAGGGTTGCAACAGCAGATTGAGCAGGCTTTGAGAAGAATCAGTAAACTTGAAGATATGTCAATCATTCAGTCTGAGGAGCAGGAAAAGAAAAAGTGTGAAGAGCACATACCCTTATGGACCTGTGCGACAGTATCAAGAATACCAATATACATTTAATGGAAGTCCCAGAAGGAAAGGGGGAGAGAGGGGCAGAAAGAATACATAAAGAAATAATGGTTAAAAACTTCCCAAACTAGATAAAACATGAATTTACACATCCAACTAGCTCAATACACTCAAGCAGAATAAATTCAAAGAGATCCATACCAAGACACATTATAATCAAACCGCTGAAAGACCAGAGATTCGAGAATCTTGAAGGAAGCAAGAGAAGATATTCATCACATACAAGGGATCCTCAGTAAGGTTAACAGCCAGCTTCTCAGCAGAAACCAAGAGGCAATGGGACAGCATACAACGCTAAAAGGAAAAACAATGTCAACCAAGAATTCCATATCTGGCAAAACTATTCTTCAAAACTGAAGGTAATATTAAGACATTTCCAGATGAAGCAAAGCTGAAGGAGTTCATCACTAGTAGATCCGCACTACAAGAAATGCTAAAGGAAGTCCTTTAAGCAGAAATGAAGGGACAACTAGGTAGATTCACACCAAAGAAATACAGAACCACATAAAGGTTATTACATAGGCAAATACAAAAAAAGTCTGTATTACTCAACTTTTTGGATTCTAGCACCTTTTTTTCCTATACAACTTAAAAGACAAATGTACAGAACAATAATCATAAATCTATATTAATGAGTGCAACAATGCATAAAGTTGCAATTTGTGACACCACCACAAAGGAGATGGAATGAAGTTTTGTATGAGCAAAGTTTTTGAATACTGTGGAACCAAAGGTGGTATTTGTTCAAAATGAAGTCAATCCTCATTATTTGCTGATTCCATATCTGTAAAATTACCTACTGCTAAAATTTATCTGTAATCCCAAAATCAATACTTAACATTACTATCTGTCATTCACATTCAGAGCAGCAAAAAAATTTGAGTCGTCCAATACACACATTCCCAAATGAAGTCAAACAAGACAATGTTCTCTTTGCCTTCTTGTTTAAGCTCTCATACTGAAAATAAGTATTCTCTCAGTGGTCAATTTAATGTCCCGTTTTTTGCATTTTGTGCTTTTTTGTTAGTGATATTGCTATTTAAAATAGTTCCCAAGCACTGGGGCTAAAAGTGCTGTGTAGTGCTCTTAAGCACAAGAAGACTGATGTGCCTTGCAGGGAAAATATGTGTGTCAGATAAGCTTCATTCCAGCATGAATTATAATGCTGTTCCTTAAGTTCAATGTTAATGAATCAACAGTATATATAAATTAAGGCACCTTTACACAGGAACACACATAAAAACAAAGTTATGTACTGATCAGATGGCAAATACCTTGTGACAAGAGGATTGCAAGGACCTAATCCTTTATTTCCCCCTAAAAGCCACAGTTTAGTATTTGCTAATGCAGCCCTCATGCAACTTCACAGAACTTAATTACCACAAATTAGGAAAATTAAATGTAGGGATGCCTGGGTGGCTCAGTGGTTGAGTGTCTGCCTTTGGCTCAGGTCGTGATCCCAGAGTCCCAGGATCGAGTCCCACATCAGGCTTTCTACATGGAGCCTGCTTCTCCCTCTGCCTATGTCTCTGTCTCTCTCTCTGTGTGTCTCTCATGAATAAATAAATAAAATTTTTAAAAAAATTAAATATAGGATGTTGTAAATTTAAGAGGTTAATTTTAATCCTCAGAGGAATAACCACTAAGAAAATAACAAAAGATGTACAGAAAGGGAAACAATAATGGAGTGAAATTGTACACAACAAAAAAACAAACACAAAAGAAGGCAGTAATAAAGTGTGCAACATAAAAGATGTAAAGCTTATAGAAACAAAGAACAAAATATGAAGGGATTAAATTATCTAAATTAAAAGCCAGAGATTGGCAGAATGGATTTTTTTTAAAATCCACGAATATGCTGCCTACAAGAGATTCACTTTAGATCCAAAGACACAAAAAGAAGTGAAAGGAAGAAAAATGATATTTAATACAAATAGTAACCAATAGAGAGCTGAGGTAGCTTACTAATATGTAACACAAAATCGACTTTAAGTGAAAAACCGTTAGAAAAGACAAAAACAATATATATTTATAAACAAGTCAATCCATCAAGATGTTAACAATTATAAGCATATACACACTTAGTAACAGTGCCAAAATATATGAAGCAAAAAGCTATAAGCTAAGGAGAAAAATATAGTCCTATATTAATAATTATAAAATTCAAAAACCACCTTTTAAATAACAGACAGAACAATTAGGTAGAAGAACAATAAAGAAATAATGCATTTGAACAATATGGTAAACCAATAATACCTATTTACATATACAAAACAATACACCCAAAAAACATCAATATACACATTTTTTCCAAGTGTGTATAGAACATTTTCTAGGATGTACCCTATGTTAGGCCAGAAAACAAGTGTCAATAAATTTTAAAAGATTTAAATTACACAAAATATTTTCTTCAACCACAACGGAATAAAAGCAGAAATGAAGAACAGAAAGAAAACTGAAAAACTAACCAATATGTGGAAAATAAACAACACTTTTAAACAACCAGTAGTAGATCAAAGAAGAAAATACAGAGAAACTACAAAATATTTAGAGATGAATGGAATGTAGCTAAAACAGTGCTCAGGAAGAAATTTATAGCTGTAAACACATTTTTAAAAAAATCAATAACCTAACTATACACCATAAAATAGAAGAAAAAGAGAAGCAAACTATGCTTAAGGCAACAAAAAGGATATAATAAAGATCAGAATAGAAAGAACTGAAACTTGAGAATAGAAAAACATTAGAGAAAAATCAATGAACCCAAAAGTTGGTTCTTGCAAAAATCAACAACACTGACAAACCTTTATGTAGATTAAGAAAAAAAAAAAGAAAACTCAAATTAATAAACTCAGAAATGAAACATAATACATTACTACCAATCTTACAGAAATAAAGGATTACGAAAATACTATCAACTGTATGCTAACAAATTAGATAAACTAGATGAAATGAACAAATTCCTAGAAACATACAAATTCCCAAAACTGACTCAAGTAGAAATGGAAAGTCTTAACTAACTTATAAGTAATTGAATCAGTAATCAAAAACCTTGCTACAAAGAAAAGCCCAAAAACAGGTTTCCCTGGTGAATTCCTCTAATCATTTAAAGAATTAACACCAATTCTTCCCACACTTTTCCAAAACATTAAAAAAGAGAACACTTCCTAATTAATTCTATGAGATTAGCATTATCCTGATGCCAAAGCCAGACTAGTCCATCCTAAGATAAATTTAACTCTAACAAAGGCATCAGTCTGCAACTCTACAGTCCTTTCCAAATACATATAATTAGGGTTGAAGTTATTATGTTGTAGATGATGAGGGCCAGGCTGGGCTTCTTACTCTACAAGAAAAAGGTTATAAATAAGCACAAAAGGAATACTAGAATGAGCTTTATGATGCTGACAGTAATTGAAAATATCAGTAAAAACTCATGGTTTTGTATTTTAATATACAGATATACATATATTTTCTACTTCTATCTGCTGAGAGGGCCCGAAAGCACTAACACCCCAGTAGAAACGAGCATTTCAAACAACCAAATTTTGGAACCTAAATATCATTCTTCAATAAGAACAAAAGTTCCTTAGAAAGTGGTTGACTCCAAAGCTAGGCAGAGAAAACACAGATGAACCAGAACCTCTTCTGGAATCAGATAACTCACAAGTGTTTCAAATGAAAGAAAAGACACAGAAGCCAACCCAACAGAGCTCCAAATGGCCAAAGCTAGAAAAATGTGAGCAATAAAGTAAATAATAATTGTATTGGATTAGAACCAAAGGAATAAATATTCTTCTTTTTTAAGATTTTATTTATTTATTCATGAGAATACACAGAGAGGAGAGAGGGGCAGAGACACAGGCAGAGGGAGAAGCAGGCTCCATGCAGGAAGCCTGATGTGGGACTCAATCCGGGGTCTCCAGGATCACACCCTGGGCTGCAGGAGGCGCTAAACCACTGAGCCACGGGGGCTGCCCAGGAATAAATATTCTTGAGCCCAAATCAATATAATAATAAATTTAAAATGAAGACAAATTATTTTTCCTTACAAAAGAATTCCAATTATTAATTGTAAAAAAAAAAAATCAGTGGAACAACATAGTAGTAATTTGATGCAGGCAAAATTCACCAATGAATGAAAAATTTAGTGGGCAAATGCTTAAAGAGAAACAGCATATTTGCATAGACTGGAAGCATCTTCCCAAAATACTGATTAATTACAAAGGGAAAAAAATGTTAAGGTGTAACTTTACACTTGAAAGCCTGGCAGACATTACCTTAATCAAACAGTAAGACAGCAATTGCACTGTTGGGGATTTACCCCAAAGATTCAGATGCAATGAAACGCCGGACACCTGCACCCCGATGTTTATAGCAGAATGTCCACAATAGCCAAACTGTGGAAGGAGCCTCGGTGTCCATCGAAAGATGAATTGATAAAGAAGATGTGGTTCATGTATACAATGGAATATTACTCAGCCATTAGAAATGACAAATACCCACCATTTGCTTCAACGTGGATGGAACTGGAGGGTATTATGCTGAGTGAAGTAAGTCAATCGGAGAAGGACAAACAGTGTATGTTCTCATTCATTTGGGGAATATAAATAATAGTGAAAGGGAATATAAGGGAAGGGAGAAGAAATGTGTGGGAAATATCAGAAAGGGAGACAGAGGGATCCCTGGGTGGCGCAGCGGTTTGGCGCCTGCCTTTGGCCCAGGGCGCGATCCTGGAGACCCGGGATCGAATCCCACGTCAGGCTCCCGGTGCATGGAGCCTGCTTCTCCCTCTGCCTGTGTCTCTGCCTCTCTCTCTCTCACTGTGTGCCTATCATAAATAAATAAAAAATTAAAAAAAAAAAAATTAAAAAGAAAGGGAGACAGAACATAAAGACTCCTAACTCTGGGAAACGAAATAGGGGTGGTGGAAGGGGAGGAGGGCGGGGGGTGGGGGTGAGTGGGTGACGGGCACTGAGGGGGACACTTGACGGGATGAGCACTGGATGTTATTCTGTATGTTGGTAAATTGAATACCAATAAAAAATTAATTTATTTAAAAAAAAGGAAATTAAAATTGATTCCTTTATTTGCATACAAAAAAAAAATCAAATGGTAAGATTAACACCACCAGCAACTGGATATACTGATGTCATGTATCGCTTAATAGGACCTGCTGGGAAGGTCACCTCACTTCTATGGTAGTCTTCCCAAAATCCGTAACTTTACTCTAACCATGAGAAAGCATTAGACAAAATATTTGATGAGTACTCTTCAAAGATGTCAAGGTCATGAAAAATAAGGACTGAAGAACTATGGCAGACTAGAGAAAACTAAAGAGATGTAACAACTAAATGGGATATGGGAGCCATAACTGCATCCTGAAAGAAAAAGGATATTAGTGGGAAAACTGATGAAATTCAAAGTTTCCAGTTTAATTAATAGCACTGCATCAATGTTAATTTCTTTTCAATAATTTCTGATAATTGTGTTAATAATTGTTCCATAGTTAAGTAAAGTCTTACTTAACATTAGGGAAAGGGATGGGGATCCCTCGGTGGCTCAGCGGTTCAGCACCTGCCTTTGGCCCAGGGTGTGATCCTGGAGTCCCGGGATCGAGTCCCGTGTCAGGTTCCCGGCATGGAGCCTGCTTCTCCCTCTGTCTGTGTCTCTGCGCCTCTCTCTCTCTCTCTATCATGAATAAATAAATAAAATCTTAAAAAAAAAAAAAAAAAAAACATTAGGGAAAGGGACACCTGGGTGGCTCTGTGGTTGAGATCTGCCTTTGGCTCAGGGCGTGATCCCTGTATGGGGATTGAGTCTGCATCGGGCTCCCTGTGGGAAGCCTACTTCTGCCTCTGCCTGTGTCTCTGCCCCCCCCCCCTCTCTGTGACTCTAATAAATAAGTAAAATCTTCCAAAAAAATACATTAGGGAAAGTTAGGTGAAAAGTATACAGAAACTCTACTATCTTTGTAACTCTTTTATATATCCAGAATTATTTCAAAACAAAAATTTTATGCTTACAAGGTTTTAATGATAGAGCAAGATAAAAAACAGAAAGTAGAGAGTGATTTCAACCATGTTTTTGAAAAAAAAACTAAGAAGACTAAGGGAAAAAAAAGAAAAGAAAGCATATACTCCAAAGCATTAACAATGCTTTGCCTAGATTCTGGAATTACAGATAGTTGTTTCTCTTTATACGTTTTGGTGTTTCTGTTTCTATAACAAGCATGAATTACTTTTATGATCAATGATATAAAACCATTAAAAAAAGAATTCTAGCTCTTGTACCAATATGATGGATAAATGAAGATATAGCATTAAGATATGGCAAGTATTAAATCATTTTGGTTGCTGAAGGGTGAAATACTGAGAATCTAAAATGGAATTAGGCATACAAATCGATACAGTGAGTTAGATAAAGAAGAGCTTTTCAGCCTGAGACACTGGATTGCTAAAGGTGCCATTACCAAATTAGGAAAAAATGGTTCACAGAGTATCCCACTGTGGACAAACTGGGCTTAAAGTACCTGTGGATCATCTGAGGGAATATATCCAACAGGCAATTGCAAACAGAGGATGAAAACTCAGAAGGGACACTAGGGCCAGAGATATGAGAATATGAAGGTGTTTGAGGCACCTGGGCAACTCAGTCGGTTAACCACCCAACTCTTGATTTTGGCTCAAGTCAAGATCTCAGGGTTGTGAGACCAAGCTTTGCATCCAGTCTGCACTAAGTATGGAGCCTGCTTAAGATTCTCTCTCTCCCTCTCCCTCTGCCCCTCCCCGACACCCCATACCTGCTCCCCAACTAATGAGTTCTGTCTCTGAAAAAAACAAAACAAAGAATATAAAGGTGTCAAACTACAGATATTTAATGAAGTCACAAAGATGCTTTACTTCTCCTGCCATTATAACATAGAGCAATAAAAGAAAGCAAAAGACAAAATCAGAGAGAATTCATCATGCAAAGAATGAGCCAAAGAGCTAAAGGGGAAGTTAAAAAGTAACTGTCAAAGGACTCAAAGAAAACACTAGAAGACTGGTATGTCTCATAAGGAGTTAATACTCAAAATATATAAAGACCTCATAACTCAACACTAGAAAGCAAATAATCTGATTTAAAATGGGCAAAGGACTTGAATAGACATTTTTCAAAAGACATAAAGACGACCAATAGACACATGAAAAGATGTTCAAAACCACCAATCATCAAGGAAATGCAAATGAAAACCACAATGAGATATCACCTAATACCTGTCAGAATAGTTAAAACTAAAGACAAGAAATAACAAGTATGGTCAAGGATATGGAGAAAAAGAACCACTTGTGCACAGTTAATGGGAATATAAATTGGTACAGGCACTATGGAAAACAGTACAGAGGCTACTCAAAAAATTATAAATAGAATTACCATATGATCCAATAATTCCACTACTGGGTATTTACCCAAAGAAAACAAAAAGATATATGTACCCTTGTTTATTGCAACATTATTTACAATAACCATGATATGGAAGCAGCCCAAGTGCCCACTAACAGGTGAATGGATCAAGAAGATGAGGTACATAAGGACAATGGAATATTACTCAGCCATAAAAGAATGAGACATTGCCATACGCAACAACTCAGATGAACCTAGAGGGTGTTATGCTACATGAAAAAAGGCAAAGACAGACAAATACATGTGATTTCACTTATATTTGTAATCTAAAAACAAATGAATAAACAAAGAAACAAACAAAAAGAATCAGCACTATACAGAGAACTGATGGTTACCAGAAGGGGAGAGGGATGGGAATGGGCAATATGAGTGAAGGGGAGTGAGATACCCTGGCTTCCATTTACAGAAAGAATAAGTCATCACAAGAATAAAAGGTTCATAATAGGGAATACAGTAAGTGTATTATAGTAGCGTTGTATGGTAATAGATGAAAGCTACACTTGTAGTGAGCACAGCATAAGGCATAAATTTGTTGAATCACTATGTTGCACAGCTGAAACTACCATGTATGTCAACTATATTCAAACAAAAAAAATAATTTTAAAAAAATTAACTAATCAAAATCTATGGAATGTAGCTAAAGAATTACTCAGATGAAAATTTCTGATTAAAGACTTACAGAAGGGGCAGCCCCGGTGGCGCAGCGGTTTAGCGCCACCTGCAGCCCGGGGTGTGATCCTGGAGACCCAGGATCAAGTCCCACATCAGGCTTCCTGCATGGAGCCTGCTTCTCCCTCTGCCTGTGTCTCTGCCTCTCTCTTTGCTCTCTCTGAATGAATAAATAAATAAATCTTAAAAAAAAAAAAAAGACTTACAGAAGACCAAATAGTAAAGAGTTAACAGTCTAATTTAAGTTGAAGAAAAACAGAGGGAAAAAAATAGTAGTAGATTATTGAACAAAGAAGCAAAGATATAATGCAGAGGATTCATGAAACTAAAATCTATGTCTTCAAAAGACAAAAAATTGGCAAACCCCTGATAAAATCAGTGGAGTAAATACAACCAATACATAAATATATTAGGAATGAAAGGGGGAATTAATTACAGAAATAGCAGAGCTTTAAATAAATTTGAGTGCAAGGCTGAACAGAAATTGATTATAATAGATGGTTACATATTTGGTTACCACAGCCATTCATTTTTACTTACCGCCAACAGAAGACACATTTATTTGCACAAGCCAAGCTTGGGGTAGTTTCCATGCAACGATGGCTTTCGATGCCATAGAACGTATGTTTATAACAACCTCCTCTCCCTCGGAGCATTGACTGTGAAAGTAAAAAAAACAAATAATAATCTGAATAAAATCCTCAAGGCAAGAAAACAAAACACCAAGGCATCATTTTTAAGAAAAAATATCTGCATTTCATAATCATAAATACCCCTACTGATATCTCCCTGATACAGAAAATTAACATTATAGTGTTTTGATACAGCTTTGGGTTTTGATGGTGCTTTAAGTCTTCTAAAATCCAATGAAATAAACCTATGATTCATTAACTCTGAAAGCTCTATAGAGAAGACCACTGACGCTTTTAGTTTCAAATCCATTTAACTGCCTCAAATAATATCAGTACAATAAGATATAATACTATTAGATTAGAGTAGGGAATAGGGATAGATAGGGATAGATAAGACAAGCTCCTAGAAGAGGGGAGCAGCCCTCAGTCGACAGGGTATGTCTGTTTTGAATAAGAAAGGGTGGGTAAGAGAATACGTTCTGGAACATATTCTATGTCAACTGAATGGCAGAACTTGAACATACTGAGACTTGCTGATGGAACAAGCAGCATGAGTGTAAGAAATAGATTTTTCCAAAAAAAAAAAAAAAAAAAAAAAGAAATAGATTTTTCCCAAAAAGGACACTATTTAATATGTGAGTGTTTTACCCATGCTGAGTGTAGTAAGAACAAATAATTTGAAGAAATAGTACAGATCAACTTAGGGTTGGAATCATAAAACAGTACCAAGCTTTTCGAGATCTCATCTGAAAGATTCATCTAGAAACTCTGCAAGATAGGCTTGATTTCAGTAAAAGTGAAATCTGGGGGAGGGGAGAGGAGGCAAATAAGGTTATGGTGACTTGGCTCATATTAATGGAGGAAAGGGGAAGGGCTAAGAAGGAGATACATTCAAAGGCATTCCCCACTGGAGGGGCAAAACAAAGTCATCCAAGATAACGGACATGTTGACTCATCTCAGTTGCAACTGAAACATGAGGGGATTAACAACAGGAACAAACAAGGAGATACAAGGAGCCTGTGTGTGTGTGTGTGTGTGTGTGTGTGTGTGTGTGTGTAAAATATATTAGTGTGCTAACATTATGCTATCCATAATAAAGGAAAATTACAAAAAATTTACCAGCTTGATTACTATGTTGGTTGATCACAAAGTCTTATTTTTTGTCCTGATAAAAAGGGTTCCCCTGTCCATCTCACTTGATATTTGCATTAAGAAAAATAAGAAGTAAAGAAAAAATATCGTTCAAGGGAACTACAAATTCTCTCCCAAGTTCCCAATAAGATATCCACAAGGCAAATAAAACATTCAAATCTTGCAAACAGCACTAAAAACAAAAAATAAAAGCTCACTAAATGCCACTAAATATCATGGCAATAGAAAAACAAAGTTGAACCCGAAAATCTCATTGTTTACTGAGAAGGTAATATACCTCAAGCACACTGTGTGCCGAATGTACAATGATGAATAAGACAGAGCCCCCAACCATGATCTAGTATGAGGAAATTGCAAGTAAACAGGCAAAATGTGCAATACTATTATGATAGGGTGTTTGAATCAATTAAGAAAGATTCTTTTGCAAGCAACAGAAACTGACTCTGACTAAACAGAAAAAGGATTTATTGAAAGGACTCCACAGCTCACAGAATCTTTAGAAAGGCAGGAATGAAGGAAGGCTGGCAGCAGGACCACCCTTCAATCTCTCAGAAGCCATCTACTGTAGATGCCACCACTCTCTGGATACCATCGCCAGCACCACTCCTGGAAAGGAGATGCTGCCACCATGAGCTCAAGAATGAGGTCTCCATGTCCCAGATCCTTTCATCACTCACTCCATACTCAAAGTCTTGGGCAAAAACAATAACCATCCTAAATGATACTGTTATACCCATGCTGCCAGCACATGGTTCCAAGAAACAGTATCTCTGTTCCTCAGCTTCTATAGCAGTCAGTGGGCCCTTGTGTTAAAGGAAGCTAATTTAACAGAGAATTCCCCCAAACACAAAAAGGCTCAGATGCTGGGCAAGCAGAGAAAAGACAAATGTCCACCATGGTGTTACGGGAGCCCATGAGATAGGTGACTGACCCAGCCAGCCTTGCAGGACCAGTGAGAACTTCCCAGAGGTGTGCTGTCCAAACTGAACACTGAAGGGCTAAAATGATGAAGGGAGAGGGATGGGAGAAGAGGGATGACATGTTTCTCTTTTAAAAACTTTTTTTCCTGAAAGTTTTATAGTTTTACTTTAGTTCACTTTAGTTCATCGATTTTCAGTTAATTTTTATGTAAGATGTGAAGTTAAAAAAAAAATCTTTGTGTTTGTATGTGTGAATGTACTTCCGGTGTGTGCAGTCTGGTGGTGGTGGTGGTGATGGTGGTGGTGATGGTAGTGGGTGGTAGCAGTGATATTCTACCGCTGGATGTCTAATTACCCCAGCACCATTTGTTGGCAAGGTTACCTGTCCTCCAAGGAATTGCTTTTGCACCTTTGGAAAAAAAAAAATCAGGTAGGCATGTTTGTGTGCTTATTTCTAGGACCTCTATTCTGTTCTACTGGTCTATGAGTCTGATCCATCTCTCCACTAGTACCACGCTGTCTTGATTACTATAGCATTAGAGTAAGCTATATAAGCTACAGTATCAGAGTATATGACTCCTCCCATTTTATTCTCCCTAAACATTATTTAAGCTATTTTAAGGCTAGCGCCATTCCTTATAAATTTCAGAATAAGCTTGTCTATTTCTACAAAAACCTTACTAGTATTTTAGTAGTAACTGCATTAAACCTACAGATCAATTTGGGGAAAACTAACAATTTACCATATTATGTCTTTCAATCCATCAACATTTACTTAGATTTACATTTAGACTTTCATTTACATTTACACTCACCTAAATTTTCATTGATTTCTGATTCGTTATCTTTCCTCATTTCTAACATAAGCATTTATTGCTTTAAATTTCCCTCTGAGGGACACCTGAGTGGCTTAGTGATTGAGCGTCTGCCTTTGACTCAGGTGTGATCACAGGGTCCTGTGATCGAGTCCCACATCAGGCTCCCTGCAGGGAGCCTGTCTCTCCTTTCTGTGTCTCCCATGAATAAATAAATAAAATCTTGAAAAAAAATTCTCTCTGAGCACTGAGCTACATCCCATATACAGTTTGTTTTATTTTTATTGTCATTCGGTTGTATGTATTTTTTTCATTTCCTGAGACTTCTTTGACCCAGGGCTTATTTAGAAATGCATTGTTTAATTTCTATATAGAGATTTTCCTTTTGTTTTCATTATTAGTTTCTAGTTTGATTCCATTATGGTCAGAGAACAACAGTAGGATTTCAATTCCTGTAAATTCACTGAGCTTTATTCTATGGTCTAGGATGGTCTGTCTTGGTCAATGTTCCATAGGCACTTGAAAACATATGTATTCTGCTGTTGCTGGGTGGTAAGTTCTCTATTTGTCAACTAGATCCTATTAGTTAACTGTGTTGCTCAGATTTTCTATAGTCTCATGATTTTCAGTCAAGTAGGTAAAAGAGAGTTTCAAAGTCCCCAACTAAAGGGGTGCCTGGGTGGCCAAGCATCCAACTCTTGGTTTCAGCTTAGGTCATGATCTTAGAGTCATAAGATCTTAGGGCTCTGCTTTCAGCAGAAACTCTGCTTGAGATTCCCTTCTTGGCCTTCTGCCCCTCCCCAGCTCGCACGTACACTTTAAAAAAACAAAAAAGTCAAAAAAAAAAAAAAAAAGTCCCCAACTATAATTGTGAGTTTTTATTTTTTTAAGATTTCTCCATTTAACTGTATCAGTTTTGAGCCTCCAATGTTTGGTGTATACTCATTTAGTGTGGATTATCCTTTCATCACTATGAAATGTCATTCTCTGTCTCTAAGTACGTTTCTTTGCTCTGAGACCTTCTTAATCTGATATTGACATGAGCAATCCTACCTTTTGGATTATTGTTGGCATGGTATGCATCTTTCTGTCATTTTACTCAACCCACCTATGTCACTGAATTTGAAGTAAGTTTCTTATCAACATCATATTTTGAAGTCCTATTTTTTTTACCCATTCTGCCGATTAGCTATCATTTGTTTGGTATATTTAGAATATTTACATTTGAAGCAATCACTAATACATTAGTCCTCAGGTCTGCTATTTTATTATTTGTTTTCTGCTTGTTTCCTCCCATTCTCATATCCATTACTTTTTTTTTTTATTTCCTGCAGGTTACTTAAAACATTTTTGGTATTCCATCTTATCTTGTTGGGTTTTTTTTCCTAGTTATCCCTTTGTAAACATTCACCATAGGTGTTGGTAGCTCCTTGTTTAGTTTTTATAGTGGTTTTTCTGAATC
This sequence comes from Canis lupus familiaris, assembly GCF_011100685.1. NCBI lineage: Eukaryota > Metazoa > Chordata > Mammalia > Carnivora > Canidae > Canis > Canis lupus. The sequence goes on along the minus strand of NC_049227.1, from coordinate 1,250,585 downwards.
TTCCACATATACAGGACTTATGTATATAATGTGTGTATATATATATGTATGCTTACATATATACATGACTCTCATAGTCTGCTGATATTATTTTATACTTGATGTTAAGTGTGGAAACATCACTTCCATTTAAATCCTTTTAACTTTTCCTCTTTCAAATATCATTGTGCTGAATATTACATGGTATTTTAATTTTTGTTTCAATCATCAAATATGATTAATAAGAATCATGAGGAAAATGTCTAATCTTTCCATTATTCTGACTTTCCTGTGCTCTAATAATCTTCCTTTTATCATTTCATTAGGTTAGAAGAATTTCCTTTAGCCATTTTTTTTTAATTTTTATTTATTTATGATAGTCACACAGAGAGAGAGAGAGAGAGAAAGAGGCAGAGACACAGGCAGAGGGAGAAGCAGGCTCCATGCAGGGAGCCCGACGTGGGACTCGATCCCAGGACTCCAGGATCATGCCCCGAGCCAAAGGCAGGCGCTAAACCGCTGCACCACCCAGGGATCCCCCTTTAGCCATTTTTTAAGGGCAGATCAGCCAACAACAAATTCCTTGTTCTCGTTCATGTATGTCTTTATTTAATCTTCATTCTGAAAGGGCAGTCTTGCCATACAAAGAATTAATGGTCGTCAGGTATTTTCTTTCAGCGTTTGAAAAATGTGTACCACTTCCCTCCGGCCTCCAAGATTTCAGATGAGAAATCTGATGTCAAATTAATGTTAATACATCATTTATCTCTAGCATCTTTCAAGATTTTTTTTTTCTTACTTTTCTGATCATTAATTTTAAGGTGTCTTGGTATGGATTTCTTTGGTTTTATCCTGTTTGGGGTTCAGGGATACCCCTGTTTGGGGTATCCTCTCTGTTGTTCAGACCAAATGAATTTTATTGGGCTATCCTGTTTACAGATCATACTACTGATGTGGTTAAGGCCATTGATTCTACCCTCTGTCATCTCCGTTCTACTATTGAGCCCATTTGGTTGAGGTTTTGTTTTGTTTTTTTCTGTTGCTATATTTTTCAATTTTATAATCCCCTCTTGGTTCTTTTTTATAACTTCCATTTCTTGAGACTTTTTTATTTTTTCATCTGTTTCGAGAGAATCTGTAACTGATTGCTGAAGCATTTTTACGACAGCTGCTTCAAAATCCTTGTCAGATTATTCCATCATCTGATTCACTGGTGTTATCAGCTCATTATCTTTTCTTGTTCAAGTTGTGATTTTCTTGGTTCTTGGTATGACAAGTGATTTTTATTGCATCCTAGACATTCTGTCTACTATGTTAGGGGACTCTAGATCCTATTTAATTCTCCTATTCTAGCAGGCAGTCACTTTGTTTGGGCTAAGCATGCAGGTCCAGGACCATTTTTGTGTGCTGTGGTTTCAAAAGCAATTTAATTTTCAGAACCTTTGCAATGTAATTTTGCTTGGGATCCCACTGGTCTCTGTTGTTACCATATGAGGAAGTAGAAGGGGTTTCTCTCTGAGGGTTTCTCAATGGATGAGGAGAATATCTGAGCTGCTTGTGTGGCAAAGTGCCTCTAGCTAATTGCCCCTGACAGCCCCAGTAATTGAGTGAGACAGGGCAGGCCACAGGGATAAAGAGTCTTCCCCAGTTGGACCACTTCCCCATTGATCCCTCTTGCCAGTGCCACTCAGCCAATATGGTGTCTCTCAGTGGGAAAGGAAGACTCAGGCCCAGCAGGGATGGAGAGCATTTCACAAGTCAGGTCACTTACTGTTAAAGTAGATGGTGGGAAGGGATCTTTCTCTTCCCACTTTCACCTGGCCATCCTAATATCTCCTGACAGGAGAAGGGAATTTCAGGTCCAGCAGGGAAGGAGACCACTTGTCCTAGATGCTTACAGTTAGTGGAGCACCTAACTGATCCCCTTGGCAGTGGTACTGGGCTTGCCTAATTCTGTTGGAGGAACTCTCATTCCATACTAGGAAGCAATGAACCCTCTCAGGTGGTTTTCTGTTGCTAGATTAAGGATTAGGAAACATGGGGTCTGAGTTGCCTCCTTCTTTAGATGGGGAGATGTAAAACATCCTGTTGTCCTATTGCTCCTCCACTCCTGGGGCCCCAAACTAGTCAGCCTTCCTCTTACCACTTTTCAAAGTTCTCTTTTGGTGCCTCTTATGTTTTCCAGGGTTCAAAGTTGTACACAGCAGGAAGGAACAGGGAGAAAGGAGTTTATGCCCCCTTGTCCAAAACACAAATCCTCAGACAACACATTTTGAAAGAAAGTGCTCTCACATCTGAAAATTAGTAAATAAGTAGGGTGGAAAAGGAAAAGACCTGAGAGTAATACACACTTAGAATTAAATCCATGGAAAAAAAAAATTAAATCCATTTTATAAATCTGGGGGGGGGGGGGGGAATTACAAATACTCTCAGATTAATGAATCCATAAATTCTTGGCCTCAGAGCAAATGAGAGCCTGAGAAAATACAACTGCAGCCCAGCAGAGCCACACTGAATGAATTCAAGACACCATCACCAGGCAGGCTCTGTGCACACCAATTTGGGGATGGGAGTGCAGGGGGAAGAATGGAGGTAGGTTGTTGGGAGAACAATCTCCATGGGTCAGTCTCCCTCTCTTTCTCTCTGAATGTCATACAAGCAGCGCTGGCTGCCTTTATTCTAGACTATCTTTTCAAAAAGGTTTGTATAGTAAATAGCCTTAGAAGATATAGTGTCTCTCTCTGGAGCAAATGATATGTATTTACTGTCCAGTATAATAAGGATATGTCACTCTATAGCAAAGGTCAGGCAGGATTAGTGTCAACTATAGAAGCTTCATGTTCCCTAAACTTGGGGTTCCTCTTCTGTAACATATATACAGACATTACCGGGCCCTTCTCGAGCTACTTCATGGGTGCTGGGGGCTCAGGAACCAGACTAAATAATGATATTCTGGTTACAGCTATTATAATAAACTGTCCGTGACTTCTGCCAACATCAATGATGCTGTGGCCAGCTAACCTGCTAACTTGCAAGTGGGTAAAATGTCAGACCCCAATTTTTGACAGAGGATGGAGAATTCAATGCAGAAGTCAATGGGACAAAACCAGTCTGCTGCCTGTTTCTATAAGCAAAGTTTTGCTGGAATACCATCACCCATTTGTTTACTTATCGTTTATGGATGCTTCTGTGCCCCATTGGGAGAGTTGAGAAGCTGCAACATAGATCGTATGACCCACAAAATGTTAAAAAGTCACTAGCCCTTTAAGAAAAAATCTACTGACCCCTGACCTAGATATTTATTTCCTACCCTAGAGCAAACTAAATTCCAAACTGATTAAACTGTCTGAAAAAGTACAAACAGATGAATTCAGGGAAGATGGAGGAGCAGGATGCACCAAGAGTCAGTCTCCCCACCTAGACAACAGCTGCACTGCAGATCTGTCTAATGTAAATATTCTGGAACTTGAGTCTCCTGAAGGCTTGCAACTTCCAGGAAAAGGCTTGAAACCCTTCACTTCAGCTCTCAGCCCAGGAGGAGCTACCCACCCCCACCATGTGGCAGACAGCTGTGCACATGTCCCAGGGCAGCTTGCACACAGTCTGTGGCAGTGAAGGGGGGCAAAAAGGACCCTGTCCTGAAAAATCCTGTGGACCTGTCCTCTGATTGCTAATTGCAGCTTCTGGGCACAGAGGTATAAAGAGGGGTAGAGGCAAGATTGTTGCCCCCACCCCCATTTTTGCAAGGCCTTACCCCTCCAGCTGAAGTGACTTCCAGGAGATTGAAAGGGTCACTATCTATTTTTACCCCCTTCACTTTACACTGTCATCCTTTCAGGAACCAGACATTAAAGACTAGGATATTCCATTACAACAGAACATTCAGGGAGAAACAAAGTTACTGTGCATGGCCAGGGAAAGGCTCAGAAAACAAGCAAGACACTAAGTTTACACCTCAGCCTGATCCTTACAGAAAGAGCCTACAAAACTCAATAAAACAAAACCAACAACAGAAAACAGCAAACCCTAAGGAAGAGGGAGAATGGGAGTTCCACGACTAGATTCAAATGCCCACAAGGCACATAAAGATATAAGAAAGTATGTACCAATCGAAGGGAAAAAAATAATTCAACAGAACCTGTCCCTGAAAAATACTTTATGGCAGATATGTTAGACAGACCTTAAAAACACCGTCCTAAACATGCTCAAAGAACTAAAGGAAGATGTGGGGAAAATCAACAAAATAATGTGTAAACAACATGGAAATACCCACTAAAGAGCTAAGAAGCCCAAAAAGACACCAAAAAAATTCTGGAGCTGAAAAAGCATAGTAATTAAAATGAAAAATTCACTAGAGGGATTCAAGGGCAGGTCTGAGGGGGCAGAAGAATCAGAGACCCTAAGATGATGGAACTTATGAAGGCTGAGGAGCAGAAAGAAAGAAAAATGAAGAAAAGCAAAGAGCTGGAGGGGTCTGTTTAACAACATGCACATCGTGCATATCCCAAGATAAGAAGCAGAGAGAATATATGAAGAAACAATAACTGAAATTTTCCCAATTTTGATGAAAGACATGAATGTAAACGTCCAAGAAGCTAAACAAACTTCAAGCAAGATGAACTCAAAGAGACCCAAAGACACATTAGACTCAAATTTTCAAAAGACAAAGAATAACCCTTGAAAGTGGCAAGAGAAAAGTGAATTATCACATACAAGGGGTCATTCATAAAATTATAGGCAGATTTCTCATCTGAAACTTTGGAGGTCAGAAGGCAGTGGGCCAAGATATTCAAAGTGCTAAAAGAAAAAAAAAACTGTTGGGGATCCCTGGGTGGCTCAGCGGTTTAGCACCTGCCTTCACCCCAGGGTGTGATCCTGGAGACCCGGGATCAGGCTCCCTGCATGGAGCCTGCTTCTCCTTCTGCCTTGTGTCTCTGCTTCTCTCTCTCTCTCTCTCTCTCTGTCTGTCATGAATAAATAAGTAAAACCTTAAAAAAAAAAATTGTTAACCAAGAATCCTACATCAGGCAAAACTATCCTTCAGAACTGAGGAGAAATCGAGACATCCCAGATAAACAAAAGCTGAGGCAGTGCATGACCACTAGACCTGCCCTGCAAGAGACACTCAAGGGATTCTTGCAGGGTGAAATGAAAGGACACTAGGCAGTACCTCCAAGCCATATGGAAAAGTAAAGATATCAATCAAGGTAAATACAGGGGCAATTAGGAAAGCTAGTGTTACTGTAACAATGGTTTGTAACTTCTGTTTTCTACATGATTTAAGAGACATCTAAAGAAAAAATTATTAGCATAAGCTAGTACTACTGCAACTTTAGTTTGTAATTCCAAATCTTGTTTCCTACACAATTTAGGAGATAACTGCATTTAGAGAAATTACTAGTTTATGTTTCTGTGTTCACAATGTAATGAGATGTAATTCTGTGCCATCAATAACTGAAAGGGGTGGGGACAGAACTGTAAAGGTAGAGTTTTTGCATGTTACTGAAGTTAAACTACAGTAACTTTAAATTGAAATGCTACATCTTTAAGATGTTAAATGTAATCCCCACGGTAACCACAAAAAAAAAAAAATAGCCATACAATATACAGAAAAGTAAATTAAGAAGGAATTAAGACATTTCACTTAAAAAACCCACTCAGAAAGATAAAAATGGGGGTGCCTGGGTGGCTCAGTGGTTGAGCGTCTGCCTTCGGCCCAGGGCATGATCCCTGGTGTCCTGGGATCGAGTCCCACATCAGGTTCCCTGCATGGAGTCTGTTTCTCCCTCTGCCTGTGTCTCTGCCTCTCTCTCTCTCTCTCTCTCTGTATGTCTCTCATGAATAAATAAAATCTTAAAAAAAAAAATACAGGAAATGAGGGACAAAAAAAGGCAATAAAGCATAGACAAAAAGTGGCACAATGACAAAAGCCCCTCCTTATCAGTAATTACTTTAAATTTAAATGGATAAAATGCTTTAATCAAAAGACAGAGCTTGGCAAAATGGATAAAAAAGACATGATCCAACTCTATGCTGTCTACAAGAGACTCACTTTACATCCAAAGACACATACAGGTTGAAAGTTAAAGGATGGAAAGACATTCCAAGCAAATAGTAATCAAAAGAGAGCAGGAGTGGCTATAATATTAGCAGACAAAACACACTTTAAATAAAAAAAGCTTACAAGGCACAAAGTACATTTTCTATTAATAAAAGGTTCAAAATTGCAAGAATATACAATAATTATAAACATTTACACATCAAATGACAGACCTTAAAAATATATGAAGCAGAAATGGATAGAATTTTTTTTTTAATTTTATTTATTTATGATAGGCACACAGTGAGAGAGAGAGAGGCAGAGACACAGACAGAGGGAGAAGCAGGCTCCATGTACTGGGAGCCCGACGTGGGATTCGATCCCGGATCTCCAGGATCGCGCCCTGGGCCAAAGGCAGGCGCTAAACCACTGCGCCACCCAGGGATCCCAGAAATGGATAGAATTGAAGGAAGAAATAACTCTAATTAATATCCCATTCACAATAGAAAAACCAGAGAGAAGGAAGAAAACCTGTTACAAGGAAGTAAACAGAAGACTTTACAGAGCAGACCAACCAGATCTAAGAGACACATGTAGAACACTCCACCCAATAACAATAGCATACACATTCTTCTCAAATGCACATAAGACATTTCTAGAATAGACCACAAGTTAGGCCAAAAACATGAAGTCTAATGGATTTTAAGAGATAGACATCATCATACAAAGTATCTTCCCTGACCACAGTGGGATGAAGTTAGAAACCAGTACATAAAGAAAATTGGAAAGTTCAAAGATTGTGGAAATTAAACCACACACTTTTAAATAGTCAATGTATCAAAAAAGGAATCACAAAGAAAATTAGAAAATACTCAGAAATGAATGAAAGTGAAAAAAACACAAACATAACAAGATTTATGGCATACATCAAAAGCAGTGCTGAGGAAATTTATAGATATAAATGCTTATTTAGAAAAAGAAAGAAGTTTTTTTTTTTAAAGATTTTATTTATTCATGAGAGACCCGGGGGGAGGGGGGGGAGGGCAGAGATATAGGCAGAGTCCCAATGCGGGACTTTTTTTTTCTTTTAAAGACTTTATTTATTCATGAGAGACACACAGAGAGAGAGAGAGAGGGGCAGAGACCCAGGCAGAGGGAGAAGTAGGCTCCATGCAGGGAGCCCGATGTGGGACTTGATCCCGGGTCCCAGGGATCATGCTTTGAGCCTAAGGCAGGCGCCCAACCACTGAGCCACCAAGGCGTCCCAAAAGAAAGAATTTAAATCAACAACCTAACTTTACAACTTAAGCAGTTAGAAAAAGAATGAACAAATCCAAAGCTAGGGGAAGGAACTGAAATAATGAAGATTAGATTAATAAAACAGACAATAGAAAAACAAGAGAAAAATCAGTAAAACAAAAAGTTGTTTCTTCAAAAAGATTAACAAAAATTAACAACCTTTAGTTAGATGGGACTAAAAAAAAGAAGACTCAAATTGTTAAAATCAGAAATCAAAGTAGAAACATTACTACCAATTCTACAGAAATAAAAATGATATGAGTATATAAACAAATGTGTGTCAAGAAATTGGATACACTAGTTGAAATGGACAAATTTCTAGAAACACAAAATCTACCAAGAAATCACAAAGAAACAGAAAACATGAATAGACCTATGACTAGCAAGGAGATTGAATCAATAACCACCAATCTCCCAGCAACAACAAAAAAGCCTCGTATCTGATTACTGAGTGATTTCCACCAAACATTTAAAGAACTAATACCAATCAAAAGTGAGCAAAGAACCCAAATAGACATTTCTCCAAATAAAGTACATGAATGTAATAAGCACATAAAAAGATGCCCCAAAACACTAACAAGCAGGTAAATGCAAATCAGAACCACAATGAGATACTCAGACACATTAGGATGGCTACTATCAAAAAAGAAAAACTAAGTGTTGGTGAGGACACAGAAAAACCAGAACCCTGTGTACTGCTGATGGGAATGTAAAATGGTACTGCTCCAGTGCAAAACAGTATGGAGGTTCTTCAAAAAATTAAAAACAGGGATCCCTGGGTGGCGCAGCGGTTTGGCGCCTGCCTTTGGCCCAGGGCGCGATCCTGGAGACTCGGGATCGAATCCCACGTCGGGCTCCCGGTGCATGGAGCCTGCTTCTCCCTCTGCCTGTGTCACTGCCTCTCTCTCTCTCTCTGTGACTATCATAAATAAATAAAAAAATTAAAAAAAAAAAATTAAAAACAGAACTACTATATAACCCAGCAATTCCACTTTTAGGTCTACACCCAAAAGAACTGAAAACAGGGTCTCAAAGGGCTATTTGTACACTCATGTTCATAGCAGCATTAGTCACAACAGCTAAAACATGGAAGCAACCCAAGTGTCCATCAGAAGATAAATGGATAAGGAAAAATGTGGTATGAGCAGCCCGGGTGGCTCAGCAATTTGGCACCGCCTTCGGCCCAGGTTGTGATCCTGGAGTCCTGGGGTCAAGTCCCACATCAGGCTCCCTGCGTTGTAGCCTGCTTCTCCCTCTGCCTGTGTCTCTGCCTCTGCCTCTCTCTCTCTCTCTCTCTTTCTCATGAATAAATAAATAAAATCTTAAAAAAAAAATGTGGTATATACATCCAGTGGAATATTATTCAGCCTTAAAACAGAAGGAAATTCTGACACATGCTACCACATGGATGAACCTCAAGGGCATTATATTAAGTGAAAAAGCCAGTCACAAAAAGACCAACACCAGGGATCCCTGGGTGGCGCAGCGGTTTGGCGCCTGCCTTTGGCCCAGGGCGTGATCCTGGAGATCCGGGATCGAATCCCACGTCGGGCTCCCGGTGCATGGAGCCTGCTTCTCCCTCTGCCTGTGTCTCTGCCTCTCTCTCTCTCTCTCTCTGTGTGACTATCATAAATAAATAAAAATTAAAAAAAAAAAAAAAGACCAACACTGTATGATTGCATTTATATGAGATACTCAGAGCAGTTGAAATCATGGAGACAGGAAGTATGATGACGGTTGCTAGGAGCTGTAGAAAGGGAAGAATGGGAAGTTACTGCTTAATAGGCATAAAGTTTCAGTTTTGCAAGATCAAGAGTTATGGTAGTGACAGCTGCATAAGGTAAAAGTATTTAATACCAATGAACTGTATACTTAAAATGATTAAGATGATAAACTCTGTTTAACAGAATTTTAAAAATAAGTCTTAAAAAGACAGAAGTAGGGGTGGGGCAAGATGGCGCAAGGGTAGCATCCCCAAGTCACCTGTCCCCACCAACTTACCTGGATAACTTTCAAATCATCCTGAAAACCTACAAATTCGGCCTGAGATTTAAAGAGAGAACAGCTGGAACACTAGAGATAAGAGTTTGCATTTCTAACAAGTAGGAAGACGAAAAAAGAAGAAAAGAAAAAAGAAGAGAGAGAAAGGAGAGGAGGAGAAGAGGGGAGGGGAGAGGAGGGGAAAGCAGGAGAGAGGAGGGGAGGAGAGGAGAAGGAGAGACCGCTCCCTCTCGCCCCTCCTCCCCCCTCTCCCTCCCCTCCCTCCCCCCCTCCCCCCCCTACCTCCCCCTCACCTCCCTCCCCTCCCCTCCCCTCCCTCCCCTCCCCTCCCTCCTCCTCCCCCCACCTCCCTCCCCTGCCCCGCCCCCCCCTCCCCTCCCCTCCCCCCCCCCCCCTCCCCCCCCCCTCCCCCCCCCCCCCCTTCCCTCCCCCCCCCCCCTCACATCCGCCCCAGAAAAGACATACACAATCACAGAAAAAACAAAGAAAAGAAAAGAAAAGAAAAGAAGTGAGGGAGGGGGCCCAACCATAAGGAGCCGGGCTAAAGGGGCGGTGAAAGCCTCCAGGACAGGAAAGCCCAGTCCTGGAGAAGCAGGAACTTTAAAATCCGCACCGGATTCTTCCTGGATGGGAAGGCACTCGCAGAGTACTCGGGCAGGATCCCAGGAGGGGAAGTAGAGGCCCCAGGTTCCCGGGGTCACTAACAAAGGAAGTGCGCCCTGGGGAGAGCACACCACATACCCCTGGCCAAGCCATAAAGGGCTGGTGCGTGAGCCCGGCAGGGGTCCCGGGAGCAGCTCAGGCGGCAGCTCCGGATGAAGGGGGCTGCGTGACCCAGGAGCGACGCAGACCCTGGATACCAGGGACACAGCCCAGGAACCTGCGCTCCCCTTGGGACAGGCGGAGGCGGGGAGGGCACAGGATAGCGAGGACACTCCCACCACCAGGCGCCCCGAGCTGTGCAGAGCACCACCCCCCACCGCCAGAGCATCCAGGCCACTGCAGACTGGGAACTTCGATAGTTACTGTGGGAGCGGACTCCAGGGCTGGAGAGGTGGCCGCAGCCAGTGGTCTTGTTCTTTGGAGGAGAACACTCGGAAAACAGGGAAATAGGCATTCAGATCCAGGAGATACAGAGTTCCCCCCACCCTAAAATCAATAAAAACCGTTCAACACCTCAACATTTAATAGTGAAACTTGCAAATTCCAAAGATAAAGAGAAAATCCTTAAAGCAACAAGAGACAAGAGATCCCTAACTTACATGGGGAGAAATATTAGATTAACAGCACACCTCTCCACAGAGACCTGGCAGGCCAGAAAGGGCTGGCAGGATATATTCAGGGTCCTAAGTGAGAAGAACATGCAGCCAAGAATACTTTATCCAGCAAGGCTCTCATTCAGAATAGGAGTAGAGATAAAGAGCTTCCAAGACAGGCAGAAACTCAAAGAATATGTGACCACCAAACCAGCTCTGCAAGAATTATTAAGGGAGACTCTATAAAAGAGGAAGCCCAAAGAAATAATCCACAAAAACATGGACTGAACAGGTATTATGATGACACTAAATTCATATCTTTCAATAGTAACTCTGAACGTGAATGGGCTTAATGACCCCATCAAAAGATGCAGGGTTTCAGACTGGATAAAAAAGCAAGACCCATCCTATTTGCTGTCTACAAGAGACTCATTTTAGACCTAAGGACATCGACAGCCTGAAAATGAAAAGCTGGAGAACCATTTACCATTCAAATGGTCCTCAAAAGAAAGCAGGGGTAGCAATCCTCATATCAGATAAATTAAAGTTTATCCCAAAGACTATAGTAAGAGATGAAGAGGGATACTATATTATACTTAAAGGATCTATCCGACAAGAATACCTAACAATGAATCTTTATGCCCCTAAATATGGGAAGTGCCAAGTATATCAATCAATTAATAACCAAAGTAAAGATACACTTAGATAATAATATACTAGTAGTAGCCTTCACCATAGTGCTCTCAGTAAAACAGATCCTCTTAGCAGAACGTCACCAAAGAAACAAGAGCTTTAAATGATACACTGGACCAGATGGATTTCACAGATATTTACAGAACTTTACATCCAAACGCAACTGAATACACGTTCTTCTCAAGTGCACATGGAACTTTCTCCAAAATAGACCACATACTGGGTCACAAATCAGGTCTTAACCGATACCAAAAAGATTGGGATTGTCCCCTGCATATTTTCAGACCGCAATGCTTTGAAACTAGAACTCAATCTCAAGAAGAAATTTGGAAGAAATTCAAACATGTGGCAGTTAAAGAGCATCCTGCTAAAAGATGAAAGGGTCAACCAGGAAATTAGAGAAGAATTAAAAAGATTCTTCAAAACTAATGAGAATGAAGATACAACCATTCAAAATCTTTGGGATACAACAAAAGCAGTCCTGAGAGGGAAATACATCGCAATACAGGCATCCCTCAAAAACCTGGAAAAAACTCAAATATACAAGCTAACCTTGCACCTAAAGGAACTGGAGAAAGAACAGCAAATAAAACCTACACCCAGCAGAAGAAGAACGTTAATAAAGATCTGAGCAGAACTCAATGAAATAGAGACCAGAAGAACTGTAGAACAGATCAACAAAAGCAGGAGTTGGTTCTCTGAAAGAATTAATACGATAAACCATTAGCCAGCCTTGTTAAAAACGAATGAGAAAAGACTCTAATTATTTAATAAAATCACAAATGAAAAAAGAGAGATCACAACCAATACCAAGGAAATACAAACGATTTTAAAAACGTATTATAAGCAAACACATGCCAATAAATTAGGCAATCTAGAAGAAATGGACACATTTCTGGAAAACCACAAACTACCAAAACTGGAACAGGAAGAAATAGAAAACCTGAACAGGCTGATAACCAGGGAGGAAATGCAAACAGTCATCAAAACCTCCCAAGACACAAAAGTCCAGGGCCAAGATGGATTCCCAGGGAAATTCTATCAAACATTTAAGGAGAAACAACAGCTATTCAATTAAAGCTGTTCCGAAACATAGAAAGGAAAGGAATACTTCCAAACTCGTTCTATGAGGCCTGCATCACCGTAATTCCAAAAACAGACAAAGACTCCATCAAAAAGGAGAATTATAGAACAATATCCCTGATGAACACAGATGCAAAAATTCTCAACACAACAAGATACTAGCCAACAGGATCCAACAGTACATTAAGAAGATTATTCAGGCAGCCCCGGTGGCCCAGCGGTTTAGTGCCACCTTTGGCCCGGGGTGTGATCCTAGGGATCCAGGATCGAGTCCCATGTCAGGCTCCCTACACAGAGGCTGCTTCTCCCTCTGCCTGCCTATCTCTCTCTCTCTCTCTCTCTCTCTCTCCTGTTATGAATAAATAAAATCTTTCTTTAAAAAAAAGAGCTATGCACCCTTACTTAAAAAAAAAGATTATCCACTGTGACCAAGTGGGATTTATGCCCAGGATGCAAGGCTGGTTCAACACTCATAAAGCTATCAATGTGATAGATCACATCAACAAGAGAAAAAACAAAAACCATATGATCCTCTCAATAGATGCCGAGAAAGCGCTCAACAAAATACAACATCCATTCCTGATCAAAACTCTTCAGTATAGGGATAGACGGAATATTCCTCAGCATCTTAAAAGCCATCTACGAAAAGCCCAAAGCAAATGTCATTCTCAATAGGGAAACACTGGGAGCCTTTCCCCTAAGATCAAGAACACGATAGGGATGTTCACTCTCACACGCTATTCAACATAGTACTAGAAGTCCTAGCCTCGGCAATCAAGCAACAAAAAGAAATAAAAGGCATTGAAGTTGGCAAAGAAGAAGTCAAACTCTCCCTTCGCCAATGACATGATACTCTACATAGAAAATCCAAAAGACTCCACCCCAAGATTGCTAGAACTCAGACAGCAATTCGGCAGTGTGGCAGGATATACAATCAATGCCCAGAAATCAGTGGCATTTCTATACACTAACAATGAGACTGAAGAAAGAGAAATTAAGGAGTCAATGCCAGGGCAGCCCGGGTGGCTCAGCGGTTTAGCACTGTCTCCAGACCAGGATGTGATCCTGGAGACCTGGGATCGGGTCCCATGTCAGGATCCATGCAGAGAGCCTCTCTCTCTCTCTCAATCTGTGTCTATCATAAATAAATAAAAATCTTTAAGGAAAAAAAAAAAAAAAAAAGGAGTCAACCTCATTTACAATTGCACCCAAAGGCATAAGATACCTAGTAATAAACCTAACCAAAAAGGTAAGGGATCTATACCCTAAAAACTACAGAACACTTCTGAAAGAAATTGAGGAAGACACAAAGAGATGGGAAAATATTCCATGCTCATGGATTGGAAGAATTAATATTGTGAAAATGTCAATGTTACCCAGGGCAATTTACACATTCAATGCAATCCCTATCAAAATACCATGGACTTTCTTCAGAGAGTTGGAGCAAATCATCTTAAGATTTGTGTGGAATCAGAAAAGACCCCGATTAGCCAGGGGAATATTAAAAAAGAAAACCAGAGCCGGGGGCATCACAATGCTAGATTTCAGGCTGTACTACAAAGCTGTGATCATCAAGACAGTATGGTACTGGCACAAAAACAGACACATAGATCAATGGAACAGAATAGAGAACCCAGAAATGGACCCTCAACTCTATGGTCAACTAATATTCAACAAAGCAGGAAAGACTATCCACTGGAAAAAGGACAGTCTCTTCAATAAATGGTGCTGGGAAAATTGGACAGCCACGTGCAGAAGAATGAAACTAGACCATTCTCTTACACAGACACAAAGATAAACTCTAAATGGATGAAAGATCTAAATGTGAGACAAGAATCCATTAAAATCCTAGAGGAGAACACAGGCAACACCCTTTTTGAACCTGGCCACAGCAACTTTTTGCAAGATACATCTTATGAAGGCAAAAGCAAAAATGAACTATTGGGACTTAATCAAGATAAAAAGCTTCTGCACAGCAAAAGAAACAGTCAACAAAACTAAAAGACAACCTACAGAATGGGAGAAGATATTTGCAAATGACCTATCAGATAAAGGGCTAGTATCTAAGATCTATAAAGAACTTATTCAACTCAACAGCAAAGAAACAAACAATCCAAACATGAAATGGGCAAAAGACATGAAAAGAAATTTCACAGAGGAAGACATAGATATGGCCAACATGCACATGAGAAAATGCTCTACATCACTTGCCATCAGGGAAATACAAATCAAAACCACGAGATACCACCTCACACCAGTGAGAATGGAGAAAATTAACAAGGTAGCAAACAACAAATGTTGGAGAGGATGTGGAGAAAAGGGAACCCTCTTGCACTGTTGGTGGGAATGCGAACTGGTACAGCCACTCTGGAAAACTGTGCGGAGGTTCCTCAAAGAGTTAAAAATAAAACTGCCCTACAACCCAGCAATTACACTGTTGGGGATTTACCCCAAAGATACTGATGCAGTGAAAAGCAGAGACACCTGCACCCCAATGTTTATAGCAGCAATGTCCACAAACTGTGGAAGGAGCCTCGGTGTCCTTCAAAAGATGAATGGATAAAGAAATGTTGTCTATGTATACAATGGAATATTACTCAGCCATTAGGAACAACAAATACCCACCATTTGCTTCGACGTGGATGGAACTGGAGGGTATTATGCTGAGCAAAGTAAGTCAATCGGAGAAGGATAAATATAGTCTCATTCATTTGGGGAATATAAAAAATAGTGAAAGGGAATAAAGAGGAAAGGAGAGAAAATGAGTGGGAAATATTAGTGAGAGTGACAGAATATGAGATACTCCTAACTCTGGGAAATGAACAAGGGGTGGTGGAAAGGGAGGTGGGCAGGGGGTTGGGGTGACTGGGTGACGAGCACTGAGGGGGACACTTGACGGGATGAGCACTGGGTGTTATACTATATGTTGGCAAATTGAACTCCAATAAAAAAAAAAAAAAAGACAGAAGTGACTATTTTCTAAATCTCTGTGTGAGAAAGAATTCCATAAGCTTAAAAAAAATAGAAAACACACAAAGGCAACATTAAATGGATAAAAATAAATAAAAATGTAAAATTTAGGCATATCAATAATAACAACTGAAGGAACAAAAAACAGATTAGGAAAAATATTTCCAATAAGTGACAGATCCAGACTTTGTTAACAGTTTTGCAAACAGTTCATAGGAAATTACAAGAGAAGATAGTTAGCAAACCTTTTCAATTGGTAATGTCATTTCTAGGACTCTAAGGAAATAATCTAAATGCAAACAAAGCTTCACATAAAAATTTCTTCACATTATTAGTTATATTAGTGGGGGAAAAAACCACATCATCACCAGATAAGTGGCAAATCAAATTATGGCATTTTCATTTATAATTACACAGTAACTATGCTTAGGAAAAAATTTTCAGTAGGAATATGTTATAAAGTTTGGTGAGAATAACTGAAACAGAATTTCATATACAATGTGATTTCAAATATGTAAAAATATACATAAAAGTGAACAGTAAAAACGGCTAAGAGAAAATACACTTTAAGATTTCTGTAAGGTGGGGACGCCTCAGTGGCTCAGTAGTTGAGCATCTACCTTCGGCTCAGGGCATGATCCCAGGGTCCTTGGATCGAGTCCCACATCAGGCTCCCTGGAAAGAGCCTGCTTCTCCCTCTGCCTAAGTTTCTGCTATTCTCTCTGTGTCTCTCATGAATAAATAAATAAAATTAAAAAAAAAAAGATTTCTGTAAGATGGAATGTAGGTTTTATTTTATTTTCTATATTTTTCTGATTTTTTACAAAGAATACGTGTTATTTTAATAATAAAAGTAGTTTTGACAAATGATTTGAATGATAAACTTGAAACAGCATCATCCACAAGTCTGAGTCTTTTCACTAAATATAAGATCACAAGTTTAAGCACTGATTATATTTTTTCACCAAAATGTGATAGCTTTTCCAATTGCTAACTGCATAATTCATCACCATGTACCCTACTTCACACTATTCTCAATGCTGACAATGTGCTTTTTCACCACTTACTTGTGGCTAGGCACTTCAGTAAGACTTATAGACACTCTCCTCCCACAACTCATTGTGTTCTAGCAGAACTCACTTCAGGGAACAATTATAGGAATTACCGAGAATTTCTCATCAGAAACCATGAATGCCCGAAGACAATGAAGCAATATCTTTGAAGTGCTGAAAGAAAGGCTATCAATCCATAATTCTACATGCAGCAAAAACAAAGAATGAAAGCAAAATACAGATATTCTCAGGCAAAGAGAATTCATTGCCTGCTCACCTGCTCTGAGACAAAATTTAAATAAAGGAAGTTAAAGCAGAAGGATACGGAAAGGATAGCATGCAGCCACAAAACAAAAGAAAGTTGGGATGACTAAATTAACACCAAACAATTGAATTCCTAAACAAGAACCCTTACCACAGATAATGAGGAACATTACATAATGATAAAAGGGCAGATTAACCAAGAAGAGTAAAGATCTCAACATATATGAGGCAAGAACTGATAGAACTAAGAAAGGCAAATCCACAATTAGAGTTGGAGTTTTCAACACTCCTCTCTAAGAAACAGAACAATGACACCAAAAATTAGCAAGGATATGAACACCAAGACAACTTCTCATCCAGGCTTGGGTTTATTGTTGGAGTTTTACTTGGGGCTAGGGAGAGGGAAACAGGAAAAGACATACAAAGGAAAGACAGAAGGACCCTTTTCATCAAGCTGAATTACAAAATCAGTGAGGGCAGGACTCTCTCACATCCCTAATACCTTCCACTGTCTCTAAGCACAGAGAATATTTGTCGAGTGACTGACCGAGGACAGCAGTGTCACATTTCCATTTCTGCTACTCCCTGTG
This sequence comes from Canis lupus familiaris, assembly GCF_011100685.1. NCBI lineage: Eukaryota > Metazoa > Chordata > Mammalia > Carnivora > Canidae > Canis > Canis lupus. The sequence goes on along the minus strand of NC_049227.1, from coordinate 1,233,358 downwards.
GCATATAACTTGTGATTTTCCTATAATACCACTGTTACTTTAACAGTAACAAAGCCACATTCACAATGAAAAGTAAAAGTGCTGTATCATACATAACACAGGCTATACGAAATGCTATATATGACATATATGCTATATATTTACATACACTTATGGTAAATATATATATATATCTTTTCCAGACTGCAGTGGTAAAGGCAGGAAAATCTACTTTCAATTAAAATGACCAACAAACAGCCAAGTCCTCCTCCATCAGTATCCTTACACAATCATCTTTTCCTGGCTGAAAGAATTTCTACTTCCCAGCACTCCATTCAGATGACAGAGGTTTAGAAAATGAAGATGGCAAAGAAACAAAGCACTTGACAGAATGCTTGTCAGGCCCCTAATCTTTTTTATTTTTTTTAGGCCCCTAATCTTTCAAGCAAACACGTCTTGACACAGAACTGAGAAAAGAAAAAAAAAAAAAAAAAAGAATAAATCACACTTCCTGTGCTTTTCTCAGCATTCGCATCTAAATTCATAGCTACAGGATGCAAGTTGCCATGAAGGTATTTAACACCCAACAAATCAGCAGCAAACCATGACCACTTCCTTATCAGTAGCCAATATCATCTGATTCAGGTACCTCTTGTTGCATAACACAGCACCCCAAAACTCAGTGGCTTAATACAATACGGATCTATCACTTTCTCTATTAATTTCGTGCGTCAGCTGTGTAGTTTAACCAGTCCCTATGGTGAGCACTGAAGTCACTCATGCGGCTGAACAAGAAAGAGTCTGGCTGGGGCTACACAAATAAGAAGACTCACTCAGATGTCTGACAGCTGATGCTGGCTGGGGAGGCTTGCTCATTTCACTCCATTAGCCTAGACTGGCTTCTTTACAGACCAACAGCTGGATGCTCAAAGGAAACTGTCCAGAAGGACAAGCCTCAATATCTAAGCCTCTGCTTGCACTGTGCCTAATAGTCCATTAGCCCAAGTAGGGGACATAGCCAAGCCCAGAGTCCTGTGAGAGAGGACTACAAGAGTGTGAACCCTAGGAGTCATGGTTCATTGAGGGCTACCCAGTTAATAGACTCCTACATCATTTATACTGATTATGTTCACTCAAGCCTAAAGGCAAAAATTCCTCACATCATAATTTATTAGTTTTCAAAGAGTTTTCACACTCAATAGAACTGCTAATAGCTCTAGATCAATTTTTGGCTTATTATAACAAAATCCTTTTAATATATGGTGATTACTGTAGCTCTCTGGGTAGACAAGCAAATATACTGATTTTAGATATTTAATATATGTTTACTTAATATATGATCAGCATATTCTATGCTAAGTGATCTAGAGGAAAAATGAATGATTCTGACTTCATTGTATATATCTTTTTTTCTAAGATTTATTTGAGAAAGAGAGTGCACTTGCACAGTGGGGAGGGGCAGAGGGAGATGGTGAAAGATAATCTTAAGCAGATGCCCTGCTGAAAGAAGAGCTAGATATGGGGCTCGATCCTATGACCCTGAGATTAGAACCTAAGCCAAAATCAAGGTCAGACACTTAACTGACCGAGCCACCCAGGCACCTATGTATCTTTTTTATATAACCCTTAAGTAAAAAACTTAATAATAAATAAATGCTTATTAACCTATTCCAAAAAAAAACCCCAAATTTTAAAAATTCTTCACATTGAAATATTTTAACAAATATCGAATTACTACCATAGTCACACAGATATACAACTTATTGCAAAGAACTTTAGAACACATATTTGGAATGAACACTTAATGAGGTGAATTCTACTGACAGAAGGAGCTATCATGAATCTTTTTCTCCTCTTAAAAACTACAGAGGACCCTAAAGAACTTTCATATTTTCATATATGTACTTTACGTCAATTAATATTTCCATAAAAATTTTTTTAAATACTTAAATTATTTTTATATTACTTCATTTAAGATAATAACAAGCCTATTACATGTTAACATAATAGCACGGTTTTATGAAAAAATAATTTTCAAGACAAAAAAGTATAAAACAGTTGGATACTTACATGTTTCTATATTGCAACTATTGTGATAAGTTGTTTTGGTTACACTATATAAACAAAATCCAGCCTCACACAGATATGCAGCTGGGAAAAAAGGAGTACTTTAACAGACTTTTCAGAAAAGTGTGAAGTTTCTATTTTGATACTATACCAAAAGTTCAAAAGTTTCATTAAAGATTAACTGCACTGGGGCACCTGGGTGGCTGTCGGTTAAGCTTCTGCCTCCAGTTCAGGTCACGATCCTAGGGCCCTGGGATCAAGCCCAACGTCAGGTTTCCTGCACTGTGGGGAGCGAGACTGTTTCTCCCTTTCCTCCCCCCTTGTGCTCTCTCTCGCTATCTCTGTCTCTGTCTCTCTCTCTAAAATAAATAAAATCTTAAAAAAAAAAAATAACTGCATTATGCGGGTGTCTAGGTGACTCAGTCAGTTACACATCTGTCTTTGGCTGAGATCATGATGATCCCAGAGTCCTGGGATCGAGCCCACATAAGCTCAGCAGGGAGTTTCTTTCTCCCTCTCACCGTTTTCTTATTTATTTATTTTTGTCAGTTACACTTAAGAATTACCTTGATAAAGGAGAAATTATAAATTTTTTTTTAAATCTCTACCTTTGAATACCTATCTTTTTTAATATTCTGTATGAAGAAATGGAAAGTATGCATAAAGCACTATTGTTGCATACCAAAGTATACAGTTGTCTTTAGGAAAGCATTTTTATAGTTAGGCTGCTGTGTTCATGTAATGCCATTTTAACATATAAAAACAAGGAAGAAAAAAAATTAAAAAATTAAAAAATAAAAACAAGGAAGTATGGTTATTCAGGCCTAACTGTAAAAACAAAAATAAAAAAGAGTGAATGTACCTTGACTACCACTACAGTTTGGTTTACTGCCTTAATTCATTCTGAAGGGTCAGCTTTTTTAACCACGGTTGCTCCATTAGTTCAACTGTCCACATAACAAAAAAGATAAATAACATCACAGTATTATGATGAAAACAGTTTTGACCTCTGGGACCCCACAGGGTCTGCAGATCACGTTTTAAGAACCACCACCATAGGTTAATAGCAATAAATAATTATGCCAATATCAAAAATCAAGATTTTGTTGAAAGGGAAAAAAAGTGGTACAATTATAAAATCAAAGAGATTAACTGAAAAATAATGTTAAAATTGAAATGAGAGTTCAACCATTTTGGAAAACTATTCATAGTATCTACTAAAGCTCAAAACATGCTTAAGAAATTCCAGTCCAGGGTGTATACCCAAGAAAAATGAGTGTTATGGCTGAAGACTGCACGAGATTCACAGCACTGACTTCATATGAGCAAAACCAATAGCAGAAAACTAGAAACAATCCATGTGTTCATTCACAAGTGAATGAATAAATAGTGACCTATCTATACAACGGAATAGATTCAGCAAGAAATGAAGTATTAATTCACACAACCATGTGAAGAGCCTCAATAATTATGCCAAATGAATGAAGCTAGATCAAAAGGAGAACATAGTCCATAACTACATTAAATTCTAGAAGATATAAATTTATATAGTGACAGGTAGCAAATCAGTGGTTTCCTGGAGATAGGAGTAAAGAGATAGATGGATCACAAAGAAGCACAAGGAAATTTTGGGAGTGTTCATTATCTTGATTCTGATAATGGTTTTTCACCAGTACACACAATTGCCAAAATTCTTCAAATTATATACACTACATGCAATTTCTTATATGTCAATTACACTTAAATAATGTTGCAAATATTTTAACTAAAACAAAAGAGGAAGGAAGGGAGGGAGGGTAGACCCAGGAGTCAGCTAGAAAGTTCCCACCAGGCAAATTGTGAAAATCTAGGATCAATAAGGAAAATTATTGTGATGGGCTGAATTAATGAAAATGCATCACTACATTACCATATTCCAAAACAGAGAAGAAAATCTGTTACCATTTGAGGCATCTAGTAAAATAACATCAACTTTGAGAACTAGTAACTAAAGTGAATTGAGCATTTATCCTTCCTTGGCAAAAGGAACTATACTTCAGGGTAACCAAATATCCACAGTTAATAATAATAATAATAATAATAATAATAATAATAATAATAAAACTCTTTACAGAATGATAGGCTAATAAACACAAAGGAAGAAGAGAATGGAAAATATTATTTTACAAAATCTAATTATGTATTGTCTCAGACAAGTACTATCAAATGGTGTTTAAAAAAAAGGCAACAGTAGCTTAATGGGTTGACTGGAGGCTGGATTTTTTAATTTATAATTCCACTAAAATTAACAATATTGTGTTATATTTGTTTCAGGTGTACACTACTGTGATTCAACAGTGATTATTTAGTGCTCATCACAATAAGTACTTTTTAATCCCTTTCTCCTATGTCACCCACCTCCCCTCTATCAACCAATTCTTTCTCTGTATTTAAGTGCCTGTTTTTTTGTTTGCCTCTTTCTTTGTCCATTTTGCTTCTTAAACTCCATATGCATGAAAACATCGCATTTGTCTTTAATTTACTTCACTTAGCATAATATCCTCTAGATCTATCCATGTTGTTGCAAATGGCAAGATTTCATTTTTTTATACCTGAGTAATATATTCCATTGTATATATACACCACACTCTTCTTTATCCATTCATCTGTGGCTGGACATTTGGGCTGCTTTCATAAATTTGGCTACTACAAGTAACACTACAATAAACATGGGGTGCATATATTTTTTTTAATTAGTGTTTTTGTATTCTTTTGGTAAATACCCAGTAGAGCAATTACTGACTAGATATGATAATTCTATTTTTAATATTTAGAGGAACCTCCATACTGTCTTCCACAGTGGTTGCACCACTTTGTATTCCTACCAACAGTGCAGGAAGGTTCCCTTTTTCTACATATCCTTGACAACGCCTGTTTCTTGTTTTTTATTTTAACCATTCAGATAGGTGTGAAATGAGGTCTCATTGTGGTTTTATTTCCCTGATGATGAGTGATGTTGAGCAACTTTTCATGTGTCTGTTGGCCATCTGTATGTCTTCTTTGCAGAAATGTCTGTTCATGTTTTCTGTCTAATTTTTAATTGGATTATTTGGGGGGGTTTTGGTGTTTAGTTATTTAAGTTCTTTATATATTTCGGATACTAACCTTTTATCAGATCTGACATTTGCAAATATCCTCTCCCATTTAGTAAGTTGTCTTTTCGTGTTGTTGATTGCCTCCTTTGCTATGCAGAAACTTTTTATTTTGATGTCAATGGTTTATTTTTCCTCAATGGTTTATTTTTCCTTTTGTTTCCCTTGCTCAGGAGACCTATCTGGAAAGATGTTGCTATAGCCAATGTCCAAGAAATTAACTGCCTGAGCTCTCCTCTGGGATTTTTATAGTTTTAGGTCTCACATTTAGGTCTTTAATCCATTTTGAGTTTACTTTTGTGTGTGGTATAAGAAAGTAGTCCAGTTTCATTCTTTTGCATGTAGCTGTCCTGTTTTCCCAACACCATTTGCTGACGAGACTTTTTCCCATTGCCTATTCTTGCATCCTTTGTTGAAGATTAACTGACCATATAATCATGGGTTTATTTCGGGGCTTTCTATTCTGTTCCATTGATCCATGTGTCTATTTTTGTGGCAATTGCAAACTGTTTTGATAGAGTAGGTCTTGAAATCTGGGATTGTGATACCTCCAGCTCTCTTTTTCTTTTTCAAGATTCCTTTGCCTATTCAGTGTCTTTTGTGGTTTCATACATATTTTAAGATTTGTCCTAGTTCTGTGAAAAATGCTGTTGGTACTTTGATAGGGATTAAATCTGCAGATAAAATCTGTAGATTTCTTTGGGTAGTATGAACATTTTAATAATATTCATTTTCCCAACATATGAGCAAAAAATATCTTTCCATTTGTTTGTGTTATCTTCAATTTATTTCATCAATGTTTTATAGTTTTCAGAATATAGGTTTTTTACCTCCTCAGTAAAGCTTATTCCTGGGTATTTTATTATTTTTGATACAACTGTAAATAGGATTGTCTTCTTAATTTCTCTGCTACTTCATTATTATATAGAACTGGATGTTTTATTAATGTCAAAGTAAAGTTCTAGCAGCAAGGAGAAAAACATAACATGACCAAAAAAGAGAACAGACTGTCATTATCCTGTTTCAATGGTCAATATTAGCATTAATGGTGGGTCAACGAGATATCAAGTCTACTGATGTAATACAGCATACATCAATGAATGCAATCACTTTGAGCTACATTTATAATACAAAAGTGTTAAATATCAATCAAGCCTTCCAATGTAACTTCTTCTTTACAAGAAAATATAGAGAATAAAGAAATATGTCCATCAGACAAACTAACTTAACCAAAGACTGTAATAACAGTTGAAGAACACGATATAATAATAAAAGGGTCTACCTAACAAGGTATAAATATTTATGCTCCTAACTTAGGAGCAGCCAAATACATAAACCAATTAATAACAAAATTAAAGAAACTCATTGATAATAATACAATAATAGTAGAGGACTTTAACTGAGTAGAGGTCATTCACAGCAATGGACAGATCAAGCAAGCTAAAGATCAACAAGGAAACAAGGGCTTTGAATGACACACTGTACCAGGGACTTAACAGACATATTCAGAACTTTTCATCCTAAAGTAGCAGAATACACATTCTTCTCAAGTGCACATGGAACACTCTCCAGAGTAGATCACATACTGGGTCACAAATCAGTTTTCAACTGGTACAAAAGATTGAGATCATACCATGCGTATTTTTAGACCACAATGCTATAAACTTGAAGTCAACCACAAGAAAAAATTTGGAAGGATCACCAATACATGGAGGTTAAAGAACATCCTACTGAATAATGAATAGGCCAACCAGGAAATTAAAGAAGAATCTAAAAAAATACATGGAAACAAATGAAAATGAAAACATGACAGTTCAAAATCTTTGGGATGCAGCAAAGGCAATCCTAAGAGGGAAGAATATAGCAATACAAGTCTTTCTCAAGAAACAAGAAAAGTCTTAAATACACAGAAGTCTTAAATACCTTACACCTAAAAGAGCTGGGAAAAGAACAGCAAATAAAGCCTAAATCCAGCAGGAGAAGAGAAATAATAAAGATGAGAATAGAAATCAATAATGTAGAAATTAAAAAAAAAAGAAAACAGTAGAAAAGATCAATGAAACTAGGAGCTGGTTCTCTGAAAGAATTAATTAGATAAACCCCTAGAACAAGATTTACCAAAAAAAAAAAGAGAAGGGACCCAAATAAATAAAATCACGAATGAAAAAGGGAAGATCATAATCAATGTCAAAGAAATACAAACAATTCCAAGAGAATACTGTGAACAATTATATGCCAACACATTAGGCAATCTGGAAGAAATGAATAAATTCAGTCAAGAAATGGCAGAAGAGGGCAGACCGGGTGGTTCAGCGATTTAACACCACCTTTGGCCCGGGGTGTGATCCTGGAGACCCTGGATCGAGTCCCACTTCGGGCTCCCTGCATGGAGCCTGCTTCTCCCTCTGCCTGTGTCTCTGCTTCTCTCTCTCTGTCTCTAATAAACAAATCTTTTAAAAAAAAAAAAAAGAAAGAAAAGAAAAAGAAATGGCAGAAGAGATGAACAGACATTTCTCCAAAGACAGGCAAATGGCCAACAGACACATGAAAACATGCTCAATGTCACCTGGCATCAGGGAAATACAAATCAAACTACAAAGAAATGCCACCTCATATCAATCAGAATGGTGAAAATTAACTCAGGAAACCATAGATGTTGGTGAAGATGTGGTGAAAGGGGAACCCTCTTACAATATTGGTGGGAGGGCAAACTGGTGCAGCCACATTGGAAAACAGCATGGAGTTTCCTCAGAAAGTTAAAAATAGAGCTATTCTATGACTAGCAATTGTACTACTAGGTATTTATCCAAAGAATACAAAAATTCTGATTCAAAGGGGCATATGCACCCCAATGTTTACAGCAGCTATGTCCACAGAGCCAATACTATGGAAAGAGCCCAGATGTTCATCAACAGATGAATAAAGATGTATATACACACAATGGAATATTATACAGCCATCAAAAAGAATGAAATTTTACCATTTGCAATGACATGGGTGGAACTAGAGGGTATTAAGCTTACTGAAATGCCAGAGAAAGACAGATACTACATATGATTTCACTCGTATGTTGAGTTGAAGAAACAAAATAGATGAATATAGGGGAAGGGAGGGAAAAGTAAAATAATATGAAAACAGAGAGGGAGGCAAACCATAAGAGACCCTTAAATCTAGGAAACAAACTGAGGGTTCCTAGAGGGGAGGTGGGATATTGTGCAAAGCTGGCCTCATTAAACAAATCAGTATCATTTTTTTTTAATTACTAGACTTAACAGACATAACCAGGTGAAATGTGAGATTAATCAGTTTTAATGGTCATTTGTAGGCTAATTCAGGAAATACAAGTATGTTCTGGGTATTAGATGAGATGAAGATTTACTGTAAACTAGAGATTCTTGTCCAGAAAAAAGACAGGTTATAAAACAGTCTGATCTCTCTATATATACAGTATGATACCATTCAGGTTAAAATGAATATATATACATGGAAAGCTCAAGTATTATGGTGTTAGTGCTGAGGCTATAATGGAAATATATTTTACTTTCTTTTTATTTCTCCCAATTTTCTCATTTTCTACAATGCATGGATAGTGTTTCTATAATAATAAATGATTACTCTTGAAATGAATCTGAACATGCATTTCATTGGGGCATTAGGGCCTTATGCTTAACATCTGTGTTGATTTAAAAACTGATAAATGCTTTCAGAGAGATGCAAAAAACCATCCAAAACTTTGTTTTGGAACCAAGAGTAGTCAAAGTTACTCGTTACAGGAAACAAGAAAAGCTGCTTTTCTTTAGGTAGTTATGAAAGATGAACAAAAAGTCTAGAACTGCACTATCCAATAGAGTAGCTACTAGCCATGTGTGGCCATTTAAGCTTAAATGAATTAAAATTAAATAAAATCTAAGATTCAATTTTTTAGTCACACCAGCCACATTTCAAGTGTTCAAAAGCCATACGTGACTAGCAGCTGTATTACTTACATGGTCAGGCAGGTATGAGGTTAGATATCAAGAATTAGGTGTTAGGTATGTGGTTAGTATATCACACTGTATAGTGCAGATACAGGACATTGCCATCACTCCACAATGTCCCACTGGAGAGAGCTAAAGAGGTGGATGTAGGTGTGTCTCCTCTCATCACCACCACCAGTACACCACTCACTCCATCGCTGCCTTCCATCCCTGGAACACCAACACCAGTTTATAGGTTCCCAAGGGGAAAATGCTTCCACCAGATTCCAGGGAAGCTGTGTGAATGGTCAATTCTCCATGGTGGTTCTGTACCTCTTATTTCAGCTTTGGTTCCAGGCTATGTATTCAAGTATGTCTGTAGAGCAAACAGCCTTAGAGTATCTCCCTCCAGGGTAGAAGGCAGATTTGTTTCCTGTCCAGCATCACAAAGACAATGTCTAACCACCTCCTCCCACCCCACCCCACCCCACACACCCCCAGCTAAAGGCTGGGCAGGTTTGCAAACAACCCTCTTATAAGGCCAGAGATTTCCTAACTTGAGGTTCCAGCTATAAGGTAAATCCACTGTGCATCCAGCATTCCCTGGGGCCCGCTTCCACATTACTTTCATAGCACTTGGGGGACACAGGAACCAATGTGAATATGACATTCAAGCTGCCTGCTGTGCTTTGCCTTTGACCCAGAAGCTCTGTGTCCTCTGCCATCATCTATGAAACTCTGTGAGACTAACTTACTAGTTTATAAGTAAAACAGAGTAGCATACTCCCCACAGTTTTTAAAAGTTAATACCATCACCTGGCTCCTTTGAGCTCCTCATGCCACAGAAACAAGAATTTTGTCAGGAACTAAGGGAATCTCTGGGGCATCTCTTAGGACTCATGAACAACAGGCAAAAGTTAAGGGCAGAGTGCAGGAGGGCCCCCTACTGACTCAACTCTTCACTGTCAGACTAGATCACCCGCCTGGTAAGGAATCATCATAACAGGCATTTACTGAGCACAAAGGAAATGTGACCTGCCTGGTAGAAGAAAGTTATAAATACCAACTACAACCGGATAACCAGGTGCAAACAAGGGTAGTTCTATATTATCTTTCCTCTCTCTCCTCCAACTACTTACATAGATAAGTAACCTTCTAATCTCATCCTCAGGTACAGGATTTTTAAAGGAATGGAGTGAATGAATATCGCCACCCCCCACCCCCGCCGCATGAGTAGTGGCTGTAACAGATTAAGCAGAAGCAAATGTTTTGTTTATATTATTGTTTGTAAAAATAACTATTGGTATAAAGGTGTATACAGATGCTGAATATCCAGAGAGGTAGACTGTGCTGTGAATACTTGGTCTAAGCAGGGGCTAGAAGCCCCGGCATCACACTTCTCAGACTCCCTGTCTGAATGAACTCCACCAAGGAGAGGCACTTATGCAAGATTTAGAATACAAAAAAGGAGAGACTATGATTCCTCTGTGGCAGCAGCTGACAGACACAAGGGCATACAGCAAACTTCGAGTCTGCAGCAGCTTCCAAGCGGGCTCCTGGGAAACATTCACTTTAATGCAGCAGCAGCTCAGGTCACTCGAAGCAGTGTCTTGTGAGGCCAGCGCTTTTCAATTTCCTTAAAGCCAGAAGCAGTTCTCTCTGACTTTCACTACCGCAGGCCCTTCAATGGCTTTGTAAGCATTTAGTTAATTTACTTTATTAAATCCACTCTTGCTAAAATACCCAGGGTAGTTTCTGTTTTCCTGACACAGATGGGTAGGATTTAGTCAGGTGAAGATTACAGCGGGGAAGAGAAGCAGTGCACAATATATGGAGGTAGCAAGAGAAAAAAAAGTTGAACAAGTGCATCAGAGCTATACTATGCAGGCTCTTTCTTGGGTCCAGGACTTCATTCTACTAATTCTCCCACCCAACAAATGTTTACCTAGCAATTATTACACGCCAGGCTCTATTCTTATATTCGGAAGAAAAACAAAGAAAACAGCCTAAGCAGGTTGGCGTGGGACTGAGAGGGGAAGGATCAGAAGCAAAGGTCTGATCTAGTAAATGATAGTAAGTGGTCCTGGGAAATTGCAAGCAGCTCAAGCCACTCTGCCGGAAGCTCTCTGATCAGAGAACTAAGAGAGTAGACAGAGACCACAGAGCTAGGGAGGAGCTTGGGCTCAGGGCATTGAGGGAATAGCAAGAAGGCTGGCATGGCTGGACTGAAGCGCTGAACATCACAAAGGGCTTTGGAGGCAAGAGGAAGGACGTCGGCTTTTATTCTGAGTGAGATGGGAACCCCTGGAAGTTCAAGTAAAACAGTGACACGATCTCATCTATTGGGCTGCTGTGCAAAGAAAAGCCAAGAGAGGGAGGGACCAGGAAAAGCACTTAGATCACTGAAATAATATTAGGAACATATGTCAATGACATGGACCAAGGCATAGCAGCCTAAGTGGTGAAAAGCAGTCACATTCTAGATATATTCAAAAAGAAAATTTGCTTGGGAACAAAATGTGGAGAGAGGAGAAAAAACAGAACAGGAGAGTAAGAGGAGACGCCCAGGTTTTTGGCCTGAGCCAATCATAGAGTTGCCATTAACTGACAGTATAGGGTGAAGTTAACAGATTCGGCCGAAAAACTCAGGAATTCAGTTTTTGACGTTAAGTTCAAGATTCTTATTACACATCCAAATTGGTGTGTTGAGTAAGAAGTAATGGAGAGGGATCCCTGGGTGGCACAGCGGTTTAGTGCCTGCCTTTGGCTCAGGGCGCGATCCTGGAGACCCAGGATCGAATCCCATGTCGGGCTCCCAGTGCCTGGAGCCTGCTTCTCCCTCTGCCTGTGTCTCTACCTCTCTCTCTCTCTCTCTCTCTCTGTGTGTGTGTTTGTGTGTGACTATCGTAAATATATAAAAATTAAAAAAAAAAAAAAAGAAGTAATGGAGAGCCACTATAAGCTTCTGAGAAGAGAGTAGCTGGAAGAGAAGTATACTTCAGAGACTAAGCTAGTTAATGTCAGATAAATTGGGCAGGGGAGGCAGAGTAAGGGGTACACCGGCAGCTGGCACTAGAGGGGGAGAAAACTAGCGGCAGTGTTCAAAAGGACAACCTGAACTTTGGAGGGAGGCAATGAAAACGGACCAGGACAGAGGCTCTCAATAGGCTGAACACCACCCAATGGATGTATGGAAATCTGTGGAAATATTTTTGTAATTGAGATGGTTGGAAGGCAACCAACTACTAGCAACACACAGGTGGGGTCAATGGTGTTACATCTCCAGCAATGCTTAGGGTAAATCCCATGCCAAAAAAAAAAAAAAGGTCTCTACTTCCTTTCAAATGACTCACCAGACCTCCATAGTTGTGAAAAATCTAATTACAATGATCTGAACCTAGATTCCAACTTCATTTTGCTAATTTTCTGTACAAGTTTAGCATATGCTGAATTTTCCAGGAAAGCAGCTACCATGTAGAGTAAGAGAACACGCTCTTTTATGCATAACTTTCTCCAAGAAAGTGTCATCATTTTGAAAAACAGAAATAATGTTGTTTTCTAGTATTAAGTCACCAGCAAGATATCTGTATCTGTGTTACATGGTATGACCTACAAACACATTACAGGAGGGATTCAATGTGCTTTTGGTAGACTTAAATATTAAGTTAATAGACATAAAATGGAGAATTCTTATGAGTCAAAGCTGTTTTAAAATTATTAATCATTCTATATATTGTTAATTTTTATAGTATAAGGGCAAGGTATCTAGCAATTAATTTTTTGAAATTGAACTTGTTTTTGTTTTTTTTTTTGTTTTTTTTTGGAGGGGGTGTGGGGTTGCCTGCCATTTTAAAATCTTACTCTGAGATTGTCACCAGAGGTCCAGCACACCTCTCTTGGCCACTCTTAGTACCATTTCTGCTTCTAACCCATCCTCTGTTCCTACTGTCACTTAAAGGGTATAGTCACCAAGGTTTTGAGACAGAACGTGAACCTCAACAAGATGTAGAATTTCAAGGCAGGAATTTTCTATGACTATTCATCTCTATTCTTCCCAAGTTACAACATGGGAAATTTTTCTTTCTTAACACTTATAAACAAGACAGGACTCATTTGCCAGTACATTTTAACTTCTCCTTTTTCTAATTTGATAGTCCGTAATTGGTTAGTATGTTAGCCCCCTACTTCAATTAGGGTTATTTCCCTCTTTCTGTTATTATACCTAAATAAGCCTGGCTTATTTATTACTTCTTGTACGGAATAACCCCTAATCTATTCCTCTCTCAACTATAAACTTGTCCATTATAAGCAGGTGTGAGCAGTTCCTATTTCACTACCTTCCAATGCAGCAGTGCCTAAGCACTTTGTACAGAAATACAAACTATCTTAATATAAAAAAATCCTTTTTTTCTCTCACAGCTAGAGCAGAACACAGGCTTTTTAAATTATATATGTGAAATTATATTTATAAATCTGTGAATTTAACCCAGCAATAGTAAAAGGGATATTATAAAACACTGGCTAGGGGATCCCTGTGTGGCTCAGCGGTTTAGCGCCTGCCTTTGACCCAGGATCAAGTCCCACATCAGGCTCCCAGCATGGAGCCTGCTTCTCCCTCTGCCTGTGTCTCTGCCTCTCTCTCTATCATAAATAAATAAATAAATCTTTAAAAATAAATAAATAATAAATAAATAAATCTTTAAAAAAAAAAACACTGGCTGTAAGCATAAGGCATCAAGTCTGACATTACTGAAAATCACTGGATTTTAAGAGACAGATACTAGATGCTAAAAGGGTTTAAAAAAAAAAAGTTGAGCACAAGAGTACGCTGAATGAGAGAAGGTGCTGGAAGTGTCATTAGAATGTTCACGCCCCTGAGGGTGAAGGCAGAAAAAACGGCGGTGAAAAAAGGAGGGAGAGATTCTCAAATATTCATAAACAATAGCAACAGGACTATTCTTCAGATGCTATTGAAAGAACACTCAGAGAAATGCTGAGAAGATAGGATATTCTGAAAACAGCAAGGGCTGGAGAAGTGGGCTCCCTGTGAAGGAGGGCCATCAAAGGCACTGAGGCACCAAACCAAAGTCAGCTGTGGATTATGGCATTGAGGGAGAAAGAGGAAGACCAAAGATTCTTTCCTTGCCAGATATGAGAAGAGGCAGGACACACAGAAATTAAGGGTAGAAAGACTGACATTAGGAAGTAGTAGTGATGGGGGAACAGAGGGCTAGCTGAGGACAAAGCACAAGCATGGGGCAGCACAAGTCCTTGAAACAAGCAGAGGGACATTCCTCTAGGGACTCAACTACCTCACTGTTCATACTTTGCTAAGGGCAAAAGGCAATCTTAGCCTGACCCCCAGGTTCCTGTAAGTCTACTGTAACATATAAACCCCCTTTAGAAACTTCTTTTATCTCTAAACCCCCCAAGATACGTGTTGGCAATCATCCTCCAAGCACATGGCCCACCAATAAACATCAGAAGGGTCTCATGACTAAGGTTTTATTAGATAGTAATAAATGACCTTTTCTCAACAATAAATAGCTAACCTCCTCAAGGTCCTGGAAACCTAGTTTCCAAAATTCCTTAGATAGTACACTCTGAGGATGCCTGGGTGGCTCAGCAGTTGAGCAGTTCAGCTCAGGTTGAGCGGCTGCCTTCGGCTCAGGGCATGATCCTGGTAGAGGATTGAGTCCCACATCGGGCTCCCTGCATGGAGCCTGCTTCTCCCTCTGCCTGTGTCTCTCTGCCTTCTCTCTGTGTCTCTCATGAATAAATAAATTCTTTAAAAAAAAAAAAAAAAAGTACGCTATCTCCAAACCCCTCCCAACTCCCAGGTATATAATCAGCCACCCCCACAGGCCCTGGGCAGCAGCTCTTCCTGCCCACAGGTTCTGTTCCAGGGCTTTAATAAAACCACCAATCTACACCAAAGACATCTCAAGAATTCTTTCTTGGTCATCGGCTCCAGACCTTACCTATATACCTATATTCCAAAACTTCATCAGGAGTGTGAACTGAGGGTAGAAACTTTTAAGAACAGGAATAAGGAACATAAGAAAGTCAAGCATGCCTGGAGATGAAAGTTGGTTTTATTTAGAATGGCCATTTGGTTATTTGAGCTAACCAAAACCACAATTAAGAATAACTCTTTGTAAAAAAAAAAAAAAAAAAAAAAAGAATAACTCTTTGTGGGGAACACCTTCTGTGGGACAGGACAGGTTGGGAAAAGGCCTAGAAGATGGCAGTGGAGGGCCTAGAACACCAGGAGCCAAGTTACCGGAAGCCTGGCTCCTGGTGACACAGCTGCCACAGGAGAGTCAAACCACACACATGATAAAGAACCAGCATCCAGGGGATCGCTGGGTGGCTCAGCAGTTTAGCGCCTGCCTTTGGCCCAGGGCGTGATCCTGGAGACCAGGGATCAAGTCCCACATCGGGGTCCCTGCATGGAACCTGCTTCTCCCTCTCCCTGTGTCTCTGCCTCTCTCTCTGTCTCTCATGAATGAATGAATGAATGAATAAATAAATAAATAAATAAATAAATAAATAAATAAATAAATCTATCTTTAAAAAAAGAAGAACCAGCATCCAGAACACATAAACAACTCTTATAACTCACCAGTATAAAGTCAAATAACCCAATGTTAAAGGCCAAGGATCTGAATAGACATTTCTCCAAAGAAGATTCACAAATGGCCAGTAAGTACATGTAAACGGAGTCAACAATGTTTGTCATTAAGGGAAATGCAAATGTAAATCAAAATCACTATAAAATAACCATTTGACACCCACTAGGATGGCTATAAAAAAAAGATGGAAAACAACAAATGTTATTAGCAGGTTGTGAAGAAACTGGGACCCTGGTACACTGCAGGTAGGAACATAAAATATAATAGTACAGCCACTTTGGAAAACAGTTTTGCAATCCCTCAAATGATTTAAACATAGTTACCAGGACCCTCAAATTCCACTCATAGGTACATAACCAAAGCACATAAAAACATGTCCACATGAACATTTATACATATAATGATGTTCATAGAAGTATCATTCATAATATCCTGATGGACAAGAACAAAATAGAATATATCTACACGTAGAATGGGGAATATCTGGGATGCCTCAGTGGCTCAGCAGTTGAGTATCTGCCTTTGACTCAGGGCGCGATGCATGGGTCCAGAATCGAGTCTCACATCAGGCTCCCTGCATGGAACCTGCTTCTGCCTCTGCCTGTGTCTCTGCTTCTCTCTGTGTGTCTCTCATGAATAAATAAAATCTTTAAAAAAAAAAAAAAAGGGATATCTACACATATCTACACATAAAAAGGAATGTAATATTAACATATATCACATGGATGTACCTTGAAAACATGCTAAATGAGAGAAGCTAGACACAAAAAGCCACATAATGCATGAACATCCCCGTTAGGGGAATTTATAGAGGTAGTAAGTAGATTAATGGTGGTTTATGGCAGGGAGAAGAAGGAAGAATGAAGATTCACTGTTAATGGGTACATGACTTCTTTCACGGGAACAAAAATATTATAAACTCAGACTGTGATAGTTTGCACAGCCCTATGAATATATTAAAACTCATTCAACTATACATTTTAAATGTGGGAGCTGTAGGATAGGTAAATTATATTTCAATAAAGCTATTTAAAAATACCATCTTGGCATGCGTGGGTGGTTCAGTCGGTGAAGCATCTGCCTTCAACTCAGGTCATGATCCGTGGCTCCTGGGATTGAGCCAGGGCATCAACCTCAGCAGGGAGCCTGCTTCTTCCTCTGCCTCTCCCCCAACTTGTGCTTTCTCTCTCTCTCTCAAATAAATAAAATAAAAATACCATCTTATTTGTACCCATGGGATTTTAATTTATGGAAGTGACGGAGTGGCAGCCAACCTGGAGAGGTCAATGCCAACAAAAGAAGAATATACTACCTACATTTCCCAAGACAAGGGGACACCCACACCACACAGGGTGACAGAGGAGCAGCAGGATTGTTCAGGAGGCAAAAAGAAGAGCAAGGGGAAAACCTAGGCCAGATATTTTATTGAAGTCTCTGCAGGAAAGGCAAGGCAAGACAGGGTAAACAATGGGATTGGCTTGTTTGAATAATTCAAACTATAGCACGTTCTTTTTTTTTTTTTTTTTTTTTTAATTTTTATTTATGATAGTCACAGAGAGAGAGAGAGAGAGGCAGAGACACAGGCAGAGGGAGAAGCAGGCTCCATGCCCTGGGAGCCCGACGTGGGATTCGATCCCGGGTCTCCAGGATCGCGCCCTGGGCCAAAGGCAGGCGCTAAACCGCTGCGCCACCCAGGGATCCCTATAGCACGTTCTTTAGTCGTCTGGTACCTGGCCCTGGGATAATGTAGAGCACGGAAAATATTGGCATGGTGTGTGAGTTAGATAAGGAGGTAACTGAAGGCTGCAGATTCAGGATTGGTTGATTAGTATATGAAAGGTATATTCTAGGCAAGCTGTTATCTTTAGGAATTAGCTAGCCCTGGGAGGGATGATTTCTTCTCAGGTCTGTAAGGCCCCCAAAAGCCAGAGCATCAAGAATACAGAAGATAAGAAAATATAGTTAATATAACTGGCCCTGTGATGAATGGATGCCAAATAGACAAATACAGAATCTAAGGAAACAAAACAAATATATACAACAGAAAATCACAGGCTGATTCTAAAATCTATATGGAAATGCAAAGGACCCAGAAAAGCGGAAACTATCTTGTAAATTTAAAAAACCAAGACAGAGGGCAGCCCCGGTGGCGCAGTGGTTTAGCGCTGCCTGTAGCCCGGGATGTGATCCTGGAGACCCAGAATCGAGTCCCGCGTCGGGCTTCCTGCATGGAGCCTGCATCCCCCTCTGCCTGTGTCTCTGCCTCTGTCTTGCTCTCTCTGAATAAATAAATAAATAAATCTTAAAAAAAAAAAAAAAAAAAAAAACCAAGACAGAGAACTTATACTGCAAAACTTTAGACTTATTACAAAGCTACAGTTATCAAGACAATGTGATATTGGCATAAGGACAGACAAATAGAACAGAATAAGGAGTCCTAAAACGGGCCTACTCATAGACAGATGACTGATATTTTACAAAGGCCTAAAGTAATTCAAAGATAAAAGAAAATTCTTTTCAACAAAAGGTGCTAAAAGACCTGAATATCCACATGGGGGACAAGGGAAGGAATGAATATTGACCTTTATCTCACACCATTCATAAAAATCAATTCAAGATGAAATCAAAGACCTAAACATAGTAGTTAAAACTATAAATGAAGCTTCCAGAAAAAAAAAAAAAAAAACACAGAGTATCTTTGTGACCTTCAAGTCGGCAAAGATCTCTTAATATAAATTAATTAATTAATTAAATAACACTAAACAAACCAAAAAAAAAAAAAAACTAAAAAGAACAAAATGCACTAACCATTAAAAAGAAAAAGATAACTGGACTTCACTCAAATTTAAAACTTCAAAAGATACCATCAAGGAAATGAAAAAAGGAAGCCACACATTAGGAGAAAATATTCACAATGCATATTGGGCCAAAGACTCATTTCAACAAGATAGGAGGAACTCCTACAAATCAACAATATAAAGTCAAACAACCTAATTTGGGCAATATACATTTCACAAATAGAACCGCCAATGTGCACATGAAAAGACGTACCTCATCATCAGTAGTCATCAACAAAATTCAAGTTTAAACCACAATACCACATGGCACTCACTAGAACGGCTAAAATTAAAAAGACTTTCAATACCACAGGATGGTGAGACAATGTTCCAACAGGAACTTTCAAAAATTGTCAATCCAAGTATAAAATAGTGCAGCCACACTGAAAATAGATAGGGAGTTTCTTACAAGGGCAAAATATATACCTACCTAGCAATTCCCACTTCGGGATGTACCTAAACAAACTGAAGTATATGTTCATAACACAGTGTTGTATAAGAAGGTTCATGGAAGTTTTATTTCGTAATAGCCAAAAACTAAAAGCAACCCACTGTCTATCAACAGATTAAAAACTGTGGTACGCTCACACTATTATATAGTACTCTGCAATAAAAATAAATAAATTACTGATACATACTACAACATGGACGAATCTCAGAAACATTATGCTGAGTTTAAGAATCCACTTGCAAAAAAATACACATTATGATTCCATTCATATGAAATTCTAGAACAGGCAAAACTAACCTAGTGATGGCAACTAGAACTGTTTCCTGGCTCTGAGGGAGAGGCTACTGGCTAGAAATGGACGCAAATGAACTTACCAGGATGAGGAAAATGGCCGACACATTTCTTAATTTGGGTGGTGGAGAAAAGGTTTTTATTACATCCATCAATATATGCTGAATTTGTTTAACAGATTCACTCAAAATCATTACATTACATGTAAATTGTACCTTTAAATGGTAAAATTCATTGGCTGCATATCACAGCCATACAAAAGTTGCATAAAACAGAAACAACATTTAAATAAAATAAATACCTTTGTCCATCTGCAAAGCTTCACCCCAGAGTGGCTCCCAATCAACTGATAACCTGAACAGAAAAACAAGGAACACAAAATTGAATTGATTCAAAACCTCATATAAAAGGTGATTTTAAAACTTTAACAAAATCATTTTTTTCCTTAAATAATGGCAGGCAACAACCCAGTGGCAGAAAACATTAAAAGTTTAATTCACCAGGATGATAAAACATCCTAAAATGTATATGCATCTAATGACACAGATTGAAAATATATAAAGAAACAATAGGCTAATCCAAAATTACAGAGTAAGATTTTAACATCTTTCAGTATCTAACAGATCCCACAAAAACTCAATAGAGCTCTAAAACCTATGCAACACAGGAAACATGATCAAGAACACACAGTGCTGCATTCAACAACTACAGAATGTACATGCTTTTGGAGGACCCAAGGAAACTTTGTAAAAATAAGCCAAATGCTGGGCCATAAAGCAAAAAAAAAAAAAAAAGCAAGTAACAATATACTTCAAATGAACAACTGGGGAACTCTTATCAGTAATCTCTGAAAAAAAGATGAAGAATCAGATAGGCAAAAGGGATTAAAATAAAGAAATACTGCCCCAAGAAGAGAAAAATAAAATTCTAGGAATCATAACCTCACATGAATTCTCAGCACCATTTCCACAACCTAGTATTCAAATTTGTGAGACAAAGAAGACATGAAAAGCATGGAAAAGCCATGCCAAAGGAATCACATTTCCTTTTTTAATAAACTAGTAGAGCAAACAAGTAGAACATTCTGATTTCAGAAAGCATTTAATAAAGTTTCTCACAAGGCTTCAACTAATAAGCCACAATTATGAGTCTCTTGTACAAAAAGACTCTTGACTTGCAGACAAATGAGGCAAATGGAGAAATACAGTCTGGATGATAGCTTAAGTGGATCGGTGGCTGGTTAAACATCCATATTCACAGTATGATAGTTTATGAAACAATGTCAATTTGGATTACAAGTCTCTAGTGGCAATATTATAGGGCTTTGTCTTTTATCCTCTTCCACGTTTATGTAAACATCTTGCATATAAATAAAGTACTGTCTATCTATTTGAAGATGGAACTAGTGTAACTGAATAACTAATCTCAGATGCAGAATAAGCATTTAAAAGAATCCCAAAGAAAATTCTAGTTCTCCTGGATTCCTACATTATATGTTGTTCATACCATTATCATAGAAATCACACTGTTTTATTGGTTCCTTATATCCTTCTCTTCCAACATATATAGGGTTTTACAAATTTTGCGTTTATGTAGGTATGAAGAAAACTGCAAAGTACAGGATGGATAGACCTGTGGCTGACCACAATGCCAAGATAAGCCAAAATATGCAGGTGCTAAAAATCACAGCACACAATTCTGTTCTAACCAAGATTAAGTAACAGAGGATTTACTCTCCCACCTGAAATGCCAAAAATGGGACAAAATACATGAACCAGTAGTTTCCAAGACATGAAACATCAGGCAAGAAGGGACAGTAATCTCAGGGAAATGGGAAACACACAAGGTGAGCCCTACCATTACCAGAGCTTACTGCCTTAAAAGTTTCCAGGCCATGCAGCAGGAAGAGGCAATTCAAGCACAGTAGTATTCTCTCTGAGCTGAGGACATGGGAGCAAGAGTCCAAGGGAGCCCACATGGCTAGAGCTTGCAGAGAGTCAAACGCTACACAGAAATTAAACTCAAGAATCCGCAGAAGACTCCTAGAAATATCTAGTTGAGTACTGCTTAGTACATGCATATGTGAGAGAAAAACTCACCAAGAATGGGAAAGAACCATCTGAAAGGTCTAGAGGCACGCCTGGTGCTCACAGCCTGCTGGGAACTGTGCCTGTTCATACCAGTCAGAAGCTTAAGATTCACAAGGCACTGAGCAGAGTACACAGAAGTGTTTTGCCCCAAGAGTCAGAAATAATTAGCCATATACTGAATCAGCAGCTCTGGTCTCACTTAACAAGTCATAGAAGCCAGATTAAAAGGCTCAAACTGTTTCCAAGTAACTGCTCTTCATCCTAAAACAAAGCTTAAGAATGTTTATAGGAATACAAAAATATCTAGCACCCAGTAAGCTAAAATTAGATCTGGCATCCAATCACAGATTACCAAGCATGCAACATGATCAATGAGGAAATTACCCAGCAACCAAACTGATCCAGACATGATGTAGATGTTGGAAGTACATTACAACAGTTGTAATTTGTAGGCTCAAAAAGTCAAGTAGAGACATGGAGACTATAAAAAGACCCAAACTCATATTCTACAGATGAAAACTATAGATGTCTAAGCTGAAAAACACACTGGGTAGAATTAATAGAAGATCAGACATTAAAGAAGAAAAGATTACTAAATTATACCTGAAAACATAGCCACAGAAGCTGTGCAAAAATGAAAAGTAGAACAGAAAAAAAGAATTTTAAACAATGAAAAGAGCACCAGTGAGCTATAGGTCAGATTCATGTCACTGAAGTCTCCAAGGAAGAGGACAGAGAGGCAGTGACAGAAAAACATTTGAATAAATAATGGCCAAAATTTGTCCAAATTTGATTCGAACTATAAATCCACAAAACCAAGAAGCCAACAAATCTCAAGTCAAGCAACATGAAGAAAACTACATTGAAACACATTATAACTAACTTGCTCAAAATCAGTAATTAAGAGAAGATCTGAAAGGCAGCCAGGGGGTAAAAACATTACATTCAAAGGAACAAATGAAAGCTGAGAACACAAGCATCATCAGAAGCAATGGGGTCAAGTAGACAGTGGAACAACTGTAAAGTGCCAAAAGAAAAAAAAGTTGTCAACTGACAATTCCACATCCATCAAACAACATCCTTCAAAAATGAAGGCAAAATAAAGCCTTTTTCAGATACACAATAGCTGAAATAATTCACCAAAAACCCCACACTACACGAAATGCTAAACAAAGCCCTTCAGGCAGAAGGAAAAGCTTGCCAGAGAGAACACAGATCTATGCAAAGGAATAAAAAGCACCAAAAGTGCTAAGTCCATACGCAAAATCTTTACTAATCATTTAAATGTTTAAGAGATCATTGACTATTCAAACTAAAATAACAATGTAGTGTAGGTTTATAACATATGTAAAAGTAAAACATATAACCTTTGCTTAGAAGTTGGCAAGGGGAAAACAGATGTACTACTGAAGTTTCTTCTGTATACGAAGTGGTATAAGATCTCAAAGATACACTGTGATATGATTCAGAGATAGAGTGTAAAACCTCAAACCACGAAATAAGAACACAGTGGTATAACTAATAAGCCAATAAGGATGTAAAATTGAATCATAAACAATCTAAAGAAGGTAGAAAACAGGAATATAAGAAATCAAAGTACACAAGACGAGTAGAAAATAAGCAGCTAAATTAAAGGTTTAAACCTAGCAAAAAATCATTCTAAATGGTCTGAACATACTAAAAAGATTACACACACACATATATATTATACACACACACACATGCATATATACATATGATCTGAATACTCCTGTCTGACTGATGCCTGATGGCTCCTTCAAGGAGATGCTGTATCATGTTTCTCTGCATTGCCAGAACTATCACATCAAAGGTTCTCAAGAAATACAGAATGACGGGAGTGATGGCAAGAAGTTAATATACTGACTCCCAACTGACCAGTCTTTCTTCTACAGGAAATCAATATTGTTATTTGTTCTCAAGTTATAGTCTCCTTAGTAAGCTATGCCCACAAAACCCCAGATACACTTCTACATAAAACATTTCTAATTGACCCAGCCTAGTATCAATGTAAGCTTTTCTCTGCTTTTAACAATTTCCCCTTCATGAACAATGATTTGTAAAGAAGCCTATGATGGCATTTTCCACTTGCATACCTGAACTGAACTGATAACATCCCAATAAACCAAGCAGAGGGGAAATGTGCTGGCCAGCAGCCAACACACAAGTGACCCACAGGAATAAGAGGGGCTCCTGCAACAGCAACAGAGTGACACAGCTGCTGGGTTAACCACAGGACAGCACAGTAAACACAGGAAACCTTCTTTCCTCTTTGCAATCCCTATTCTAGGCTTCCTCATTTAGGTATTCCATTAAAAGGCTTAAAGGGTAGTACTGTGATAGCACTTCTTGAGGATTTTCACCTTGTTTAGTGAGGGCTTCTCGGAGAGCAGGGGTTATCATAGTTCTTCTTTCACTGTCTTCATTCTTCACAGTGTTCCTGACCAAACTACTTTTCTCCTCCTGTTCCTCCTTTTCTCTCTGTATTAAAATTAAAAGAACAAAATTCAGAACTGGCAGTGAGCAATGAGCGTAACAGCACACCAACTACGAACACAGGGCATGGATGGGAGGGCTCACCACGCCACCCTGGCCAACAACCCAGTCTCCTCCAAAGTGATTACGTTCCCAGTCACACAATGATCGGAAGACCTGCCAGTCTTATTTTTCTTATCTCTTTCCAAAAACGTAACTACACAGTCAAACACATGCACCCACAAAACGTAAATCAACAATCCACTTATCTAGATGTCAATTATTTTTAGCAATCTGAGTACAGACAGCTGCCAAAATTCATCAAGTTATTTCTCTGAATTTCAATTTCCTCACCTGAAAAAAGAGGAAAGTAGCATCTGGGAGCAGGAAGATTAAGATTAAAAGATTAAAAGAAATAAATCACCAGGCACTATGCCTGATATAAAACTGAATTCAATAAAATGTAAGATTGCTGGTTATTATATCTGCAAACACCCAAAACAAGTCAAAATAGTGCTTGGAGCTGCTCAGACAACCATTTGACCAGAGACCAAATTACTCCTCCACCTGCCACCCCAATGGCTCCTTCTAGAAGATCTGGTGGGAAAAACATGTCTTCAGTGAAAAAAAGAAAATCTGAAGGATAGTATAACACTGACTGTGTTTCCTTTTGGCTTTGGCCCTAGAAAATTCAGCAGCACACGGATAACTCACATCATGCTTGTCTTGAATTCTCAGCAAGTGGCTTCATACTACATGATGACCTTCACCCTTTACACTCATTCCGTCCATTTATTTAAGATTGACTTATTTATTCATGAGAGATACAGAGAGAGAGGCAGAGACATAGGCAGAGGGAGAAGCAGGCTCCCTATAGGGAGCCTGATGTGGGACTTGATCCCAGGACCCCAGGATTGCACCCTGAGCTGAAGGTGGATGTTCAACCACTGAGCCACATTTCTTCCACTTTTTTAAATCTTACCATATATACGTTCTTTTTTTAAATTACCTCAATCTGCAAGGTGGTAGAATGCTAATCAATAATTCCAAGGCAATACACGTCTTTAGACATTTACACTTTAGAAGAGACACTAACCAGACCTTACTAAGAGCAATATAATTCAAGAATGCAATATAATTCTTAGAATTCTTACTAAGAATGCAATATAATTCACCTTGGCAGTGGCCCCACCACCAAGCCCATTTCTAATCCCCAGTCCCTAGTCAATCAGTAAGCAGACCTACAGTAAATCCTTTCTACCTAAAAGTGAAAACACCGGACAGATCACAGGATGCCTCAAATCTGCAGCCAACTAATACAGAAGGGAGAATGATCTGTGTTTGAAGCTGGACAAGTGACAGGGATTTACTGCATCATTCTGCCTGCTTTTGGGAATATTCAAAGTTCTCTATACAAAATAAATTTTAAAAAAATAAATTAAAAAAAAAAGAAATAGAAAAGTAAACCAATGAAATATGGAGTTAACTTCTCTACCTTCTCTGTGACTTTAAGGATTTGCTCCAAAATTGGAAGTCACTGAAAAAGTACTTTAGAGACTCACAGGTATCAAATGAGAAACAATAAACCCACAGTTAGTTCTATCTGTCCTAAAGTCAGCATACTTAATTACTAAATATAATCAAAATGCAAAGCTAATGAACAATTTTGCTTCTGGTAATACAATTCTCAGAACCAAAAATTGTATAAACAAACATCAATGATTTGTTCTCATCCATTATAAAAGTAATCAGTTTAATGCTGGGTATTTTATTAAAGACATTAAGTTTCAGCTATTCTTTTTTTAAGATTTTATTTATTTATTCATGAGAGACACAGAGAGAGGCAGAGACATTGGGAGAAAAAGGCTTCCGACTCAATCCCAGGCTACAACCTGAGCCAAAGGCAGACGCTCAACCATTGAACCATCCCGCCACCCAGCTACCCCTCAGTTACTCTTAAAATACCTAAAAACAGGGGCATCCAGGTGGCTTAGTTGGTAAAGCGTCCAACTCTTTGATTTCAGCTCAGGTCATGATCTCAGGGTCATGGGATCAAGTCCCACTCGGGCTCAGCGCTATGCATGAAGCCTGCTTGGGATTCTCTCTCCCTGTCCATTTGTCCCTACCCTCTCCACTCTCATCTCCCTCTTTCTCTCTCAAAAGAAAAAAAAAATTAAAATTAAAGAATCCTTTGGCTTCTTTTAAATCTATTTCAGACCTAAAACCAAAGACATGGGCTTAAAAAGGAAGTCTGTGATGGAGCAAGATGAATTGACCTTGACCGCATTTGTAGGTCTCTGAGGTAATTCCATAGCAAGTTACTAGAATTCTCCACTAATCACACAAGAATTGCCAGGAGGTGGCACTATCTGCTCTCAAAAACCTCTGTCACCACAAAACATCACCAGCTCATCTGCTTACCCTAAAGGCTACATAAATCCAAAACTGGACTCAGAGCTCCAGAGACACTCTCATGGTTATGAAAACAAATTCTGACCCTAGGAAATGAATACTCCTGAAAAGGATGATCGTGGAACACTGTCCATGTCCCATCACTAGAGAAGTGATCTATGATAAAATATGAGAGTAGCTACTCCATTTCAACCATTCAGATACAAAATTTATATGGGAAAACGATCAGAGGCCATGATGAAAAGTCTTGGGCATTCAGGACAAACATTTATCCTTGTCTCCACAGTGGTTTAGTCACCCACTTTCCATATGCAGCAGTTACTTCATTTCTGAGAAGAAAGGCAGTGGTTCCTAACGCTCCAAGGAAATTTAAAGCACCATTTAAATTCTAATTCTAACCTCCTGGGTACAGACACTATTCACTGTTTAACCCAGAATAAAATACTATATAACAAACAGATATATGTACAACTATTACACCACCTAAACATAAATCAATGAAAATTCCACATTTGGTCAACCTTGAATCCCCCCTTCCCCCATACGCCCCCGCTGGACAAAGAGCTTTAATTCCCACAGACTGGCTCACTCCATCCACCATGCCCTGGTTTCTCCTAAGGACAACTCCAAGAGCCAGACTAAACCATCTCCCTGTCTCCCAACTTGTAATTCCATCCCATCCCAACTCCCAAACCATCACACTGCCCTGAAAGAAAATACACGTCCTCTCCAAGCTGCTACTTCCGAACATGTAAAAAAAAAAAAAAAAGGAAATTGATTATAAACTAATGTCCTAGGCACTTAGGAAAATGACTATAAGTGAAAAGTCCTTTATAAACAAATAGGCCTATATTAATCTTACATAATCATGGGAGCAAAAAATGGTACCAATTTCCTTTTTAAAAAGATATCATGCAACATCACCTAATTCATCTTCATACCATCATCCCAGAAACCACAGTACCATTCCAATTAACACCTAGAAAATAAACAAGGCAAAAAAGTCATCCATTAAAGATTGTAAGGTAAAATTCCACCTGGCCAGGTAATTGCCAAACAAGTATATTGTCACAAATGAGCTCTTCATTACCAAAGCATACAGACATTCCTTCTGGGAAAAAGAATCCTTCTGATTATTTAAATCTATTTATTTTATTGATCCTTGTTTATCATCCAGTGATTCCATTCCTTATCAAGGCATGCAGAAAACAGTTGCCAGGTTCTCTAGAAAGGTCATCTTTCTATACAGCCAGCTTACCTAAACCTGGAAGCCTTGTTAGCACAAGGCAGGCATTCTGTAAATGTTTGGCCAAATAAATGAATGCCTCAAAACTTCCAGAAGGCTAATCCTGGCTCTAAAAAAGCAGAACTCACTTAGTTTGGTAACTGATTCTAGATCTGGCAACTTTCAATATTAAAAACTCTCCTTCAGGTATAAAAACTAAAAGTCCTGCTGCTGCAATTTAACACCGCTTCTGCAGATTCCTATTTCTTTAAGAAACGAACCCCCACGTACCACTTGCTTGTCACAGCTCAGTTTTTAAATGATGAGCTTTCAATGGGACTGAAAGTTTTTCTGTTTACTACTAGGCTTTAAGGATGCTTTCTGAACTTTCTGAAAAGCAGTTTCACCAGATGTGTCAAATGGTTTTCCTCTGACCCAGTGTTTCTATTTTGGGTAACCTGACTTAAGAAAATAATTCCAGGGGAGCCTGGGTGGCTTAGCAGTTGAGGGTCTGCCTTTGGCTCAGGGAGTGATCCCAGAGTCCTGGGATTGAGTCCAAATCGGGCCTCTTGCATGGAACCTGCTTCTCCCTCTGCCTAGGTCTCTGCCTCTCTCTCTGTTGTCTTTCATGAATAAATTATCAAGAAAGGAAAGGGGAAAGGAAAGGGGAAAGGAAAGGGGAAAGGAAAGGGGAAAGGAAAGGGGAAGGAAAAGGAAAGGAAAGGAAAAGGAAAAGGAAAAGGAAAAGGAAAGGAAAGGAAAGGAAAGGAAAGGAAAGGAAAGGAAAGGAAAGGAAAGGAAAGGAAAGGATTGCAGACAGAACTCACTATAGGGATCCCTGGGTGGCGCAGCGGTTTGGCGCCTGCCTTTGGCCCAGGGCGCGATCCTGGAGACCCGGGATCGAATCCCACGTCAGGCTCCCGGTGCATGGAGCCTGCTTCTCCCTCTGTCTATGTCTCTGCCTCTCTCTCTCTGTGTGTGACTATCATAAATAAATAAAAATTAAAAAAAAAAATAAAAAAAAAAAAAAGAACTCACTATAATAATGCTCCTGACTACACAAGCCATGGGTAGGACAGGTTGGTTTAAAGGCAGTGTCTTGGGGTTGAAGGGATGTGTTACTTGTGTTCCTGGGTGAATTAAACAGCCAAAGCCTTAAAAATAATAATGAAAGAAGAACAGCTTCATGTTATTCCACTGCAGTGCTATGCAACTTTATAATCAGAACTGGACACACTGAGATCCCTTTGTAAATTGAAATGCTTCTCTGGTGAGTAATTACCAAGCATTCACCATTTATTTCCGAAACTAATGATACTGATATCACTGTTTGTCTGCTTAACCGGAACATGCTGTGGGGAGTATTTAACAACATTTATTTACTGCAGGAAAAAAAGGAACATTCTGCTCTACAATTATAAATCAAAACCATGAGAAAAACAAAAAATACACAACCTAAGAACTGTGAGGCTCTTGCTGACTCCCTGTGCCTATCCAATCTCTTCAGATTCTCTCCTAGAAACCATTTCCCCTGGGGGGAGGGGTAAAACAAAGAGATGGAGCTGAGGCTTGACCCCACCCCTACCAGCTGGCCAGATAACCAACTTTGGACAAATTGTTTAACTTCTCTAAACCTGCTTCCTACCCTGTAAATGGTAAAATGGAGACAATAGTAGTATGGATATCAGGATCAATATGAGGATTGAATGAGATAATTCAATGTGTACTCTGATTTCTCCTAATACCCTGAAGTTATACAGGAATTACCCTCTTTCCCCACATCCTTAATCCATCCATCTTATTCAATCAAACCACATTGCTTCCCAATGCCTATGGTGAAAACTCACATCCCCGCAACAGAGAATAAAAAGGCCTCCAGTATCTTGCCCCTGCCTTCCTTCTCTATTTCACTCCACACTTCCCCACTCCTGCTTGAAGCTCTAGATAGGCCAAACAGTTCAGAGCTCCCCAAAACACCATGTCCCCTAGCATGCCACCCCTCCACTTCCACATCTGTCTTCCTAGCTTTCCAACGTTTCACATGTTAGCTCTCTCATTCTTGGACATCACTTCCACCCCTCAAAATCTCTTTAATCCCAGAATTACTGCCCTGGATCTTGCTACAGAGGAAGGGAGGCACACCACAGGGGTATACTAGTTGGACCAAACCCATCCCACTTGAAAATAATTTCTCATATGGTAACAGTTCACAGATATCAAGTACATACATGCCAGGGAATAAAATAGTGTGTAGGTGAATGAACTTCATCTTCATAACAACTTTAGAAGCATTACTTTTATTATCTCCCACTTTAGAGATGAGAAAACAAAAGGACAGAGAGTAAAGTAACTTGCCCACAGACACAGAGGCAGAGACCGTTTGACTCCATGAAAATCAGTGAGCATTACTCTAAAAGAAGTCATGTAATAGGAGTACTTTGGCCCAATACTCCTAGGTACTAGCACATCCTCTATAGTAACAACTCAGGCAATTTAGTGCAGCACCTGACAAAAATCAGGCAGAACTAGTAACTCAGGAATATGTATGAATGGACCCTAAGGAAAATGCCAAAAAATATGTGAAAAAGAAAAGCCAGGCAGTAGTAACATCCACTGAGTTTAGTAATTTATGTCCAATATAAAATGAAAATATAAGACATATTCCAAAATCCTGCCATAAGTTAAAGAAAAAAACTGATGGCTCATTTTCGTGTCATACTGAAGTTGGAAAAATATTTATTTTTGCTCCAAATCTAATGATTTCATGAGAAACTTTTTGTGAGAATCTAAAATATCATAAATCAACTCCTTAAAGTTCATAAAATCCAAAATCATTTCATTTCAAAAAATTATTTACAGAGATGTCCAAAATGTTTGTTCTCTCCAGTGTTGTCTAGTGGACAGAAAATGAAAAGCACAGAAAAAGCTAACCCACATTATTCCAAACTCTTACTATATACTTGGAACTTGCTAAAAATTAGATCTTAAGTGTTCTCAACACACACACGAACACACACACAAGGTAACTACATGAGGTGATGAATTTGTTAACTTGATTGTGTTAATCATTTTACAATGTCACATATCATTACATCATAAACCTTAAAAATCAGTGTATAAATACATACAATTTTTATTTGTCAATCATAACTCAATAAAGCTGGAGAAAAAATTATTCCCAACTCTTCACTCACAACAAATAAAGTTTTAAATACCTTCTCTAAATCTTATGGAAAAATCTAGAAATCTATCTAAATCAGGTATCTAATGAACTGAAATCTATCCTGTTTTAAGACAGTTTTGCCCCTGAAAAATTACTCAGATTCTTCATTAAAAGTCATAAGATTACACATATGCTTTGACCCAGTGTATCAATGTGAGGAAAATACAACCTAAGAAATATTCATACATTTTTAAAAATAAAAAAGGTCTCAGACCAGTGCCAATTCTAACAGCAGAAAACCTGCAACAGGGGCAGCCAGGGTGGGTCAGAGGTTTAGCGCCGCCTTCAGCCCAGGGCGTGATCCTGGAGACTTGGGATCGAGCCCCACATCAGGCTCCCTGCATGGAGCTTGCTTCTCCCTCTGCCTGTGTCTCTGCCTGTCTCTGTCTCTCATGAATAAATAAATAAAATCTTAAAAAAAAAAGAAAAAGAAAACCTGAAATAGACTGGCTGGCCAGCTGTAGTAAAGTGTATAAACAAGTTTAAAATGTCTAAGCAAATCTCTCATTTTGACGAGTGTCAGGCTGAGATCATTGACGCATCCTCAAGTACGTGTTCTCATCTGACTCACACCTGTGAAGAAGGCAGAGGGCACAGCCCTTGTTCTCAGACAAGGGGATTAAAGCTGGGGAGGGTTAATCTGTGCCTCAGATCACTGAGTTACACACTGCTGGGCCAAGCCCTGAACCCACATTCCACATACTTGTCATTCTTAATAGCTCCTCTGCCAGGGCTTCTGAAATACAAAGCTACTAAAAATGACAGAAACTATACATGCAAGTATTCGGAAATAAGTAACAAAAATGCTGCAACAGGAAAGACAGCAATTTTAAATCGGGAAAATAATTTTGGATATTATAAATGCTTAGAGTTTTACACTCAACCAAGAATTTTTTTGGTTATGAGCTTTACAAAAGCAGCCAAACCACGTAATATAAAAATGGATACAGTGCCCTTGCCTGAAGGGAGGTCTGGCCTTTGTCCCCAGTTTTTGGAAAGTAACGTCTAAACCCTTGGAATTTCCTGAGTGACAGCAGTGTCTGTTATTCACGGTGGACTCTTTAGACCACACTAGACTGGAAGGTGCTGGAGACCAAGTTCAATCACGCAGATAGATAGATAGATAGATAGATAGATAGATAGATAGATAGATAAAAATAAATAAATAAATAAATAAATAAATGAATGAATGAATGAATGAAATCACACAGGCAGTCAATCAGTCATGGTTAAATAATGAAGCCCCAGTATAAACTGGACACTGAACCTCAGGTAAGCCTCCCAGGTTAGCAATATCCATGTCTACTGTCACATATCAATGCTGAGAGGGCGACACATTCTGCGAATGAATGAAGGCCTCCTAGACTCTGTTCTATGCATCTCTTCCTTTGGCGATTTTCTGTACCCCTTCCCAGCAACAAAAACTAGGAGGATAACAGCTTTCAGGGAGTTCTAGAACTCCCTGAACTCAAAGTTCTATGAGTCTTTCTAGTAAATTATCAAAGCTGAGGGTGGTTTTCAGAAGCCCTCTCACCCAAAACTTGCAATGGGTGGCAATCATGGGGACTATGCCCTCAGACCTTGTAATTTATCTACTACCAGGTAGACAGAAAGAGATGGTTCAAAGGAAAGAAAACGTGTTCAATCTGACTCAAAATGAAAGAAATACAAATTAAAATCAGGTTATTATTTTTCACTTTTCAGGCTGGCAAGACTTCAAAGACTGATAACACCGGTGGGTCAGCAAAGATAAAGAGAAATCTCATCTCTCAATAGATAACAACAGATAAAAATGACTTCAATTTTTTATACGGCAATTTGGAAATATCTATTAAAACTATAAAATCCCCTTTGATACAGAAATTTCCATGTTATGAACTTAATTCTTGAGATAAATTTATACCAGTAGCAAAAAAATATAAGAACAAGGGTATTAAAACACCTAAATATTAATCAACAGAAGCCAACCACATCATAAGACATAGTCCTAGTCCACTACATAAACACTAGAATGGAGTGGGTAGATCTGTATGACAGCACTGGAAAGCTGTCATACTAGATGGAAAAAAAGCAGTCTGTAGACTTGGGAATACAAAAAGATCCATCTGTGTAGCCAGAAAAATAAAGTTAGACCAAAGTGCAGGTGTGTTCGTAAAGGTAGTAAAAACACTTGGGAGAATATTTCCAAACTATAAACTGTGGTTTCCTATGAAAAGGAGAATTAGAAGAACAGAGACAGGGAGCTATATTCTTTGGAATTTTTTAAACAGATGTAAGCAGGGCATTAAATTAAATGCAATTCCACAAGGAGGGTCAGATCAAATTATGTATTTTTTTTTTCCAAATTATGTATT
This sequence comes from Canis lupus familiaris, assembly GCF_011100685.1. Taxonomy (NCBI): domain Eukaryota; kingdom Metazoa; phylum Chordata; class Mammalia; order Carnivora; family Canidae; genus Canis; species Canis lupus. Next base: position 1,200,214 of record NC_049227.1, on the reverse strand, counting down.
TTCAAAGGGAGTATTTAAGAACTAGCAACTTCAGATGGAGTAACTGGGTGATGGGCATTAAGGAGGGCACTTGATGTAATGGGCACTGGGTGTTTAGGCAACCAATGAATCACTAAATTCTACCCCTGAAATTAATAATACACTATACATTAACTAAATTGAATTTAAATAAGAAGAAAAAAAATTAATGCCTCCCTCACATCAGGGATGTCAAAGGGTAGAACACATGCAGATAAGGACAGAGGATTTTTGAAAATTTCTTTGGAGAATGTTGGTAAAGTATTTTGAGATTTCCCTTTGCCTCAAATGGAGAGAGCCTAGAGGGTAGGTGCCTTCCTCTCACCTCAAGCAGCAGGAAAGAGGCACCAACAAGGAAGCTGCTGGGCAGCATCCCGATGCTCAGAGGGCATCAATGCTCAATGTAGAAGTCCTGCCCAGGAAACCCAGACCAGTTTCTTTAGTAAGTGAGCACTTGTTCTGGGCAGGAATCAGCTTGACCTCCCAGAATAAAGAATTTGGAAGTGTTCCTGTGGGAGCACACAGGGGTGCAGGTGGGGGAGATCTTAGATGCAGACCAACTGGGAACTAGAGAGAACAAATGGTAAACCTCAAAGAGAGGAAGGCAGAGTCACAGGGCTCTGAGGAAGGAGTAAGCCTTCCTTCCTCAGCAGCTCACTTTTCAGAGTACACATGCTCAATGCAAGGAATCTAGTCAGGAGACGCCATGGACAATGTCTCCAAAGAAGCGAAGACAGTACTGCCTGGAAGAAGAGTCAACTTGAAACACCTGACAAAGGATGAGAGCACAGAGCCTCTGATGACAGTACCACATAAGAACTTTCTACTTCTCTCTTTCCTGCCTCCCCATCCATTCCCCAGACCCTAAGCAGATCCAAAACAGCAGCTGGCAAATAGTTCAGAAAGTAAACAAGGCAGGAGGAGTTTCACCCTTCAGTTAAATTAGAAACTTTGGGTTTCTTTAGTAATGCTTAGTACATATTATATAGGATTGGGCATTCTACTGCCGAATTACTACTTTGTGTCTTAAGTGCCTGTAACCAAATATGACCAGACGAGTCACGGAATCTGCCAGTTTTCTCTTCAGTACAGGCTGAAGGGGACAGTAAAATTCAAAGTAAAGCAGCCTTTATGATAACTTCCCAAAAGTAATTCTTGTTTGTAACACCTTAGGCTATACCCAATTTACTAGTTTTAAAAGATTTTTCTGGGAAAAAAAAAGCTTTTTCTCTAAGTTGGGATTTTGTTGTTGTTGTTTTAAGAGAGGGAGAGAAGAGGGAGGCAGAGGAGGAGGGAAAGACAGAATCTCAAGCAGCTCCATGCCCAGCGAGGAGCCCACTGAGACCCTGTGACCATGACCTGAGCAGAAATCAAGAGTCGGACACTTAACCGAACCATCTAGGTGTCCCCTTTCTTTATGTTTTTAAACGAGGTTGTAAAGACTACCTGAGAATATGACAAATATTTTTAGGGGCACCTGGGTGGCTCAGTCAGTTAAGCATCTGCCTTCCACTCAGGTCATGATCCCGGGAGCCTACTTCTCCCTCGACTTCTGCCACTCCCCGTTTGTTCTCTCACTCTCTGGTCTTGGTTGGTCTTAGTATGGGTGAGAATCACCTCATCACTCCATTTGTAAAGGTATATTTGATCCTTTGTAATTAGCAAAACATCTGAAACGGTATTTTCCTCCACTGATTTACTTATTTTTGGCACATCTAAGTGGATTAGTTTCTGGGATGATATTTTGAGACTGTGTGAATATGTGTTCCCTAAGGGCATTTCACCCAATCCTTGCTTAAATCAATTATCACACTGAGGATTGAAAACAAGTGAATTTCTAATCTATCATGCCTTCTATATTTATTACCTGAAAACCTTCACTAAAGACTTTCTCCTGTGCTTCCTCATTGTTGAGTAGCACAAGGCCTGGTGAGTAGCACAACTGATTGATGCAATACAATCCATTATGCTCATTATATAATCATCATGTTCATTTTTGATGCTTAGATTGTCCCAAATTTAGCCTGTGGGAAACTCTTCAAGCTGGTTCTGGTGTCCTTTTGACATGTCCATTAGTCACTAAGGATCTACTTGCCCAACAAGATGTCCCAGGCCCATCTGTTAATCTTCCTTCCTCCCTGGGAGCAGTCATTTCTCCAAGAAGTCCTGTTCCTTTAAGTGAAGAATAATATTTAGAAAACAAGATCTGAGTGCTCACCACCTTTGTCTCTAGGCCTGTGGAATAACAAAGAATACATCTGTTCTTTGTCCCCAGTTCCTGGCAGGGAGCTTCAAAACCCCTTGGCATTTTCTAAGTGCCAGAAGGGTCATTGTTATGCAAATGAAGGGGCTACGTACGTTCAGGATGGGGGCTGGTCATCATCAGAAAAACCAACCACTCAATCCAACTTTGGGCCAGCTGGATCTCCAGGGAAAGAAACAGGGAGGAAGGTCAGCTGGAGAATGAGTTCAATCACATAGCCAATGGTCTAATCAGTCTGGCCCATGCAATGGAATTCCAATAAAAATTCTGGATGTTAAAGCTCAGTATAGCTCCCTAGTTAGTACATGGTGGGAAGGGATGATGCGCCTGGATTTCACACAGAGAGGGCACAGAAACTCTTGAGTCTCTTCCCCACCCCTCTATTCTGAGACCTTGCCCTGTGTCTTTGCCACTTGGTTATTTCTAATTTGCATCTTTCAAAATTCTCATTGTGAGTATAGTGCTTTCAGTGAGTTCTCGATATTCTAGCAAATTACTGAAACACAGGATCATGAGACCTCCAAATTTATAACCAACTGATCAGAAGTGCAGGTGACCCCCCAACTTAGAGCTGCCATCTGAAGTGGAGGCAGTGTTGTGCAAGACTATAAACCAAGCCTGCACAGTCTGAGGCTAACTCTAGGTAGTCAACTAGTGTCAAAGCTGAAGAGCAGGTCACCTGAACTGAACTGGGTGTTAGCTGGTGTCAGAACACGGAAGGTTCTGCTTTTAATGCAGTTGGTTAAGCATCCGACCCTTGGTTTCCACTCAGGTCATGATCTCCTCGTCATGAGATCGAGTGAGCCCCATGTCAGGCTCCACGCCCACCTCAGGGTCTGCTTGAGATTCTCCCTCTCTGCCCCTCTTGCTCTAGCTCTCTCTCTAAAATAAGTAAATAAATCTTAAGGAAATAAAAAAAAATAATATGAAAGGTTCTTTCTGTAAACACGGCTACAAAATACTATTTATACACACATAGACAAATTATAAATTTGCAAATACGCCATGACAATAAACACATGCAAAAAAAATCTTACATTCAGATCAACCCCCAAATCAAATCCAACACCACATGAAAATCACACTAATAGACATGAATCCACCTCATTTCTTTTTAATGTAGGCTCCATGCCCAGTGTGGAGCACTTGAACTCACAATCAAGAGTTGGATGCTCAACCGACTAGGCTACCCAGGCACCCTCACCTTATTATTTTTCACAGCTGCATAACAATATCTATATAGTGTGGATATATCCTGCTTTTTTCAACCAATATCTGGCAGTTGTTTGCTATATATGCTTGTAGCAGCATAATCTTGTGTGTTTGCCACTTTGTAAACATTTATCTTCAAGGCAAATTCACACAACTAGGCCTGCTGGATCATGGGTAAACGTGTATGGATTGTGTAGACTGCCAAAAGCCCTTCTATATAGGATGTATCATTCTGGACTTTCATTAGGAAGGTGTGAGTACCTGTTTTCCCAGAGCCTCATTAGCTACATGTGCTGTCCAATTTTTAAACTTCTGCTATTTTGGTAGGTAAGAAATATACATTGGTATAGTTTTAATGTGCATGTCCTTCATTGAGTGAATTTGAGCAAGTTTTCATATGCTTAAAGTCTACCTGTAGAGCTTTTTTAGACTTGTCTATTTAGGTGTTTTGGCCAATTTTTTCACTACAAGTCTTTTTTCTTTCAACTTTTAAGAGGACTTTGTACAATAGAAAAATTAACCCTTCTTTATTATATAAGGGGCAAATATTTTCCCCTTTTTATGTCTTTTGATATGTCTATAACCATGCAAATCTTTTTTAAAAACTATTGGTAAATTTCATCTTTTACTGTTTCTAGATTTTAAATCATATACAAAACCTTTCTCCAAGCTATAAAATAATGCATCTATTATTTATATTTGTCTTCAACATCAAGATCTCTGACCCAATTGGAGTTTATTCTGACATACGTAAGAGGCACAGAGCCAATTTTAAGTTTCCACAGAGAGCTATCTGGTTGCCAACATCATCTATCTTAAAAGTATATTGTTCCCCCAGGGAAAAGAAATGCCATCTTTATCGTATGTGAAATTCCCATATATTCTTAGGGCTGTTTCTGAAATTCTATTCTGTTGCATCAATCGGTCTCAACAAGAACCAAAAGAGTTTTAATTACAGATGCCTTGTAGTAAGTCTTAATATCTGGTAGAGCTAGTCTTTCTCATTACTATACCAAGGCTTTCCTAACTATTCTTACATGTTTGTTTTTCCATATGAATCAACCAGCTAACTCCAGGCAAAAAAAAGTTATTAAAAATTTTAATGCTTTCTAAAATGTTAGGTATCCCTGGGTGGCTCAGCGGTTTACCGCCTGCCTTCGGCCCAGGGCATAATCCTGGAGTCCCGGGATCGATTCCTGCATCAGAATCCCTTCATGGAGCCTGCTTCTCCCTCTGCCTCCTGTGTCTCTCATGAATAAATAAATAAAATCTTTTAAAAAAAATTTTTAATGGGATTTTCATCTCTTTTATTTCTGGATAAAAGAAAATTGACATCTTTAGAACACTGAGTCACCATATCTAAAAAACAGAGGTAAATCTGTTCAAGGCATTTTTATATCTTTCAGGAATGTTTTCAGTTTTCATTATATCTCTTTTTAAATTTATTTCTCTGTACTTATTTATCTTTTATACACAGCTGTATAGGGGTCTTCTATTATGACTTCTAACTGGTTGTTTGGAAGGCTACTGGCTTCTTTGCCTTATTATATCCTGCTATTCTTTCATTTGAGTGTGTTAATTTTATCATTGATTTTCTTGTATTTTTCCATAGTTTTACTTCTTTCATTTCTAAAACTTATGCACTTGATACATTTTTAGTAGGATATTGTCATTTCCCAAAACTCACATGTAAATTGAGTCTATTTACTTTTATGCTATTGTGTATATCATACTATTTCAATTTCAGATCATTGGAATCTGTGTAAAATCATACTGCACTGTACATTCTCACACCCATCTCATTAACTGCAACAATGACAACCCAGACTAATGCTTCCTAGGTTCCTAGGGTCTCCACCTACATCAATCTCAACACCTACAAACCAAGGTGCTATCCCTAAGCCCAACTCCACTCAGCCTACAGAACAGGGAAGCACCTATAAGAGAGTTCCACTTGGAATCTCCACTCACTCAATCTCTTCATGCCATTCATCCTATCTTTGCAACCATAACACTGAATGAAGCCCCTCCACCTTTTCCTCAATCCCTGCCCTCAAATCTGCCTATCCTACTACAAGCTCACTTTCACAGGGCTTAGAGGGAAGATTTTCACAAAACTCACGTAAATATGGCAAAGAAGTATAACACTCTCAAGAGGGAGGCAAAGAAAGAAGACTGCCTAATGAGCTCAGATGGACCACACACTGATACAGAATGCTAGATGTTAGCTAACTGCAGGAACCAAGTTCACTGTTTCCCAGGATTGTAGTACCTTTTCTTTCTTCACACAATTCATAATCTTGCCAAGGTCCTCAACATCAACGACAGAATTTAAATTCTGATGGTCTTCAGTACCAGATTCTTCCTCACTGGTGCTCTCAGAGGGCTCTTCCTCCTGGAATATCAATGTTTTGGAAATACATTATTCAAAGTAGCAAACCCCTCAAATTATGAGTTCACTGGATAGATCTGAGATATTTTAGGGCAGAGGCCAACAAACTATGGCTCACAAGCCACATGCTGCCAGCCTCAAGCAGGCAACCATCACTTGCACATCACCTATAGCTACTTTCTTGATACAGTGGCAGAACTGATAGTTCCAACAAAAACCGTATGACCCACAAAGAAGGAAATATGTACCAGTAGGCCCTTTACAAAAAAAGTTTCTTCACCAGTTTGGGACACAGAACCAATCAGGCTTAGTGAGGAACTAAATGCAGGAATGAAAAAAGGAAGAAATTAAGCATGGCTCTCAAGTTTCTTTTGTATGTACTTGAGATGGTGGTGCTGTTTACGGAGATGAGAAACAGACCGGGAAAGTGGAAATGAAAAGCTCCATTTGGAATTTATAAAGTATGAGATGCCACATACATCTAAGCCGAGATTTTAAAGAAGATGCACAAAAGAGAGCAAAATTCCGGGTAAACCTCAGAGGTGGAAATAGAAACACAGGAATACTAGCATATAGACAGAACTCAAAGCCATGTAACTAAGTTAAGTATTAACAAAGAAAAGAGGGATCCCTGGGTGGCGCAGCGGTTTGGTGCCTGCCTTTGGCCCAGGGCGCGATCCTGGAGACCCGGGATCGAATCCCACGTCGGGCTCCCGGTGCATGGAGCCTGCTTCTCCCTCTGCCTGTGTCTCTGCCTCTCTCTCTCTCTCTGTAACTATCATAAATAAATAATAAAAAAAAAATTTAAAAAAAAAAAAATAAAAAATAAAAAATAAAAAAAAATAAAAAAAAAAAAACCAAAGAAAAGAACCTAGCACCAAGCCCTGAATCATTCCACCATGCAGAGGTTAGATAAAGGAAGATGGTCCCAAGCGAAAAAGGAAGAAAACCATGAAAATGGTATCACAAAAACCAAGAAATGAGAGTGATTCAAAGAAGGAATCAGTGGTATCGAATACCGTTGAGAGGTCAAGTAAAATGAAGACAGAGGAATATCCATGAGGCGTGAAAACATGATGTATTGGGACCTAGGCAAGAGCAGCTGCTGTGGGAAAGTCAACGAGAGTGGGTGAGCATGACATGGGACTTCTCCCAGCTGCAGAGTGGAGAGAACACCCCTCCTAATGGAAAATAACACTGAATAACAGAATATTTTAATACCATAATTTTTAAATGTATCACTAAGCTGGCAAACATGACAAATTCAAAGAGGACAAATATGAACTAAAAACGGAATCCTAGGGAAAAAAAAGAAAATGGAATCCTAAGAGGTAAGTGAGAGATGGAGCTGAGAGCATCTGCTGAACTCTAGAGAACTTAACTGACAGCTGGACAGGAACAGAGAAAAATGGGCAAAGGCAAGGATACAATACCAGGAGAAGAGACCAACAGAAGACCAAAGTCAAGGCCGGGACCCCACGAGGCTGCATTTCTCATGTACAGGTAAACTAGAAATAAATGTTCTGAGAAAGAAGAAAGCAGAAAAGACAGAGAATCTGGGGAAGAAAAGAGAGTAAAGAATAGACAGTTATAGGGATTTTATTAAAAGGTTCTAAAGTCTCTGTGAAGGGTAAAGGAGGAGGATTTGATCCTAAAAATTCAGAACCAAATTAAATCGAAGTTACCAAAAGCAATATTCATTCCAGCTAGAAGACAGTGAGTGGATCAATGTCTTTTCTGGGGGAAAAAAAAATTTGCTCCCAGCTAGAACTCTAATCAGCAAAGCATCTATGAAAAAAGGCAAGATAAAAACAGGCAGGTATAAAATTCTGAAAACTTACTTCCAAAACAACCCTTCTCAGAAACCTATTGGAGAATATGCTCCAAAAACAAGAGTAAACCAAGAAATAAGAAGATGGAAGATACCAGAATAAGGGAATCTAACCCAGGAAGCCAAAGGAAGGTTGTGTGTCATGGTGGACAGAAGACAGAGGCCTTCACCCACCCCAAGGTTTGGAGAGCAGCCAGGCCAAGGTGGAGGAAAGAGGACTCATGAGAAGCCTCCAGGAAAGCAATAAAAACAACAGAATACTGAAAAATAATTTTAAGTTCCATCAGAATTTTTTCTAATGAATTAGTGATGATTATAGAGAAATCAAAGCAGATATAGCCACTACATAAGGGAAATAAATGTTTGGGAAGGAACAAGTAACATGACAGCACACAGGACAGATGGAAACATACATAGTCACAGTAATGACACAACAAGTTACAGTCTAGCCAGAAAGTGTGATACATAGGAAAATGAGAGGAAGGGAAGTTATACTGGATATGCATGTCCGTGTGAGTGTAAGAGAGAGCAAGAGATCTCGAGATGTTTTAACAAATTAAAAAATAGCAAGGAGGGACTATTATTTATGAATACAGAGGTAAATATCTAATGAAAAAGCTAGAATTAAAAGTGATTGCCCAAGAAAGATAAGAGTTAGAGTAAGGTAAGAAAGCATAGATTTTCATAAAAGCCTGGAAGTACTATTTGAGGGTTTAAATGTACAAGTGTTACTTTTGACTAAAAAAATTTTGTTTACTTAGGTCTGTTTAAATGTTAAGAACCGAGGGTGATATCAGCAAAAATGGCAGAGTAGATAACTCCAAGGGCCCATCTCTGACCAACTCCCAGAGTTCTCACAAAGGTTTACAAGAACCAAGTGAACACAGAATCAAGAAAAAAGAGACTTGGGGCACCTGGATGGCTCAGTCGGTTGAGCATCCAACTCTTGATTTTGGTTCAGGTCATGATCTCAGGGTTCTGGGATCAAGCCCCACATCAAACTCCATGCTCAGCGGGGAGTCTGCTCCAGATTCTCTCTCTTCCTCTCTCTCTGCCTCTCCCTCCACTTGAGTGCATGCATGCTCTCACATCCTCTCTCCCTCTTTCTCTAAAATAAATAAATCTAAAAAAAAGAAAGAAAAAGGAAACTTAAAAATGACATTATGACATTCAAGGAAACCTGTCACAATACTACCTGGAATACAAGCTAAAGAAACAGACCTCAGAAACCACGCACAATAGACAGTCTTTACAAAGATGGTTTTTAAGTCCCTAAACAATTACAACCCAGCAAACTACAAAAATAAAACTCTGAGGAGGAGAAAGAATTTGATTTCCAGAGTTAACACATTATAATATTAAAAACTTGCAGCTTTCAACACAATATTACAGCGTGTGCAAACATCTAAAAAGATCTGGCATATCCACAGGAGAAATCAACTGGAACCATCCCTGAGGACACGCAGGCCATGGACTAGATAGAGGCTTTGAGTCAATGGTCTTAAATACGCTTCAAGAGCTTAAGGAAACCAGAAGAACAATGTCCCAACAAACAGAGAGCATTGATACAAAGACAGAAATTATAAAAAAGAAACAAATTCTTGATCTGAAAAGTCTAATAACTGAACTAAAAATTTTACTTGGGAGTTTCAGGAGCAGATTTGGGCAGGCAGAAGAACCAGCAAACATGAACACAGATTAGCTAGAAACTGGCCAGGGTGAAAACAAACAAATGCACCAACACATACAAAAGGGGCACTCTGAAGCAGGCGGTGTTTGCACAAGACTCTGAAAGCTCTAAACACCACTAGATTATATCCTTATCTTTATGTACATGAATTTTACCTCAATTTCTTTTAAACAGCGTAAAATAATATTAGGACCAAGGGTGGGGGGGGGAAGATAACCAAAGGTAAGCAAAGAGACTAGCTAGAAAAGAGAACAGAAAAATGAAACAATAGCTGAAACATACAAAACAAAGGAAACCTTTGTTTATTACTTGCTTTTCTTGTTCCTTTGAACACAGGTGATTCCAAGACATGTTTATAAATTTACAGAGCAATCTAATAAAGAGGAAGAAACTAACAGTGCAGGGAGACAGAGAAAACACAGGGACAAAGCCCTTGATTCCAGAGCATGTACAGAGTGGCTATGGCAGGACTGACCCATGGCCATCAACTTGGGGACGATGTGAGGATGGGGTGCGGGGCATTATAGGAGGTCCCTGGCAGCTTCCTACAAGACCTGGAGGAAGGAACAGGAAGAAAAAGTATTCAACAGTCACCCTAGAGAGTGAGAAAGGGAACTTCCACAAGCATGCTGGACACTGCTGGGCAGGTCTGAGTGCACACATGGACCTGTGGTCATGGATCCAGGGTCAAAGAGCAAGCAGTCAGCAAAGGGGAAGAAGCCAGGTGGTAGGTTTCAACCTAGCTTGGGGTTTGGTCATTTGGGTTAGAAAAAGGACTGGAAGGAAGGCAAGGCCATTGAAGATGTTTATAAAAGAATGAGTATAAAATCTAAACTGAGTAAGGACAGAAGTGAAGTAAAGAGTTTTCACTATACAATGAAAAAGGCATGGGATCAAAAGCATTTTAAAGTATTACACCTGAGGTCATTGTTGAGGTCACAGGAACATGAAATTTCAAAGGTGACCAGGGAAGTGAAATGCCAAGGTCAGCAAAGACAATGGCACCTGAAGACATGGAGGCCAGGCACCTAGCAGGCAGGATGCTGGTTAATACCCACACTGATGGCTTTGCCCCAAAGGGTAATGACAAGAACAAGGTGGAAAGAAAGTGAGTCAGAAAGTAAAGTGGTTCCTGCTCACCAAGTGAGCAGTTGGCCAAAGGACAACAGCAGCAGTGAAGAGCCTGCTGACATGAGCTTCCAAAGAACAAAGGTCCCTGAACAAGGACCAAAGAGACGTGCTTACAATGTGAGGGACAAAGACAGGAAGCTAAGATGATGGGCAGTCTTCTAGTTTGAGAGATTAATGGAGTCATTCAGAAAGAAGTCAGGAGAAAAATGTAGTTGGGGATACGAAGGCAGGAGCCTTCTGGGACACACCTAACCTCAGGCCTATGTCTCCTACCTGCCAACTATGTAGAAGACGGCCACTCTGGCAATGCAACCATTAACGCACAGAAACAGGAAAGTGTCCTGAACACACACTGGCTTCACTAGGAAGGCCAACCCAAAAATGCCACCAAGGGAGCTGCTGATCTTCCTTCTAACCAGATGTTAGAAGATGTTTCTCAGGGCAGAGGTAAGGTCCAGCATCCCCACACAAAGGAGGAAAACAGTGAGACACGGACACAGAAGCTCCATACCACGGATGATTCACACTGGCCTCTCTTGCAGTTGCCGTCACAAGGCTTTTTCTCTCCTTTCTGAAGTGCCTGCAGCCGGGCGAGGAACTTGGTCTTCCAAACTCTGAAGTCTGCCTCGATGCTGCCATGTTTGCTTTTAACCACGTCACAGTCCCCCTCTCCTCTAGCCACCACACGATGAGCACCAAGCATCCAGAGCCACTTATCAACATTCTTGCCAACCTGCAAGAAGATGGAGGAGCTAAGACACAATCCTCTACATCATAGGCTTGAGGATTGCTCTACAAAAGGCCCAAGTTCTGGGACTTCTGGGTGGCTCAGCGGTTGAGTGTCTGCCTTTGGCTCAGGGCATGATCCAAGCTCCAGGATCGAGTCCCAAATCAGGTTTCCCATGGAGAGCCTCCTTCTCCCTCTGCCTATGTCTCTGCCTCTCTCTCTGTGTCTCTCATGAATAAAAAAATAAAATCTTTGGGAAAAAAAAAAAGCCCCAAGTTCCTCTGGGAGCCCATCACTGGCTGTTGGGAAGAGGGAACTGGGCCTAAGCTGGCCCTCCAGCCCCACCTGCAACCTGCAAGCACTACACTGGTTACATTCTGGTAAGATCCTGCAAAAGACTCTTTTTAAACAAAGGGACAAATCCTTTTATTAAGGTAAGGGTTACTACCTATAAAAAAGACTTTGAAAACTACTATCCTAAAAAAAAAGAAAAAAAGAAAAAAAAAAGAAAACTACTATTCTAAGTCATGGTCAGAATAAAATAACTAATTAGCAAAATAAATCTGTTCCAAAATATAGCAAAGCCCATTTTAATAGCAAAGGGCAAATGCAGCCCATGCAAGACTCATGACTTTATAAACTCAGAACTTGAATGAACTTGCAAACATTAGCAGTTAAGGTGAGGTCCAGGGATTACCAAGCACCGCAGTCAAGAGTTCAGACACTTAATAGGCTTTCTGAGTGGCAAGGCGTTAAACAAAACATTTACCTATCTGAATTGTACCAGTTTTGGGGTCTAATTCCCTTGAAAATATGAGCAGAAATACACATCATGATAGTACAACTGAATTAAAACAAGCTTAAAGAAAGGTCTCCACTTTCAACTTTACTCACATTCTACCAAAGACAGGTGAGCCAGGCTGGGCCCATTTTGGGAAGAAGTATGTTTACAAAAGTTCTAGTAACTGTTCAGAACCACAAGAAACAGAGGCTCTGTTTTCATTTAGAAAAAAAATCTAGGAAAACAATGTCTTCTTACATAAAAGACAATGAATGTTTTTCTTCTATTTCCCTTTAAAAAATAACATTAAAAGACGAGGAGTTCAACTGCATTCAGAGTTATAGCTTGAGCCATAAAGATTGTTCAACAACAGAACAGGCAGCTGAGAAAGTCTAAAGAAGCAGTGATCTTCTATCCACAAGGTCCTGCTGGGACAGCAGACTGGACTCAATGGCCATGAATCCAGACCACTGTGACACTGGACAATAGAAGGTATAAGCATTTTATTCCATAAAAATGTACTTGAGAACCTACTATGCACCAAACTTGGATACATGTGTGTAGCAATGCCCCACTACAGAGAGTAACACAAAAAGTTTATTACAAAGCACCAAAGTTTGTGGACTATTTCATATACACACGTCTGTGAATTTTATTAAAAGAGAATCTATCCCTGTAATTCAACACATACCTACCTTGTTGAAGTGGCTGGCATAGACAGAATTTCCTAGGCCAAATACAGCGTATCTCATGCCCTTTAGGTAAGTTTTGCCAAATCGAAAATCACTGGATGCTTCCTCTAACCATTTGCAGAACCACACTGCACTTTCGGTGGGTTGACCGTCTGTATATGTAGCAACCACGAAGGCACAAACGTTTTTACTAGTAACCTAAACAAGAAAGTAATTATTTCAGAAGAATATTCAAGATACAACTTATCAGTAAAGAAAACCCTTTTTAAAATGCTGACATCCACATCAATACTAATCTCTAAGGACAAAGGGTGCTTTCAAGACATTACTCATTTTCAAAAGTGAAAGAAAACAGAGCAAGGACACCTTGCATGGGGAGAAAATCCAATGTCTGGCTCCTGTCGATATGTCCCTGGGAGCCCTTAACCATACATTCTATCCCAATTTCAGACACTAAATTTCTGTCTCTCCAATTATCATATTAGAAACAAAATCCAAACCAGTCAAGAAGAAACACAGAGATCTTTAAAAATACCTAAAAAAATAAAGCAACAAAACTTTTTTTTAAAGATTTTATTTATTTATTCATGAGAGACTGGGAGAGGCAGAGACACAGGCAGAGGGAGAAGCAGGCTCCCTGTGGGGAGTCTGCTGTGGGACTTGATCCCAGGACTCCAGGATCACAACCTGAGCCGAAGGCAGACACTCAACCACTGAGCCACCCAGGTGCCCCACAACAAAATGTTTTAAATGTAAAGTAACTTAACACTTGGCACCATCACCTACGTGGGAGAACAAAATACGCCTTCAGTCCTGTTAGCCATGGTATTCCACCTGCTTGAAGGCACCTTATAAATTCCAGTCATGAGCTAAGTTATAAGCAATCCATTATTAAATAATAAAGTTTCAAAGTTTGCTAATAATCTTTCACAAGTAATTCTGAGAAGATTCAAGCTCATTCATTTGCACTCCACTGTTCTCTTAATGGGGGAAAGAAATAGTTACAGCTAGATTATCCACTATAAAGGGACTGGCTAGCGGCGCCTGGGTGACTCAGTTGGTTGAGGCTCAGCCCTCTGCTCAGGTCGTGATCCTGGGTCCCTGCTCACAGGGAGACTGCTTCTCCCTCTGCCTCTCTCTGTGTCTATCTTGAATAAATATATAAAATCTTAAAAAGAAAAAGGGGGAGGGGCGGGACTAGCAAACTATGTCTCACAGGCCTAGTCCAGCTCACTGCCTATATGTTTGTTTGTTTGTTTGTTTGTTTAAATAAAGTCTTACTGGAACCCAGCCACACAGCCACACTCATTCATTTACATACAGCCTGTGGCTGCACAAAGCTGATATTTACTATCTGGCCTTTTAGGAAAGAAGCTCACCAACCCCTGCTCTAGTGCTTCCCCAACTTCAGCTGTTCCAGAACCACCTGGAACACCCATAAAAATAGTCCCACATCCAGGGCTAGGCTGCATTGCTAACAAGTTCCCAGGAAGTGCTGATATTGCCAGTTGAACCACTACTATAAGGCCAAACTCCCCTGAATATAACTAGGAGAGGGAGGGGCATTTCTCAGATGAAGAAATTAAACCCACATAGATATTAAGTAATACATGGAGATCACACAGGTAGGAAGAGATTTCTCTAACTCCAAAACTCATATCTTTCTGCTACCCAAATGGCTCAATCTCTCAGTGAGCTCACACATGGCTCAAAGGCTCAGCACACTACCATCAATCACAGCCCTCACTTGATTATGAGCTCCATAGCAGGTAGGAGGAGGGAACTTCAAACCACCCAACCTTTCCCACCCTTACCCCCACCCCAGGAAAGACCACACACCAGTGGACCAGGTCCCACACCACATATCTAGCACCTCTGACTAACACTGAAAACTCAACCAACTCAAACTCCTTAGCATAAAAATTAAATTTATTCTGAAGATTCTATTCATCCCAGAATGCAGGAGGACAATTACATCTGAGAGTTTGGACTAAAGAAAAAAAATAACATAATTACCAACCTCTTCTACTAGTTGATCATCTGGATCATATTCTTTCAGATTAATAACTGCCACAGGCAGATCTAGGGAGGTGACTGCTTCAGCAAGACTTGTTGCAAATCCCTAATAGGAAAAAAAAATCACATAAAGTCTTCAATAAGCTAAATAAGAATAATACCATCTTCATTTATCCCCATTGCCAAAAGAATAAGGCATTTATCGTGAAAAACTTTTCCTCTGACATTTATCATCATAAACACAAATACTATTGTCACTTCTTCCATTTTCTCAAGCATCTCTATAGAGATCAATCATTCAACTGTGGGATGTGGGATACCTGGGTGGCTCAGTGGTTGAGCATCTGCCTTTGGTTCAGGTCATGATCCCAGAGTCCTGGGATCAAGTCCCGCATCTGGCTCCCTGAGGGAGCCTGCTTCTCGCTCTGCCTATGTCTCTGCCTCTCTCTGTCTCTCTTGAAAAAAATAAATAAAATCTTTAAAAGAAATAAAAATTTTTAAATTACCAAAAAAAATCATTCAACTGCACAGTTCTCACTGTGTAAGTATATATGCAGATAAATCTAAATTGGTTTTTTCACATTTCAGCTCCTTTGCCCCAGTAGAATAAACAATAAGAGGGGAAAAAAAAGAAAAAAGAAAGAAATAAGAGGGAAGAGAATATGATATATGAGAAATCTGACACATTTCTGGAAGATACAAAGCAAACAAAAGCAGGCTGACAGGGAAGAGAAAGCCCTAGAGGAAAGCCCATATGCGTAACACCACCAGAGGTCCTGGATTCAGAGTCAGTCACTACAGTGAAGCTGGAAGAGAACCCTGGGGCAGAGAAGAACCAATCAGCAGACAATTCGTATATGGGACAAGTGCACAGAAAGCCTAGGCAAGCATCTGCCCTTTACCTCCAGATAAAATTCCCACTAGTTCTTCTCCAAACAAAATGAACCAAGTATCTGGAGAAAGCTAAAACTTCTAGCCACATGGTGGCACTCTGGAAAACACCTTTTTATTTTTCACTTAGTAGTCTAACACTTGGCTCCTCACCTCCCAGGACTAGAGCATGTATTAATTTACTGTGTATCATCCATGCCAGTCTCAGTTCTGGGCAATATTACACAACAGTGAACAAGACACCCATAGTCCCTGCCTTCAGGGAGCTTATGTTCTAATGGAAAGAGACAGAACAAACATGGACACGAGAAAACATACAGTTCATCAGATGAGAGCCAATGCTGTGGAAGAAAATAAATCAGGATAAGGGGAAGGAACACAGGATTACAGGTATGGAACAATTGTTATTTTACACAGGGAGGGTCAGGACAGGTGCCTAAGATTAAAAAAAAAAAAAATTCAGGGCAGCCCGGGTGGCTCAGCAGTTTAGCGCCGCCTTTGGCCCAGGGCCTGATCCTGGAGATCAGGGATGGAGTCCCACAGTGTGCTCCCTACATGGAGCTTGCTTCTCTGTCTCTCTGTCTCTCTCTCTCTCTCTGTCTCTCATGAACAAATAAATAAAATCTTAAAAAATAATAATAATAATAAATATTCAGCCTTTGTCCTGAGTTCCTGGCACAGAGCTCCTAAAGCCCTTGTAACTTACTGACTTTGCTATGCTAATGAAATAACTCATGGGGAGGCGGGCCCCAGGTAACTTCAGGATGGGGGCTAGTCACGACAAAATCAACCATGCAATCAGAGGTTTAGAACATTCAGCACCATCACTCCCAGTGAGTTCAATCATCCATGGTCAATGATTTGAAACCATTAAAACCACTCAATGACAGGATTCAAGGAGTTTCTGGGTTGAACACACTGATGTGCTGAGGAGGTATGGGCAGAGAGAAGGCATGGAAGCTCTGAGCCACGCTCCTCCCCCAAACCTTGCCCTATGCATGTCTGCCATTTGTCTGTTTACCTGTATTCTTTACAATAAACCAGTAAGCACAGTTTGGCAATTTCTTAAGTTCAGTGAATCTGTCTAGGAAATTATCAAACCTAAAGAGAGGACTATGGGATCGAATTTATAGCTGGTCCAGTCACAAGCACAGGTAGCCCTGGGACTGGTGACAGACTGGCAGCTGACTGGCAGCTGAGGTGGAAATAGTCTTGCAGTCTAGGCCCTTAGATCTGTGGAGTCTGACAACTCTGAGTAGTCTGTGTCACAACTGAAGAGCCAACGTGGAAAAACAACAAGTATTTGGTGCAAGAGGCCTCAGAGGTAAAGACTTGAGCCAAACCTGAAAGACATGAGAGAGCAAGCCATGAGGTTACCCCAAGCAGACGAACATTTAAGTGAACAGATCCGAAGGAGGGAGCAGGCTTGGCAAGGTTAGTAAGACTAGAGACGTGGGGACAAAGGACAAGAGGTAAAAGAGATAATGGGAAAAAAAAAGAGAGAGATAATGGAGAACCAGACATGAGGGCCTCCTGGCCACTGCAAGGGTTTTGATTTACTCCAAGTGAATGAGGTCACTGCTGGGTGTGAAGCTGAAGGAAATGTGATTTCACTGAAGTTTTCAAAGTCTGAGCTGAGTGGCTGCTGAGCTGAAAGGACACTCAAGCCAGGGGAGGGGCTGTGCAGCACTAAATGAGGGGGACCCACAAGCAGAAACGTGACCACAGACAGAGGCAGAGGGGTGCCGTGAGGCAGGGTGCTGAGAAGTGACTGGCATCTGGACTCATTTTGAAAGTAAAACAACAGCATTTACTATAACTTGTATAGGAATAGGGATCCCTGGGTGGGCTGCGGTTTAGCGCCTGCCTTTGGCCCAGGGCGCGATCCTGGAGACCCGGGATCGAATCCCACGTCGGGCTCCCGGTGCATGGAGCCTGCTTCTCCCTCTGCCTGTGTCTCTGCCTCTCTCTCTCTCTCTCTCTCTCTCTCTCTGTGTGACTATCATAAATAAATAAAAATTTTAAAAAAAAAATTGTATAGGAATAATAGGGAAAAGAGAGAATTCAAAGGGTTTTGGGGTTTTTTTTTTATTTTGTTTTGGTTTGTTTTTTAGCAGGAAATCAGAATGATGAAATTGCCATTTACTGAAATGGTAAAGATCCTAATGGAAAAGTTTGTGTAAAAAATTGAGAGTTCAGTTGGAATGTACTAATTTTGGGATGCCTACTAAACATCACATCAAGATCTAAGATAGGCCACTGGATATGAGTCTGGAATTGAGGGGAACAGTTCATACTAAAACATAAATTTAAGGACATCTGGGTGGCTCAGTGGTTGAGCATCTGCCTTTGGCTCAGGGAGTGATCCCAGAGTCCCAGGATCAAGTCCCGCATCGGGATCCCTGCGTGGAGCCTGCTTCTCCCTCTGCCTGTGTCTCTGTCTCTCTGTCTCTGTCTCTCTCATGAATAAATAATAAAACTTTTTTTTAAATAAAAACATAAGTTTAGAGTCCACCACTGAATACAGGCAGATCAAATACAGCCCTCCATTTGTTTCTACAGGATCCCTCCTGGGATCCAGTCATGCCATTTATTTACATGTTGTCTGTGATTGTTTCCACACTACGCCACAGAGCTGAGTAGCTACAACAAAAGACTGTATGGCTCACAAAAACCACAAACCTAAAAACATATAAAATAAAACATCTTGCCCTTTATAGAAGAAGCCGGTCAAACTGTAACTAATGTAAAGCTCTAGATAACAAGATCCCTTCGTACAATGAGTACAGATAAAGACATGATCTCAAGGACTGTGCCCCAGGACACTTCTATCTTAAAGATCAAGAAGATGAGGGGAAATCTGCAAATGACAGTAAGGAAAACTAGCCTTGGCCAAGTAGGAGGATGACCCAGAGAACACTGTCAAGTAAGATGAAGAGTGAGAATTAATTAGCAACATAGAAGTCAATGGGAACATGTTGGGGCATGTGAGCTCCACAAGAGTGGTCCAAGGAAAACAAGAGTAGGGAAATTGTGGAGATGTGGAGACGGTGGCACAGACACCTTCAAAGGACTTTACTCCAAAAAACAAAAAACTGAAGTGGTAGTTAGAGGAGGGAGGTGGGCCAATAGGTCACATGACATGCCCTGACCCACGATGCACACAGCATCTGGTAAAAACTTAGAATTAGAGAACACAAACCTGTTCACTCATTAACAGAGTAAATCCACAACAGCTATCCCGTCATTCTGTCGTAAATATTAACAGAAAATCATGGACCACCAAGATGAGACAAGAATAAGCAGGAAAGAGAAATTGCAGCATCAGAAAAACTGAGAAAGGAGATAAATCAGGAAGCAGAAAAACGAATTTATTCAGATATTTTTTTAAGTTATTAATAAGGTAAAATTGAAAAAATGGCATTTTTGCAACTAAAAACTTAATAGCTAAAATAAAACATTCAAAAAAAATGTTTGAAATTGAAATCCCACAACCCAGAATAAAAAGTTACAAAAAGTAAGACAGAAAATATTAAAGACAAGGCATCCAGGGACACCTGGGTGGCTCAGTGGTTGAGCATCTGCCTTTGATTCAGGTCATGATCCCGGAGTCCTGGGATTGAGTTCCGCATCAGGCTTCCTGCATGGAGCTTACTTGTCCCTCTGCCTGTGTCTCTGCCTCTCTTTCTCTCTCTGTCTCTCATGAATAAATAAATAAAATCTTGGAAAAAAAAAAAAGACAAGCCATCCAAAAACCCTAACATCCAACTAAGAGTCCCAGAAAGAAAAAAAAAGAAAACGGAAGGGAAAAATAATTGCCAAGAAACATTAGAAGAAATGCTCACAAATCTTCAAAAGGGCCCAAGTGTCCAGCACAATAGCTAAAAAAAGAACCAATGCAGACAGCTAAAAAAAGAACCAATGCAGACACCATCACAAGAAAGTTCTGAACATCAAGGACAAAGAAAGGATTCTAAAAGCTTCAAAAAATAAGCAACAACAACAAAAAAAAAATCATGTCATATACAAAGGAATGAAGAGACTAGCCTTCTAAAGACAATGAAGTGACACCTTCAAAACTGTAAGGAAAAACTAATCTTCCATACCCAAACAAATATGAAACCATTAAATGTGAAAGCAAAGAAATTCAAATGGCACAACTTTAAGGAGGGGCATCTAACCCATATCAACAAAGAGGTGGCCAACAATAAAGCCACTGAGATTTAAGGAATGTCTGTGTTAACTAATATAAGCAGTCGATAACTTTTAAACTAGCTTTGATAATCTAGAAACACAACACGCACAGGTTAAAAATACAGCCATCAGAAAAACTAAAAATAAAAAATAGTTAAAAAGAGATTCACTAGAGAGTACTTTTCATTATGAACCCTCCATATGCCTGGATTTGTTACAATCTGCAGTGTTGACCTGATCTTTCAAAAAAATTATAAACACATGAGAGAGGCTATGAATGAGATCTTTTATAATAACATCAAAAGACTTTGTTTTGGCTGCTCTGACGTCATTTTTACATTTCTTCAGTTTCTGGCCTCTCTTGCTTAGGGTTGAACTTAATATTTTGTGACCTTCAACTCAGAACTTACACTGAAGTTCTGAAAAACTAAGAAATATTGTTCTACAAAACATCCACAAGAGGGCAGTCCAACAATCTTTAGTATTTAGTACTACAGAAAAACAGACGTTGATTCGTTTATGTTCGCCTTAGAATCTTTACCTAGAAAGCACTAAATAGCTGTGGTCTTCACAATGAAGAAACCTGCAGCATATACATCTACAGCATCTATCTACTTTAAACAGTATTCAATGTCTATTATTAACACTCTTAACACTATTAAGTCAGAATACATCGTATTAAGTAGATATGTGAAATTGTGAAAGTCAGGGCCCAGACGGGCCCCTACTGCTAACAGTCCCTTTTCACTATCTCCTACTTCTACACCAACCATCAATAACAAGCTTAGAACTCTCCATTCTCCTCAGGTAGAAGCAAGTTTCAGACAGTGACCATCAGACACCACCAACCAGCTGGAATTGGGCACAAGAGATAAAAATCCACCCACCACCCCAGAAAGGAAAAATGTATGTTGGAAAAGGGAAAAAAGAAGATTGAAAAAAAAAAAATTAGAAGAACCAATTCCATTTTTAGAAGCAATCTTATATCAGAAAACCCAAGAAAAAGTATCACGTAAAGTTTTTACCTTTGCTGTTCCAGTCTGGGAACCATAGAAAATCTTCACTCCAGATACAAAGACTTCCTTGTTTTGAAGAGAGATACAACCATTTGTCATCAAATCCCCGGTTGCTTTTGGAACAGATTTCTCCTGTGATTTCTTGCCCTTTAAAATAAACAACTGCACAAAATTCATCAAGTTTGAATCTTTTTCTAACTCCAATAGGGATGAAAACTAGCACAGATACTGATTTTACTATTCTGTTAATCTTTCTGCTGTACTCTGCAAATATTAACCTCTTGGTATAATTAGGTCCTTTAAAGGCTGGATCCACATTTTTTAAGACTGTAAAGATTCCTAAGACAAAACTATATGTACATTCACCCATAATGTGCTTTAGTGGAGTAACAGTAGGAATTGATTTACTGATCCTTAATTATGGTAAGAAAAGAGAAGACTACTGTCCCTTGAAGACGCTAAACAGATTTTTTTTTACAAAAGTTTTAGTTTTCATTACAAAATCTTCCTGTATCTTAAGACTGAGACTCCAAAGCCCAGCAAAGAGAACATAAATAACTTAGTCTATAATAACTGAGAATAAATGATTTAGGCATTAAAAGAAAAGGTCTGGAGACCAACAAACATTAAGAGTGACCTTTGTTCCTCTTAGCTTTCCTGAAAATCTTAGAAAATCTGCACTGTAAATTATAAATCTAATGCCTTAATACTCTCATATAAAAAATAACCACTTACCTGCTTCCTGATGACAATCTGGAAACAAATCCAAAGGCTAATGCCAAAGGCAAAGCCCAAATATATGTAAAACCTGTTTATCCATAATGATATCACAGGTGAAGAGAAGTCCCATGTATCCGAAAAAGGATCTAAATTTAAAATGATACATACACGTAATTTTATTTAAAGCTACATATACAAAGCTACTCATCCTTATTTTTAAGAATAAAAAATAAAATAAAACCAACTTTCGTATTGAACTCGGCTAAGAAACCTATAGAAAAATCAACTCTAATAAAAATAATAAACCACTGCATGTAAACGATAATGATAAAGTTAACATAACGATAATGCTAACTCCGAAAAAGACACAGAATTGTTCCTTCATTTGGACAGAGCATTAGGAAGCAAAGAACTCGAAACTCTTCGTGTGGAATCGTGAATTAACTTTGCTGTTTTGGGATCCCTGGGTGGCGCAGCGGTTTGGCGCCTGCCTTTGGCCCAGGGCGCGATCCTGGAGACCCGAGATCGAATCCCACATCGGGCTCCCGGTGCATGGAGCCTGCTTCTCCCTCTGCCTATGTCTCTGCCTC
The DNA here is from genome assembly GCF_011100685.1 of Canis lupus familiaris. NCBI lineage: Eukaryota > Metazoa > Chordata > Mammalia > Carnivora > Canidae > Canis > Canis lupus. Next base: position 1,178,050 of record NC_049227.1, on the reverse strand, counting down.
TCTCTCTCTCTCTGTGACTATCATAAATAAATAAAAATTAAAAAAAAAAAAAAAAAGAAACTCAATCTTTAAAAAAAAAAAAAAAAAACTTTGCTGTTTTCTGTGGCCCATAAGAAAATGAGGGGTTCTCAACCGACATCACACCTCTTGTTTGGGAGGGACGTATGGCTGCAACCGGCCTCAAACGTCGAACCGGGAGGCAGTTTCGGAAGGGGGAACCTGAATGTACAGGCGGGAAGGCCCGAGGGCCCTCAACACACGTGGGCAAGCGGAGTGAGCAGTTTTCTCGTCGTTTCACTCGAGGCCAGAGGCACAGCTCCCTCTGCTCTCAGCCCCAGCCTCACGAGGCGGAGCCCGGCGGCGCTCAGCCGCTCGGGCCCGGGCTGACGAGCGCCGCCGCCGCCGCCGCCTCTGAAGGACGGCCCGACCGCGCGCTCCGCCCCGACAGGCTCCTACACAGACGGCTTCCTCTCCCCTCCCGCCTCACGGATTCTGCCCGCCGGGGGCCCTTACCCATTCTCTTCAGAGCCCAAGCCCTGCGGCCCGACACACGAGGCCTGCAGACCTGAGAAACCTGGCGGCCGGCGAGGACATCAGGGGACGACTACAGCTACCTCGGAGCACTAGCGTCGCACCCCAAACCCGCCGCGCCGGGGGCCGCCATGCCACTCGCCAGCCCGATGGGATTGGCTCAGAGGGGAAGGGGCGGGCCCCGAGGGAAGCCCCGCCCAGAGCTCCGCGCGTTGGAACCGCAGCCCTCCCGGCCCCGCTCGGGTTGGCTAAGAGGGGAAGGGGCGGATCCCAAGGGAAGCCCCGCCCACGGCTGAGGGACAGCAGCGCGGAGCCGGTCCAAACGCTCCCGTTTTGGAGCCGAGGGGCAAGGGGCGGGCCCTAAGGGAATGAGGCCATGGAAGGCGGGGCACAGGGGAAGAAACCGGGGAAAGACGGCGTTGAGGGGATGTCGTCAACCGAATGCAATGTTTGGTCCCGTTTGGACCTCAGTTGAGACACACTGTAAAAAAGGCATTATTTCGGGAAATTTGGCTATGGCCGGGCTGTTAGAGGGTATTAAGAACCTCGGTCGATCTTGTTGGGTGCGTCTGTGAGAATACAATGACGTGTTTAAAGCTAGGAGCTTGTCACTTGCTTTAAACCACTCCCAACAAAAAATAGGACAAGAATGACAAAATGTTGATAATTGTTGAAGTGGGAGGATGGGCTTAAGGGAGTTGTTCATCATACTTTTTTCTCGACTTCTTTATCTTACAACTTTTTCCACAATAAAAGGGGAAGGTGGGTGTGGCCCCGAGCTGCGGAACTCCCGGTCGCTAAAGCATCAACGTCGCCAGCAAATCAGAGCTCTTGAGCTCATGCGGGAACTGCATTACGTCACGGCAGAGCGCCTCTCCTGCCGGGCGCGGAGCGATGTCGTAAAAGCCACAGTGCGCAGGCGTCGCTGCTCGCTTCTCGTCTGCCGGGTTCGGCCACAGCGGACGCCTGCGCAGTAAGTCCGCCGGCCGTGCTGTGGCGGCCGCCTGGGCAGTTGGCGGTCGGGCCGCGCGCCGCCGGGTCGTTGCAGGAGGTGCCGGCGGCCCTGAGGCGGGCGGCGCGGGCGTGTGAGCAGCGGCCATGTCCATCTTCACCCCCACCAACCAGATCCGCCTCACCAACGTGGCGGTGGTGCGCATGAAGCGCGCCGGGAAGCGCTTCGAGATCGCCTGCTACAAAAACAAAGTGGTGGGCTGGCGGAGCGGCGTGTGAGTGAGCCTCCCCCTGCGGGCGGACGGGGCCTCGGGCCGCGGGGCAGGGCCGCCGCGAGCACTCGCTGCCGCTCCCGGCGTAGCGCGTCGTCACGGCCCTTGTCCGCTTGGGCGGTGACTTAAGAGCTACGGCCAAGGAGCCCCACCTGGGGGTCTGCCGCCGCCGTACCGCTGAGGGGCCGCGACCGAGTCTTCGGGCGTTCGGGGGTCTCCGCCCGCTGGTCCCCGGTGCTGCCATCTAGGGGTCGGGGGCCCTGGCGGCGGCGCCGCGCCCCGCGCCCCGCCCCGCCCCGCACCCCGCCCCCGCACCCCGCGCCCCGCCCGGCACCCCGTGCCCCACCCCGCACCCCGCGCCCCACCCCGCCGCGCCCTCCGCGGACCCCCTGCGGCCCGCCTCCCCCTCCCAGGCGGTTTTCTCCCGAGGAGACGTGCGTGGGGCCGCAGACGCGGCGCTCAGTTTCCAGGGCTCCCTCTCCCTGGGGGTCAGTCGGGAGCATTTGCTGTTTCTTGCTTTTTATATTGTTGCCATCTTGTATCTGTGAATGAATTTCCAAGTTTCTCCTGTGTTCACTTAGAATTTTCTCTTCTGTCCTAAGGGAAAAAGACCTTGATGAAGTTCTGCAGACCCACTCAGTGTTCGTAAACGTTTCTAAAGGTCAGGTTGCAAAGAAGGAAGATCTGATCAGTGCCTTTGGAACAGACGACCAGACAGAAATCTGTAAGCAGGTGAGTTCCAGCAGCTACAGCCTCATCAACCCTAATGTTCTTTATAGCAGAACGACCTAGAGGTATGTTAAGCTTTAAAACATTATTTTGGGGGGAGTGGATTATCCTACGATAATTTGACCTAAACATCATCACTTCTTTTTGTTTGTTTTTTTTTTTTTAAGAGAAAGGGGTGGGGGAGGGGCAAAGGGAGAGGGAAAGAGAAAATCTCAAGCAGGCTCCATGCCCAGCACGGAACCCAACTCGGAACCCAGCTGGGGGCTTGATGTCACATGATGGTGACCTGAGCCCCACTCAAAAGTCAGAGGCTTAATGAGCTGAGCCACCCAGGTGTCTCTGTGGCATCACTTTGTTAATTGAAGTATAATTAAATTAGGGATAAGTCCTGTCACCGCCTGTCACTGAAGTGTTACTATAGTCTTACTAAATATAGTACATATGCTGTTCTTTTCTTCTGTGACTTATTTTAAAATGAAAAGTTTGAACCTCTTAATCCCCCTTATTTTCACCTATTCCCCGCCCACCTCCCCTCTAGCAACTAGTTCTCTCTAGTTAAGAGTCTGTCTTTTTGTCTCTTTTTGTTTGTTCGTCTGCTGTGAAATCATGCAGTGCTAGTCTTTCTTTGACTTCTTCCACTTAGCATTATACCCTGTAGGTCCACCCACATCATTGCAAATGGCAAGACTTACTCTTTTTGATGGCTGAGTACTATTCCATTGTGTATACATCTTCATCCTTTCATCTGTCAGTGGACACTTAGGTTGTCCTAAGTCCAGTGTCCAATATCATAGCTGTTATCAGTAAGGCTGCAGTAAACATAAGGGTGCATGTATCTTCAAGTCAGTGTTTCTGTTTTTGGGGGGTAAATACCCAGAGATGTGATTACTGGATCATATGGTAGTTCTACTTCTAATTTTTTGAGGAACCTCCACACTTTCCCACAGTGGCTGCACCAGTTTGCATTCCCGCCAACAGTTCATGAGAGTTCCTTTTTCTCTACGTCGTCACCAACACCATTTCTTGTTTTATTTTCATCCTAGCCGTTCTGACAGGTGTGAGGTGATAACTCATTATGGTTTTGATTTGCATTCCCTTGATGCAAATCATGTGATGTTGAGCATCTTTTCATGTGTCTGTTGGCCTTCTGGATGTCTTCTTAGAGAAAATGTCTGTTGAGGTTCTCTGTTTTAATAAGATTATTTGGCTTCTTTGTTGTGCAGTGCTGTTTTTAATAATTCAGGACATGAACAATTTTGCCAAGTCTCTAAAAATTAAATCTACTGAGTTGCCTTATTTTGTCCATTTATATATTTGTAGTGGAATATTCCTGAAAATAGAATTTCTTTTCAGGGTTTTCACCGTTTACAACTTTTACTAAATTGCCCTTTTCTCCACCTAAATAAGATATTCGAGCACAAGATAATCCAGTATATCCTTTAGGTGAAGGTCAAATTATTTCTTGTAAATCAATAGCTGAGAAGGATGGAATTTAATTTTCTCCCCAAGTTCTTAATTCTTGTGGTTAGTTAACAAGTGACGTGCAATAAAGACATTGCTTATTTAAATCTGTTGGGGTTTTTTTTTAGATTTTAACTAAAGGAGAGGTTCAAGTATCAGATAAAGAACGGCATACGCAGCTGGAGCAGATGTTCAGGGACATTGCAACTATCGTAGCTGACAAGTGTGTGAACCCTGAAACAAAGAGACCGTATACTGTTATCCTTATTGAGAGAGCCATGAAGGACATCCACTATTCAGTCAAAACCAATAAGAGTACAAAACAGCAGGTGAGTGGCTTTTAATGTCAAAAGGTGTCCACGTGAAAATCAATTTTCTCTGAAGAAAACATTAAAATAGTCGGTCTGTAATAATAAAATACTAGTTGGAAGCACTTGGGTCGGAGATTTGGGGGAGGGAGGAGGAGAAGATGGGGCTCGTAGGGAGGAGCAATGGAATTTTTTTTAACAAAGTCCAAATGTACTACAACTCTCATCTCCTTTCCAAATCAGACCTTTAGAGATAAAACTTGGAGTTTTTTTTTTTTTAATTTTTTTTTTTCAATTTTTATTTATTTATGATAGTCAGAGAGAGAGAGAGGCAGAGACATAGGCCGAGGGAGAAGCAGGCTCCATGCACCGGGAGCCCGATGTGGGATTCGATCCCGGGTCTCCAGGATCACGCCCTGGGCCAAAGGCAGGCGCCAAACCGCTGCGCCACCCAGGGATCCCAAAACTTGGAGTTTTAAAGAGTTATTCCAACTCTGTATTTTAGATTTTATTTATTTATATGTACTTCACATGCCACACAAGTCATCTTTATAAAGGGAACAGTTCAGTGGTCTATTCACAAAGTTCCTGCAGTCTGCCCTAATTTGACAATATTTCCATTGCCACCAAAAGAAACTCTTGTCAACATTAGCAGTCACTCCTTGTTTTCTCCCTCTTACAAGTGTTTGGCAAATTTGTTTTCTGTTTTCTGTGGACTTTTCTATTCCAGACATTTCATATAAATGGAATCATACAATATGTGTCCTTTAAAGGTTCCTACCTGTTATTGTACATGTCAGTACTTCATTCGTTCTTAGGACTTGATAATAACTTGTGTGGAAATACCATATTTCGTTCATGAATATTGGAGTTGTCTAATCCACCGTTTTTATTACAGCCAAACTGGATGTATAATTTTTTTTTTTTTTTTTTTTTTTTTATGTATCATTCTGGTTTTGATTTGCATTTCCCTGGTAACTATGATTTCAGCATATTTTCATGTGATCTTTAGAAAAATCACTACTTGGACAATTTTTCAATCATTTGTGTTTTCATTATCAAGTTGTAAGGGTTCTGTATATATTCTGGATACTGATACCTCATCAAATGTGTGATTTGCTAGTATTTTCTCCTATTTAATGGGTTGTCTTTTCACTTTGTTGTTAGTTTTTTGAACCACAAAAGTTTGTGTTCTGTAAGTGCAATTTATCTATTTTTTTCCTACTGATGTTTCTGTTGTCTGTGTCCTGTCGAAGAACCGCCGCCTAATTCAGCCAGGTGGAAACTGCTTTGTTTTGAATCCCTTAGAAAGTAATGCAGCAGAAGGGGCAAAGAAGTGGCCATTGTTTTCAATTTTGTCTTGCTAGGCTTTGGAGGTGATAAAGCAGTTAAAGGAGAAAATGCAGATCGAACGTGCTCACATGAGACTCCGGTTCCTTCTCCCAGTGAATGAAGGGAAGAAGCTGAAAGAAAAGCTCAAGCCACTGATCAAGGTCATAGAGAGTGAAGACTACGGTCAGCAGTTAGAAATTGTAAGACAAAACACTCTTACTCTTTTGCTTCCTTGTTACCAAAGTAGTCTGTTCTCTAGTCATAAATGTGTAATGAATATTTAGAAGGTAAGAACAGTAAGACATTTCCAGAAACCTCTTATTAATTAAGTAATAAGTAAAAATGTAAAGGTCTAAGTGAAATTAAGTTGTAGTTAAACACACTTTGGATTTTTTTTAGGTGATTCTATGCTTATTTTGGATGAGAGTATATGTTTTACAGTGAGTCTCTTATTATGAGGAAATTGGAAATAAGACCAGTTGAACAGCCTCATTTACGACAGAACTTTTTTTTTTTTTTTTTTTTTTTTAAGATCCATTTATTTATTTGAGAGAAAGAGAATCTCAAGCCGACTCCATGTTGAGCTCGGGGCCAGATACAGGGCTCAATCCTACAACCCTGAATTCATGACCTGAGCTGAAACCAAGGGTTAGGTGGTCAACCAACTGAACCACCCAGGTGCCCTATCACAGAACATTTTATAGAAGCAGCCAAAGAATTTTGTCTTAGAACCTCACCCTACAGTGTCAGACACAGTATAGATTCCATTGTCTGCAAACTCATCCCTTAGGACTTTGCAGCAGCTTCAGTTCAAATGAACTCTAGACTGGGATTGTTGAGCATTTCATTCTAAACCTGAAACAACACATCTGACATTCTGAAGTTGTCAAATCTTTTCAAAACTTTACACGTGATTTCTAAATGGGCCTTTCAAGATTTTCTCCTTCAGATGTCAATAAAAAGAGGTACTTTCCTGGAACTATAAATGTTCATGCTAAATTTTAGTACAAAAAGAACTATACTTTTCTAGTCCCATTCACTTTACAGCCAAGAAATCCAGAGAAGTCCTCAGACAAGGAGGTTGATGCCCGTCACAGGGCCTACATGCATAAAGACAGTAGAAGGTTCTGGAAGACAGTATGAAGGTTCCTCAGTTGAAAATTAAGTACACTACAATATAGCAATTGCACTACGAGGCATTTACCCAAAGACGCTGATTTGAAGGAGTACGTGCACCCTGGTGTTTATAGCAGTATTATCAACAATAGCCAAACTATAGAAAGAGCCCAAGTGTCCATCATCTGATGAATGGATAAAGTTGTGGTGTATACATACACACACACACACACACACACACACACAGTGGAATATTATTCAGATATCAAAAAGAATGAAATCTTAGCATTTGCAATTATGTGGATGGAACTAGAGGGTATTATTCCAAATGAAATAAGTCAGAGAAAGACAAATATCATATGATTTCACTCATGTGGAATTTAAGAAACCTAGCAGGTGAAAATAAGAGGGGAAAGACAAAAATAGAGATGCAAGCCATAAAAGACTCTTAATGATGGAGGACAAATTGAGGGTTGATGGAGAGAGGAGATAGGTGGGGGATGGCCTTAAGGAGGGCACTAGTTATGATGAGCACTGGTTGCTATTATGTAAGCTTGAGTCACTAAATTCTACTCTTGAAACCAAAATTTCATTGTTATCTAACTAGAGTTTAAATAAAAATTGGGGGGGGGGGAGACGCTGGACTAGAACCCCGTCTGCTCCCCTGTGCATTGTCTTCGCTCTTTCATTGTAGAACTGTAGCAGCAGGGACATCCGGAAAGTGTCATGTGTTTGTCTTAGAGGAGCTAAAGCCGTGTTCATACTGTTGCTTTGCTCATCTTCATGTGGTGAGCAGCTGTGTTCCGTGTTTCAGGTGTGTCTAATTGACCCGGGCTGCTTCAGAGAAATTGATGAGCTAATAAAAAAGGAGACAAAAGGCAAAGGTTCTTTGGAAGTACTCAACTTGAAAGATGTGGAAGAAGGAGATGAGAAATTTGAATAACATCCATCAAGCTCTTCAGCTCTAAAACACTAAAGTATTTTCTTTTCCCACAGTCCTCTTTTCTGTGGTCTGCTAAATACTTGCTCAAACTGTTGGACATTTTCTATCTTTGTGGTAACGTATACACAAAAAGACTTTCCTAATGAGTATTACACTGTGGGATTCATTTAGTTTTAATGATAAAGTGGGGTTTTAGGCAAAAACGAAAAATCCAAGCTGCAGAGGGCAGAGTAACATGTTGCTACTGTCTCGTGCCTTGTACTTCCCAATGTGCAATTTATCCGAGGCAACTCTTGTGGGTAAAAAGTTAAACTTTGCACATTATATGTGATAAAATAAATGCAGGAGGGTATGACAATATGACAAAAGGAGTGTTTGCTGAAGAAAACATAATGTCTTATTTGTACTTAATGAAACATGTGACCTAATACAAAGTTTGGATGATGACTTCCTGATTATCTGAAAAATAGTTCTGTGATGACTGCAGGACTGAAGGAATATTCGTTAAATGTGCTGCCATAAACTAGATTATTCTCGGTAAAGAATAAAGTCATTTGTTTCTAATCCTTAAAGTTTATAATATATATTAATATAGCTGAATTATATGTAACCAATAAAACCACTCTTTATTTTTATTAAACTGTGTCTTGTGTTTCTAGACAGCTTCTAAGCTCCCTTTCCTCTGCCTTCTGTCTGGTAGGGTTGGAGAGTTCTCAGCAGGATGAAATAAGTCCTTTGAGGAATGGCGAGTGGTTAGAACAGGGCCTGTTCTGATGGACACCTGATAAATCTTAATCGTTTAGGAAGTAATTGAATATAAGTATTTTAGTACTTAAACACTTAAATGGACCACGTGCAAGTTTTTAAAAATCTGCTTGTCTTCAAAGGAGATACTCTATAGTGTTTTACTCAAAATGAACATGTGGTTGTGTTTCGTGGACAGAACTTTTTAACTGAGAGTTTTTGAATTGAACAGGTCCAGATGGGTTTTATAAGCACATAGAATTCACTGCTGATACAAGCACTCAGAAATGGCCCATTTGAAATTATGAAGTTAAAGTTGCTTCTCATAGTGTTAGAAGAAATACTCCTGCTTGATAAGTTGAGAACACTATATGTAATGTTGAATTACTGTTTTGATACCAGTCCTTAAGATGGCCCTCTGATTCCATTTTACTGGTACAGATTATTGTTTCATAAAGATGATCTAAACTCAAAGGCCCAGAAAATAATTTTAGCCAGTGAAGCTTATCTCCAGCTTAGATAATCAGTGTTTCAGGTTGGAAGTCCTCAAGATTGGAAATGTTCAGTAGATGCATCTTGAGTAGGAAAGTTCACCAGTTAGAACATCTCCTTTAGTTTTTCTCATCCTCATTATTCATCTCCTAAAAAGCCAGACCTTTAAGAAATGTCAAATGTAGATCACCTGTGAGTCACACATTAAACATTAAAAACTGTTTGCCTTATATAAATCTCATTACTCAAAAGTAGGTAAAAATTTTGGTTCTCAATCATGCTCCCAGGACCGGTGCTATAATGGGTTGTTTTAAAGTTCTAAGGATTGAGCTGTTTTCTTTTGCTTTCTCAATATAAGCTGTATTGTGTATGTTTGGTCAAAATGATATTTTAGAATTAGTCCTTTCCTGTTGGCATAGCTTCTTTCTGCGAAGCGTTGCTTATACCCATTCACAATTGCTCCAGCCCATGGACCTCACGCCACTTTGAAACCCCTCATAGGCCTGGATTTCACCCTATGTTGCGTTCTGGAGAGCGGCTTACAAAATTCCCACCTGGCATGCTAGATGGTGAGCTCCTCAAGGGCAGGAGATGAGCCATTGTGCCTTTGGACCCAATAGACGTGGGTTAAATGTCTGTGGATTGATACGTGCTCTCTCAGTGAGGGCTGGCAGAGGTGAGGATGGGAGATGACAAATTTGTCCAGTGAATGACTTGGTCAAATCCCTCTTTAAAGCTAGAAAGGGTGTCAGGCTTTGAGCTAAGGCTTCCCACCCTTCATACTGATGCATGCTAATATGCCACTTGGTTTCTGGTCTGCACAGATGCACAGATTTCCCCCACCCCCACCACCCCCAGCTCTCGGAGTCTCTGCCTGCAACCAGTCTCTCTTACATTTATTTGCCCCAGGCTGTCATAAACACCTGTACTCTATGGACTGTGATGGGAAATGGGGTAGAATTCCCTGGGCGGCTCAGCGGTTAGTGCCCACCTTCGGCCCAGGGTGTGATCCTGGAGTCCTGGGATCAAGTCCCACATCAGGCTTCCTGCATGGAGCCTGCTTCTCCCTCTGCCTGTGTCTCTGCCTCTTGCTCTCTCTGTGTCTCTCATGAATGAATAAATAAAATCTTAAAAAAAAAAACTCCTAAGCAGTAGCTAACACCATTGATTTTTTTTTTTTTTTCTTGCATGCTACCCTCAAGCCCACATCATGAGGTTCTCTACAACTTTGGTAGTAATGAGTCTCGTTATCTTTGTAAGTTTTTTGCCAGCCTGCTCTCACATTACTGAAATTCAAAGTATTGGTTATTGGAAAACATTTTTCTGCTGCTGTACAATGGTGGATGGTTGCACATATTTTGCCATTGACAGTAATAGCTGAGGGGACAATGGCCATTGATTTTTCATCTCCATGTGTATATACCTATCATGGTACTTGGAAAGTTAATGAGTATAAGTGGAATTTTATGGCAACAATTCCGAGCTAAAAGTATAATCTTGACCTAAATATCATTTGGCTATTGCAGCTCCTACAGAGGAATGATTTCACAATACACCTAGTTGAGTTGCTGGGGGCCCGTTCCAAATACCCTGGAAGAGTCTTCGGTTTCACCAAATTCCTAGTTGGATAAGATTTCTGGTTAACAGAGAGTGGAGGTAAATGAGTTGTGGAGTTAAAGAAGGCAGAGTCATTTTTACTGCAGAGGAAAGTAGACTTGTTTCCTACACTCACACCATATCTCAGGATGTTTTTCCATCTGTTGAGCCACTTGAATGCCCAAAAAATTCATGGTAGAACTCTTCTTGTGGTCACCAAGGATAGTTAACATACTTTTCAAGTGATGAGGTCCACAGGCTTATTTCTTACTGTCACATGGAGAGAGAAAATGAATCAAGACTAGAAATCTTGCATGTAATTAAGGTAAAATAGTTTATGGATTTACAAATAAAACTTTGCAGATTATATGGATACAAGAGTGGTTCAATATTCAATTTCACAACATCAAAAAGAAAGGATAAAAACTATATGATCATTTCAATAGATGTAGAAAAACCATGTGACAACACATCCATTCATGATAAAAACTCAACAAAGTAGGTTTAGAGGGAACACATCTCAATATAATAAAGGCCTTATATGAAGAACCCATCACTATCCTCTTAACTCGATGGCAAGAAAGCTTTTTCTGTAAGTTAAGGAACAAGACAAGGATGTCCACTCTCACTTTTATTCAACTTAGTACTGGAAATCCTAGCCACAGCAATCAGACAAGAAAAAGGAATAAAAGGCATCCAGATTACTTTTTTTTTTTTTTGCATCCAGATTTCTAAGGAAGAAATAAAACTCACTATTTGCAGGCGCCTGAGTGGCTCAGTTGATTAAGCATCTGCCTTTAGCTTGGGCTGTGATCTCAGGGTCTGGGATCAAGTCCCTCATCCACCTCCCTGCTCAGTAGGGAGCCTGCTTCTCCCTCTGCCTCTCTCCCCCTTCTTGTGCTCTCTCTCTCTCTCTCTCTCTCTCACTCACTCACACTCTCTCTCAAATGAATAATTTAAAAAAAATATTTGCAAATGACATGATACTAAGAAAACCCCAAATAACCCACCAAAAAACTACTAGAACTGATAAATGAATTTGATAAGATGCAGGATACAAAATAAGTGTACAGAAATCCATTGCATTTCTATACACTAATAATGAAACAGCAGGACACCTGGGGGGCTCAGTTAAGCGACCAACTCTTGATTTTGGATCAGGTCGTGATCTTAGAGTCATGAGATTGAGCCCTGTGTCAGGCTCCTTGCTCATCGGGAATCTGCTTAAGACTCTTTCCTTCTGCTTCTCTCCCTGCCCCCTCCTCTCCGCCACTCAAACAAATCTCTTTCTCTCAAACAAATCTTAGAGAAAAAAAAAAAAAAGGGCAGCAAAAAGAAACTAAGAAAACAATCCCATTTACAATTGCATCAAAAATAATAAAAATACCTGGAATAAACTTAACCAAGGAGGTGAAAGATGCTGTACTCAAACCTGTAAAGCACCAATGAAAGAAATTGAAGATGACACAAACAAATGGAAAGGCATCCCATGCTCGTGGACTGGAAGAACAAATACTGTTAAAAAGTCCATACTACCCAGAGCAATGTAGAGATTTAATGCAATCTCTACCACAACACTAGCAACATTTTTCACAGAACAAGAACAAATAATCTTAAATTTTATATGGAACTACAAAAGACACAGAATAGCCAAAGCAATCTCAAAAAAGAAAACTAAAGCTGGAAATATCACAATTTCAGATTTCAAGATGCAATACATCAAAACAGTATGGTACTAGCACAGAAGTAAACACATAGATCAATGGAACAGAACAGAAAGCTCAGAAACTCGCAATCATGTAGTCAATTAATCTTCAACGAAGAAGACATGAATAAGCAATAGGAAAAAGTCTAACAAATCGTGTTGGGAAAACTGGACCACTTTCTCATACCATGCACAAAAATAACTCAAAATGGATTAAAAGACCTAGATGTGAGCTATGAAACCATAAAAATCCTAGAAGAGAACACAAGCAGTAATTTCTTTGACATCAGCGGTAGCAACATCTTTCTAGATATGTCTCCTGATAAAAAGGAAACAAAAGAAAAATAAACTGTTAGGACTACATCAAAATAAAAAAAACTTCTGCACACCAAAGTAAACAACAAAACTAAAAGACAACCTACTGAATGAGAGAGGATATTTGCAAATGACAGATCTGATAAAGGGTTAGTATGCAACATACATAAAGGGCTTACACATGCAATTCAACACCAACCCCCCCCCCCAATAATCCAGTTAAAAGGCAGAAGACATGAACAGACATTTCTCCAAGGAAGACATACAGAAGGCCAACAGACACATAAAAAGATGCTCAACATCATTCATTATCAGGGGAATACACTCCTGAATACAAAGAGATATTACCTCACACCTGTCAGAATGGCTAAAATGAACAACATAAGAAAAAAGTGTTGGGGAGGATGTGGAGAAAAACCCTCATGCACTGTCAATGGGAATGCAAACTGGTGCAGCCACTGTGGAAGACAGTATGGAAGGTCCTCAAAAAATTAAGAATAGAATTATCATATGATCCAGTAATGACACTACTAGGTATTTACCCGAAGGATACAAAAACACTCATTTGAAAGGATATATGCACCCCTTTGTTTATAGCAGCATTATTTCCAATAGCCAAATTATGGAAGCAAATGTCCATCAACTGATGAGGGATAAAGAATATATTTTATACACACACACACACACACACACGAGAGAGAGAGAGAGAGAGAGAGAATGGAATATTATTCAGCCACAAAAAGAATGAAATCTTGCCATATGCAACATGAATAGGTCTATAAGGTGTAATACTAAGTGAAATAAGTCAGTCAAAGACAAATACCATATCACTCATATGGACTTTAAAAAACAAAACAAATGAGTAAAGAAAGAGACAAAATAAAAAAACAGATTCTTAATGATAGAGAACAAACTATGGTTACCAGAGAGGAGTGGGTAGGGGATGGATGAAATAGGTAATGCAGATTAAGCTGCTTGCAAATATAAATCTCCTGATCCAAAGACACAAGGGCAATCAATCACAGGTATTTATAAAAAATAATAATAAAAATAAAAAATCACAGGTATTTATTTATCACAAAGCTGCTTCTCACAGGAGCAACTCTACATAGTGTGTTTTTGTCTCAAAAGGCCCAGATTTATGTATAATGGTTCATTCTCCCAAGCAACCCAAGGAAGCCAGCTAGTCCTTAATAAAATGCTGATTGCCAAACTTCAAAATCCTTATTCTCAACAATAGTCCCAATGTTTATGAGTTTATGTATAAGAAATTTTTATGGGGGATCCCTGGGTGGCGCAGCGGTTTGGCGCCTGCCTTTGGCCCAGGGCGCGATCCTGGAGACCTAGGATCGAATCCCACGTCGGGCTCCCGGTGCATGGAGCCTGCTTCTCCCTCTGCCTGTGTCTCTGCCTCTCTCTCTCTCACTGTGTGCCTATCATAAAAAAATAATAATAATAATAATAAAAATAAAACTTTAAAAAAAAAAGAAATTTTTATAAAATGTTTAGCATAAGAATTTTTATAAGATGTTTAAAAATGTTTAATTTTTATTAAAAAATAATTGCATGATTGCTTTCCCAACTCCCTGCTAGGGCGATCCAAACTTACTAACCAAATCACTTTGGATGAGATGAGGAGCCTGGAACAAAGGCTGCCCAGACAATTTTTAAAAAGGTCAATCAGGAGAAAGTTGTCTTACCAAATAATAAAACCATCTGCATGGCTGCTATGATCAAGGCAATGTAGATCAAGGCATAGAATAGACAAGTCAACCAATGTAATAGAGCAGAGCCCAGAAATGTGGGGCCCAAACCCAAAACAGATGAAAATTTAATATATGATAAAAGAAGTTCTGGTAGGCAAAATAATGCCTCTGCCCACCTACCCACCCAACCAAAATGCCCATGCCCATGCCCTCATCCCTGGAGCTTGTGAATATACTTCTCCACATGGCAAGAGAAATTTTGCAGATGGCATTAAAGTTACTTTAAAATGGGGAGATTATTTTGGATTATCCAGATGGTCCCGGTATAATCATATGTGCCCTTAAAAATGGAAGAGGAAAGCAGACTGACTGGTTCAAAAATGTACAGGGGCAGGGCAGCCCCGGTGGCCCAGCGGTTTAGTGCTGCCTTCAACCCGAGGTGTGATCCTGGAGACCCGGGATTGAGTCCCGCGTCGGGCTCCCTGCATGGAGCCTGCTTCTCCCTCTGCCTGTGTCTCTGCCTCTCTCTCTCTCTCTGTCTCTATGAATAAATAAATAAAATCTTTTTAAAAAATGTACAGGGGAAAAAGAGGCAGGAAAGGGTTGCAGCATGAGAGGTACTTTACCTACCTTTGCTGGCATTGAAGATAAAGGAATGGGACTTTAAGCCAAAGAACTCAAAGGGCCTCCAGAAGCTGGGAAGGACCCTCCACTGGAAGCCACCAAGGAAATGGGCAGCTGAAAGGAACTAAATTCTAAAAAAAAAAAAAAAAAAAACCTGGAATAGTAAGGAAACAATTTTCTCCTAAAGCCCCCAGGATGGAACACAACCCTGCTGACCCTTTGATTTTCCGCAGTGAGACCCATACTGGGCTTCTGACACACAACATTGTATGAGCTTCTGACATACAGAACTTCAAGGTAACCAGTACATTTAAACTGCTAAGATTGTGGTAATGTCTTATGTAGAAATTCTAGGGCAGGCTGGGTGGCTCAACAGTTTAGCACCGCCTTCAGCCCAGGGCATGATCCTGGAGACCTGGGATTGAGTCCCATGTTGGGCTCCCTGCATGGAGCCTGCTTCTCCCTCTGCCTGTATCTCTGCCCCTCTCTCTCTCTCTCTCTCTCTCTCTCTCCCTCGCTCCGTGTCTCTCATGAATGAATAAATAAAATCTTAAAAAAAAAGAAATTATAGATCACAAATGTTTCATTATGGTGACCAAAAAATGGCTGATTGCTAAATAACATTTGCATAATCTGCTGTGTATCTAAACAGTCTCCTACATCTAACATAGAGGAAAAATTAATTTTACATGCACTATAGAACTAAGTGTAGAAATAAAGCCATGAAAAGTGTCAGAAAATATAGGAAAATATCTAACCCAAGAGTAAAATAGTCTTTCTTAAGGAAAACAGAAACCTGGAAACTATAAAGGAAAATAGTAAGAGATTTAACTACATGAAGGTGACATTTCTGAATGACAAAAGACATTTCAAGAAAGTTTAAAGAAAATATGGTTGGAAGAATAAGACAGGTGGAATGCCAACAAGTTAGGACAAACCATTATAAAGCTCCTATACTCATCCCAAGCACTTGGATGGACAGTAATTTGAAATAAACACAGAATAAGATAGTCAACTTCTCTCATAGAAATGCAAAGTAATGAGAAATCATTTTCTATCCATCATACTGAAGAAAAAGTAAAAGACTATTTCTGATACTGTCAAGAATGTGGAGAAACAGGCACTTTCATGCATTATCTGATAGAAGTGTAAATTGCAACAACCTTTAAGGAAAACAATCTGGTGATATCTCTTTTTTTTAAATTCTAGTATAGTGACCATACCGTGTTATAATAGTTTCAGGTGTATGATATCATGATTCAACAATTCCATGTGACCCAGTGATCATCATGCTGAGTCATCACCTCTTTCACCCATTCCTCCACCTAGGTTCCTTCCATAGTTAAGAGTCTGTTTCTTGCTCTCTCTCTCTCCCCTTTACTCATTTGTGTTGTTTCTTAAATTCTACATATGAGTGAAATCATATGGTATTTGTCTTTCTCTGATGGACTTATTTCACTTAGAATTATATACTCTCGGGAACCCTGGGTGGCGCAGCGGTTTAGCGCCTGCCTTTGGCCCAGGGCACAATCCTGGAGTCCCAGGATCGAGTCCTGCATCAGGCTCCCAGCATGGAGCCTGCTTCTCCCTCTGCTTGTGTCTCTGCCTCTCTCTCTATATGTCTATCATAAATAAGTAGAATCTTTAAAAAAAAAAGACTTTTCTTGCTTCTTGAGGAAGGCCTGTGTTACTATATACTTCCCACTTATATACTTACCTCTTTTGCTGTGTCCCAAAGGTTTAGGATTGTTGTGTTTTCATTTTCATTTGCTTCCATGTATTTTTAAAATTTCTTCTTTAATTTCTTGGTTAACCCATTCATTCTTGAGTAGGATGCTCTTTAACCTCCATCTATTTGTGGTCTTTCCAATTTTTTTTCTTGTGGTTGACTTCAAGTTTCATAGTGTTGTGGTCTGAAAATATGCATGGTATGATCTCAATCTTTTTGTACTGATTTGTAATGTTGCATGTGTACTCAAAAAGAGGGAGGGATCCCTGGGTGGCGCAGCGGTTTGGCGCCTGCCTTTGGCCCAGGGCGCGATCCTGGAGACCCGGGATCGAATCCCACGTCGGGCTCCCGGTGCATGGAGCCTGCTTCTCCCTCTGCCTGTGTCTCTGCTTCTCTCTCTCTCTCTGTGTGTGTGACTATCATAAATAAATAAAAAATTAAAAAAAAAAAAGAGGGAATGCTCTGTGTCTATTAAGTCTACCTGGCCCAATGTGTCATTCAAAGCCCTTGTTTCCTTATTATTTTTCTGCTTAGTCGGTTTGTCCATTGCTGTGAGTTAATGTTCCCTAGTATTATTGTATTATTATCAATGAGTTTCTTTAAGTTTGTTATTAACTGCTTTCTATATTTGGCTGCTCCCAAGTTGGGGGCATAAATATTTACAATGATTTGATCTTGCTGTTACAATTATTAGACCCTTTTATCATGATTTAGTGTCCTTCTTCATCTCTTATTACAGTCTTTAGCTTATAATCTAGTTTTCCTGATATAAGGATGGCTCCTCCAGCTTTCTTTTGATGTCCACTACTAGCATGATAACTGGTGTCCACCCCCCCACTTTCAATCTGGAGGTGTCTTTGGGTCTAAGATGTGTTTCTTATAAGCAGCATATTGATGAGTCTTGGTTTTTTTATTCATTCTGATACCCTATGTCTTTTTTTTAATTTTTTTTATTTATTTATGATAGTCACACACAGAGAGAGAGATAGATAGAGAGAGAGAGAGAGAGAGAGAGAGAGGCAGAGACACAGGCAGAGGGAGAAGCAGGCTCCATGCACCGGGAGCCTGACGTGGGATTCGATCCCGGGTCTCCAGGATCGCGCCCTGGGCCAAAGGCAGGCGCCAAACCGCTGCGCCACCCAGGGATCCCCCCCTATGTCTTTTGATTGGAACATGAAGTCCATTTATATTCAGAGTAAATTATTGAGTTCAGTACCATTGTATTCCCTATAAAGTTGCTGTTCATGTAGATTGTCTTTGTTCCTTTCTAGTCTTTGTTGTTTTTGGTCTCTCTTCCCCACTTAAAGGGTCGCCTTTAGTACTCCTTTCAGAGAAAGTTTAGTTTAGTGGTCATGAACTCCTTTAGTTTTTGCTTATCTTGGAAACTTTTCATCTCTCCTTCTATTCTGAATGACGGCCTTGCTGGATAAAGTATTTTTGGCTACATATTCTTCCCATTTAGCACAATGAATATATCATGCCAATCCTTTTTGGCCTGCCAGGTGTCTGTGGATAGGATACTGACAACCTTATGTTTCTATCCTAATAGGTTAAGGATCTCTTGTCCTATGTGCTTTCAGGATTTTCTCTTTCTCTCTGAAATTTGCAAGCATCACAATTGTATGTCAAGAAAGTGATGTTTTTGTTGATTTTGAGGGGGGGATCTCTGTGCCTCTTGGATTTGAATGCCTTTTTCCTTCCCCAGATTAGGGAAGTTCTTAGCTATAATTTGCTCGAATAAACATTCTGCCCCCTGTCTCTTTCTTTGTCTTCTGGGACACCAACTATCCAGATCTTATTTCACTTCATGGTATCACTGATTTCTCAAAGTCTGCCTTCGTGATCCAGTAGTTGTTTTTCTTTCTTTTTCCCAGCTTCCTTATTTTCCATCATTTTGTCTTTTATACACTGACTCTCTTCTGCCTGGTTTATCTTCATTGTTAGAGCCTCCGTTTTTTACTGCATATCAGTAATAGCATTTTTCATTTCAACCTGATTAGATTTTAGTTCTTTTATTTCTATAGTAAGGGATTTTTTAGTGTCTTCTATGCTTTTTTCAAGCCCATCTAATATCTTTATCATCATTGTTTTTAATTTTAGTTCTGACATCTTACTTGTATCTATTTTTATTAAATCCCTGGCAGTGAGTACTTCCTCCTGTTCTTTCTTTTGGAGTGAGTTTCTCCCTCTCATCATTATGTCCAGAAAAGAAGAGAGGAAAGAGAGAGAAAGGACAAAAATAACAACACCAGGAAAAAAAAAAACAAAAAACAAAAATCAGAAGAAAACACAAACAAAACAAAATAAGAAAAAAATCAAACAAGAAGTAAAACGCAACAAAACAATTAACCAGATCCTGGGTGTGTTTTGGTCTGTTTGTTAAAAGAAATTAGATCCCAGGGATCCCTGGGTGGTGCAGCGGTTTGGCGCCTGCGTTTGGCCCACGGCGCGATCCTGGAGACCCGGGATCGAATCCCACATCGGGCTCCCGGTGCATGGAGCCTACTTCTCCCTCTGCCTGTGTCTCTGCCTCTCTCTGTGTGTGTGTGACTATCATAAATAAAAAAAAAAAAAAAAAATTTCTGGTAGAGTTCTTAAAAAAAAAAAAAAGAAATTAGATCCCAAAATAAGAAAGAAAAACTTATATATGTGTATATATATATACAACAATAAAAATAATATACAACAAAAGGAAATCAAAAGTAATATTCATATATATCATGTGTATTAAAATAAAAACTAAAAAAGAATTTTAAAAAATAAAAAAATAGCTGAAAAAATAAAACTTAAAGACTGAATAATTTTTTTTAAAACCCATGAGTGCTATATACTGCTTTCTCTAAAAAGTGAAGTTTTTCAGTTCTCTATGATTGGTAAATTTGGTGTTAGTTGGTTGTTCCTGCTAGACTCCTGGGAGAGGGGTCAATTGTGTTGATTCTTAGGTATCCTTGCCTGGTGGAATTGTACCTCCCTTGCCAGGGGGCCAGGCTCACTGTAAACTGCCCAAAATATTCAACTAATAAAATAGAAGTAAATTGAGAAAGGATAGCTCTTCCTGGAATAAAATGGTTCACCACAGAAAATTTTTTTCTTTAAAAAGCTTTTTGATGAATTTAAAGTGACATTCAACCTTTATTCTCATCAAGATTCATTTTCAAGGAGCTCTTCTGCCCTGCCCTTTGGATATTGTGGGTGAATTCCATGGTTCTGGGACCTGTTCTTCATGTGACTTGGACTTTAGCAGGTGACTCTGGCCCTGCGAAGTAAGTTATGAGAGCAGGAAGCCCAGGAAAGAGCCATAGATGTCTCAAGTTGAGGTCTTGGACCCACTTTGAGGACTAGGAAGCATTTGATTTAATAACTACTGAGGACAGTTGTTAGGAAAGCCATGAAAAGGATTTAAAACAAAACAAAATAAAAACAGATACATGGGGAATGGGTAGAAGGCTCCCAATGAAGAGAGAAGACTGGAAGGTTTGCACAGAGTGGTTACTTCTTACTGCAGTTCATCTCCCCTGGGACAGATGTTGTGTATTGGCACCAGATTCATGTGCCTCTCCTCCCAGGCTGGGGTCCAGTGGCTCGAGGACTTGGTGCCAGTGAAATACTGCCTATTCTCTTGTCCTCGAGTCTCAGGCTCAAGGCTTGGATCTCAGATTTGAGCTCTTTTAATCAGTTTTCAAATGTTTTGCTTTTCTCCAAGCAATCTAGCCTATAGTAGACCACAGAAGGGCACATAGTGGGGCACCCTACCCAAACATTTCTAGAGCAACCCACTGTCACGTCATTTTCCCTTTTCCATCCTGACCTAGTGTATGTGTACATATATTATTCAGCTACAAGTTTTTCCGAGGAAAAATGCCCTTACTACGTGTAGTGTACTCTAATGTTTTCTATTTTTACTACTGTTCTTTTTCCTTTTTTTATTGGTTTTCATGCTGGCCATGACCCGAAGCTTGAATACCACTGCTCTACATGACATCATCCCAGATCACAAGCAGAGGCTTTGGGGGGAAGGGTTGTGTTTTTTTTTCCACTGTCCTTTTGCTTCTGAAATGATATTTTAACAGCAGTCTCATCTCTCATCCCCCCCTCATCTGTTGCCTCTCCTCATCTGACGTTGACCCAGATGGAGACGTGGAATCCTCAGCCATGCACTCGTATACTCACTCCAGCTGTGCGCCTACTAGTGCTCAAATCTTGGCATTTTTACACCAACCCTACCCAACAGGCACACCATATGGTTAGTGTACATGACCTTCCTGCCCTGAGCCTGAAGGCTCAGAGGGCAATTTCTAACAGGTCCATTGTATCATGAATGGCTTTTGCAAAGCTCAACATCTCTCTTTTTGGTCTCTAATAAGAAAGTGTCTTTTTAGATCCCCACCTCTCAAATCCAATTTCCTTTTTCAAATGCAAAGTCTCCAATATCGTTTGGAGTTGAAAACTGTTGGGGATTATTGCACAAGGGCTAAAAAAGATAATCAAAGGATGAGGGGAGAAAAAAGAACTTTTGTTCAGCAAACAGTAGAATTTCGCCTGTATTCATTCCTACTTCTTTGCTTCTGTGCATTTGGGGGTTTTATAACTTCAGTTGTTCTATAAACTATAGAAGAAAGGGTGTGGACTCCAGAATCAGAAAACCCTGAGTTTTATCCCAGCTTTGCTGGCTAATAGCTGCGTGACCTTGGGCAAATCACTTGATCTCTCTGTGCCTTTATTTCCTCATCAGTAAAATGGAGCTGATAGTGCATGCAAAGTCTAAACCCATCCCAGAGCAGATGCACAATAAATTGTTAATATTACTTCAGAGGAGTTTAGTGATTCATGTCCACAGCCACAAAACAAGCTGTTGGCTGAACAAGAGAACATCATTTTCCCCAGGGGCAGAACAAGGCATGGGGGACCAGGCTCCAACACCTAACTGCTATAGAACTCAGGGCAAGGTTATTTAGTCTCTCTGGCATTTGGTTTCCTCACCCCTAAAGTGGAGAAAATACCCTATCCATCTCACATGATGCTTAAGCGACATCATTCCCTAACAGGACATCAAAATCAGACTCATTATGTCCTAAATTACTCTTGAGAACAGTAGGTGACAAGAACTCCTGAGAGAAGTGTTGGACATCTACACAGGACATGCTAACACTGATGGATAAAAGCCAGAAGGAGTTGAACAGCTTTGAGATTTGCATGTCCCTTAGAACTTTAAGGACAAGACTGATTCTTGCCTCTTGTCTGGAAAAGTCTAAAGCAGAGGAGAGAGAACTTCATCAGAGTAAAGGACTTGGGTCAGGGCCAGGGTGGACATTCCCTTCATGAAGGTAGTCGACCCAAACCATCTGCAAAGGACCCTACCTAAGAGGTACCCCAATTGCCACAATCAGGAGCAGAGAAGGATGCTGTACTCTGGCACTTGAGCAGGAAAGGTCATAAGGGAACTATGCATTCGGAGCCCCCGCAGGGTAGTAGGGCAAAAAAACCCCACAAAATACCCCACAAGGCCATGAGCCAACATTTGGGCAGCTGCCACAAGCAGAAGATACCAAGGTCATATGGCAACTGCCCAGTCAAGTAAAACCTTTTCAGTCCCCTTTACATTTCCTTCCTCCTTTCCTCCCTGTCATCAGACCCAAGTGGGTGAGGAGGCGGCCTGAGGAGAATCCTTCTATGCAGCAGGGTTCTGGGTCCAGATCAGGAGGGGAGCCATGGGAGAGGGGAGGAGCTTTAAATTGCCTTTGTATCCTTGTTTGCAAAATGAATGGGGTTTCGAATATCCCCAACCTCCCAGAGATGAGGACCAAGTGAGGTAATACACATGATGTGCTTGAAACAGTGCCCAAAAACCTAAAGTAAGCCCTGGACCCTGGTCAGAATAACAAGCCCACAGGCACACAAGTCTGGGTTATAGCCTGGAGCTTCCAGGTGGCTCTTCCTTCAGTTTCTCTGGCATTTTGTAGGTTTTGTCTTGGAAGATCAGCCTCTTTGGGCCTATTCAAAGACAACATCCCTGAACTGAGCAGTGACACAGCCCAGCAATTCCTGTCAGATCAGGACTTGTCTGGACTCACTGGCCCCTGTGTCCCCAAAAAGGGCAGCTTTCCTCATCCTAGCCTCCAAGCAGTCAGAGTACAGGACAAAGGTACAATATAGACAGCTGCCAAGGCTGCCAGGTGTGGCCCACTTTCTCCCCAACTCCTCTACTGCCATCTTCCCTACTGATGGGACCACACGGACGTGTAAGCCTCCTACCCAGTTAACTTGCCACTCCTGTCCTTTGGAGACTGGTGTGATATGCATGGAGATGGTAAACCCACATTAACACTGAAGGATTCCAAAGGTGTGGCCTCCATTTTTTCAGTTCTTCTGGTTGAGGGGGACACCCAAGATTGAGTCACCATCTCTAATAAACTACTCTGATAAGTGTCAAAGAAAAGGGAAATTTCAGGGATGCCTGGGTGGCTCTGTGGTGCAACGTCTGCCTTCAGCTCAGGTCGTGATCCCAGGGTCCTGGAATCGAGACCCGCATAAGGCTCCCCACAGGGAGCCCGCTCCTCCCTCTGCCTGTATCTCTGCCTGTCTCTGTGTGTCTCTCATGAATAAATAAATAAAATCTTAAAAAAAAAAAAAGGAATTTCAGACTCAGGAAACCCCACAAACACCATTGAAAGCAATAGTAACAACAGCAACCCACATCCCCAGGCAGTGGGGTGAACCCTGAGCATCCAATTCCAGTCCAGTCCTTTATAGGTGTGTCATGCAGAGTCAAGAAGAGCAAAGGCTCAGGGATTGTTTAGACTAAAGGAGTTGAGGGACACAGGACAGCTGGATGCATGTGTCATCATGCATTGGATCCTAGGGGAATAAAGCTGTTCGTGACATTATTGGGTTTCATCTCACAAAACTTGAATATGGGTAAGAGATTAGATAACAGTATTGGATCAATGTTAAATTTCCTGGTTATATAACTGTGGTTATATAAGACGATGCCCTCATTCTTAGGAAATACAGAAATATTTACGAGCAACAGGGGAGGGATGATGTTGCCAATTACTCAAATGGTCCAGAAAAAAATATGTTCTACAGAGAAAGAGACAGAGAGCAAATGGACCAAAGGTAAACAATGGTAATTCTAGGCCAAAGATAAACGAGAGTTCTTTGTGCTATTCTTGCAATTTTTCTAGAAGTTTGAAAGTATATCAAAATTGAAAGTCACAGGAAAGCAAGCCACAGTGAATGGATAAATGTCCTAAGGTCCTGCCTCACAAACATTTCCGTTGCTCCCAGATGAGACAGGCTATGGAATATTCCCACTTCAAAAATTTTTTTAATTTTTATTATTAAGGTACAGTTGACATCCAGTGTTATATATTAGTTTCAGGTGCACAACATAATGATTCCGCACTCCTGAGTGTTCATCACTGTAGGCGCACTCACCACCCCTCACCAGACGACATCATCACAACATCGTTGACAATTTTCCCTACGCTGTACTGTCCATCCCTGTGACTTATTTACTAAATTATTTTTTTTTCTTAAAAGAAAACATTTTTTAAAGATTTTATTTATTTATTCACGAGAGACAGAGGGGGGGGGGGCAGAGACACCGGCAGAGGGAGAAGCAGGCTCCATGCAGGGAGCCCGACGTGGGATTCGATCCTGGGACCCCAGGATCACACCCTGAGCTGAAGGCGGCGCTAAACCGCTGAGCCACCCGGGTGCCCAAAAGAAAACATTTTTAATTGTTTTGTAAATTCAGGGCTGCAGTTTAGAAAAGATATTACTTACAAGGGAAAAAAGGTAAACCTAAAAATAGAAGTATTACAATGCATAGAGCTTTCAAGGATCTTATATATAGGATACATAAAGAACTTCCACACATCAGTTAGAATAGGAAGGAGCCAAATAAATGGATATTTAGAAGAAGACTTCAGAAGAGAAGATAGTCAAATAAACACGTGAAAAGGAACTCAATTTCTTTAGTAATCGGGAAAATGCAAATCTTTCTTGTTTTGATTATCATAGAGTTTTTTTTGTTATTTATTATTTCTTATTTTATTTATCTTTATTTCTAAATTTTTAAAAAATTCTGTTTAAATTCAATTAATTAACCCATAATGTATTAGTGGTTTCAGAGGTAGAGGTCAGCGATTCAGTGGTCTTATATAAAACCCAGTGCTCTAGGACACACTCAGTGATTGAGCATTTGCCTTTGACTCAGGTCGTGATCCCGGGGTCCTGGGATCAAGTCCCGCATCGGGCTCCCCATATGGACCCTGCCTCTCCCTCTGCCTGCATGTCTACCTCTCTCCCTGTGTCTCTTATGAAAAAATAAATAAAATCTAAAAAAAAAAAAAAAAAAAAGGAATTTCAGACTCAAGAAACCCCACAAACATGTCACATCAAGTGCCCTCCCTAATGCCCACCACCCAGTTACCCTACCGCCCCGTCCGGCCTCTCCTCCAACAACCCTGTTTGTCTTCTAGGATCAAGAGGCCCTTACTGTGGGCGCCGGCCGGCTCGGTCGTGCAGCGTCAGCCTCCGGCCCAGGTCACGATCCGGGGCGCTGGGATGGAGCCCCGTGTTGGGCGCCCTCTCCCTGCCCTTTCCCCTACTTGTGATGTCTCTCAAATGAATACAATCTTTAAAAAAAAAGAGTCTCTTATTGTTTGGCTTGTTCATTTGTTCTTGTTCTTAGGTTCCACGTATGGGGGGATCACATGGCGCTTGTTCCCCCCGACTTGTCTGAGCGGCGCCGGAGCCTGCGTCCCCGCCGGCTATGAAACAGACTCCCGCGGGGTGTGTGTGTGTGTGTGTGTGTGTGTGTGTGTGTGTGTGTGTGTGTGGAAAACGGCAGGGGCGTCCCCCGCCCCCCCCCCGCGCAGCCCGGCCCAGGCGCCCGCACGCAGGAAGCCGACTGCGCGAGCCCAGGGGGCATGAGGGCCGCGCCCCGCCGCAGTGGTGCCAGAAATGCACCTGGGAATGTGTCCGACGTGCGCATGGTCGGGCCCCGACCCAGACCCCTTGAGTCAGAAAAATCTAGACGTGGGACAAGGAAGCTGTGTTTAAACCCCCAGGGGATTCTTGGGGAGCCGCAGCTCCATGAAATGAAAGCTGTGTTAAAGGGATCAGTTGAGGCTTATTTTCTGTCCAGTTCCTTATTTTTTTAAAAGATTTTATTTATTTATTTATTTATTTATTTATTTATTTATTTATGAGACAGAAATGAGCACATGTGGGGGGAGGGGCTGAGGGGGGGGCAGCAGACCCCCCACTGAGCACAAAGCCTGATGCAGGACTCGATCCCAGGACCCTGGATCGTGACCTGAGCTGAAGGCAGACGCTACACGGACTGAGCCACCCAGGCAGCCCTCTGTCCTGTTTTGTTAAATATTCACAGAAGGAAGACCCAGAAATATTCAAACTTCTCTAGAACATTCCCCAAGAAAAGTGACCAAGGAGAACACGGAGAGGGTTAAATGAACAGGGGATGTGACAACAGGAGCACTTATCTCCCTCCTCTGCTCCCACAGAGAGCAGGAACATTCCAGCCTTTCTCATCCGTCCCTGATGCGATGAGGGAGCACATGGCTGGAGACTCTAGGGAGAGGTTTGGCCCCTTTCTAGGGGGCTGTGCGTGCCCCCCTCGGCCGATGCGGCCCACGCCTGTCATGCAGGATCGTTGAACCAGGTAAGCTGGGTCCTCGACTATAACCTCCCTCAGGCACCAGCTTATTTCTGATCTCTTTTTAAAGAGAAAACCTTTTATTGGACACACAAAACCCAACCGGGAGGCAAAGAGGCTGGTGGAGAGCCTGTTTATGTTATTGGGCCTCTGGTTAACAGTATGCAGGTATTGGTAGTTAAGTGTTTGGAGAGTCAAAAGTTACATGTGGAGTTTTGACTACTTGCTTGCCTTGGTGGGCGGGCGGGGTGGGGGAGGGTGTCTGCACTTATAAGTCCTGAGTGGTTAAAGAGTCAACCATACAACTATACTAACAGAAAATACTAAATTAGCAGATATTCAGGGAAGATCCAGCCATGTTCATTATTTTATTTGAGCAAATTTGGTAAAGAAATAGCTCAGAATTATTTCTCTGAAAAGCTCTGGGTACATTCATAATCTTTCTGCAAACCTTGGAAACTTATTCTTTTTTTTAAAGATTTAATTTATTTATTCATGAGACACACAGAGGCAGAGACACAGGCAGGGGGAGAAACAGGCTCCCTGTGGGAAGCCCCATGTGGGACTTGATCCCAGGATCCCAGGATCACGCCGGAACCAAAGGCAGATGCTTAACCACTGAGCCACCCAGGCAGCCTGGGAATTTATTAATTCTTACTGCAGAGAGCTGGAATCAGAAAATGCAACCGCTGCAATGAATGTGTAAAACGATAAAGAAGTCAAGAGAGAGAAGTATGTCATTTGGACTCTTTGGTCCTTTGGAAAGGCAACTATTTTCCTACAAACACATTTAAGAATGTAAGGCACCCAGGAGCCCTTGGGCGGGCTGGGGTGGGGTGCTATAGGTGTGAGGTAAGCAAAATGGCAGATTCCCTGTCCACCCTGCCCGCCCTGCCGGCCAGGGCTTCTGAGAGAAGAGGGTGAAGTAAGCGTGGGTGCTGGAGGTCAGGTGGCAGAAGGTTGGAGGGTAGGTGAGCTGTGTTTTGGAAATCAGAATATCTTTATGAGGACGAAAGTGGACTTTTTTTGGAGAGGAAATAAATGAAAACACAGGCCAAGGAAATGGGACTCAGGAAAACCTGAATTAATCCTCATTAGAAATTCTGTGTTTTGCACTACACTTGGTACGCTTAACTAACTGAGCCACCCAGACACCCCTGAAGGAACTTTCTTAATGCAAAGCAACAAGTGAAAAGGTTAACAAACTTTATTACATGGAAATTAAAAAAAAAAAAAAACAAAAAACGTTCTCATGGAATAAAAAGAAAACACCCTCTCAAAGTCACTCTTAAATGTTGCTGGTAAGGGCCAAACGGTACTTGTCTGAATACATTTTATTTTATAAATTCAAATTTGAAACCACTTACTATTTTACATAACCACAGATCAAAATTAAACTACGTGTGACTGATCCAACAATCCATTCCATTTCTAGGAATCTATCCCAAAGTTATCTAGGCAAAAATGCAAAAAGATATGCACAACAATATTTGTTGCAACACTATTTGTACTCGCAAATGACTAGAAGCAAACCAAATACCCAGCAGCAGAGGATTAACTAAGGGAAGGGAACTTTCCCAGGCTGAGAAAAGACATCTATAAAAGCCCACAGCTAACATCATACTTAATAGTAAAAGGCTGAAAGCTTTCCCCTTTAGATCAGGAATAAAATATGGATTGCCTGCTTTCACCTTCTATTCAACTCTATTATTCACTTCTATGCTACTGTACTGGAGGTTCCAGCAAGGGCAATGAGATAAAGGAAATATATTAAATAAATCAATAAAAGGCATTCAGATTAGAAAGGAAGTGAAACTCTTTGCATGACATGATCTTATATAACAGAAAACCCTAATGAATCTACAAAAACCTGTTAGAGCTAATAAATGAGCTCAGCAAAATTGTAGGCTTTAAGATAAATATAAAAAATTCTGTTGCATTTCTATATTTCTATTTCACACTAGCAATGAACAATCTTAAAATTAAAAAGCAATCTCATTTATAATAGCATCAAAAATAATACAATTCTTTGGTTAAATTTGTATTTATGTATTTTAAGATTTCTACACTGAAAACTATAAAATATTGTTGAAAATAATTAAAGATCTAAAGAAATGTTTATGGATTGAAGGACTTAATATTGTTAACTTGGCAATATTCCATAAGAGGATTTACAGATTCAATAAAAATCCTGATCAAAATTCTAGATGCATTTTTTTTTCCCCAGGAAGTTCCAATATGGAACTGACAAAGTGACATAGAAAAGTCAACACAGGGCAGCCCAGGTGGCTCAGCGGTTTAGTGCCTCCTTCGGCTCAGGGTGTGATCCTGGAGACCCAGGATCGAGTCCCACGTCGGGCTCCCTGCATGGAGCCTGCTTCTCCCTCTGCCTGTGTCTCTGTCTCTCTCTCTGTGTCTCTCATAAATAAATAAATAAAATCTTAAAAAAAAAAAAAGTCAACACAATCTTGAAAAAGAAAAGTTGGAGGGGTCACACCTCCCAATTTCAAAACTTACAACATAGCTACAGTAGTGAAAAAAGTCTATAGACAAAATAAATTAAATTAAGAATCTAGAATTAAACAGGATTGCCAAGGCATTCAGTGGGGGAAGGAAGACCTTTTCAACAAATGGTTTTGGGACAGCTGGATATCCATGTACAGAAGAATGAATCTGGACCTCTTCCTCCCACACAAAACTTAATTCAAAATGTGTCATAGACATGTGAAAAGTTTTTAAAAACATATATAAATAAATGTCCACTGTCAGCTTAATGAATAAACTGTGGCATATACATAAAATGGGGTATTTTTCTCCATTAAAAAGAAGGAAATCCTATCACATGCTACAACACGGATGAACCTTGAGGACATTATGCTGTGAATTAAGCCAGTCACAAACAGACCAATAATGTATGAAGTATATAAAGACATCAAACTCATAGGAACAGAAAGTAGAATGGTGGTGGCCAGGGGCTGGGGGAGACAGAAGCAGGGAGTTGTCCAACAGGTATAGAATTTCAGTTATGCAAGATAAAAATTCTAGGTATCTGTTGCACAATATCCATATAGTTAACAACACTGCACTATACACCTGGAAACTGCTAAGAGGGTAGATTTATGTTATGTGCTTTTTACTATACACACACAAAGAAGAGGGCAGGGCAGTGTCTTAAGCAGATCTGTTTAAAATGTTAGAAGGAGAAAGAAGACAAAAAGTAGGAAAAGAAAAGGAGGAGCAGTTCTTGCCTCTGCCTGCACACAGACATGTGTTTCAAATCAATAAACATGGTTTCTTAACTCCTAGACAGACCCTGGGTCAGGGAAATTTTATGGAAGCAACCCAAGTGTCCAAGCGAATGGAGAAGCAAAATGTGGCACACACATACAATGGAATATTAATCACCTGAAAAGGAAGGAAATTCTGTGTTGCCTCAAAATTCATGTTGAAACCGAACCAATCCCCATATGATGGTATTTAGAGGTAGAGCCTTTGTGAAGTGATTCAGTCATGAGGACAGAACCCTCAAGAATGGGATTAGTGACCTTATAAAAAGACTCCAGAGAGTTTCTTTGCCCCTTCTGTCAAGATGACTGTCCATGAACTAGGAAGTAGGCCCTCACCAGACATCAAATCTACTGGAGGCTGGATCTTGGACTCCTCAGTCTTTAGAATTGTGAGAAATAAACTTCTGTTGTTTATAAGCCACTCAGTCTATGGTAATCTGTTATAGCAACTCAAACAGAATGAGACACAATTTGTTTACATCTGAAGTCATTTCCAGTTTGGGGTTATGATGAATAAAGTTGCTGTGGACATTCACGTACAGGTTTTTGCATAAACATATAGTTTTCATTTTTCTGGAAAATGCCCAAAAGTATGATTTCTGGGTTGTATGGTATTTACAGGCTCAGCTTCATAAAAAGTTCCAGTTTCTCAGAGTGGGTGTACAATTTTACATTCCCATTTGCAATGTATGAGTAATTCAGCTTCTCTTTGCTCTTACCAGCATTTGAGGCTGTCACCATTCATTCATTCATTCATTCATTCACAATTCAGATAGGTGTATAATTGTATCTTGTGGTTTTAATTTGCATTTTTCTAAAGGCTAAAGATGTTAACCATCTTTCTATGTGTTTATTTGAAATCTCTTCAGTGAAATGTCTGTTTATATCTTCTGCTCATTTTCTTTTTTTTTTTTAAGATTTTATTTATTTATTCATGAGAGACACAGAGACAGGGGCAGAGACACAGGCAGAGGGAGAAGCAGGCTCCATGCAGGGAGCCTGACGTGGGACTTGATCCCGGGTCTCCAGGATCACGCCCTGGGCTGCAGGTGGCGCTAAACCGCTGCGCCAACCGGGGCTGCCCTAAGATTTCTTTTAATTGTATTTGTTTATTCACAAGAGATACACAGAGAGGCAGAGACATTCGCAGAGGGAGAAGCAGGCTCCCTGTGGGGAGACTGGTGTAGGACTTGATCCCAGGACCCCGGGATTACGACCTGAGACAAAGACAGACGCTCAACCACTGAGCCACCCAGATGTCCCCCATTTCAAGATTCTTTAGGGGCACCTGGATGGTTCAGTTGGTTGAGCACCCGACTCTTGGCTTCAGCTTAGGTCATGACCTCAGGATCTTGAGATAGAGCCCCATCTCCGGCTCTGCACGCAGCGGGAGTCTGCTTGAGATTCCCCCTCTCCCTTTGCCTCTGTCCTTCCTCTCACTCACACATGCACACCCACTTTGTCTCTCTCTAAAATAATCTTTTTTTTAAAAGTCTATGCCTTTTCTTATACATTTTAGAATAAGTTTATCTATGTCTACCAAACAAACCCTTGCTAGCATTTTGATGGGAATTGCATTAAATCTTTAAATCAATTTGGCAAGCAATGACATCTCAACTATCAGTCTTTCGGTCATGAAAGTCAGCTCTCTATACGCTTTGTTACATTCACACCTAAGTATATTTAAGTGGTTGTAAATGCTACTGTATTTTTCATTTTGGTTTCCATGTTTTGCTGAACAGATATTTTTAAAGATTTTATTTGAGAGAGAGAACGAGCAGGGTGAGGGGGAGAGGGAAAAGCAGTCTCCCTGCTGAGCAGAACCCTGGGATCCGACCTGAGCCAAAGGCAGATGCTCAACCTGAACCACCCAGGTGCCCCAAACACCAGACATTTGAGATTACACAGCAACAGTGCACTCTGATTTTTTCCCCCTGAAGTTTGTTATTGTTCTATTTTTAGTAAGTTGCCTAGACTCGATCTTTGGAGTCCATCTCCCCCATGGCACACAATTCATAATGTCACTACTCAGTTTTTAAATTATTATATTTTCATTTTTTGTAAAATAAAATCTGTCCCCGAGTCTGTCTAGTAGAGTGCTCAGGTAATGACTGGTTAGATTCGGCTCAGACACCTGAGCCAGTGAGGCTTTCACCCTTTACCAGTGGACCTGGGGGCAAGAGAGGGAGTCTATTCAAAATATGGTGTTTCCAAGTCTCTCCCAGCTTTTACTTTCCACCAGAGCCTGAGCCTTCTTGGTCTCCCCTGGGTATGCACACAACCTCCCACCTCCCATTCAGCCAGGGATGTGTGGAAAGCTTCACCCGTCCTCTCTGGTTCTGTTTTCTGGGATTTCCCTGGTAAATTTCTAGATAGCCTGCTGGTCCACCACAGGGCCCAAGTGGGTCACCACAACAGGCTACCAAAGCTGTGGGCTTTCAACTTTCATTTCCTACTGAGTTTGCTACTTTTACTGACAATGCCACTGAACATGGGTTTTTCTCCCTCCTCAACAAAGCAAATCCAGCAATGAAACTGCTAGTTTTCAAAGACACCTTCCGCCTGGTAGCATCATAAGTGGGGCACGGGGAGGAAATGGAAACAGCTCCAGGCAAGACTCCCACTGCTCTTTCCCAAAGTTCAGTTTTTCCATAAGGAGATGCTTCTCAACTTTTTGTCTACTTACCTTTGGTCAACCTCCAGAGCCCTCAAATGGTTGGTTTTGCCAATTTTGTCCTGTTTTGGAGTTGCCTAACACTTCACCAGATACTCACGACTGAACCTTTCGGCCCTGGACATATCTTGGGATGGCGCTGGGGTCCAGACTCTACCCTCCAAGCTCCAGCTCTAGCTCCAGCTCCAGTGGGTCTTCTTTATGTGAAGTGCTCCACTCAAACACAGATCTCCCTCTGCTGAGGACGGAAGGCTCAGGATGTTTTTGGTTTGCCTCCTGTTTTTGGTGTGCCTCCCAACACAGTCTATGGCAGCACTCTCCAGAGCAGGGTACAAACAACTCAGACAATGGGATGGCACCAGTCAATTCATAAGGCCGTAGAGACTAATATAAAAATTGGATTGAGGCAAGGCACAATAGAGGCCAGATTTGTTTTCTTTGCCAGTTTTCAAAGTAGTGATGTGTTCAATACCATCCTTCCAATCATGACCAAAGAGCTTTTTGACATAATTATGAACTTAGGAGATTTAATCTAATGCTCACATTATAACATTTAGATTGACTCTTGATTTTTTGTGACATGTTCCTAGAAATTTTTGGTAGCTTCCTTATTTTCTGGATGATAGATTTTACATTTACCTTGTGTGCTTCCTGCCCAGACCTGGGATCAGCCATTCAAACAAGGAGCCCTGGGACTTTTTAATATGGGAAATGGTATTTAGAGACCACAGTACAATACTGTGGGTGCTCAGAGCTAGGATTGATGACTATTTCTAGGGCTTTTCAGTGAGCAGCATGTAATTTCTTAAAGATAAAACATATTGTGAACTCATGCTGATACATGAATTTATGTCATATGGTCGGGCAGGGCGTGGCTAGATGACTCCTCTGTTCCAGAAGGCAAGAGCAGAGGTCCCTCCATGGTATTCTGCTGTTGAGTGTGTCAGTCTGGAGGGTTCAAGGGGGTTTCATTCTCAAGTCTGGTGACCTGAAGTAGATGCTGGAAGCATGGGCTCAGCTGGGGCTCCTGAGCAAAACATCCTCAGGCTGGCTGGACATCGTACATGGTAGCTCCAGGTTCCTGAGATAGCATGCTCACAGAGGCCTCTTGGGATCCAACCCCAGAAGTCCTAGGATGTCACTTCCATCACATTCTGTGGGCCAGGCAGTTCTCTCAAGTCAGCCTTGGTTTAAGAAGATGAAAGAGTCCACCTCTTCACAGAAGGAATCTCAAAGACTATGGGGCCATCTTCAGGCTACCATTGAAAGCTTATGGTTTTGTTCTAATGGCTACCTTTTTGTTCACACCAGTATATAATATCTGGAGTCTCCTATTTTTGTCTCTGGTCTGAGGACTCCTTAAAATGAGCAATATTGAAATCAGAGATTAATCTCTTCTTTCTACTATTTATCCAATTTCCTGCCTATTTCCATCATCAGACTTGAAGTAATAATCAGAAAGCTAGTCTGCCTTATACATATACACACCTCTTATCATTGCACCACTTGTTAGAGCTGTCCTGCATTTCCCTGTCAGAGTGTAGCACCACTGCACACCAGGCTTTTATCATTATAACCATCTTTTTTTAATATGTATATTTTTTATTGGAGTTTGGTTTGCCAACATATACTAGTATAACACCCAGTGCTCATCCTGTCAAGTGCCCCCCTCAGTGCCCATCACCCAGTCATCCCATCCTCCTGCTCACCTCCCCTTCCACTACCCCTTGTGACTTGCCTCCACGAAAGAAACTGCAGGGTTATAGAAGAATTGATGAGAAAAGAATTCCCACTAATAAACAGAAAAAACTGATCTAATGACACCATCTTAAAACTCCTAGTGAATTAATGGATCTAGGCAATAATAATCACAAGAGAAAACCTGACATGAAGTGTATCCTGGTGAAGGACCAACAACATCTATGAAGTTGTCTTGACACTCCCAAAAACCAACTTGAATCTGACTAAACCTCTGCATCTAACCATTAATGGATAGAAAAAAGAAGGACTAGAGAAACATTTTAGGCAAAATCATGGGGATTCCATCAGACTAGAAAATTACAGGGTAAATGTGTTGGTCTCTTCAATAAAAAAATTACAACAAAATAAGAGAGAGACACACAGACCAATCTCAATGAACTGACTTTGTTGAGTGCCCAGTTTGAATAAACTGTCAGAAAACACACACAATTCACAAGACAATTAGGGAAATGTAAACATTGGCTATTTAGTAATATTTTAAAATTATTGCTTTTAGATGAGATTATATAGCAGCTTTATTAGAATTATTTGTTTTTAAGTCTTTCATCTTTTCCTTATCTGTCAGATACATACTGAAGTATTTAGAGATAAAATTACAGAATTCCTGGAAAAAAAAAAACTAGATTGAAATGAGGCTCCACCCAGATTAAGTATACAAGTTGACATCATCACACTCCCTTGGGCTGTCAGTTGGGTGGACATGAGTCACACGTGGGGTGCACACTCCTGCAGGTTCCCTTGAGGGAAGGGTCCTCACACTTCATCCATTTTCAGCTTACCAAGAGGTACTGCAGTGCATATGGACACTAGTAAGGGTTGTCACCACTTATGTTAACTGGTTTAAAACTTAACACCCACAACATGGACAAATGGGTTAAAAAGACTCCTTCAAATAAATCACTGATTCAAAATAATAACTAAGTACAAGCAAATGACAGGTAATAGTGGAGCCAATTCCTCCTCCTCCTCCTCCTACTGGGAGGTCTTCCCAAGTTCTGTTAAGAGCTCAATAAAATGATCTGATAAGAAGGCTACCAGAAAATAATGTCCAATTAATAAGCACAATTTGAAACAGACTTTGATAAATTCTGAGTGATGAATCTCACCCTAAACCACTTAAGTGGCTTGAGATATTAGCTAATGGACACCATGATGTTATCACATTGTCAAGGCATTTTAAACTGCTGTATTTCGTGTTTCTATTTTTATGTGTATTAGGCACATGAGTCAAGCACGTACATAATATTCTCAGCAAATTCATATCTAATGTGTGCGGTAAAACTCATCACCACTAGAGGTGAGAGGTAAAGTCCCACTGGTCTCTGGGGTCTTGCACTGGGATCCCATGTTAGTACACGTGCCACGGTACCAGCTGGGGACTCTGCCACAGAGCTGGCAAGTCTCAAGCGCTCTTCATGCGAGGCTCCTGTCAGGAGTCATG
Source organism: Canis lupus familiaris (assembly GCF_011100685.1). Taxonomy (NCBI): domain Eukaryota; kingdom Metazoa; phylum Chordata; class Mammalia; order Carnivora; family Canidae; genus Canis; species Canis lupus. The sequence goes on along the minus strand of NC_049227.1, from coordinate 1,142,648 downwards.
TGCTTTGGGCTGAACTTGCCAGACCAGAATCAAAACATAAGCAGCAGGGATCCCTGGGTGGCGCAGCAGTTTGGCACCTGCCTTTGGCCCAGGGCGCGATCCTGGAGACCCGAGATCGAATCCCACGACGGGCTCCCGGTGCATGGAGCCTGCTTCTCCCTCTGCCTATGTCTCTGCCTCTCTCTCTCTCTCTGTGACTATCATGAATAAAATTAAAAAAAAAAAAAAAAAAACATAAGCAGCAGACTGTGCCCTACAGCCTGATACCACTCCTCTGCCCCAATCCATCAGTAGGGACTCAGGACTACAGATGGGCGACCTCCTGGTCCTCCACATCTCTAATCAGAGAAGTCCCGAGAAATGTCATCTGTCACACAGTGTGATCTGGACAACGGAGATCTCTGTAGAATTAGACTGTTAACCATTAACATGTCCAGGGACCAAAGCAGTGAGGGTGTGACCAGGAGAGCATTACAGGGCCTGTGGGCTAAGCTCTGGGCCAGGTCTCACCAACCAGGAGAACCACGAGCTCTCCTGCAACCCTGGCAGATTCCCTGCATGGATGGTGTGCAGGCTGACTCCAGGTCTCCACCATCACAGCTAACATTTATCATCTGCAGGCTCCACTTACTTCCATTCCTTTAAACTTCTCAAGAACCCTAGGGAATAAATACTGTTATTAGTCATTATGTTTACAAAAAAGTAAATGGAGGCAGAGTACACGTGAGATTTGCCCAAGGCTACCAAGAGTCAAGTGGCAGTGCCAGAATTAGAACCCAGAAATCCTAAGCCCAGCCTCCTACCCATTATGTCCTCCTGCCTCCTTCTAGGCTACTGTCCATGACCTGGTCACTAGCAATCGTTGGCACTAGAAACGGCTACCAGAGGGAGAAGCAGGATCATCTGCTCTAGATAAAGTATGCGTGTTGCAGGCTTAGTGTTGGGGCTTAACATACACAAAGATGTATTCTGGAGGGTCCCATCTAAAATCTACACCACCACCACCCCCCACACACATTTTGCTTCATCCATTTGTTGCCAACACATTCAAGTCCTGGGCAGATGATCCTCAAAGATTTTGCTTTGCCTGCCTTGCTTTTGATTTTTAACATCTCATTTTCTTGAGTCCAACCCAGGCCCAAATCGTTATCACTAAAAGTTGCATATCCTGCATTCTCCAGGTATTGTGCATTTCTAGCCAAATTCTTGATATTCCGTTGTGTATTTCTGACGTTTTCTGTTCATGTGTCTACCGCACAAATCATCCAACCCCCACTCCGCAGACCAATATACAGCATGTTTGTTGCACCAGCAACGTTAAGGGCAAATTTTTTTTTAAGATTTTATTTGAGAGAGAGGAGAGAGAGCACACACGTAAGAGCAAGCAAGCACACAGCAGCGGGGAGGAAGAGAAGCAGACTCTGCTGAACAGAGAGCCTGACTTGGGGCTCAATCCCAAGACTCCGAGATCATGACCCAAGCTGAAGGCAGTTGCTTAACCAACTAAGCCACCCAGACGCCCCTATGGGCAGATTTCTTACATGCTGGAACCAGAGGCTCATCTTTCTATCTGGGTATGGCAAAAATACACGTACATACATGTGGGTAAAGAGCAGTCACTCCCTTTTCTTGCTCTCCTGGTGTTCTGTATGTGGGGGTGCGGGTGCATACAGGAGGAAGGATGGGGCAGGACATTTACCACCTGTTCCCCACTCCCAATGCCTGCCTGAGAGAATCCTGGCTTTCATGAGCAGCCAGATGGACATCTTAGAGGCTGGAGGCAAATCACAGGCCTGCCCCTGCCCTCCTGGAGGACGAGGGCCAGGGCAGTGCCTCCCAGCCCATGGCATCATCTCGAAGTGTGCACCACAGTCAGGCAAGCCGGGAAGAGGCAAGGCTCACACGCTGGTGGACCTGGACCACACAGAGGCCTGGGGATGGCAGCCAGTCTGAGGGTCCAGGGTTGACTGGAAGCCAAAGGCTGAGGCATCAGGGAGATTTCAGTCTGGGGCAGAATGCACGGGGGTCAGTATGCCGGGGATCAGGTCGTCAGCAGCGTGATGGCACCCTTAGGGGACACTTTGTTCAAGGGTGTCTCACTGGTTACCACAGTCATAGGGAGCCTCTCCTTGGATGCAGAGGCCAGCCCCAACACTGCAAAGGCCTGTCTCATTCACAAGCCTTCTAGTGTCTTATTTGTCCTTCCTGTAGGGATGAAAAATGCTTATAACCATTTGAGCCTGGAGCTCAACTCTATTTGACACACATATTTTTTTAGACACACCCTGTACGTTCCAGGAACACAACTAAACTTGAGCAGAGGGTACTTTGTTTTGCTGGTTAACTTAACAAAAATCCCATCTCCAGCAGCCCTGCCGCAGGCGTCGGAAACCCAGCCTGTCACTCTCCCTGCAGGCCTCTTGCAGGAACAAGACTGAACCTCCCGGTCATCTCTTCCAGGGTAGTCACGCCCAGACCTTTATGTAAAACACACCTGAGTTCAATACATGTTGCCTTCCTTTTGTTTATACTTCAGTTAGTCTTTTTTTTTTTTTTTTAATTACATGTTGGTAAACGATACGATCTCTCTTTTGAGGATAGTAAAATCTATAAAAAGAAAAGGTTAGGACTGTTCCAGTTGAGCTCAAGGTGCTAGAGAAAGCCGTAGGGTCCCTGCTGCCCTACGTGTGTGGCCCCGGGGCAGCGCGAGAGCAGGAAGGCAGCCGGGCAGCCTGGAAAGGGTGCCCTGGACCAGAGGGACAGGAAGATGTCCCATTCCAGGTGCAGACGGCTGCAGTGTTGGTCACACGTGCCCGGGTGGGGACCCTGGTGCCCAGAGAGCCTGTGCATGGAGGCACGTGAAGCAGTCACACGGTCAAGGGTGTGGTGCAGGGTAGGCGCCAGATACAGCTGAAGGACAGGGACAGAAGAGGGAGAGTCAGGTGTCCTTGGGTAGGAAGTTTTCCAGACTCGGGAGATGAGCTAAGAGCCAGGCAGGGGACTGACGTGGGACAGAGAACCACAGGGCACAAGGGTTATTTTAACTGGAAGTACCTTCCCCAGCTCCTTCTATGTGCCTTGGTATCTTTTTTTTAAGGTTTGTTTAGATTACGAGCTACTTCATCTTTAAAATGAAGGTGTGGTCAATGAGATTTGAAGATGTCAGGCTCCCATGTGCAGAGACCCAGAGAGACTGCAGCTTTCTCAAAACAGCAGAACGAAAAAAAAAAAAAAACAGCAGAATGAACCCTTGGTAGCTACAGTTGCAGAGTTCAGGCTGAAATCTCCGCTGTAAGGGCTCTCCTAAATGACCCACAGGTCGGTGTTCTCAAACTGTAGGCTGCCTTCCATTAGTTAGCCATGTAATCCATTTAGTGCTGAAGTTCAGGTTTTTGTTTTTTTTTAATTTTTATTTATTTATGATAGTCACAGAGAGAGAGAGAGAGAGAGAGAGAGGCAGAGACACAGGCAGAGACACAGGCAGAGGGAGAAGCAGGCTCCATGCACCGTGAGCCCAACGTGGGATTCGATCCCGGGTCTCCAGGATCGCGCCCTGAGCCAAAGGCAGGCGCCAAACCGCTGCGCCACCCAGGGATCCCTCTTCTATTTAATTTAAAACCTGAACTTCATGGGATCCCTGGGTGGCGCAGCGGTTTGGCGCCTGCCTTTGGCTCAGGGCGCGATCCTGGAGACCCGGGATCGAATCCCACGTTGGGCTCACGGTGCATGGAGCCTGCTTCTCCCTCTGCCTGTGTCTCTGCCTGTGTCTCTGCCTCTCTGTGACTATCATAAATAAATAAATAAAAAGAAGAAACTGAAATTTAAAAATATCGGTGCCTGTCACGATGTTTATTGCCATTATGTAACTTCCCTTCGGGCATCAGTTCCCACCCTTGACAGGTGAGAAGCAGCCGTGGTGCAGGCAGCACCCGGACCACGGAAGCCAAACGCCGAGAGGAGTCACTCTGCATCGTCAGTTCTCACCTCCCCAGTGGTACAGGAGGTGACCTGCTGGCCTCGCCCTTGCACACGTCCCCTATCCACTTTGCTATAGTCAGCATTTACAGAGCACCGCTCTCAGCACCTACTGCTAACTTGCCGCATCCTCACTGCATTCAAGTGAGTGCCATCACCCTTATTTTACAGGTGAGGAAGCTAGGCCACAGAGAGGTTAAGCTGCTCAGCCAGTGCCACACAGCATGTGGGAGCTGGGGCTGGGGCTCATCCCTGTCACACTGGACTTCAGGTCTGAGAACTCTCTTCCTGGACCAGACGGTGATGCAGCGTCTCCCCGCATGGCCCCTGGCCAACCAGCCCTGCGGAGCCATTCTAGCAGCAGCCCGAAGGAGTCCCGTCCTCGGGAGGGGAGCCAGGTCCCTGCAGGCCTCCCAATCTCCGTGCAGCAGTGAGCCAGAGCCCCTGGAGCGCAGCCCTGCCCTCTGCACCCAATGGCCCCGTTCCCGGGTATGTTCAAACTGCACCTCTTCCAAAGGGACATCGGCACGTGACACCCCGAAGTATCACAGCCATCATCCTATCCTGGCAAGCCTAGCTCACCACTATCTGCCATTAGATTACAAATATTTGTTTATGAACTGTCACTCCAACCAGAAGGAAGTACCAAAAGAACAAATGCTTTGTCCGTGTGCTGCTGTACCTCTAGCTCCTAACAGCCATGACATTTAAGAGAAACCCCAGGAATATATGTTACTGAGTGAACAAGTGTTTGGAGGGAAGAATCTGCATAAAACCAAAACCAAAACTCAATCCCCTTCCTCTCAGATACAGCACGACTCTTGCCATCTGTTCTTTCAACGGGGCAACCACTCTGGTTCACCCATAATCAACAACTAGCATGGTGGGAGGAGTCCGGCGTCTTCAAAGGTTCAGGAGAAGAAAAAAAAGGCTCTCTCAGCTGGAGAGAAAGTTTCTTTGAGCAAGTTCACCAAGACTTTGAGGGGGCTCCACAGCACTCCCCCATCCAGGTGCTCACTCTGCTTTCTGTGCTGCTTGCCCCTGTGGGAATCTCTGGAACCTCAGGCTCGATGTGCCCACTGGGAAATGAAATGCTTTCAAGCACTCTCTTTAGCCTGACTTGAGGACTTGGTACACGTCAAATTTTCCAGAGTGGACAGATGGAAGATGTGAGCTCTTTCTGCCCAAGGGCTCTTGTTCATCTGCGCTGTGATGAAGAAGCGGGACACACTGACCTAAGAGCACCGGAGAGCTGTGAGTGGCACGGTGCTGCAAGTACGGGGTGCCACTGTTGGAGGAGGCAGGAGAGGTGAAGGAGATAGAAACAAATGGGCCCGATGAGGTGTCCTGTTCAACACCACCCTGTCCCAGAATGCCTAGAAACTGACCTCTAGGACCCGGTGCCTGCCGGGAAGGGAGAAAAGATCCACAGAGCCCCTGCCCATTGGAAGTGGCAAGAATTCATGTTCGTGAACATGCTCTCACCTGACAAAGAACGGAGAGGATGCGCCCGTTGGCCAAGGAAGCACATGTGGGAACTCTGTAACAGGAGAAGGCAGAGAGGGCTGGAAGGCCGCTTTTGGTAACTCAGGCCAAATGTAACTGAGAAGGGGGTATCTTCAAATGCTCCCTAGTGGGTCTGTATTCCTTACTTTGCCTACTTCTGGGTAGGACTGGGGTCAGCTCTGTGAGGACCCAGTGGTCCACTGCAGTAAAAGAGGTTCTAGACTCTTCTGGAGAGAAGACCCATGTGCTTGCTGAGGCCAGCTTAGCAGGAAGGGCGGTCCACCTCACGTCCTGATGACAGGTGACACTTGGAGGGAACAGCTTGCCAAACATGCTCAATTACTCATCACATATGTTCTCCCCTTAGAAAACACCCATCAAATGGCAGGAAACGGGAGACATGGCAAATAAATTCAGAGGTTTTATTCTGTAAAGCACATATGCACATATTTCAAACACAGAAAATTAATCTGGGAGTGAATGCCATAACAGATCAGCTACTGACCATCATGCAGCAAGGTAAGTGAGGTGGGTCCGCTGGCCCTCGTAACCCCACAGTGCCTGCAGGAGGGTTGAAAACCAGGATGCTGAATCCCTACATACTGCCAAAGAAAATGCAACCGAAATGCAGGCGCCTAGTAACGAGAAAAACTTACAAATAGAATCAAAACTGATTCAAGTCATACAGTGAAAGGACAAAAGGAAAAAGGAAAGAGATCAATATGATCTGAAACAACCATTTAATAGTAAGTTGCTAACCTTTTATTGGACCTCCAGTCCAAGATGCCTGAGGACGCCCCAGGGGTCCTGTGCAGGGTCACTCGGAATGGCACATGGGCCCCAGATGGGATGCTTTTCTTATCCTGAGGTCCCCCAGCAGGATGTGGCAGAGGACTGGGCCTTGTCTGCAAGTGCCCGGATGTGAACAGGACTCTGGACTTCCTGAGATTCCACGGGAGTCTCTTCAGTTCCTAGACCTCTTCACTCATGTCCATGGCCACCATCCTTTATACGCCTGCCTGACTCTGGGTTTCCATAAAGATCTTTGAGAATTACCTGCTAGACTGAATGCTGGATTTTAAAGTGTGTATCCTGGCCTCATGACAAGTCATACTGTCCAGGCATTTTTGGCACTTCCTTCCCTCATGCCTAACAGAGTCCTTCCTCCCCTGGCTACAGATTCCAGCTATTCCCTGTAATTAAAACAAGGGTAATTAATATTAGCAACAAGCTGGATTGAACAAACCAGTGAAATTGACTTTTGTCACCTTTCTCCTTCTCTGTTACTCTGCCAGTTATAAATCCATCCCTTTAACTCCACTTCACTGGGACTTTAATTCAGTAGCAGCTTAACCGAAAATCTGTTGGTCTTAATGATACTGATGTTTCTAAAGGCCAAGCTAAATTGCTTTTTCTCCATCTTGTCTCATAAAAGCCTCAAAGTCTCTAAAGAGAAAACTAAACGAACAGGTTAGCCACGCATCATGTAAGCAACTCATTAAAAAACTGGAGAGACAAGTATGATTACTGTGCTTGAAATGTACCAAAATGAAAAAAGGGGGGGTTATTAACATATTCAGTTACTACAGTGATTATTTTAACAGTCTTCAGTAAGAGCCCACAACTGTTTTCCATTCACGAATGCCTGGGATCACATGTTCTAGGCCAACTGTCGCAGGCTGCAGGACTGATTCTAATTTGGAGCAGACTCCAGACCTGAAGTTGAAGGAGAGAAGTGCTGACGGTCACGTCCAAGGTTTTAATTGCACTTCTGCTCTACAACATTGCTTGGGGGAACACAGAAGTCAGTAATGACAATGAATTATTAAGGCAAAGAGCTATTAGGAAAAAATATAGTAACAAGAAAGGACTAGAAAAGATAATGTAGTTTGCTTTTTTTACATGAAACTGGATTAGAAGGAAAAAGGGATAAAGGATCTAGATCATCCAAATGCCACAGGAAAGTAAAATGCTTTTGGTTTTCCTCAAACATGGCAGATCAGAACTGCTTTCCTTCCAATTTCACAGGCACCGTTTCATGTTACTGATCTGCCAGTTGCCCGTGTCCTTCTGGAGATATGTTCATTGCATAAAAATATATGCAAAAAGTAAAAGGAAGAAAGAAAATCCACTCCCTCTTCAAAGAAGACAAGAAACTCTGCACAAGTATTAAACTAAGTCATCTTTCTGTTTCCATTCTGCCGTCTGCATTCCAGAAAACAGAACAGCTAATTTCTACTCTACTCAAGAGCCATTTACTTAATTTTTAAGCTCTTTGGAGTGAGGGTGCTGCTTTAACTTTTATAACAGAGGGAAGGGACAGAGAGAAAAGACAGTGAACATCCTGTCCCAACTCAACTCAGACAAGACCAGGTTCCTCACTATCCATGTGGAAAATGAAACTTAGATCTTTACTGTGTAGGTGATTTTCAATAGTTAACTTTTTACTCAAGATAAAAGCACAAGTCTGTCCTAACTAGAGTAGTATTAAAATGTGACTATTTTACTCTTCTTCTCAAAGAAAAAAACAAAACAAAAAACTAAGAAAGATAGGCATGTTTCCTTGCAAGCAAAACGGAGAAAAAGGGATTATTGTTGTTACCATGATTATTAAAGCCACAGACACATAAAATCCACAAAATGGATTGGTGGCTTTGGAAAAGCAATATCACATCAAAGGTGCAGACTGTTTTGAACATTCTGTACATATCGGGCTGAAACAAGAACCAAAGCAAACCTCAACCCCGCCCAGCAATGAAATGCCCCTGTGACCTTGGTGAAGACGGCATGGTCTGCTCCGCAGCAGGGAGATCACAATCCTTGCTGGCGCTGTGCAAGATCATCACACCAAGTCCACAGGTGAGGCTGAAGGGTTCTGGCTGCACCCAGTGCGAAGCACGTGCATCATTGGACCAATTTCTGAATAGATTTTTATAAATATATACAAATCAGTTACAGGCACTTGAAATGTCTTTGGCTGGAATAACCCAACATTGCAAGATAATATATTCACAGAGTGTCCAGGCCCAGGCTGAGTTCAGCAGGCAATGATTATGGTTCTCTCAGTCTCTCTTAGAAAACAGGCAGTTGTGGGATTAGGCATCAGCCAAAGCCACCTAAGAGAGAACAAGATGAGTGATTTCATCACACAGCAAGGCCCAGGTAACTCAGCCCCACCAGCACCCTTACTAGGTTCGGTTCTCCAACCAAACAGCAGGGAGCCGTACGGTATGCATCAATCGGGCAGAGGAATTACTAAATCCTTGAGAAAACAATCTCACTTAGCAGGGAATGAACATAAATCTCAAGTCTCCTGCAGGAAGCGGCCAATCTAGTGGAACCACCGTGCTGAGACAGAGGTCACAGTTTTGGAACCATGTGATGATTTCTCAAGCTATAGAGGGGAAGCAGTCCTCGGGGTCCGCTGCTCTCCAATAGGACTCGGAGAACAATTCGCAGTCAGTACCTCAAACCAGCTAGGGCATGAGTGTGGCTCAAGGTCCAACACCATGATTTAGGCTGAGGGCAGACCCATTTTCTCTGGAGGAAAGGTCCCACCAGCAGTAAACAGAATAAGGACTAAGCAGGACTTGCTGTCTCCACAGATGTTCAGCAAATGCTGGGCCAGCCCCCCTCCACGGCTCACCTTCTCAGGACAAAAGTCAGGATTGCTCTGACGCAATTTGCTGGGTCTGCCTTTGATAACCGCATAGCAAAACATTGTTATCACCATCACGAAGAGGAAGTAACTGGTGTGCATGAGATGCAAATTTATTAATGAACGGTCATCCTGAATAAAGAGAATAAACCAGACACATCTGCACTGAGTTACTGGAAGATTTTAATGCTAGGTTTCTAGAAACAAGGTTTCTCATAACCTCCAGACTTGCCTCAACATTAACTCTTAAACTGGAATGAGAGAGGTTTCTCTTTTGGTCTTCTCAACTATTAAAGCTGGATTGAAATCAAGAAGGCGTTCCTGGGACTACCCACTCCTTCCTAACATGGCCCTCTGCCCTGGCTTCTGCATTCCCACTGCCCAAGAATACCCAGCCCCCGGGAAGCCCCAGATACCCCAGAGACCCACAGGCTTTAACTCCTCCTACCTTTCTCTTCCATCCTTGCCCTCAGGTCACAAGGCTAACAGCCAAGCCTGTGTTCCTTCGCTACTCCTCCACCAAGAAGGCATCTCCCCATGGGCAGCTTCCTTCCTTTGCCTTTCCCTCCTAGCTGACCTGCCACATGAGGTCAGTCACCAGGCCCGCCAGGCACTGCGTCCGGCATGCTTCCATTCCTTTTCCTTCACACACCTCCAGGCCTTGAAACATCAGCCTTGGGCTCCATCCCATAAACACATCATCAGGTAGGCAGCCCAGTCTTCCTAACACACTGCTTTACTAAGACCATACAGCCCAAATGCAGAAAGTCTAAGCACCTCAGTGAGGAACAAATGGCCTTCTGGGGCCCTGGCATCTGCCCAGCATCCAGCCTGATCATTGTTCACTCCTGCTGGCTCCTAGCCTACCAAATGCCACAACTTGATAGATGGAAGAGAAAAGAATCAGGCAAAAAGAAAAGAAATCTACCTAACACATACTGTCAGGAACATAAGTAAGGACATTTACAAAAATCTGTGCAGTCTGTTAAAAGTGGGTTCAAGTCTAATCAGGAAGCTAAATGAGCCCATCAACTACTGGTCCAAATTATGGTGTCTTCTTCCTTATTAAGTAAAATCCTATCCAGTCCTCAGTATCTTTTTTTTTTTTTTTAAGATTCTTTTTTTTTTTTTTTTTTTACTCATGAGATACAGAGAGAGAGAGAAGCAGAGACACAGGCAGAGGGAGAAGCAGGCTCCCTGCAGGAAGTCTGATGTGGGACTCAATCCCAGATCCCAGGATCACGACCTGGGCCAAAGGGAGGCGCTAAACCATCAAACTACCCAGGTGTCCCCACCAGCCCTCAATATCTAACCAAAGACTCATCTCCTCTGATTTACTTCTACCTTTCTGAATTCCAAACCATTTACTGCTCATATTGGCACTAGCCAAATATTCCCCGAGTGTCTGTCCCAATGAGTAGATGGTGCGAGCATCCCTGGTGACCCTGATGAGTCAGGCACAGGATGGCTGCTTGACAAATATCACTACTGATGGCCAACACAGAAAATGAAGAACGCAGGCAGAGTTTACTTAAACTAAAACGGTGGCATATTTTTCTAAGCCTCCACTACTCCACCTAGTCTCCTAGTCCAACTGGAAATCTAGCATGGCATGGGCTAAGCTAACACAAGGAAGTAAAGAGGACCTATACTAACAGTTCTCAGATATAGGAAGACAGAGAGACAGACACACACACACATTATTCTTCTCACTTACGTCTGGAACAATAACTGTAAGCTTGGGATTTAAAGCATGATAGACTTTTCCAATGGCCCCCTTATAACACCAGAAAGGATTGTAATCTTGAGCGTATTTTGTGTTGGCATCTCTGGCAGTTGTGAAGATCTTGTACCAGAGCGTAGCATTGCTGTAAGTGTCAGGAACACAGTGTGGTGGCTGTCTGCAGGGGAAGAGAAGAAAAGACTCACGCTCAGTGGCCTGAGACCTTACCTGGGTCTCCTCCACAACCCTGGCGCAACACTGAGCACAGCCACAGGTGAGGAAAAGAGAAATCAGAGACCTACATTTCCTTGAGATGAACACCATTATAGTTTTAGGTCAGATTTTTTTTTTCTTTAATGTAATAAATAAGTTAACAGAATAAGAAATAGGCATCCACACCCATGGTTCCCTTGCCTATGATGTAGCCAAAGAGAGAATTCCTTTTAAGCCCATTTTTATAAATTATCTAAATTCTTAGTCACAACTGGAAGTTTTAAAAACAAACTTCTCCATCAGATATTATAACCAACAGCAAACAATATTTACCTTATCTGATCTTGTCCTACAAATCTCTAAGTGTCTAGAACAGATAAATCACAGACTCTTTTTTTGTTTTGTTTTTTTTTTTGAGAGAGTGACAGGGCAGCCTGGGTGGCTCAGCAGTTTAGCGCTGCCTTCGGCTCAGGGCGTGGTCCTGGGGACCCGGGATCAAGTCCCGTGTCGGGCTCCCTGCGTGGAGCCTGCTTATCCCTCTGCCTGTGTCCTATGTCTCTGCCTCTCTCTGTGTGTCTCTCATGAATAAATAAAATCTAAAAAAAAAAAAGAGAGAGAGAGAGAGACAGAGCCCACGCATGTACATATGGGAAGGGGCAGGGGCAGAGAGAGAGGGAAAATCTCAAGCAGACTCCACGCCCAGTGCAGAGCCCTACGTGGGGCTTCATCTCACAACCCTGAGATCAAGACCTGAGCTGAAATCAAGAGTTGGATGTTCAACGAACTGAGCCACAAAGGTGCCCCCCAGGGTAATTATCATTACAGAATTAGTACCCTCCGGGACTTACATGTGAAGCTCTACCTTTAAGGTTCTAAATTCAACTTAAGTAATCCATAGACAGGTCTGGCTATGAGAATTCTACAAAGTACTTTACTGCAAGCCATCCTGAGAACCTGCTGAAGCACCCCAGTCATAGTCATGGTAAATGGAGCTTCTGACATGCACCCGCTAGGCTAAGGAAAACACTTACACAGTGACAGGGAACACCCCAGGGTTGGCTGTGAGGGTCATGCAGGCAGTGAACACCACCTGCTCACAGTGGCCATGAAGCGCACAGTCATCTGAGCTCCAAGCTGTAGGCAGGGTAAAGGTAATGTTTATCTCCTCATGGGCTTCTCTGCCTATGAAAGAGAAATGTGGGGGAAGGGGTAAAAAAAGGTAAGAACTCATATATTTATTATACCCAGGATTTCAATGAATCCTGGAATCAAACCCACCCAGGACCCCCTATCAGCCCAAAGTGAGATGTTTGCCTTTGTGGGATTTCAGGAACAGGAGTTCTGAGTGGGACTCTGAGGCCTGCTCACCTGGGAGAGCCATAGTGTGGCAAATGGATGGGGTCCGCTGTTAGTCTGGACCTGGAGACGCAGGGCAACAAGGACCCACAGTGCCCAAGGCGGAAAGCTGGGGGCTGGGTGAGTTATTATCATTGCTGTTTTAGCACTTGGACAGCACTCGTGCCATTTTCAAATTGTTTCTTATATGTATCATTTCACGTAAAACGTACCACTATCCCACAAACATGACCAAAGAAGCATTACTGTTCCCCTTTCAGATAGGGGCAGACTCGAGGATCAGAGGGTCTAACAAGACTTTTCAGGTCAGGGAACTGGCGAGGGATGAAGAAGCTTCAACAAAAACCAAGATGCTCTAACACCACAGCAGAAGGAAAAGGTCCATCTGCTACCCAGAAGTCACCCTTGCCTCTTTCCTGTGGGAGCAAATCTCACCTGTAAAAGCCAGCAGGACACTGCCAGGCACTCCTAAGTTCCTCTACGGACTTTAAGAGGCTTTTGGTAACAAAGGACCAGAAATTATTCTTCAAGGTCCAAGGCTCCATATGAAGCCTTTCCTAATTACTGCAGCTTCCACTACTTTCTCAGCATTCTCTTGAATCACTGACAGTCTGTCATGGTCAGAGGGCACTACCGGTCAAAGGGCAGTATTCAATGTTTAGATATTTATTTTTAACATTACTCAATTAACAAGCACTTAATGTAGAATTTCCTTTGTACCAGGAACTATTGTGTTTGATAAATTAACTCACATTATCCTTTTCTCTTTCATAATCTTAAAATTCTAATTGGACAGATCTTAGGCTTTCTTTATAGTTCTTCGCAGCAGCTAGCACACTGCTGAGCTAATGTGGGCATTCAAAACTCTGTAGAACAGTAACAATATTTGTAGTATGTATTGAAAACTCCAAGATGAAAACCAGAATAAAAAATTTGTGTTTGTAAATATTAAAACCAGAGCTAGGCCTTAAAGTCTCTTTTTAGTTGCTTTTACTGAGAACTTACTATATACAAAGCACTCTACGTGAAGATGTGGTAGACACAGAACGTTCCTTCTTAACTTTATGTAGTTCAAACTCAACAAAAAGGGAGTATGTAAAAGTAAAAATAATCTGATGAGTGAAAACCACATACTACTAATACTCTGCTTTCAAAAGAGTTGCTGCCAAAGAAAATCTGAAAGGAAAATGGCTCTACTCACATACCTGAAAGTCCAATCTGATGCCCTAAAATGGTCGAGTACAGATGAGTGACGTTGCGAGAGTACCCTCCAAAGGGTTTCAGTGGGTCCAAGGTTAGGGTGATCGCAACTGAGATGTTCACTGGGCCTGAGTCCTCCAGGGCCTGCGGGGACTGGGTGGACACTCTGGCCTGCCCGCTGGTCACTGTGCTCTCCGGAGTTGTGGTGTCATTTGTGAGGTGCTTCAATGTTTCGTTCTCTGATACACACAAGTCCAAATCGTTAAACCGCAGCAGAAATGTATTCCAATCCTGCAGTATAATGAAACAGAAGGAAATGAGTGTGAGCAGTCTAAAAGCGCTGCCACCGCACCCTACAGCCATGACCTCTGGGTAGCGTCACAGGGCCACAGAGTTAATCACTGAAAATAACAATGACAATTAGCCATCAGCATCTTCCTGCATTGGTATAATAGTGCTGGTTTTCCAAACCACTCGCATATTCACAATCTAAAATGTGAACTATTCACTAGTATGAGATATTAAATAAAGTAGGAGATTAAACCTACTTATTCAAGAAAATGTGTAAAAAAAAACAAACCCAAAATAGCATATTATACTTACAGAAAATGATCTAGCTTGAGAACCAAACTTAAAAACAAAGCTTGACTCAAAGTAGTAAAACATTAAAAGCATTAATCCAAACTCACTAAGCAGTTATGATTATTTTTATTTTTTAAAACATTTTGAGCACAATGTGAAATGCCACTCAAACTCACAACCCTAAGATCAAGTTGCCCACTTCACCGGCTGAACCAGCCAGGCACCCCATGTTCGTTTTTTTAAATAAGGCTGCGTTGGAGCACCCAGCTGGCTCAGTCGGAAAAGCATGTGACTCTTGATCTCGGTGGGGGTCCTGAGTTTGAGCCCCACGCTGGGTGCCGAGATTAAATAAATAAAACTAAAAACAGATAAATAAATAAGGCTGCCTTAAAATAATTCCTCAAAAGGTCAGTTCTATACATCTTACTTTCTCTCAGTATAATTTAAAAGTGCAGTCAATACCAATGTTCACGTGGTCCATTTTCCCCCTTGTCATGGACTTTGGAACATAACCACCTTAGGAAAAGTTTCAAAAAGGACGAGAAAAGATGTTTTCAGGCATATCTTAATATCTGTCTTGATGGTTTAAATCATAAGCAATATTAAAAACACATAAGGCTGATAATGTCATGATTAACCTGAAAGCAACATAGTAAAGTACCCACCTAGTTCTATTTTAATTTTCACAGAAACACAGAGATGGAGTCAGGCTGAAATGGCAACCACAAACTAGCCTAGGCTGTCACATTAACTTCTTTCTCCATGCAACATTCATCTCCAAAAAGTTGCCAAATGTGAAGACAAACCAAGTCACATTCCCAATTACTTTACACCAGCCTTGACTAAAAATGCTACGAGGTATCCCTGGCCTTCCTTCAGGGAGATGGATCTGAGGCTCAATCTCCCATCCCCTTATCAGGCTACCTCTTGAAAAAACCCTTTCCTTGCTACATTAAAAAAAAAAAAAAAAAAAAAAAAAAAAAAAACAGCTATCTGAGCAACCCTCAAGTAGTCAAGAGAGTCTACCTTTTTTCTTTTTTTAAAAGATTTATTTATTTTATTCAGAGAGAGAGAGAGAGAGAGAGAGGCAGAGACACAGGCAGAGGGAGAAGCAGGCTCCCTGCGTGGAGCCTGCTTCTCCCTCTGCCTGTGTCTCTGCCTCTCTCTCTCTCTGTGTCTCTCATGAATAAATAAATAAAATCTTAAAAAAAAAATAAAAAGATTAAAAAAAATAAAGCATCGGTGTGTATGGCATTTAGTAAGACTGCAACTAGATATACCAAATTATGGTTCTCCCCAATCCCACAAACTTAGACTACTCAAAAACATTAGGTTTGGAAATGAACATTCTAGTCTCGGATCCCTTCAGATTCCAGACATGAGAGAACTGAGGCCCAGAGCAACTTTATGGATCCCCTAATTCCACAGTTGAAAGCAGAAGCAGGATTAAGTTTCTTGATTCACAGTCTCAAGCTTTTCCCAAATTCCTAAGATCCTTGTTTGAAAATAAAATCACTAAGTTAATCATAACTAGAGTTCTGGAGCAGCTTGGTGCTGCTTTCCTGGCGACCTCTAGTCCATTCTGGACAGTCAGCTGAAGCCAATGTCAAGGCCGCATTTTGACTATTAAGTACTAATTATCCAAGTTACTTCTTAATCACTTGCCTTGGCCAAGTGTTCAACATGGCCTTGGGCTCTAAGGGAAAGCAATGCCAGGATGCTGCAGAGCCCTGGTTGTGACTAGAATATTCATTTCCAGTCCTAATGTGGGTGCAGCAGCCTATTTGCACAGCCTTTAAAGATTCAGGCAGAGTCAGAAAAGAGGGAGAACTGAGCCAGCCAGTATGTTTCTTGGTTAGAAACTCTTTAAAAGGGTTTCATGGCAGAAATAGCTAAAGCTCATTACCTAAACTGTGTGAGAGAGTTCACTCGTGAAGGTGGTCCCTCCTGCCAAGGTATTCTAGGATTCAGAATACCACAGAGAAAGCCCTGATCCCCCTGACACTGAGTAGGACCCTCCCCTCAGGCACAAGGCACACACAGTGCAGGAACAGTGTGATCTCAATCTCCACGCCCATTCCCACTCCCACCGAGGCACACAACCAAGAAGAAAAAGAATAAGAGAAGGCACTCCAGGAATCTAAGGCAGGAACTCATTTGTCCTAAAAGAAACCTTGCCCACCAGTAACTTTACCATATCATTAATTCAGCATAATTTCTAACATGTAAAATACATTTATTAATAGGTACATTTTTAATGTTATTACCTATTATTAATAGGTACATTATCATTCCCTACATTAGCAATACCCTAATAATTTACTTAAATTAACCACAATGTAAAATCTAGAAAGCAAGGTTGTAGGTAACTTAAGTTCAGCTTAATAAAAAAAGACAAATATATGTAGAAATAAGATTGAGCTTTCTATTTCTTTAGTATTCCTTCTCAGGCAATGATAAAACTATCATATTGGTACAGCTAATAAAACTCCATGAAGAAAAAAAAAAAAGCAAAAAAACTCCATGAAGACATATGGCTTCAAAAAAACAAATGTCTACAGTTTTTAAAAATAGCAATTAGCTAACTTAAGACTTTAATAATAAGTTTATAATTTATTAGTTTAATAATAGCAAATATGTTGGTTCTCTACGTTCTTAACACAATTTACAAATATACTTTTCAAAATACATTATTTCATTACTGAAAGTCTGAAACTGGCAGCATTGCTGTCTGACCAGATACTAACAAAGAGAGTCACAGGGAGATGGAAGACAAAAGATTCTGAAAAAAATGCTTGCTTTTTCACTAGGTTAGAAAGAAAGGTGTGTGGAGCGCCCAAAGGTATTCTCCGACTGTCAAGGTCTGGCCAGCTTGAGAGAACGGAGAACATACATACCTCTGCCATTTCCGGTGACTTGATCTCCTTGATTTTGAAGAAGTAGCCCAAGGTCAGGAAAGCTATTGCCATGGCGCTGACACTGATCATAAAGACCACGAGGGGAGGCCGGCTGCTGATGTACAGCTTCAGGTTCTCCAGGGGGTTGATGCTGAACATTATTCTGATCAGCTCCACCTGAAAGGGATTAATCATTAGACTTACGGATTGACTTCCCCACAGAAACCCTACGATCCCTACTGTTGTTTCCTTTAATGGCGCTGGGGGGTGATGAGGTCACTCACCACTGAACTTGAGAAACGTTTAAATCTACTCCAAAGACAAAGGAAAAAACACAAAATGTGAACTGTCACTATGCCAAAGTGGTAAGATCTTAAAAGCTATGCATTTCCCTCTTTCCATTTAAATCTTCTAATTATTCTACAATGAACACTTGCTGTTTCCATAAAGACTATTGTAATAGCACATGCTATTTCCGCTTAAGATGATGCTGAGGTAGGTCCGTCATAGGACACAAATGCATGCTAACACGTACAGAAGGAAAGCGAGGGTGTTCTCATTTCCTACCACTGAAGGGTTCTGTCCTGTTCACTGCTGCCCTCACACCCATCCCAGCAATTGGCACAGAAAGACACATAATAAACGCTTAATTGTACCATTCCCCTGCTTAAAGCCCACCACAGGCTTCCTGTAGTACCTAGGTAGTACCTAGGATAAGACTAGGGACAGCTCCATCATGGCCCACAGGGTTTCAGGACCCAGAAGCCCCACCACCTCAACGACTACATGTCCAGCAACTTCCCGTTCTCCCTCACTGGGCTCTGGCCACACTAGCCTTGCTATTTTCTAGGACCAACTTGTCATGGTCTGCAAGGAAGTCAGCTGGGACTTGCACGGGGACTGTACTGAATCTATAGATCAGTTTGAGGAATACTGCCTTCTTAACAATACTGTCTTCCAGTCTGAGAACCTTCCCATTTTTTCAGATTTTCTCTAATTTATTCCAACCAGTTTTGTAGCTTTCAAAACATATGTTTACGCTTTTTTTGCCAAATGTATTCCTAAGTATTTTATTCCTTTTAGGATTTTTGGACATGTTCTACATAAAGGCATTGCCCCAAAATTTCCATGTGCTGGCTCTTCTTAAAATGCAGGTTTCCACTCAACAGTCAACTCCTCAGAGAGGCCTTCCCTGACTACCCTCAGCCCCCACCTCTCAGCACTCTGCTTTAATTCTTTCATACTGGTTAGTGCCAGTAAAGAATACAACCAATTTTCTACTTGCTTGCTGTTTCTCATCCCTGGTTTCTGAGCTCTATGACAGCAGAAATTTTTCCAATCTTCTTCACTGCTATAGCTCTGGTCCCCGGCCCCTAGAACAGGAGCTGACACATATGAGCAATTATATGTATGAACAGATTATAACACTAAAGAAAAAAAAGCAACTAAAAAATATCTGTAACAATTTTTTTTCAAAGGTTTTATTTATTTATTCCTGAGAGACACAGAGCGAGAGGCAGAGACACAGGTAGAGGGAGAAGCAGGCTCCATGCAGGGAGCCTGATGCCGGACTCGATCCCAGGACCCCAGGATCACACAGAGCCAAAGGCAGACGCTCAACCGCTGAGCCCCCCGGGTGTCCCTGTAACAACTTTTAAATTTAAGAGGGAAAAGGTTCATCAACACCCTCTAAGAACTAATAGCAACCACTTGCAATAAGCCAGGCTGTGTATTCCTTCATCCTTACAACGGTCCTGTGAAATGGAAAATAATATCCTTTGTATTCTTCCCAGAGCAACATCCATGCATGTTTTGTGTTTACCACAGACAGCTCTCTCTCTATATATCCAGATACAGTTACTGGTATTGCATATGGAAACTTGTAGAAAATGATATATTGAGTATATCCTTGTGCTACTTTCACTCAACATTCTGTTTCTGAGTTTTATCTCTGATCTATGTAGATCAATCTACTGAACTCCTGCTATATAGTATACAACTGTTTTCCTGGACGGAGGAGCCCAGCAAGGTTCTTCCCAGTTTCCTCACCAAGGCCCTGCAGCAGGCACAAGAGTGGCTCTAGGTCACAGGGTGGGCCCATCGGCAACCTAACCTGGTCATGTCAGGCAGCTCTCCAAGGAAGTCCTACCAGCAATGAAAAGGCTTGCTCCATTTCCCAACATTCATACCAACACTTGATAATCTAAAGCAAATATTATTGATTTGGACCAACAAGATCGATGTGAAATGTTATATTATTTTAAATTGCATCTCCCTCAAACTGAGTTTCTTTATCAGCCATTTAGGTTCTTCCTAAGTAAACCGCCTGAATCTTTGGCCACTTACTAGTTAAGATGCTTGTCTATGTCTTATTAACGTTCAGGAGTTCTTTTTATATTTAGGATACTAAGGCTTTTCCAGTTTTATACATGTAACTACTTCAAGTCGGTGGATTTCCTTTTATATAGTTTATGGTATCTTTCTCCATACAAAAGGCTCTTGATTTTTTAAAACAGCTTTACTGATATATAATCACATACCACACAATTCATCCATTCAACATGTACAATTCATAGAATTCGGCAACCGTCACTATAATCAATTTTCAAACATTTTATCTCGTAAAGAAACCCCATACTCTCTAGCAATACCCCCCTATTCTCTCCAGCACGAAGGCAACTGCTCATATACCTTGTCTCTACAAATTTGCCTATTCCAAACCTGTCAAATGAACGGAATCATAATACATGGCCTTTGGTGACTGACTTCTTCCACTTAGCATGTTTTCAAGGTTAATTCATGTTGTAGCACATAGTGGTACTTCATTCCTTTTTGTTGCCAAAAATATTCCATTGTATGAAATGTCTTATACATACATTTTTGCTTATCCATTCATTAGTTGATAAACATTTGTTTCCACTTTTCATCTATTATAAATAATGTTGCTACGCACATGCATGTATAACATCTTGTATGAACATAATTTTCCATTTCTCTTGGCTGCATCTGTTATATATATCCTAAGAGTGGCACTGCTGGATCTTACAGTAACCACATGTTTAACCTTTTGAGGACCTGCCAGGCTATTTCCCAAAGCAACTGCCCTCCTTTGCATTCTTGCCAGCTATATAATGAGCGTTTCAATTTTTCTACCACCTCACCCACACTCACCTTTCTCATTAGAGTCATCCTAATGGGTGTGAGGTGGTACCTCACTGTGGTTTGATTTGCATTTCCTCGACAGCTGTAAGTTCTTGATTTTAATGTATTTAAATTTATCACCCTTTTCATTTTAATGATTATGTGCATGTATATATTATTTAAGAATCCCTTTGGTATCTTTAGATG
Organism: Canis lupus familiaris; assembly: GCF_011100685.1. Lineage (NCBI taxonomy): Eukaryota > Metazoa > Chordata > Mammalia > Carnivora > Canidae > Canis > Canis lupus. The sequence continues at coordinate 1,122,190 of NC_049227.1, read as the reverse complement.
TCAAAAAGACTTATTTTCATTATTTTCCTCTACAAGTCTTATAGTTTGACTTTTAGTCTCTTATCTATTTGGAATTAATTTGGGATTCCAGAATCTAGTAGGTTTCTGGTTTAGTCTTTTTCTAGACAGGCAGCTAATTGTCCAATACTACTGAACATGGTTTTGTATTGAACATGGATTTCCCATGGATTTATAATGCTCTCTCTCATATACACCAAGCTCCCACATAAATGTGGGTTTATTTCTAGGCTTTTTCTTGTGTTCCATCACGATATCTGCATCTCCCCACCTAGTACTATGCTGTCTGAAACCCTGCTATCTAATACAAGAAGTCTACCATTGTACTTTTATCCAAAATTGCTTTAGCTATTCTTGGCCCTTTACCCTGCCAAATGAATTTTAGGTTCTAACTGTAAAGTTCCCAGAAAAAATCCTGTTGAGATTTAAATTGGAATTGCACCAAACAGACTATCAATTGGGGAAGAAATGACATCTTTACAACACTAAGTTCCCTAATCTATGAACAGGGTATCTCTCTCCACTTATTTTGGTCCACTTTTCTTTTTTGATAATTTTTTAAAACTTCCTCCTATGCCTCTTACTAGATTGACTCAAAGACATACTCAAAGACATGATTTATGCAGCTATCATTAATAGTATCTCCTAAAAATTACATTTACTATTGTTAATGTATGTATACAAAAGCAACAGGCTTACTGCTGAAATCTTTTAAATTCTAATTAGGCTATTTGTAGCTTCTCTTGATTTAGTGTAGACAGTCACACTGCAAGCTAGGAAGTGTTTCTTCCTTTCCAGCCCCAATTTCATTTCTTTTTCTTATGACTTTGACTAGAATCTTCAGTGAAATGATGAATAAAAGTGGCAATAGTAGATTCCTACCTTTATAGAAAACGCTTCTAAATGCTTCACTGATTAAATACAGTATATGTTAAAGGTTTCTTTTTTTTTTTTTTAAAGATTTTATTTATTCATCAGAGATACACACACAGAGAGGCAGAGACACAGGCAGAGGGAGAGAGAAGCAGGCTCCCTGCCGGGAACCTGATGTGGGACTCAATCCCAGCACCCTGGAGATCATGACCTGAGCCAAAGGCAGACGCCAAACCACTGAGCCACCCAGGTGCCCCCCCCCCCTTTTTTTTAATGTTAAAGGTTTCTGAAAGAAACCCCTCACCAGGTTAAGGAAGTACTCTTCCATTTCAAGTTTGCAGGGAGACTTTCATTATAAACAAGTGTTACATTTTAATGACTGCTTTATCTACAACTTCTTAATCAATTTTTTCTCTTTAATCTGTTGACATGAACTATGCTGATTTTCTCCTGCTGACTCATATTTGCATTCCTCGGATAAACTTAACATGATCATAATTTTTTTTTTGATCATAATTTTTTAAAACTATATTACTGACACAGGTTTGCCAAACTTTATCCGGACTTTTTAACTGGACTTATGAATAGATATTCATAAGTGAGATAAGAAAATGATCAGCCGCAATCATACTCTCCTTGACTAGCAGGATTAAGTCATCTGAGTATCATAAAATTAACTGAATTTGTCCAGACACGCATTTTCTAGTACATGTATATTAGCTTTTATTTCTTAGAAGCTTGACAGATCTTGACCAAAAAAACATCTGGGTTCAAGTTTTTCTTTGGTTTTGTATCTGGGTGAGTTACCTTGACTAATTCCTCATGGTTTTAATGACGGTTGGTCTATGTTTTCTGTTTCTACTGAGTTGGTTTTGCTAAGATGTGTTACTCTAGGAAATTACCCATTTGATACTGGTTTTTAGTATTTCTAGGCACAGTATCATTTTGTGATTTGTTCAATTTTTAATTTACTTGTAGTTTTGTTTTTTGCACTACAAATGTTTTTCTGTGTTTGTCTTTTTTTAAAATTTTATTTATTTATTCATGAGAGACAGAGAGAGAGAGACAGAGAGAGAGGCAGAGACACAGGCAGAGGGAGAAGCAGGCTCCATGCAGGAAGCTCGAAGTGGGACTCAATCCCGGGTCTCCAGAATCACGCCCTGGGCTGAAGGCAGGCGCTAAGCCTCTTGAGCCACTCAGGGATCCCTGTCTTCTCCTCTTTTTAACCAATCTTCCCACAGCTGTATTACACTAATGTTTTCAAAAGACCAGCATGTGGTTTTGTTAAAAGCATCTAAATAATGTGTTTTCTAGTTCAGTCATTTCTACATGTATTTTTTTATTATGTTTCTCCCTCTGCTTTCTCTAGATTTACTCAGTTCAATTTCTCCAACTTCTTTAGTTAGAATCTTATCTCAAAATTTTTATTCTAAAAAAAATTAAAAAAAAATAAAAATAAAAAAATAAAAAAAGTTTTATTCTTCTTTTCTAATGTAAGCATTTCAGAATATTAGTTGCCCTCAACATAGTCCTTCCTTATTCAAATTATGTTTGTGCCCTCACCACTACCACCAATCTAATCCATTTGCTAATCTTGAATTTTCTTTCCGAAATATATCTCAGATCCACCCACTTTCCTCCATCTTCATGTGAAGATGTTTCGGCTCTCCATAACCCTAAGACCTCTAATATCCAAGAACCCAGTGAGTACCTCTATACCCACACCTTCAACATGACCAAAACTGAACTCATCTGTTTTCCTGCCAATATGACTCTTCCTCCTGTATTCCCCATCTCAATGCAGAACTCAGAAAAACATCCTAGACCACTTGTGCCTTCCCCACCATATCCAAGCAATCACTAAATGCTAAAGATCCTATTTCTGTAATATCTCTTACTTCTTTTTCCTTTCCGTATTCCTTGGCTACTACCCTTAGTTTAGGCCTTCATCTTTTTCTTGTAACTATCACTAAGAGTTTCAACTGGATCTGCCTGCTACCAGTCAAATAATCCATCCTCTATATACTGTGAGAGTGATTTTTCCTAATGTAAATCTAGTCATGTTACTAGACTAGTTAAGTCTAGATAGACTAGATGAAGACAAGGAATGAAGTCTGAGCAACTGAGAATGGCAGGCCACCATGAACTAGGTCTTGTCTACTTCTCAATGGTCTAACTGCCTGCAATTCCCAAAACACATCAGACAGTATTATAGCTTCAAGCCTTTCAGTCTGCTGGTCCTCCTGACCTTCACAAACCACATCCCACTACTTCACACTCTGCTCTTCCAAGACTCAAGGGATACCTCCTCTATGGAAGGCCCTTCCTGGCCCTTCCCTACACCCAGTCCCTCAGGGAGAAGTGACAACTTTCATTTATATGCCCCCACTATATTCTGCAAATTTCTCACACAGAGACTGCAGTTGTGTATGTACACATTTATCATCCCAACCAAGCTGCAAGTCTCTCAACAGCAGATGCAAACAATGTTTGGTCTCTGCATAATCAATATCCAGATACAAAATAGGTGATTTTAAAACGTGCAAGTTCATTAAATGAATCAAATAAATCCAGACTTAAAACATAAACAAAAAATAATCTAGAAAGTGATTGTAACAACATTGCAGGATACAAGGCTAATATACAGTAATCAATTGGATTCCTATATGTATCAGCATGAACAAATTGAATTTGAAATTGTAAATACAACACCATTTATATTAGCATCCTCCAAAATTAAATAGGTGTAAAACCAGCAAATATATATAAGATCTATGAGGAAAACTACAAAATTCTCATAAATAAAACCAAAGAACCAAATAAATGGAGATATTATTCCATATCTGTGGAATCTAGAAAAACTCAATATGTCAAGGTGTCAGTTCTTCCCAACTTGACTTTATACTTTCAACATAATCCCAATCAAATATCACAGCAAGTTATTTTGTGGATATCAACAAACTTCTCTAAAGTTTCTATGGAAAGGTAAAAGAAGGGAAAAAAAAAAAAAGGAAAGGAAAGGAAAGGTAAAAGAGCCAGAATAAACAATATTGAAAGAAAAGAACAGGGACGACTGGATGGCTCAGCGGTTGAGAGTCTGCCTTTGGCTCAGGGCGTGACCCCAGAGTCCAGGATCGAGTCCCATATCAGGCTCCCTGCAGGGAGCCTGCTTCGCCTTCTGCCTATGTCTCCGCTTCTCTCTGTGTCTCTCACAAACAAATAAGGTCTTTTTTTTTAAAAAAAAAAGAAAAGAACAAAATTGGAGGACTGACTCTACTCGAATTTAAGACTTACTATACAGCTACAGTAATCAAGACAGTGTGGTACTGGCCAAAGAACAGACAACTAGATCAAGGGAACAAAATAGAGAGTCAAGAAACAGACCCACCTAAATGTAGTCAACTGATCTTTGACAAAGGAGAAAAGACAATACAATGAAGCAAAAACATATCTTTTTCAACAGATGGGGTTGGAACAACTGAGTATCGGCTTACAAAAAAAAAAAAAAAAAAGAATCTAGACACAAACCTTATACCCTTCACAAAAATGAACTCAAAATGAATCACAGACCTGAATGTAAAATGCAAAACTATAAAATAACTTCTAGAAGATAACAGAGGCAAACCTAAATGACCTGAGTCTGGTGATGACTTTTTATATACAACACCAAAGGCAGCATCCATGAAGGAAAGAACTGATAAACTGGATTTCATTAATGCTCGACACCACTGATCATCAGGAAAATGCAAATCAAAACCATGATGTGACAACACCATCTCACACCTGTCAGGATGGCTAAAATTAACACCACAAGAAACAGATGTCAGCAAGTATGTGGAGAAAAAGGAACCCTCTTGCACTGGTGGTGGGAATGCAAACTGGTACAGCCACTCTGAAAAACAGTATACAGAGATTCTTCAAAAGTTAACTACCCTATGACCCAGCAACTGCACTACTAGATATTTACCAGAGAATACAAAAATACTAATTCAAAGGGGGTACACGCACCCTGATGTTTACAGCATTATCTACAATATACAAATTACAGAAACAGCTCAAGTGCCATCAACTGATTGAATGCATAAAGATGTGGTGTATATATACAAGGGAGTAGTATTACTCAGCCATCAAAAAGCATGATATCTTGCCATGTGCAACCATGATGGAAATAGGGAGAGTTATACTTAGCAAAATGTCAGTCTAAGAAAGATAAATACCATATGATTTTACTCATATGTGGAATTTAAGGGAAAAAAAAAAAAAAACAAGCAAAGGGGGAAAAGAGAGAGAGAGAAACAAATGGAGCTGATAGCTACCAGAGGGGAGGAGAGGAGGGAGTAGGGGATACGTGAAATAAGTGATGGGGATTAAGGAGTGCACTTGTGATGAGTACCAGGTGTTGTACGGAAGTGATGAATCACTATGCTGTACACCTGAAACTAATATAACACTGTATGTTAATTAGAATTTAAATAAAAACTTCAAACAAACTAGGCCCATTAAAATTAAGAATTTCTGCTCTATGAAAGGCACTGTTACAAGAATGAGAAAACAAGCACAGACTAGGAGAAAATATTGCAAAAGACACATCTGATATACGACTGTTATCCAAAATATACAAAGAACTCTTAAAACAATAAGAAAACAACACAATTTAAAAATTGGCCAAAGAAGGGGCCCTGCTATCTTCTTTGGGCCCAATAACTCTTTTCCTTAACCTTAATAGTGGAAAACGTACTCCTCCCCTTAATATCCAAAACCATGCCATGAAATCTAAAATATCTGGTTGAAAATTTGAAATGCATTAGGAATACCATTGTCAATATCTTTGTTATGATACTGTACTACAGCTCTGCAAGATGTTACCTCTGTATTGTTCCCACAACTCTCTATACTGCTCCTTACAAGTGAATGTGATCTATCATCATCTCAGAATAAAACGTTTAATTTTAAAAACCCACAAAAAAAATAAAAATTGGCCAAAGATCTTAACAGATACCTTAACAAAGAAGATATACAGATGGCAAATAAGGATACAAAAAGATACCCCCACATCATAGGTCAACAGGAAATACAAATTAAAACAACAATGTAGGGGGTCTCTGGGTAGCTCAGCCATTTAGCGCCTGCCTTCAGCCCAGGGCGTGGTCCTGGGGACCCAGGATCGAGTCCCACATCAGGCTCCCTGCATGGAACCTGCTTCTCCCTCTGCCTGTGTCCCTGCCTCTCTCTCTCTCCTGTGTCTCTCATGAATAAATAAATAAAATCTTAAAAGAATAATAAAACAACAATGTAATACCACTACATTTGCTAGAATGGCCAAAACCTAGAACACTGACAATACCAAATACCAAGAAGGATGTGGAGCAACAGGAACTCTCATTCACTGCTGGGAGAAATGCAAACTGGTACAGCCCCCCAGAAGACAGTTTGGTGATTTCTTACAAAACTAAAACATACTCCGAACCGTAAGATCCAACAACTGCACTGCTTGGTATTTGCCCAAAGGAGTTTAAAACTTATATCCACCCAAGGGCACTGGAGTGGCTCAGTCGGTTAAGCATCCAACTCTTGATTTTGGCTAAGGTCATGATCTCAAGGTCCTGAGTCAAGCCCCAAGTCAGGCTCCGTCCTGGGTATGAAGCCTGCTTGGGATTCTCTCTTCCTCTGCCCCTATCCAGCCCTTAAAAAACTTATGTCCACACAAAAATCTGCACATGGATATATATAGAAGTATTATTCAAAATTGCCACAATTTGGAAACAACCTAGCTATCTTCCAGTAGATGAATGGATAAATTGTGGTATATCCTAACAACAGAATATAGTATTTGCCACTAAAAAGAAATGAGCTAGGGGCGCCTGGGTGGCTCAGCGGTTGAATGTCTGCCTTTGGCTCAGGGAGTGATCCCGGGTTCCAGGATCAAGTCTCTCATCGGGGTTCCCTGCAGGGACTCTGCTTCTCCCTCTGCTATAAATAAATAAATAAATAAATAAATAAATAAATAAATAAACAAACAAACAAACAAATAAAATCTTTAATAATAATAAAAAAGTAAAGGGAAATGAGCTATCGAGCCATGAAAGGGGGGGGGGGCTTAAATGCATATTACCACATGAAAGAAGCCAATCTGAAAAGGCCACATACTGTATATGATTCCAAGTATATGACGTTTTAGAAAAGGCAAAACAATGGAGCCAGTAAAAATAATAGAGGTTGTGGGGCGGGATGGGAGGTAGTGATGAACAGGGCAGCACAGAAGATTTTTAGGGCAGTGGAAATACTCAGTATGATACTACAATGGTAGATGTCATTATAAAATTGTCCAACCCCTAAAATATACAACACCAAAAATGAGCCTTAATGTGGACTCGGAATGACAGTGATGTGTCAAGGTATGTTTTATTTTTACAACTTTAACAAATGTATCACTCCGGCAGGGGATGCTGACAACAGGGAAGACTGTGAAAGTGTGGGGACACAGTGTTTTACAGGAAATCTCTGCACCTTCCTCTCAATTTTGCTGTGACCCTAAAACTGCTTTTAAAAACTTGTTTCTTGGAAACAACAAATTGTTGGAGAGGATGTGAGGAAAGGGGAACCCTCTTGCACTGTTGATGGGAATGTAAACTGGTGCAGCCACTCTGGAAAACTGTGTGGAGGTTCCTCAAAGAGTTAAAAATAGAACTGCCCTATGGCCCAGCAATTGTACTGCTGGGGATTTACCCCAAAGATACAGATGCAATGAAAGACCGAGATACCTGCACCCCAACATTTATAGCAGCAATGTCCACAATAGCCAAACTGTGGAAGGAGCCTCGCTTGGTGTCCATCAAAAGATGAATGGATAAAGAAGATGTGGTATATATATATATACACAATGGAATATTAGCCATTAGAAACAACAAATGAAAAAAATAAGAAAGAAAGAAACAACAAACACCCACCATTTGCTTCGATGTGGATGGAACTGGAGGGTATTATGCTGAATGAAGTAAGTCAATCGGAGAAGGACAAACATTATATGGTCTCATTCATTTGGGGAATATAAAAAATAGTGAAATGGAATAAAGGGGAAAGGAGAGAAAATGAGTGGGAAATATCAGAGAGGGTGACAGAACATGAGAGACTCCTAACTCTGGGAATGAACAAGAGGATCCCTTTGGAAGGGGAGGTGGACAGGGGGGATGGGGTGACTGGGTGACGGGCACTGAGGGGGGCACTTGATGGGATGAGCACTGGGTGTTATACTATATGTTGGCAAATCGAACTCCAATAAAAAAAATACAAAAAAAAAAAAAAAAACCCTAAAACTTGTGTCTTTCTAAAAAAAAAAAAAAAAAAAAAACCAAACCTAGAAATGATATTACTAAGAGTCATAATATTCAGAAGCAAAACATCAACAGCAAAGTTCCATAAATTTATTTAAAGTTACGAGCCTCCAGTGGTTTAGTGCCTGCCTTCGGCCCAGGGTGTGATCCTGGAGTCCCAAGATCGAGTCCCACATTGGGCTCCTTGCGTGGAGCCTGCTTCTCCCTCTGCCTGTGTCTCTGTCTCTCATGAATAAATAAAATCTTAAAAAAATAATAAAGTTATGAGCCTCTTCTATATGTTTATATAGAGTTTATTAAGAAAACAAAATCTGAATCATATGTAAAAATAAACATCTGGAACTACAATTATGAAACATCTATAAAAGCAGAAAAATCTAAAATAAGTTCACTTCTAGAGAAAACGAATAGTCATTAAAACCATGTCACACCAGAAGGTAAACATAGGTACCTACAAATTGGCAAATAATGTCAACACAACTCTTTTAATTAGAGAAAGTTCCAAAGGAGGCCAATTGTATTCACTTAAAAGTAAAAGCTTTTTTATTTTGTTATTTATTTTTTATTTTAAGGGAGAACGTGCGTGTACATGCATGAGCAGGGAAGGAGCAGAGAGAGAATCCCAAGCAGCCTCCACACCCAGCCCAGAGCCCAACACAGGACTTAATCTCAGGACTGAGATCATAAACTGAGCCAAAATCAAGAGTCAGATGCTTTACCGACTGAGCCGCTGACTGCTAAATCTAAATTTAGCAGATCTTAAATTTAGCAGATTTTAAGATCTGCTAAGCCACTACCTGTGACCTCAAGCTTTTTATTTTTTAATAAAACAATTAAAAATCAAAATATTTCACAAACTTAAAATTCCTACCATTCAAAAGCACTTTCAAATGTGAAATTAACAAAAGCTACACAAATTCATTTTCTCTGCAAAGAATTGCAAGAAAATTTCTGTAATCTTCGCTATAGTAAATGTTACTTTTAATTAAAGATTAAATTGAGTTCTGTAGGAGAAGAGGAAAAGTAGAGAGAAAGCACACTATCTGGCCCCCTCCCCTAAATTTATCCCAACTTCAATTAGAGGCTTTCACAAAGATAAAGAGAGAAACCACCAGGGCTGTGACGCTGCCCCCTGGAAAAGTCCAGAGATTTAAGAAACCCAGAGCAGAGCCAAGAAGCAATTTCACGAGCATGTGATTAAAGTCTATTGACAAAGTACCTAGAGCTCTGCGATTAGTTCAATGACAACACTAAACATTAGATGGCAATTTAAGTAGGCAAAAGGCAATACTAAGATTATCAGAAATTTACCTCAAATAAACCACAAATTAGGAAAAACACCACTTACTTTAAAAGGGGAGAAAAAGGGCTATTAAAACTTTCTAGAGATGAATTTGGCCACACATATCAAGAAGCATTAGAACCCAGCACCCTTCTACTCTGCTAGCTGACTTCTAAAACTTCACCTGAGAAAAAACTTATTGCTGGAAACAGAGATTTAACCTGAGACAGTTACCTCAGGACTATTTAAAATAATTTAAAAAAAGGAAAAAAAAAACGAAAAACTGGATATCCAACAATAGCAGGGCAATGGTTACAGTATGACACATCCTCAGAAGAAACACTACTGTCATTAAACACACAGGATCTACAATAACACACACAGAATGAGGCTCTTCAGGGGTCTTTAGAGCATGTGTGTATACGAGCACCCATATAGGAAAAAAGGCAAATAACATAACCTCGAAATGTAAACAGTGGTGGCTTTCTCTAGCTGGTGAGATTACATATATCTTCTTTTCCTTTTTAAAAAATTTCCAGGATCCCTGGGTGGCGCAGTGGTTTGGCGCCTGCCTTTGGCCCAGGGCGCGATCCTGGAGACCCGGGATTGAATCCCACATCGGGCTCCCGGTGCATGGAGCCTGCTTCTCTCTCTGCCTAGGTCTCTGCCTAGGTCTCTGCCTCTCTCTCTCGCTCTCTCTCTGTGACTATCATAAATAAATAAAAATTAAAAAAATAAAATAAATAAAAAATAAAAAAATAAAAAATTTCCATAAGTATACATTCCCTTTGTAATAGTTTCTTACAATAAAATGTATAAATATGAATATCTTTGATAGATCCATCTGGTCTTGCGGCCAAAATAAAACTTCATTAAGTTTTAATTCACTTTCTTCATTAATAAAGGTGATTGGGGTGCCTGGGTGGCACAGTCGGTTGAGCATTCAACTCTTGGTTTTAGCTCACATCACGATCTCAGGATCGTGGGATCTTGAGCCCCTTGTTGGGCTCTGCACTCCATGCAGAATCTGCCTGAGATTCTCTCTCCCCCCCGCCTACCACTCCTGCTTGTGCTCGCTCGCTCTCTCTCAAAAAAATCCTTAAAAAATAATAATAATAATAAAGGTGATAAATAGGAGAAATAACAATTTTCTTAAACCAAACTAGAAAAAAACAAACAAACAAACACAGGAAACAGGATGGTCCTCCAATATACCTGGGTGCTAAAGAAAGACAAAGCTTAACTTGCACTGATTTGTACTCAGAGGGATCTATGAAAAACCATGAATAAAATAACAAAGAATATTTAGGTGAGGTTCCTCCAGACAACCCCGTACTGTGTGCTCCCAAGGCAAGTGGTGCACAGAGGTTCTCCTCCATTAGGACAGATGTTGAGAGGCCAGGGGGAGACCACAGAGGGGAAGAGGTGACCATGAGCCACAGAGGTGCCCAGGATGGTAAGGTAAGTCTTGCGAGGCAGGAGAGAAAAGCTTCGAGAAAGAGGAGGTATTGAGAAGTGAATCAGGAGCAAGAAAAGATCTCCGAGTCTCTCAGAGTACTTACAAAGTACTCAGGTGAAACTGAGCTTGCATTATCCTCCACCTGGCAAGATCTCTGGTGACCTCTAAAACCACAGTCCAGCAGAGGGAAATCAAATGGAAGAACAGGGATGAGAGAGAGGAAACAGGTGAACACCACTGCTTCAAATAAAAGGGACCAGAGACAGTGAGGAAATTGACACTCTGATTCCAACCAAAATATGCAACTTTGTAACGTGGTTTAGTATTTTTTTTAGAAAGAAAGGAAGCTAACACTGCTTGTGCCAGATAATGAGCCCTTTCGCAGGGTCTCCCTCTCTCCCAAGTATACCACAGAGCTACCCGCCCATGTTTAAAACTGCAATCTAGGGCAGCCTGGGTGGCCCAGCGGTTTAGCGCCGCCTTCAGGCCAGGGCGTGATCCTGGAGACCGAGGATAGAGTCCCACATCGGGGCTCCCTGCATGGAGCCTGCTTCTCCCTCTGCCTGTGTCTCTGCCTCTCTCTCTCTGTGTCTCTCATGAATAAATAAATAAAATCTTAAAAATAATAATAAAAAAATAAAACTACAATCTATAACTAGAATTTAAGATCAGCTAAACCACTAACTGTGACCCAAACCAAAAAGTTCACTTTACATGAACAACAAAACCACCATTCATCTTAAACCAGATTTTCGGCCTAAGGCTAAATGGGAAATTTCTTAAAGTTCTCCTATAAAGTCATGTCCCTTTCAAAGTTTGGAAGAGACTGGGGGGGGGGGGGGGGGGGGACACAGGGACAATGAAAGGGGAAGTTTGGAGAGCCTGTTCTGTATGCCCACCCCAGGAAATACACTGTTCTTGCGCTAAAAGAATAGCAGGAACTCACCTGGATGTGGGAGAGGGCCTCACTTTGAATGTAAAAATTAAAGTAGCAGTTCTCAAATATCCTGAGCATTAATGGATGTGATACCAGATAATCGAACACTTAGAAGAGATGAGGGCACTTGCTGGGATCAAAGAAACTCTGGGCAATCTCAAGCACTCAGCTACCATCCTTCTTCCTTTTTTTTTTTTTTTTTTTAATATTTTTTTTCAATTTTTATTTATTTATGATAGTCACAGAGAGAGAGAGAGAGAGAGGCAGAGACACAGGCCGAGGGAGAAGCAGGCTCCATGCACCGGGAGCCCGACGTGGGATTCGATCCCGGGTCTCCAGGATCGCGCCCTGGGCCAAAGGCAGGCGCCAAACCGCTGCGCCACCCAGGGATCCCACCATCCTTCTTCCTGAGTGTAGACAGAACAGGCCTTCAGAGAGGCAAAAAAAAAAAAAAAAAAAAAAAGTAGTCGTGATGAAGACAAAGGAAAACTTCCAGGTCTCCAGTGAAGTCACAGATGCTAAAGCCAAAGTCAGAATTGGAGTCCTTAACTTACCTCCCTGCAGTGTTGAACACAGAGGGTCACGTCTTCCACCTCCAGGGCCTCATTCTCCAGGCTTTCCTTTTGCTCACCTGGCCACCCTTTCCTTCTCATTCTTCTTCTAGAGCTGCTGCCCCCCGCCAACCTCACCACCACACACACCCCGACCCCCCGCCGGAACTCATGGCTGGGCCTCTGCTCTAGGCAGACACACTCAGTCACAGCTTCCTGTCAATTTTCTACATCTGTCTCCCACCCCAGATCCAAATATCCACCGACTTAACCTCTCAACCTAGCCAACCCACAGGTACCTTGGGGCAACAAGGTCAAAACTTATCCAACGTTCAGATCAGCTCCTCCTCATGATAAGACATAGCCATCTACCCCATGACCACTGGCAGCCATAGCCATCTCCGAGTCTCTCCCACAGGCACCAGTCTTGGTTCCCACCTGGTAAATGTTTCTCACAAGCAGCTGTTGCTCCAGCCACATGGACACTACCTTCTTCAGCCCAACTGAAAGCCTAATGTATCCTGCTCACATTGCCTCCCATTTCCATGTCTCTACGCTCCCCCTACGTCAGGCACTGCGTGACACGGAGCAGATGCTTAACAAGAACATCTAACATTATACTGTCCACTTTTTATGAAAGAGGTACACCGTTCTAGGAATTTTGCACATATTGTATACGATCCTTATTTACGACATCTCTATTTCAGACGAGAAAATTAATGCCTAAGGAAGTGAGCTAACTTAACCAAGGTCATACAGGAGTAAATGAACCTGAAATCAAATCCACTCAGCCTCCAGAGGCAGCACATTAACCACTAAGCACACTACTGCCTCCCAATAAATGAGAAGGGTTTGGATAAGAGTCAACCCTAGTCAACTCCCCATCAAATGAGATAAAACCAGAGTATCCATACAATTTTACAATTAAGACATCAGTAGTTGGGACCTCTGGGTGGCTCAGCAGTTGAGCGTTTGCCTTCGGCTCAGGGCCTGATCCCAGATTCCCGGGATCAAGTCCCACATCAGGCTTCCTGCATGGAGCTTGCTTCTCCTTCCTCGGCCTGTGTGTCTGCCTCTCTTTCTGTGTCTCTCATGAATAAATAAATAAAATCTTAAAAAAAAGAAAAAAAAAGACATCAGTAGTGATAAAAGCAAAAGCCCTTTCACTAAGGTGATGTGATGAAGGCAGAAACCAGACTACAAAGGGCTAAGGAGAGAGTATCATTTTTAACAGCTACTACTTAAAATATGCCCTGTCCCAGCCACCATGCCAAGTGCTTTACAAACATCATACTTTTTAATCCTCACAAGACTGCTATGTAGATACTCCTATCCTGATTTTATGGAAGAGGAAACGGAGTCAAAAGAGGTTAAGTAATTTGTGCAAGGTAATAAGTGGCAGAGACAGACTCTGACTTAATTCATCCGACCCCAAAAGCTGTGTCATCAAGCATAATACCAGGGTTGATAAATACGTTTCAAGTCCAACGCCAAGTTGAAAAGAAAGAAACAAACAAAATTTTCATATGCCATAGATGTATAAAGTGTTTTTAGTCATGGCCTTCAATAAAAACACAAGATTTTTTTTGAAGTTTAAGACAGTTAACCTATTTTCCATCTCCTTAAGCAAGGCAATTCATATCTCAACTCTCATCAATTAGAGTATAAAGCAAAGATGAGTAGAATCTTGTGTCAATGAGTTGTTTCTCAAGCTAATACAATCCAGTGTAGAAAAGACTTTCACAAGAACTCAAGTTTAAATGATAAAGAGAAATTACAACAAGAAGCATAGAGTTTTCATTGCTAAAAGTGCATTTGCAACACTAACACTCAAATAAAAACAAAAAAGAAACATGGGCTGACATAATCACATTTGTAACCAGACTTATTTCCAAAATTCAGACTCAAGCTGTATTTCTACTCACTTATAATTAATGAATGCATGGCTCCATTTCCAAAGTCATAATATAAAATCACGGTAACTTCGAACATGCCCCCCTCCCTTTTTAAAAAAATTAATTCACCACAGTTCGGAAATGGAAAATAATTTATCTTTGTTTTTTAATTTTTTTAAACTGCTGACCATCTTAAAAACCAAATTAAAAGTATCCCGAGGTTAACGTTTAATGACCTGGGAGTTTACTTAACAGATATTAAAAAAAAATAAATCATGAGTGATGATAAGATTAAATCAACACTAAACATTCAATATGAAATTATAACAGCCAAATTCAGTGTAAAGACTGGGAGATGTTGTGAAAACAGCACTTTTAGCCAAACAGCATAAAAGTCCAACGGGCAAATGACCATATTTTGTGTCATCACCAAAGGTTGTTATAGTCCCCAGGACTACACTTAGGTCCGTAATTCTACACAAACCTCAGACCTCTTGTCAAATTTATTCAATTTGTACTGCGGGAAAGATAATTTAAAGATTTCTATATCAAAATAAATCCAAAATGAAAAATTAATTTGCTAAAAACTCTCTTTCCTCCATTTCCTTTTTTTATCACTATGATACTGAGCTCATTTTAACATTTTTATTTATTTATTTATTTATTATTTATGATAGTCACACACACACACACAGAGAGAGAGAGAGAGAGAGAGAGAGAGAGAGAGGCAGAGACATAGGCAGAGGGAGAAGCAGGCTCCATGCACCGGGATCCCAACATGGGATTCGATCCCCGGTCTCCAGGATCTGCCCTGGGCCAAAGGCAGGCGCTAAACCGCTGCACCACCCAGGGATCCCTCATTTTAACATTTTTATTTAAATTTTAGTTAACATATAGTAATATTAGTTTTGGGTGTACAATTTAGTGATTCAACACTTAAGATATATCACCCGGTGCTCATCACAAACAGGGCCCTCCTTAATCCCCATCTTCTGTTTAACTCATCCCCCCCACCCATCGTCCCTCTGGTAACCATCAGTTTGTTCTCTATAATTAAGAGTCTTGCTTGGTTTGTCTCTTTTTTTCCACTATGATTGTTTGTTTTGTTTCTTAAATTCCACATATCCTTTTTCTTTTTTTTTTTCATTTTAACAGAAATGTCATAGTAAATTGCTTTTTAAAAAGCCCTCTTAAAAACAGAAATAAAAAATAAAAAGCCCTCTTACATGGCAACAGAATTCTGCAGTATGTTATTGACAAAAACATTCTGCAGACAGGCCCATCCTTATACTAATGTCAAGCCACGGCCCCTATCAAAACCACTCTTTTAAAAAAAAATAAAAAATAAAAAAAAATAAAACCACTCTTTTTCAGATGTTTGTCTATAACGAGGAGACACAGCAATGGGTAGAAACAGAATAAGAGGGATCCCTGGGTGGCACAGCATTTTGGCGCCTGCCTTTGGCCCAGGGCACCATCCTGGAGACCCGGGATTGAATCCCACGTCGGGCTCCTGGTGCATGGAGCCTGCTTCTCCCTCTGCCTATGTCTTTGCCTCTCTCTCTCTCTCTGTGTGACTATCATTCATAAATAAATAAATAAATAAAACTTAAAAAAAAAAAGAAACGGAAGAAGAGTCTAAAAGAAGCATTAAAAAGTTAAGCCAGTGAGGTCCTGAGACTAGTCATAATGTTGCAGAGCAATGACATTGCATCCTATTTGAATGGCTTCAAAGGTTCTTGGACAATACTGGGTAGAAGAAATACACGACATGTCTGGGAAGTGAACTAAATGTCAGTAAAAACACTTAGGAACTGGCTAAAGATCTTGCCACCCACCACTTGGCTGCAGCCAGAGTGGCAAAGACCACACGAGCTGTGTTCTCCCAAACTAAACACAAGCACAAAAACAACTTGCAGACACCAAATTTAATTTCCTGATTGTTAATACTAGACAGAAATCACAATCAGCCTCTTTTTCACTGTCCTTAAAATAAGTTAAGCACTGCTTTTTGTCACTGGCTGCATAACAGAACAAAAGCAACCGATCAAATTAAAACAATTCTTTAGAACCCAGAAATCTACCAGAAGCCAGACTGGGTAGCCTATGCTTTTTCTTAGAAAAGCATTTAACCGCAGCTTGGGTGGCTCAGTGGGTTAAGCCTCCGACTATTTCAGTTCAGATGATCCCAGGGTCCAGGGTCCTGGGACAGAACCCTGAATTGGGCTCTGCACTCAGCAGGGAATCTTGAGGACTGCTCTCGCTCTCCCTCTTCTCCTGCCCCCCCCCCCCCCACTCGCTCTCACTCTCTCTCAAAGAACAAGCAAGAAAGCAAGCAAGCAAACAAGAAAAGTATTTAACCCTTAACTGACTTCTGACAATGATTCTAGGCTCCTATTGTCCAGCTACCTAAGTGCTGTCCCACCAACTGACCCTGGCTTTTTCATTTCCCAGTTAATTCTCAAAGACCCAAATCCTCCAGATGCTGGGCTGAGGTCCACCTCAAAGCCACTTCCTTTATGAAGCCTAATCATAACAAAACCCCGAATAAGGAAAGCCTGGGTGGCTCAGCAGTTGAGCCGCTGCCTTCGGCTAAGGTCCTGACCCTGGAGCCGTCCTGCTTTGGGCTCCCCGCAGGGAGCCTGCTTCTCCCTCTGCCTCTGTCTCTGCTTTTCTCTTTCTGTGTCTTTCACGAATAAATAAGTGAAATCTTTTAAAAAACAAAACAACCCTAATAGTTTTATCTCCATATGGCAATTACATCCTGCTACTTTTTATAACCTATTGCTTTTTCTAATTAAGTTCCCTGCGAGAAAAACTGTATTTGCATTAAGTTCTTGCCTCTCGGGATCCCTGGGTGGCGCAGCAGCTTAGCGCCTGCCTTTGGCCCAGGGCGCGATCCTGGAGACCCGGGATCGAATCCCACGTCGGGCTCCCGGTGCATGGAGCCTGCTTCTCCCTCTGCCTGTGTCTCTGCCTCTCTCTCTCTCTCTCTATCATAAATAAATAAAAATTAAAAAAAAAAAAAGTTCTTGCCTCTCTTCCTGTAGCAGCTGCAGCTACAGCCCAAACAGAGGTGTGTGCTTGATCAGCACTTGGGGATCTCAGTACCCGGGCGTGGGGGGGGCAGCCCCCCTTCCAGGCGATCTCAGTCAGACCAGAGAAATTCTTCCCGCACCTCTACTAGGAAGTCAACGCAACTGCCTCCTTATCCAAGAGAGAAAACATGCTTGGAGTCATGAGGTGCGTCTCAGCTACACGGCAGGTCTATTTCCTTTTCTTAAATGAGGAAGCTGGAAGGTGTTCTTACCCTTTGCGCAATTCCACATACAGACAGGAGACAGATGCTCAGACCCCAATCTAACCGGGAGCTTTCGGGTCAAAACAATTCATTAAATATTCGTCATCAAATTAATCAAATTCCAGCGCTGGAATTCGTCCTCCCACTGCCTCCCACGGCGGCCCACTTTGGGGGCAGGAAAGTAGCGGGTCGGGAGGAGCCACCACCTCCGGCTCTGAGGCAGGCTGCAGAGCAGCCCCATTCATCGCTGAGCGAGGGCTGTAAACCGCTGGTCGGCAACGAAACTACAGGCATCGGATTCTTCAAGGAAGGCCCCCTCACCAGCTGTTCCCCCGTCCTGACGTCCACACAATTCAAAACAGCACAACAGGCTTGTTTCTATTCCTAACGGTGCTTGCCAAGAGAAACAGAGCTACGTGCCTCTAGATGACCCTGAAGCCACTGCTTAACTCGTTTCGTCAAAATACGAGTGGAGCTCCTAATCCGCCTCCTCTCTGGGCTTTTACCAACTTCGACACACACAAAAGCGCTATTTGGAGTTTCCGCACAGACGTCTCTCTCCCACCTTCCCCCTGAGACGTGTCTGGTCTGCAGACGGAGAAGCAGCGCAAACGCCGCCCAGACTCAAAAACGGCAAACTACCTCACTGTTCCCCGGGCCGAGTCCCAGTTATCCCGGCCTCAGGCCCGTGCGCGGAGGCCCTGCCATCTGGAGGCCGGCGGGCGAGCAGGCCCAGACCCGGCCGGCGCCGAGCGACCCCCCCGCGGCGGCGGCGGGGGCGGGGGCGGGGCTGCGGCCCCCGGGGGCGCCGGGCACAGCCCGCCAGAGTCCGCCCCCGCCCGGCTCCCGGCTCCCGGCTCCCGGCTCCCGGCCCGCCCGCCCCGGCTCACCCCGCCCCGGTGGGCAGCGGCGCGCCCCGGGCCCGGCCCGGCCAGCTGCTCGGCGGACGCCCGCGGCCGCTCACAGCTCACTCGCGGCGGCGCGCGGCGGGCCCGGGGCCGCTCGGCACCATCGTCTCCGCGGGGCCCAGGCGAGGGCCGCAGGCCAGTCCGGCTCACGCCGGGGCGACAGACTCGTCTCGGGCTCCGGCAGCCGTGGTTTCCGGGTAGAAAAAACGCCACCGCCAACGCTGCCGCGACCTCCGACACCTGGCGGCCGACGGCGGCGCGGCCGGGACAAGCTTCCGCAGCCGCGAGCGGCCGAGTCCACGCCCCCTGGCTGGGTCACGTGGGGGCCGGCGTGTGACCGCGAGGGCTGCGCGCGGAGACGTGGGGCGCGTGCCGGGCGCGCGCGTGTGTGCGAGCGTGAGCACGGTGCGAGGGTGGCATCGCGTGGAATGCGCGTGCGCGTGCGCCGGCGCGTCGCTGTGCACGTCGGCGGGTGTGTGCGCGCAGGCTGTGAGTAGGGGGTGTGTGCACACGTGGCCGTGCACGCTCTGCGCCTGCGCCTGCGCCTGCGCCTGCGCCGCAGTGTTGGTCGCCGCCTGGGAGCGCTGCTGGGTGCGGTGAGCGTAAAGCCGCGCGGCGTTACCGGGTCGGCCTGGAGGTGCCCGTCCTTTCCGGGCACACGTCCCCCGGGAGAAGGCAGGGCCACATCTGCACAGTAGACGCAGAGAAGGAGGCTCAGCGCCGCGACGTGCGGCCCCGAAGAACTGAGAAGGAAACAAATGCCCGAAGGGCCAACACGCTTCGATGCAATCTTCTGCGATCTAGTTCAACAGTGAGGACAGCCGGCGACCGCCGACGGCGGGGGGGCGCCCCAAGGGCAGGGCGAGCTGGGGCTGGGGAGCTACCGCATGCCACACTGCAGCACGATTCCGCACATAAAACCCCCCAAGCATCGCAACCTGATCAGCACATTGTTCAGAGATGCAGGCCGACCCGGCACTACCGAGAGGACCACGTGAGAAAAAGGCGCAAACCTCACGTTCGGCGGGAGGAGGACAGTGCGGGGGGCCCACCGCGAGTCACGAGCTCTCCGAGCCTCACGTTCGTTTCCAAAGTGGGGGCGATAATACCGGCTTATTCTCGTCGGTAAAAATCCTCCAGTCTGTAAACTGCAAAGCACTACCCGGAGATAAGTCCCATGTGCGGGGAGAGCTAGCTGGTGGGGCCTGAGCTGTTCGCCCACGTCCCTGCGGAGCAGCGGCCCCGCGCAAGGCACGACGCACGCCGATTTCACCGATCATATCGGTTCAAGGAGCTTCCGAGGAGTTTATGTCAGCTTCTCAGCAGTAGTCACCGGTAAAAGCCAGAGTGTTGTGCAGTTGGAACTAGTTACATAGTGGGAATATGCCAATGTGACCAGCGAAACATTAAAAAAAGAAACTAGCGGAGACTCTATTTTGGGCTCCGTGCCCCAAAGTGTTACAGGCACATGTTGCTGGTTCCTGCGCCAGAGGTGAAAGCGGGTTTTGTGTTGGCTCTTTTTTTTTTTTTTTTTTTTTTTTTATGATAGTCACAGAGAGAGAGAGAGAGGCAGAGACACAGGCAGAGGGAGAAGCAGGCTCCATGCACCGGGAGCCCGACGTGGGATTCGATCCCGGGTCTCCAGGATCGCGCCCTGGGCCAAAGGCAGGCGCTAAAACGCTGCGCCACCCAGGGATCCCTGACTCTTTCTTTTTTTTTTTTTTAATTTGTGTTGGCTCTTGCAGAAGAAGCGTAATAGAACCCTGTACCTGGCTCTTCCAGCTATGAGAAAGCTGGAAAGCTCTTGCTATGAGACAGCCTTTGGCTGCGATGTATATCTTAAATATTAAGATGTATTACTTAAATATTACTGCTATATTGTATTAACTAAACAAACAAAGTTTGTAAGTATTGTCATTTAGGATGACAAATATAATAAACTAAGTTTGTTAGTATTGTCATTTAGGATCCTGTGAATCTTTACCAA
This sequence comes from Canis lupus familiaris, assembly GCF_011100685.1. Classification (NCBI taxonomy): domain Eukaryota; kingdom Metazoa; phylum Chordata; class Mammalia; order Carnivora; family Canidae; genus Canis; species Canis lupus. The sequence goes on along the minus strand of NC_049227.1, from coordinate 1,101,648 downwards.
CTAAAGCCCGTCAAGCCATTTCAGCAGCTGGCGTCAGATGTAGGACTTACTGGGATCCCTGGGTGGTGCAGTGGTTTGGCGCCTGCCTTTGGCCCAGGGCGCGATCCTGGAGACCCGGGATCGAATCCCACGTCGGGCTCCCGGTGCATGGAGCCTGCTTCTCCCTCTGCCTGTGTCTCTGCCTCAGTCTCTCTCTCTCTCTGTGACTATCACAAATAAATAAAAATTTTTAAAAAATAATAATAATAAAAAAAGATGTAGGACTTACTGATAAAACCCTGACTCATTCTTACTGGCTAGGGCATTACTAGAGAGAAAAAGGGTGTTTCTGATAAAGAGGATCAAAATGCACAAGTTACTTTTGGTTTGAAGTAACAGAGACTTTGAAATTAGACACCAGTAGTAAATAAAACATTCCAGTGAAATCTGGAGATGAAAGAATCTGAAGCTCAGGAGCTAGAAAAATGGACCAGAAGGGAATGCAAACTGATGTCAGGTCAGCTAAAAAATCAGTTCTGTGGTTGCTGCTTTGAGCATCAGCAAAATGAAAGTAAATTCAGAATCTCCTTGGGGTGAGCTCTGCCCTTTCTGGCTGGCACTGTAATAATTGATGAATCCACTAATTCTGTGAGACTTATGACAACAAAGGAGATAATTCAAGTGGGGCAAGATGACAAGGGAGGGCAAGAAACCATGGAAATAGGGGATTATTCAGTGAAGGAGCTGAGTCATTTTCTAGATCATTACAAACATCATCCTAATAAACCTGTGTTAAAATGATTCCTGAGAATTTTAGAACGAGGAGCAGTGCCTCTGCTTTTTTTTTTTTAAGATTTATTATTTATTCATAAGAGATACACAGAAAGAGAGAAGCAGAGACAGAGGGAGAAGCAGGTTCCATGCAGGGAACCCGATGAGGACTCGATCCTGGATCCTGAGATCATGCCCTGAACCAAAGGCAGACGCTCAACTGCTGAGCCACCCAGGTGTCCCTTATTTATTTATTCATGAGAGACACAGAGAGAGAGGCAGGCAGAGGGAGAAACAGGCTCCATGCAGGGAGCCCGACGCGGGACTTGATCCCAGTACTCCAGGATCACAACCTGGGTCAAAGGCAGGCGCTAAACCGCTGAGCCACCCAGGGATCCCAGGTAGTAGTTCTTTGTTCCCCACTTGCAGATTTTCTTTAAGTTTGATATTATTTCAAAATTTAAAAATAATTGACATTCCTTATCTAAAAAAAAAAACAAGGCCATAACAGAGGAAGAAGACTGACACAAAGGCTGGATGGAGTCTCTCTCTTTTTTTTTTTTTTTTTTTTTATTTATGATAGACACACAGTGAGAGAGAGAGGCAGAGACATAGGCAGAGGGAGAAGCAGGCTCCATGCACCGGGAGCCCGACCTGGGATTCGATCCCGGGTCTCCAGGATCGCACTCTGGGCCAAAGGCAGGCGCTAAACCGCTGCGCCACCCAGGGATCCCTAGATGGAGTCTCTTCACCCAACAACTCCCAGAATGGTTCCCAATGCCTTGTACCAACATGTGGTGGAATGGCGGGGGGTGGAAAGGTAACTCCTGTAGGTCTCCTGGGTACGGAAGCACATTTGCAGGGTTGCCTGGGCCTGCTAACAAGGGGCAATAGAATTAATTCAGGGGACCATGGGAATGCTACCATGAAAGGGACCAAAATTTAAGTGTGGTTAAAAGTTGGAATATTTTTGGGTGCCTTGGTGACTGCTTTGGGCAGTCGGTTAAGCATCTGCCTTCAGAAACAGTCAACAAAACTAAAAGACAACCTACAGAATGGGAGAAGGTATTTGTAAATGACGTATCAGAGAAAGGGCTAGTACCCAAGATCTATAAAGGACTTATCAGGGGATCCCGGAGTGGCTCAGCGGTTTAGTGCCTGCCTTTGGCTCAGGGTGTGATCCTGAGGTCTCGGGATCGAGTCCCATGTTGGGCTCCTTGCGTGGAGCCTGCTTCTCCCTCTGCCTGTGTCTCTCTCTCTCTCTCGAATAATAAATAAAATCTTTAAAAAAAAAATAAAAAATAAAATAAAGGACTTATCAGGGCAGCCCAGGTGGCTCAGCGGTTTAGCGCCACCTTCAGCCCAGGGCCTGGTCCTGGAGACCCGGGATTGAGTCCCACATCGGGCTCCCTGCATGGAGCCTGCTTCTCCCTCTGCCTGTGTCTCTGCCTTTCTGTGCCTCTCATGAATAAATAAGTAAAATCTTAAAAAAAGAAAAAATTTCTCAAACTCAACACCCAAGAAACAATTCAATCATGAAATGGGCAAAAGACATGAACAGAAATTTCTCCAAAGAACACATAGACGTAGCCAGCAAGCACATGACAAAATGCTCCCCATCACTTGCCATCAGGGAAATACAAATCAAAACCACAATGAGATACCACCTCACACCAGTGAGAATGGGGATAACAAGGCAGGAAATGACAAATGTTGGAGGGGATATGGAGAAAGGGGAAGCCTCTTGCCTGTCGGTCGGAATGTGAACTGGTGCAGCCACTCTGGAAAACTGTGTGGAGGTTCCTCAAAGGGGTAAAAATAGAGCTACCCTAGGACCCAGCAATTGCACTGCTGGGATTTACCCCAAAGATACAGATGCACTGAAAGACCGAGACACCTGCACCCCGATGTTTCTAGCAGCAATGTCCACAATAGCCATACTGTGGAAGGAGCCTCGGTGTCCATCGACAGATGAAGGGATAAAGAAGATGTGGTCTATGTATACAAGGGAATAGTCCTCAGCCATTAGAAACGACGAATACCCACCATTCGCTTCAACGTGGATGGAACTGGAGGGTATTATGCTGAGTGAAGTAAGTCAATCGGAGAAGGACAAACATTATATGGTCTCATTCATTGGAGAATATAAAAAATAGTGAAAGGGAATAAAGGGAAAAGGAAGAAAATGAATGGGAAATATCAGTGAGGGAGACAAACCATGAGAAACTCCTAACTGGGAAATGAACAAGGGGTAGTGGAAAGGGAGATGGGCAGGGGATTGGGGTGACTGGGTGACAGGCACTGAGGAGGGCACTTGACAGGATGAACACTAAGTGTTATACTATATGTTGGCAAATTGAATTTAAATTAAAAAATTTTTTAATGAGAAAAACAAAAATTACAATAGAGATCAATTATATGACCTTATGAAATTTAACATTCAATCAATAACCAAAATTTGTTTATATAAATTATATAAAAAATATAAATTAAAAAAGTGTCTGCCTTCGGCTCAGGTCATGACCCGGGTGGCACTGGCTCCCTGCTCTGTGGGGAACCTGCTTCTCCCTCTGCCTCTGCCCGTTCCCCTCCCCCTGCTCATGCTCTCTCTCTCTCTCTGAAATAAATAAAATCTTAAAAAAAAAAAGTTGGAATATGTGATTTGTGTTCCGTTTTGTTTGGAATATATGATTTGTAAATGTATGCTATGCTGGTGTCTCCCTTACCTGCCATGTTTCTGCAGTGGAGTCAGAGCAGAGGGGAGGTGTGATTGCACAGGAACTACCCAGCGGTCTTCCCTGCTGTACCCCATTTTCTCTCTCAGTACTGGACCTGGTCGTCTCTGCACTGCCACTTCAGTTAAGGGCTCCAGGGGCTGAAAATATTCCACAACACGAGATCATGTCAAAAATTTGGACCTAATTGCAAAGGGATTGACAGGCCCAGCGCTCCCCTCCCTACACCCCACCATAGTGGAGCTGACTGCTGAGATGTTTTGTTGCCTAGAGGATGGGATATTTGCACTTCTCTGCACGGACCTAATCAGACCTTCGAGATGAACTGAAGGGGAGGCTCTGCCCCATGCCCTGTTGCTGCCAGGAGACAACGTGCACAGTGGGACACCACAGAGCCTTCCTTCAGGGAGAAAGGACTGGATTCAGATGAATGATATATGGAAGAAGATGAGATTGCTCTGGGGCGGGGGGGAGGCTGCAAATAGCTTGTTAAAAGGGAAAAATCTAACCAGATACAGATATCTATTCCTTGTGAGAAGCATAGAGGGAGAGAATAAATATGGTCTCTTAGCTTTGACTCAGAAGGTCCTTGGGGCAAAGAACTCTGTATACCCAAAGTTCCACTTTTTGAAGAGCCAACAAGTGACCTGACCGCTATGGAAAACAGCTTGGCAGATCCTCAGAAAGTTAAACATAGAATCACTGTATGATCCATCAATTCTAATCCTAGGCATACACCACAATTAAAAGCAGGAACTAAAACAAAATACTTACATACCGATGTTCATCACACCATTGTTTGCAATAGTCAGAATGTGGAAACAGCCCAAATGGCCACCAACAGATGAACAGGCGAACAAACAGGCATGTGTGGACAAAGGAATATCATCTTTAGAAGGAATGAAATTCTGATACGTGGTACAACATGGATGAACCTTGAAAACATTACGATAAATGAAATAAGCCAGACACAAGGAACAAACATGGTAATGATTTAACTTGGAGGAAGCAGCTAGAATAGGCAAATTTATTAAGACAGAAAGCAGAAAAAAAAAAAAGACAGAAAGCAGAATAGAAGTTACCAGGGCCTATAGGGAGCAAGGAATGAGGAGTTTTTAAATGGTACAGAATTTCTATTTGGGATGATGAGCAAGTTCTGGAAATCGATAGTGGTTGCATGGTGAATGCACTTAATACCCCTGCACTGTACACAGAAAAATGATCAACTTAAGTAGTAAATATTGCACCACATTAAAAAAAAAATAAGCCAGCTGACAATATCCAACCTGATGACTTTCTGGGCGTCATCTACGTCCTCACAACCAATGAACAGGTGTGAGGTCTATGTGACCACAAGGAACAGCAGTACTGTGACTGTGTCTTTGGGTTTGCATGTCACATTTGGTCGTGAAATAATAGAGACAAGACTTCTGACCTATGCTCCTATGGGAACTAAGATATGGTACATGAGAAAAGGTTGATTTAAAAAAAAAGAAAAGAAAAGGTTGATTTTGTTGGAAGGGACAAAATAAGCAAAAATAGATTAAGTATGGTTTGATTAGTCAATGGAAATATGCCATAAAGTACAGATACTCATTTGATCAGGGAAGAAAAGAATTGTCAAGTATGAAACATTTGTGCTTCTATTATTATTGGATGGATCGGCTCTCTGTTTAAATGAGTCCCAACCTTGCAATGACTGCAAACATTTGGGATCTTTGTGCACACCTGGATTGTCTATATGAACAGAGCACCTGTTCCAAAGCATTCTGTGCAATGCAGGTGGTTCCTGAGCCAAGAGAGGGGTAATAGGAACTTGCACCTGGACTTTCCAGCCCCCGGGGTAAGATGGCCTTCGGCTGTGATATGTTCCCTAACTTTCAATGCAGTTGCTACCTTTGTGCCCTTTCTGTGAATAAACTGTAGATTTGTAAGCAGGTCATTTTGCATCCCACCATTTTGGGATGCAAAATGTCAAGCCCAGTCAAGCCCATCTGACTACCACCATCGATGTGATTTTGCTGCATTAACAATCACTGGGCTCCTGATGGGGTGCCCTTACCTAGAAGGACACATCACCTCGTTGGCATTCCTGCCAAAATGCTAAAACCTGAATCTAGTCCTCAAGAAATGATAAAAAAAAATCCAGGGTGAGGGACGTTCTGTACAATACCTAGTCCACACTCTTCAAATATATTGATGTCATGAAAACAGGAAACAATCCTTCCGTAATGGATGTCAAATCATCATGAAGAACACTTTAAATATCTTACAATTTTATATGTCAATTATACCTTAATCAGCTGAGGGGGGAAAAAAGACTTAAGGCTGGGCAATTGTTCTAGAGAAAAGAACAGTAATGACACATGACCACTAAAAGCAGTGATTAATCCTGCACACAAGAAACTGGATTGGAAAATTTGGATACGGTCTGCTTATATCATCAAATTAAATTTGATGTGGTTAAATTCCTGTGGCTACATAAAAGTCTATCCTTATTCTTAGGAGATATATTCTAATGTGTATACACATATATATATATATTTATTTAGATTATACTAAATAGAAGTATTGAGTTATGATGTCCTCATCTAAGAGACGAGAGGAAGCAAATGTGACAAAATGTTAAGTGCTAATCAAGGAGAAAGGCATATAAATGTTCATTATAGTATCTTTGAAATACTTTGTAGATTTGACATTTCCCAAAATAAAAACTTAGAAGAGAAAAAATAACAATCACTGTAATTACATTAGGCCAGAAGTCAGCAAACTTTTCTGCAAAAAATATATTTATTCATGAGACACACACACACACACACACACACACACACACACACACAGAGGCAGAGACACAAGGCAGAGGGAGAAGCAGGCTCCATGCAGGGAGCACACTGCAGGGACTCGATCCTGGGTCTCCAGGATCACACCCTGGGCTGAAGGTGGCGCTAAACTGCTGAGCCACCGGGGCTGCCCTACAAAAAATACTTTAAGCTTTACAGAGCATATGGTCTCTGTTGCAACCATTCATCTCTGCCATGTACTGGGAAAGCCATAGAATGAATGGGAGTGGCTGTATTCTAATAAAATCTTATTTACAAAAGCAGGTGGTGGGCCAGATTTGGCTGCAGACCATATTTTCTGGCCCTCTGCCTTAGGCTGTGGCAAACTCAGGGCAATTCTGTTGTGTTCTAGTTGACTAGAAATTCATGGCTGCTCAGGAATTGACAGATGTGAATCAAATATTGTAGCTTGAAATGCCATAATCCTAATCTCCCAATAACTGACAACCTAACAGCCACATCCCACATAAAGCATCCTCTCTTCTTTTTCATCTTGTCCCCAATAAAAACTTTTCAAATCTCATCCTCCCAAAGCCAAAGGTCCAAAGCTTCAATGTCAATCATTTTCTCCTTTCTCAGTTCTCTGAGATCTTGGGAAGTTAGTATAAGACGGTAGTTAGAAACAAGGAGCCTGTGGGAATGTAAAACGGTGCAACCACTATGGAAAACAGTATGGCAGTTCCTCAAAATGCTAAAAACAGAACTACATCTGATCAGCACTTCTGGGTATATTATCCGAAAGAATTAGAAGTCAGGAACTTGAAGAGGTACCTGCACTCTTGTATTCACTGCAGCACTATTCACAATTGCTAAAACATAGAAATAATCAACAGATGAAGGGATAAAGAAAATGTGTAGGAACACCTGGGTGGTGCAGCCGATCTGAGATCGGCTGATCGGCTCAGATCATGATATCGTGAGATCAAGCCCCACATTGGGCTCCATGCTGAGTTTGGAGCCTGCTTGAGACTTTCTCTCTAAATAAATAAATAAAATATCTAAAAAGAATAAAAAAGGGACACGTGGGTGGCTTAACGGTTTAGCACCACCTTTGGCCCAGGGCCTGACCCTGGAGACCCGGAATCAAGTCCCACGTTGGGCTCCCTGCAGAGAAGCCTGCTTCTCCCTCTGCCTGTGTCTCTGCCTCTCTCTCTCTCTCTCTCTGTATCTCTCATGAATAAATAAATAAAATCAAAAAACGTTCAGTTAGGGAAGTTGAACAGGCTCCAGATATCTGCATCTGACATTGTACTTGGTCAAAAATCATGCACACTTAAAAAAAAATCATGCATACTTAAGAATTTGTGAAGCAAAAAAAAATTTTTGTGAAGCGCATTGATTTTATGTTAAGTGCTGTTGCCACAGTAAAAGTAAAAGAAATAGAAGGAGTGGAGGCCCTGGAGCTAGTCTGCATGGGTTTGAATCCTGGCTTCCCCCTTCAGCTCTGTGATCTCGGGCACGACTGGGGCACCTCCAAGCACCGGCTTCCTCTCCGCCACAGGATTCTAGGAGTTGTGCCAAGTGAAGCACTTAGCAGCACAGCACCTCGCATGTATCAAGCACTAATTAATAATAATAGGAATATTATTATTCCCACCAAACTAGCTTTGTCAGACACATTTAAGAGACAATACATTTTTAATGCTTGCTTAACATGGTACCTGGTACGTGAGGACTAAGTGCATGTAAGGTTTCTTAATTATTCTACTAGGCAGTTAAACATAGTCACTTCCCTTATATCTTTCCCTCAACTAACTACTGAGCTATTTAATTTTGCATGTTTTTACACCTTACCCTTTCTCCTGGATTGTAAATAAGCTGAAGGCAAAATCCAGGACATGTGCCTCTTTGCAGCCCCTCTGGCACCATCTGGGCTGGAATATATACAGGCCACAAACAGAGCCTAAGGCAGTTTTAGAGGAAGAACCTTTGGCAGACCACCTAGTTCAGCACTGGCTGACTGATTCATCTAAACACAAAGAGAAAAAAAATTAAAATTAAAATTAAAATTAAAATTAAAAAAAAAACACCAAAGAGAGCTTCCAGAATGAGTCACTATTGCTAATGAAATGATAAGAGGAATTTTCACTTGAAATAGTGACCATGTCCATCCACCCCTTGCATTTTTCAAATCAAGAGAAAATGACCAGACTCCTCCCCCTCCCACACCTCACCTGTCCACTGCCCCAGAGCAGGTGCCACCAGAAATTCAGGTTAATTCCGAAAATGGATACAGTGCTTAGGTGAGATGCCTCCATATTTAAGATGCTTACCAATTTTCCAACTGCCACCCCAAATCTAAGAAACTAGATTTTTTTCAGCTTCATTGATTTTTTATTAAGGGCGGGAGGGATTTTCTTCAAGCAGTGAAACCAGTCAGCAGGTGTATACTTCTGCAGAGGGAATTTAAACCAGACACCTACCCCTGCAGACAACTCATTATTCTTTTAAGGAGGGGTAGGCCTTTCAACTTCCAAGAGGGTGATTCTACCCCTGGAGGTGGCATTCTATACTGATAACCACAGTGGGGTTGCCTGGGAAACCTTGTTTAGAGATCACCTGTGTCACTTTGAAAACAAATGTCTCCCTTTAGGAGCTAATATGCACTATTACAATTCTTCTTTTTTTAAGATTTTATTTATTTATTCATGAGAGACACAGAGAGAGAGAGACAGAGAAGCAGAGGGAGAAGCAGGCTCCATGCCAGGAGCCCGACATGGGACTTGATCCCAGGTCTGGGCTGAAGGTGGGGCTAAACCGCTGAGCCACCCGGGCTGCCCTCCACTATTAAAATTCTGTGTGGTGTGGTGGTTTGGATAGCTTTAGTTCTACTCTTAGAATACTTTTTTTTTCTTTTTTTCTGATTATAAAACAACCATGGTATTGTATAAACTTAGGACAATTTAGAAAATATTAAAAAGGAAATTAAAACCATCTGTAATAACCAACCCAATGGTAACTACTGATAAGATTTTACTGTATTTCTTTCTTTTTTCCTAGCATTGCATGGAATTTTAAAACAAATTTGGAACTATGCTTAACATCATGCCAGGGTAGTTTTCTACATAATTACTATTTAATTTAAACATCCTCCTCTACACATTTAAATATTGAAAATTTTTAACTTCTTTTTTTTAAGATTTTATTTATTTATTCATAGAGACAGAGAGAGAGAGAGAGAGGCAGAGACACAGGCAGAGGGAGAAGCAGGCTCCATGCAGGAAGCCAGATGTGGGACTTGGTCCATGGTCTCCAGGATCATGCCCTGGGCTGCAGGCGCCGCTAAACCGCTGCGCTACCGGGGCTGCCCAAATTTTAACTTCTGTAGTTAATATTTTTATATAAAACTTTATTGTGTTTTTAAAAGTTATTTTCTTAGCATAACTTTCCAGAAATGGGATGGCAGTGCTAGAAAGTAATATGATTTTAAGGCTCTTGACACATAGTGCTGATTTGCTGTCTCGAAATTTTATAATCTGCACTTCCATCAATGAGGCATATCTCTCTACATTTATGGCCATAAAATGCTCTCATAAAAATGTCATCTTTGCCAGTCTAACATCAGAAAAATTATATTATGTTATTAAATTATTTTATACTTGTCTGATTGCTAAAATTGTTCATCTGTCGCTGTCCATTTGGAAGTCTAAATGGTGAATTGTTTGTTCAAGCCCTTTGCACATTTTTGTTTAGTTTGAGAGAGAGAGTGAGTGAGAGAGAGGGAGCAGGGGTGGGGAGGGGCAGAGGGAGAGAGAATCAAGCAGATTCATAGCCAGCACTTGACCTTGAGATCATGACCTGAGCCAAAATCAAAAGTCGAACGTTTAACTAACTGAACCCCCCAGATGCCCTGCTTTGTGCATTTTAAATGGTTAAAATGTTTTTAATTTTCTTACTTGAAAAAGTACTAAAATTTTTTTCATATTTGTACTAGTAATATGTCCTTTTTTTCGTCCAACCTTGTGATATAATTGTCATGTAACATTCTGTAAGTTTAAGGTGTACAGCATGATTTAATACACACTTATGTTGCAAAATGATTACCACAAAATGGTTAGTTAATACATCTATTGCCTCACGCAATTACCTTTTTAATTTAAGCTAAATTTTTTTGGTAAGAATATTTAAGATCTACTTTCTTAGCAATTTTCAAGTATGTAATTACACTATTGTTAACTATAGTCACCATGGTGTATATTAGATCTTCAGAACTTACTCATCTTACAACTGGAAGTTTGTACACTTTAACCAAACATCTCCCCATTTCCCACCCCTCAGCCACTGGCAACTACAGTTTTACTGTTTACATGACTTTTTATTTTTTAAAGATTGATTGATTGATTGATTGATTTGAGAGAGTGGGAGAGGAAGGGCAGAGCAAAAGAATTTCAAGCAGACTCCCTACTGAGTGGAAACCCCACACAAGGCTCAATTTCATGACCCTGAGATCATGACCTGTGCCAAAATCAAGAGTTGGACGCTTAACCAACTGAGCCCCCTAGGCACCCCAGGATTCCAGGATTTGTACTGATCAGAGATGAAGGCCCTGTGTGTGTTTACATAATATATGATTACCGTATTCTGTGCTTAGAGATCCAGAGGAAAAATGAATGATTCTGACTTCATTGTATATATATTTTTAAAAATATTTATTTAGGGCAGCCTTGGTGGCTTAGCGGTTTAGCACCGTCTTCAGCCCGGGGCGTGATCCTGGAAACCCAGGATTGAGTCCCGCGTTAGGCTCCCTGCATGGAGCCTACTTCTCCCTCTGCTGTGTCTCTGCCTCTCTCTCTCTCTCTCTGTCTCTCATGAATAAATAAATAAATGTTTTAAAAAATATAAAAGATTTATTCATTTTAGAAAGAGAAAGAGCACACAAGTAGATGGAGGGGCAGAGGAAGAAGGAGAGAGAGAATCCTCAAGCAGACCCCTTGCCCAGTGCGGAGCCTGGCTCCGGGAAGATGCCAGGACCTTGGGCTCATGACCTGAGCTGCAATCAAGAGTTGAACCACCCGCCGACTGAGCCACCCAGGTGCCCCAAAGTCAGCCTTTTTAGATTCCACATATAGATTCCACAAGTGAAATCCTACAGTATTTGTCTTTCTCTTATTTATTTCACTTGGCATTAATGCCCTCAAGGTCCATCCATGTTGTTGCAAATGGTAGGATTTCCTTTTCTGTGGCTGAATTTGATTTTATAACATTGCCTTATCCATTCTTTGTCAGTAGACACATAGGTCATTTCCAAGCTTTGGCTGTTGTGACTAGTGCTGCAATGAACATGGGAATACAGATATTTCTTTGAGACACTGTGATTTCATTTCCTTTTGCATTTTTTTAAGATTTTATTTATTTACTCATGAGAGACACAGAGAGAGGCAGAGACATCTATTCACAGAAGTGGGATTGCTTGATCATATGGTCATATTTCTCATTTTTTGAGGAACCTCCATAATTTTTTCCACAGTGACTGTACCAAATTACATTTCCACCAATAGTGCACAAGGGTTCTCTTCTCCACTTACTTACCAATACTTGTTGCTTCTCATCTTTTTTATAATAACCATCCCCACAGGTGTGAGGTGATATCTTATTGAGGTTTTGTTTTGCATTTCCCTGCTGATTAGTGGTGTTGAGCATCTTTTCGTGTATCTATTGGTCATTTGTATGTCTTCTTTGCCAAAATGTCTATTCAAGATTTCTTCTCATTTTTAAATCAAATTATTTAGTTGAGTTGCATGAGTTCCTTATATATTTTGGATATTAGCATCTTATTAGATAGTTTCCAAATATTTCCTCCCATTCTGCAGATTGTTTTTTCATTTGGTTGATGGTTTTCTTTGTTGTACAGAAGCTTTTTGTTTTTAATTTTTATTGAGATAAAATTAACACATTACATTGTATTAATTTTAGGCGTACAACGTAATGACTTTATAAATGTTTATATTATGAAATCATTGCCACAATGGGTTTAGTTAACATCCATCACCACACATAGTTACAATGTATTTTTATATTTTCTTTGATGAGAACTTAAAAGATTTACTTTCTTAGCAACTTTCAAATATACAATACAGTGCTATTATTATAGTCACTGTACTGTACAATATATCCCTAAAACCTATCTATCTTTTAACTGAAAGTTTGTTTCTTATGACCACCTTTGCACATTTCACCCACCAATCCCCTTCCCCACCCTGTGTCTGGCAACCACCAATCTGTTATCTGTAGCTAGGAGTTCATTTCTCCTTAAAAGATTCTACATGATAAGTGAGATCTTTCAGTATTTTTCTTTATCTGATTTATTTCAGTTAGTATAATGGCTTCAAAGTCCACCTAAGTTGTTGCAAATGGCAGTGTTCTTTTTTTATTACTGAATAATATTCCATTACACACACAGACACACACCCATTTTCTTTATCCATGCATTTGTTGGTGGACACTTATCTAATTTACATGTCTTGGTTATTGTAACTAATTATTGTAAATAATGCTGCAAAGAACATAGGGTACACATATCTCCTTGGGGGTAGTGATTTCATTTTCTTCACATCTATACCTTGAAGTGAGATTGCTGGAATATGTGGTTGTTACACTTTTTATTTTTTGAGGAACCTCAACTATTTTCCACAGTGGCTGTACAGATTTACTGTCCACCAAAAGTGCGTGTTACCTTTTCTCCACACTGTTCCCAACACTTGTTTTTTCTTATCTTTTTGTTAATAGCCATTCTAATGGTGTGAGGTGATATCTCACTGTAGTTTTGATTTGCATTTCCCTGATGATTAATGATATTGAACACCTTTTCATGTATGTTTTGGCTATTTGTATGTCTTCCTTGGGAAAATGTCTATTTAGGTTCCCTGCACATTTTTAAATTGGATTTTTTTCTATTGAGTTGTATGAGTTATTTATATATTTTAGAAATTAGCCCTTTTTTAGATATGTGATTTGCAGATATTTTCTCCCACTCTGTAGGTTGCTTTTCATTTTGTTGATGGTTTCCTGTGCTGTATAGAAGTTGTTTTAATTTGATGCAGTCCCTCTTGATTTTTGCTTTCATTGCCATTGCTTTTGATGTCAAATCCAAAAAAATAATCGCCAAGACCAATGCCAAAAAGCTTATCCCTATGTTTTATTCTAGGAGTTTATGGTTTTGGGTCTTATATTCAAGCCTTTCATCTATTTTGAGCTGTTTTTGTGTTTGGTGTATGATAGTGTTCCCTTTTTTGCTTTTGCATGTGGCTGTCCAGCTTTCCTAACACCATTTAATGGAGAGATTATCCTTTTGTCATTGTATATTCTTATCTTCTTTGTTGTAAATTAATTGACTCTCCATGTATGGATTTATTTCTGAGGTTTCAATTCTGTTTCATTGATCTATGTGTGTTTTTTAAAAAAGATTTTATTTATTTATTCATAGAGAGGGAGAGAGAGAGACAGAGAGAGAGAGAGAGGGAGAAGCAGGGAGCCTGACATGGGACTCGATCCTGGGACTCCAGGATCACGCCCTGGCCTGAAGGTGGTGCTAAACCACTGAGCCACCTCGGCTGCCCTGTGTGTTTTTATGTCAGTACCGTATTGTTTTGATTACTATAGCTTTGTAATATAGTTTGAAATCAGAAAGTGTGATACTTCCAGCTTTGTTCTTTCTCAAAGTTGTTTTGATTTTGGGGGGTCTTTTGTGGTTCCATACAAATTTTACAATTGTTTTTTCTCATTTTTGAAAAATGCCATTGGAATTTTGATGACAATTGCATTGAATCTATAGATCGCTTTGTGTAGTATGGACATTTTAATAATATTAATTCTTCTAATCCATGAGCATGGAATATCTTTCCATTTATTTGTGTCTTTACCCTTTCTTTCATCAATGTCTTATAATTATCAGGGTGCAGTTCTTTCACCTTCTTGGTTAAATTTATACCCAAGTATTTTATTATTTTTGACTATTATAAATGGGATTGCTTTATTAATTTTTCTTTCTGATAGTTCATTATTAGTGTATAACAACAAACTGCTTTTTGCATATTGTTTTTGTATCCTGCAACATTACTGATTTCATTTGTTAGTTCTCATAGTTTGTGTGTATGTGTATGTGTGTGTGTTATTGTTAGGGTTTGCTATGTATAAGATCAATTGTCAGCAAATATAGTTTTACTTCTTCCTTTACAATTTGGATGCCTTTTATTTCTTTTTCTTGCCGAATTGCTCTGGCTAGGACTTCTAGTACTATGTTGAATAGGAGTGCTGAGAGTGGGCATCCTTGTCTTCCTGAAAATAGAGAAAAAGCTTTTATTTTTCACCAAGTATGATGTTAGACGTGAGTTTGTCATATATGGCCTTTATTATGCTGAAGTATGTTCTCTCTATATACACCTTGTTAAGCGTTTTCATCATGAGTGGATGTTGATTTTTGTCAAATACTATTTCTCCATTTACTGAGATAGATGATCATGTGATTTTTATCATTCATCTTGTTAATGTGGTACATCACATTGATTAATTTCATATGTTGAGCCATACTTGCATCCAGGGATAAATCCCACTTGATCATGCTGTATGGCCCTTCTAATATGCTATTGAATTCAGGTTGCTAGTATTTTGTTAATAATTTTTGCATCTATATTCATCAGAATATTGGCCTGTAATTCTTTCCTTGTTGTGTTTTTATCTTGCTTTGGTATCAGGGTAATACTGGCCTCAAAATGAGTTTGGGAGTGTTCCATTCTCTTCAGTTTTCTGTAAGAGTTTGAGAAGGACTGGCACTAATTCTTTAAATGATTGGTAGAATTCACTAATGAAGCCATCTGGTCCTAGACTTTTGTTTGTTGGGGGGTTTTTAACTACTGATTTCATCTCCTTACTCATTATTGGTCTGCTTAGATTATTTTTTTATTTTTATTTATTTATGATAGTCACAGAGAGAGAGAGAGACAGAGACATAAGCAGAGGGAGAAGCAGGCTCCATGCCCCGGGAGCCCGATGTGGGATTCGATCCCGGGTCTCCAGGATCCAAAGGCAGGCGCCAAACTGCTGCGCCACCCAGGGACCTTGGTCTGCTTAGATTGTATATTTCTTCATGATTTAGTCATGGTAGGTTGTGTGTTTCAAGGAATTTATTCTAGGTTATTCAATTTGTTGACATGCAATTGTTCATAGAAGTCTCATAATCCATTGCATTTCTTTTTTTTTAAGATTTATTTGAGAGAGAGAGAACACAAGCAGGGAGAAGGGGCAGAGAGAGAGAGAGAGAGAGAAGCAGATCCTCTGCTGAACAGGAAGCACAATGCAGGGCTCAAACCCAGGACCCCAGGACCATGACCTGACCCAAAGGTGGAGCCTTAATCAACTGAGCCACCCAGGCACCCCAATCCCTTGCATTTCTGTGGTATCAATTGTAATTTTTTTCATTTGATTTTATTTGAATTTTCTCCCTTTTTGTCCTAAATCAGCTAAAGATTTATCAATATTGTTGATCTTTTCAAAAAGCTCTTAGTTTCACTGATCTTTTCTATTGTTTTTCTGGTCTCTATTTTATTTCTGTTCTGATCTTCCTTTGTTATTTTCTTCCTTCTGCAAATTTTGGGCTTAGTTACTTTCCTAGTTCTTTGAAGTTTAAAATTAGGTTGTTAATTTGAGATCTTTCTATTATCTTAATGTAGGCATTTATCACTATAAACTTCCCTCTTAGAACTGTTTTTTGCTGTATCCCTTAAGTACTAGTATGTCTTTATAGCAAATATTTTCTTTTTTTAAAGATTTTATTTATTTATTCATGACAGACACAGAGAGAGAGAGAGAGAGAGAAAGAGGCAGAGACACAGGCAGAGGGAGAAGCAGGCTCCATGCAGGAAGCCCGACATGGGACTCGATCCCGGGTCTCCAGGATCACACCGTGGGCCGAAGGCAGCGCTAAACCACTGGGCCACCAGGGCTGCCCAATATTTTGTTTCCTTATTGATTTTTCTGCTTAAATGAATCTATCATTGATGTAGGTGGGATGTTAAAGTCCCTTACTATTACTGTCAGTTTCTCCCTTTATGTCTGTTAATAATTGCTTTATGTATTTAGGTGTTCTTATGGTAGGTGTATAGACATTTAAAACTGTTACATCATCTTGTTGATCTACTTATCATTGTGTAATGCCGTTCTTTGTCTCTTGTTACAGTCTTTGTCTTAAAGTCTATTTTGTCTGGCATAAGTATTACTACGCTGGCTAATTTTTTTTTCACTTCTGTTTGCATGGAATATTTTTCTCTGTCCTTTCTCTTTTTGTCTGTATGTGTTCTTACATCTGAAACGAGTCTCTTATAGGCAGCATATAGATGGACTTTTTTTTTTATCCATTCTGTCACTCTTTATTTTTTGCATATCTATTACATATTTTTGGTTTATGATTTCCATGAGCTTCATATATAACATCCTACTTCTAATTATGGCCTCTTGTTTTCCATTTACAGAAGTCCCTTTAACATTTCGCACAAGGGGGCAGCCCCGGTGGCGCAGCGGTTTAGCGCCGCCTGCAGCCCAGGGCGTGATCTGGAGACCCGGGATTGAGTCCCACGTCAGGCTCCCTGCATGGAGCCTGCTTCTCCCTCTGCCTGTGTCTCTGCCTCTCTCTCTCTCTCTCTCTTTCTGCATCTCTATGAATAAATAAATAAAATCTTAAAAAAACTACTCTTAAAAAAAACATTTCGCACAAGGCTGGTTTAATGGTGATGAACTCCTTTGGGAAATTCTATGTCTCCTTCAGCTCTGAAATAATAAGCTTGCCAGGTAGAGTATTCTTGATTCCAGGTTTTTTTCCTTTTGTCACTTTAAATATAGCATGCCATTTTCTTCTGGCCTGAAAATTTTCTACTGAAAAACTAGCTGATAGCTCAGTTTCCCTTGTACATAACTAGTTGCTTCTCACTTGCATATTTTAAAATTTTCTCTTCATCTTTAATCTTTGACATTTTAATTACTATGTATCATGGTGTGACCCCCTTGGAGTCCTTGGAGTCCTCTTGTTTGGAACTCTCTGTGCTTCCAGAATCTGGATGTCTCTTTCTCTTGCCAAGTTAGAGAAGTTTTCAGATGTTATTTCTTCAAATAAGTTTTCTGTCTCTTTCTTTCTGTCTTCTCCTTCTGTGAACCCTATAATGCAAATGTTTGTTTAACTTGATGTTATTCAAGAGATGCTATAAACTATCCTCATTTTAAAATTCTTCTTTCCTCCTGGTTGTCCAGCTGAATTCTTTCCATCACTCTGCCTTCCAGATCACTGATCTGTTCTTCTGCATTCTCTATTCTACTGATTTCCTTAGTGTATTTTTCATTTCAGTTATTGTATTCTTCAACTCTGATCAGTTCCTTTTCATATTTTCTATATCTTTGTTGAAGTTCTCACTGAGTTCATCCACTCTTCTTCTCTTCAGTCTGATGAGGATCCTTCTGACCATTACTTTGAACTCTTTATCAGGTAGATTGCTTATCTGTTTCACTTAATTCTTTTTCTGAGTTTCTTGTCTTCTTTTGTTTGCAGCATATTCCTGTCTTCTCATTTCGCTTGACTTTCTGTGTTTGTTTCTCTGAATTAGGTGAAACAGTACTTCACCTAAACTTGAAGTATGATTAGTCCCAGTATAGATTGTGTGTGCCTGGTGACTTGGCCTGGCTGGCTGGCTACGTAGGTGGTATGGACTAGGAGTCCTGTGGTGCTGAGTTTACTTCTATGTGAATTTGTTTAAAAAATATTATGACTTCTCCGTTGGGAATCCATTGGTTGTTTGGGAGTGAGTAGTTTACTTTTCTTTCTTTCTTTTTTTTTTATTTATGATAGGCACACAGTGGGAGAGAAAGGCAAAGACATAGGCAGAGGGAGAAGCAGGCTCCATGCACTGAGAGCCCGACGTGGGATTCGATCCCGGGTCTCCAGGATCGCGCCCTGGGCCAAAGGCAGGCGCTAAACCGCTGCGCCACCCAGGGATCCCTGCTTTTCATATATTTGTGAATTTTTCAGGTTTCCCCCTGTTGCTGACTTCAAGTTTCATATCATTGTTGTTAGAAAAGATACTTGGTATAATTTCAGCATTTTTAAGTTTGCTAAAATTTATTTTGTGGTCTAACATGATCTATCCCAGACAATGTTCCACACATGCTTGAGAGGAATGTGTATTTTGCTGCTGTTGGGTGAAATGTTTTGTATATATCAGTGGAGCCCATTTGGTTTATTTACGTTTGTTTGTTTGTTTATTTAATTTATTTATTTATGATAGACATAGCAAGAGAGAGAGAGAGAGGCAGAGACACAGGCAGAGGGATAAGCAGGCTCCATGCTGGGACCCCAACTTGGGACCGATCCTGGGACTCCGGGATTGTGCCCCGGGCCAAAGGCAGGCGCCAAACTACTGAGCCACCCAGGGATTCCCCCATTTGGTTTATTTTTTTTATTTTTTATTTTTTTAATTTTTATTTATTTATGATAGTCACAGAGAGAGAGAGAGAGGCAGAGACACAGGCAGAGGGAGAAGCAGGCTCCATGCACCGGGAGCCCGACGTGGGATTCGATCCCGGGTCTCCAGGATCACGCCCTGGGCCAAAGGCAGGCGCCAAACCGCTGCGCCACCCAGAGATTCCCCCCAATTTGGTTTAAATGTAGTTCGGATCCAATGTTTCCTTACTGATGTTCTATCTGGATGATCTATCCATTGTTGAAAGTGCATTCAAGTCCCCCACTATTGTTGCATTGTTGTCAATGTCTCCCTTCAAATCTGTTAGCATTTGCTTAATATACATAGGTGCTCTCATGGTGGATGCATATTGTAAATGTCTATTTACAATTGTAATATATTCATGTTGAGCTTACCCCTTTATCATTATATAATAACTTTCTTTGTTTTTTGTTTCTTAAAGTCTATTTTGTATGTTATAAATATAGCTACCTCTTCTCTATTTTGGTTTCTATTTGCATGGAGTGTCTTTTTCCATCCTTTCACTTTGAGTCTATGTGTATTCCTGGAGCTAAAGTGAGTCTTTTGTAGCCAGCATCTTCTTCTTTTTTTTTCCCCCAGCATCTTCTTTTTATCCAGAAAGCCATATGCCTTGAGGTGGGGAATATAATCCATTTACATTTAATAGTGTTATATTTAATTGGTGTTATTTATTTATTTTTTAATTTATGATAGTCACACACACACACACACACAGAGGCAGAGACACAGGCAGAGGGAGAAGCAGGCTCCATGCACGGGGAGCCCGACGTGGGATTCGATCCCAGGTCTCCAGGATCGCACCCTGGGCCAAAGGCAGGCGCTAAACTGCTGCGCCACCCAGGGATCCCTAATTGGTGTTATAAATGGAAAGAACTTCCCCAATTTAACCACCTTTATGGACTATGCATTCTACAAATGCATAAAGAAAACAGTTTAAGAACAACAAAAGGTAAAGGGAATACTTACATATATTTTATACTAGTTCTTTCACCATTTTGTATTTTTATGCGTGTCTCTTTAATCCACCAGGAATTGAATTTATGATAGTATGAGATGAAGCTCTAGTTTAATTATTTACCAAAAATTGGTAATACAGTAGAATACCATTGGGGAGTGGAACGCCATCACTTATAATAAGGTGAAGCGTACATATCAGTGGGCTGGGAATTGTACATCTCCTCCCTCAGTCATTCTTATCTAGACTTAATTCTACCATTAAAACGTCTTAAAAGAAAAGAAAAAGTCTTACCACTGAAGCTGGCTCTGTCCAAATGTGTTATCCCTGGGCACCTGTCATATCAAAAAGAAGCTTATAAACCATTGAAATAATGATATCCAGCATGATTAAACTTTTAATTTTCAAATACTCAAAGGAAGTTGGAAAAAATAGTAGAGAGACCTCCTGTACATACCTGCCTCCAATGGTAATACCATACATAAGTATAGTATAGTACCATACCAGAAAATCAATATTGGTATAATCTACAAACCTTATTCCCATTTCACCCTTTTAACATGCATTTATTTGGGTTTGCACACATATGCAGTTCTGTGCAATTTAATAGCATGTATATATTTGTATAACTATCACCAAAAACAAGATACAGCACAAAATCAAGAACTACCTTCACAAAACAACTCCCTCATGCTACCTTCCACCCCTGTCTCCAACCTCTAGTAACCACTGATCTTTTCTCCATGTCTATAATTTTATCATTTCAACAGTGTTATGTAAATGAAATCATATGATATGTAACTTTTGAAGTTGGATTTTTCACTCCAGTTGTTGCATGTATTAAGAGTTCTTCCTTTTTTGTTGCTTAGTAGTGTTCCATTGTATGTATGTACCACAGTCTAACCCATGAAAAAACACATGGAACATTGCTAGTTTGGAGTTATTCAAAATAAAGCTGCTATTAACATTTGTGCACAGTTTTTGCCTGAACAAGAGTTTTCATGCCCAGGAGTACTATTGCTGGGTTGGATGGTAAGTAAATGTTTTTAAAGAAATTATCAGGGGGATCCCCGGGTGGCTCAGTGGTTTGGTGCCTGCCTTCGGCCCAGGGCGTGATCCCGGAGTCCCAGGATCGAGTCCTGCATCAGGTTCCCTGCACGGAGCCTGCTTCTCCCTCTGCCTGTGTCTCTGCCTCTCTCTCGCTCTGTGTGTGTGTGTGTGTCTCATGAATAAATAAATAAAATCTTGAAAAAAAGACATTATCAAACTATTTTCTAGAGTGGCTATAGCATTCTATACTTTTTCTCTTCTTTTTCCATGTTTTTATTTTTTCCTTGGGTTCATTTTCCCTTTTATCAAGTGAAGTTCCTATTACTTCTCTTTTTTTATTTACATTTTTAAAAACATGGTAAAGCACTCATAAAATTTACCATTTTAGCTATTTTTAAGTGCAAAATTCAGTGGCATTAATTATATTCACAATGTTATGCAATTATCACCATTACCCATTTCCTGAACTTTTCCATCCTCCTCAACAGAAACTCTGTACCATTAAACAATAACTCTGTATTCCTCTGCTCACTCCAGCCCTTGGTAACCCTTATTCTATTTTCTGTTTCTATATATTTGCCTATTCTAGTTACCTCATATAAGTGTAATTCTACAATATTTGACATTTGTCTCTGGTTATTTCACTTAGCATAATGTTTTCAAAGTTTATCTATGTATCATGTATCAGAATTTCATTCCTTTTTAAGCCTGAATAATATTTCACTGCATAAAGCAAATTTATTTATTCATTCATCTCTTGATGGCCATTTGAGTTGTATCAACCCTTTAGCTATTGTGAATAATGCTCCTATAAGGATTAATGTGTAAATGTTGAAAACTAAATTGTGTTCCCACATAAATTTCTATGTTGAAGTCTTAACCCCTAGTACTTCAGAATGTGACTACATTTGGAGATAGGATCTTTACAATTCTAATTAAATGTAAATAAGTACATTCAGGTGGACCCTAATCTAGTATAACTGGTGTTTTATAAGAGGAGGGAATTTGGACATAGACATATACAGAAGGCAGATGATGTGAAGACACAGGAAGATGGCCATCCACAAACCAAGGAGAGGTCACCTACTGTCACTATAACCTCACATTTTTAACCTCCAGAACTGTGAGAAAATAAATTTCTGTGGTTTAAGCTACTCAGCTTTTGGTATTTGTTGTAATACAAATTAATTATTTTGTATAATACAAGTTATTTATAATTAACGATTAATACTACTAATAAAAATTAATACAGCAAGTATCTATTTGAATCCCTACTTTCAGTTCTTTTGGGTACTACATCTAGAAGTGGAATTCCTGGATCATATAATAATCCTGTGTTTAACTCTTTGAGGAACCACCAAAATGTTTCCCACAATGACAGCATCATTTTATATTCCCAAGAGCAATACACCAGGATTCCAAATTCACATCCTCATCACCACTTGCTTTCTGCCTTTCTGCCAATAGCCATCCTGATTGATGTGAAGTGGTACCTCACTGTGATTTTAATTTGCTTTTTTCTAATGACTACTAATGTTAAGCATCTTTTCATGTGCTTATGGGCATTTGTGTATTTTCTTTGGAGATGGCTATTCATTTGTCAATTTTTGAATTAGGTTGCTGTTTTTTTTTTTAATTTTTATTTATTTATGATAGTCACACAGAGAGAGAGAGAGAGAGGCAGAGACATAGGCAGAGGGAGAAGCAGGCTCCATGCACCGGGAGCCCGACGTGGGACTCGATCCCAGGTCTCCAGGATCGCGCCCTGGGCCAAAGGCAGGCGCTAAACCGCTGCGCCACCCAGGGATCCCAGGTTGCTGTTTTTTTTAATTATTATTGTTGTTGTTGAGTTGTAGGAGTACTTTATATATATTTTGGATATCTAACCCTTATCAAGTATTTAATTTGCAACTATAATCTCTTGTAAAACAGTGATTTCTAGGGGCTTGGGAGAAGAAGGAATGGCAAGGTGATGGCCAAATTAAAATTTCAACTACAAAAAAAAAAACAAAACAAAACAAAAAAAAAACAAAAACAAAAACAAAAAAAAAACAAAAAAAAAACAAAAAAAAATAAAATAAAATTTCAACTACACAACGTAAATAAGTTCTGGAGTTCTACTATTCAACATAGTGCCTATAGCTAACGATACTATATTATATATTTAAATTTTTCTGAGAGGGTAGAAACCACTCCCCAACACACACAAATACAAATTAATGATCATAATAAAGAGGGCAAGAGGAAACTTTGAGAAGTGATGGATATGTCTATGGCTTGGATATTGGTGATGTTTTCATAGATGTATAATTATCCTCAAGCTACATATTAAATATGTACAGCTTAAAAATTTTTCCCCTCCCATTCTGTGAGTTGTCTTTTTACTCTCGTTACTGTCCTTTGAAGCACAAAAGTTTTAAATTTGGGGACGCCTGGGTGGCTCAGGGGTTGAGCATCTGCCTTCAGCTCAGGGCCTGATCCGAGTCCCAGGATCAAGTCCCGCATCAGGCTTCCTGGATGGAGCCTGCTTCTCCCTCTGCCTGTGTCTCTGCCTCTCTCTCTCTCTCTCTCTCTCTCTCTCTGTGTGTGTCTCTCATGAATAAATAAAATTTTTTTAAAAAAGTTTTAAATTTTGATGAAGTCCAACTGATCCATTGTTTCTTTTGTCTTCTGTGCTTTTAGTGTCACACTCAAGAAATCACTGTCAAATTCAATGTCATGAGTATTTCCCTTTGTTTTCTTCTAAGTTTTAAAGTTTTAGCTCTTATGTTAAGTCTTTGATCCACTGAATTAATTGTTCATGGTGTGAGGTAAAGTCCAACTTCATTTTTTCACATGAGGATTTCTAGTTTTCCCAACACCGTTTATGGAAAAGATTGTCATTTGTCCCTCCGAATGGCTTTGTATAGATCTTCTATGTTTTTTTTTTCCCCTATGGTTAAGTTTCTGTTCAAATCTTTAATCCATTCAGTCCAAAAACTGATTTTTTAAAAAAAGATTTTATTTATTTGACACAGAGAGAGAGCACACAAAGGGGAGAGGGAGAAGGAGAAGCAGTTTCCCCTGCTGAGCAGGGATGACTTGAGCCGAAGGGAGATGCTTAACAGACTGAGCCACTCAGGCATCCCTAAATTCTTTTTTAACTGTTGAGTTCACAGCATTTTTTAAAAATATTTTATTTATTCACGAGAGACACAGAGAAAGAGAGACAGAGAGATTGGATTACAGGGGTTCAGGATGGGGTGGAGAGGGAGCTGAATGTTGTTATAAGGCAGCATCATGATGGATCCTTTTGGTGTAAAATAGTTCTGTATTTTGACTGTGGTGGTGATGATACACATTTGCACATGATAAAACTGCTTAGAACGAAACCACAAATGCTATTTAAAACTGGTGAAATTTGTATACAATCAGTGTATTGTTTCAGTGTAAATTTCCTGCATATAGTATTATGCCATAGTTATGCAAGATGTTACCTTGGGATTGGGAAAACCTGGTGTTTTTTTTTTTTTTTAAACCTGGTTTAAAGAGTACATGGGATCTCTATTATTTCTTATTCCTGCATGTGAATTGATAATTATCCTAAAATAAATTTGATTTTTTGAATCTATTAAATCATGTGGAAACAACCCGTATCATCAAGTGATGAGTAGATAAAAATAGTGTATGCATACAATGGAATATTATTTGGCCATAAAATGGAGTGAAACATTGACACATTCTAGACCATGAATTAACTTTGAAAACATAATGCTGAGTGAAAGAAGCCAGACACAAAATACCACATATTATATGATTCCATTTATATGAAATGTCCAGAATAGGCAAATCCATAGAGACAGAAAATATTGGTGGTTCTCAAGGGCATGGCGGGGGGGCGGGGGTGGAATGGGAGTTGACTGCTAATGGGTACAGGGTTTCTTTTGGTGGGGACAAAAAATGTTCTGGAATTAGTGATAATGGTTTCACAACTTTGTGAATGTATTTAAAATGCTGAATTTTACAATGTAAAAAATGATCTTATGGTGAATTATATTTCAACAAAGCTTTAAAATGTCAGAATGGCAGCTGTGGAACTCATTGCTAGCATCTTGAAGTTTTCTGGCAAATCCTCCAGGCTGCGTTTTGGTATTGAAGATTTCTGCCTTTACTTCAAGATACTATTAAAGTTGATGTGCTTTAGAGATGATGCACTTTACAAATTTTGGCAGCTTTCTATTTGTTTTCTTAAAGTTCCCTTGGTGATTTTGTTAAAATGTTAAGAAGAATAAATATTTGCCAAAAAAAAGATAAATATATCAGCAAAGAATACAAATATAAGTGGAAAGTAAATAGGCACTTTGCAGTGAAGTATGCTAAACATTTGGTGCACTTAATTAAAAATAAAGTTATGTAGAAACAAAAAAATGCCAACAACGAACAGGTGGAAACCAAATATAAAATACAATTTACAAACGCTCAAAAACCAATATGTTATTAAGGTTATATAAGTATAATAATCCATGTTCTGGACATCTATGCTGAAAACTGCAAAATGCTGATGCAGAAATCATGAAAAAGCTAAACATGGAGAAGCATACTGTGTTGGAATACTCAACAGAGTAAAGACATCAATTCTCCCCAAACTATTCTATATCTTTAATGAAATTCCTATTAAGATCCCAGTAAGATTTTTTGTAGATATACATGAACTTATTCTAAAATTCATATGAAAAGGCAAAGAAAGAAAAAGGCGAAGAAATTATAACAGCTAAAACAAATTTGAAGGACTCCTGGATGGCTCAACGGTTGAGCATCTGCCTTTGGCTCAGGGAGTGATCCCATAGTCCCAGGATCAAGTCCCACATCAGGCTCCCTGCAGATAGCCTGCTTTTCCTTCTTCCTGTGTCTCTGCTTCTGTGTCTCTCATGAACAAATAAATAAAATCTTTAAAAATGAATTTGAAAGAATAAAGTGAAAGAAATCACTATCCAATTATAAGATTTGCTATATAGTTGCAATAATCAAGACAGTGCAGTATCAGTGGAGGGATAGAGATCAATGAGAGAGAATAAAGAACACAAAACGGACCCAAGCAAGTATAACCAAATGATTTTTTTTTCCAACTGACTTTTTACAGAGGTGTAAAAGCAATTCAATGGAAGGATAGACTTTGAACACATGGTGCTGTAGCAATTGGACATCCATAGTGCAAAAGATGAAGAGGAAGAATGAGGAGGAGTAGAAGGACTTCCACTTAACTATACATTATAACTTATATAGTGCTTTTAGAAGAAAATATTTGGAATCTCAGGACTACACTAAAATTTCTTGGACATTACACCAGAAGCATGATCCATCTATGAAAGGCCCTATTAACAGAATGAAAGGACAAGCCAGAGACTGCAAAAAAATTTTGCAAATTATGTCTAACCAACAAGTGATATCCATGATATTAAAAGAATGCTATCGGGACACCTGGGTGGCTCAGCGGTTGACCGTCTGCCTTCAGCCCAGGTTATGATCCTGGAGTCCCAGAATTGAGTCCCACATGGGGCTCCTTGCATGGAGCCTGCTTCTCCCTCTGCCTGTGTCTCTGCCTCTCTCTCTCTCTCTCTGTCTCTCTTTCTCTGTGTCTCTCGTGAATAATAAAAATCTTTTTAAAAAATGCTGTGAACTCAACAGTTAAAAAAGAATTTAGGGATGCCTGAGTGGCTCAGTCTGTTAAGCATCTCCCTTCGGCTCAAGTCATCCCTGCTCAGCAGGGGAAACTGCTTCTCCTTCTCCCTCTCCCCTTGCTTTGTGTGCTCTCTCTCTGTGTCAAATAAATAAAATCTTTTTTTAAAAAATCAGTTTTTGGACTGAATGGATACCAAATATCTTTCAACAGGTGAATGGTTAAACAAACTGTGGTACATTCATACAATGGAATACTACTACTCAATAAATAAGGAATGAACTATTTGTAAAGCTGCTTGGATGGGTCTCAAGGGATATATATTGAGTGGAAAAATTCAATCTGAAAAGATTGCATACTGTATGATTCCATTTATTTTTGTTCCATAATAATTTTAACAATTTATATCAAAATTAAATATTCTTAAAATGATAATTATAGGGGTGAGATTAGTGAGATTTAAGTTTTCAATATCAGTTCTCTTGGTTTTTCTACATAGAAGAATCACCTATACATAACAGCTATCACTTGAGCACTTAGCATTGTTAGGTACTACTGCAAGTCATTTAATCCTCATGAGCCCTTGAAGCAGGCACAATTATTATCCCCAATTCACAGATTAGGGATGTGAAACACGAGAGACTTGCCCAAGGCCAAAGAGCTAATAAATATCTAAGTGGAAGCCAAAACTCAAAACCAATGCCAAGCCTCTTAGCTTGAGTTCATTCCTCAACCATGAATGAGGCTAGAACATCCCTATATTGATTAGATTAAGCCCCTTTGCCTGGGTGGCTCAGTCAGTTTAAGCATCTGTCTTTGGCTCAGGGCCTGATTCCAGGGTCCTGGGATCAAGCCACATGTCCTGCTCCCTGCTGAGCAGGAAGTCCACTTCTCTCTCTTCCCTCTCACCCTCTTTTCCTCATGCTCTCTCAAATAAATATAGTCTTAAGTAAAAAAAAAGATTAAGACCGTTTTAGTTCTGTTTTAAGACTGAGTACTTGCGGTAAAACTTTCAGAACAATGGGAATATTAGTGACAGCAAACATCCTTCTCTTGTTCATAATTTTAACTGGAATGTCACTAATGTTTCCTTTTTTGGAATGGTAATGGTAATAATGATGGTTGTGACTTAAATAGGAAAATTCTATAACATGACAATATTAGTAATGAATATTTTCCTAAGATAAAAAACTAAAAATCTAGCTGGAAGAGGGATGGATCATGAAGTCTTATTAATATGGACTTCTGTTCCAAAAGTTTATTCCAGTTATATTTATAGTACATAAAATAGCAATATATTCTTGTTGAGAAGACAGAAACTGGCCACACACAGTATTGAAGCTGACTTAAGAGAAATATAAGCCTCTACCTAAGGCAAGAGTTCATATTTAAAGAATTCAATTAATATGAGATATACAAAGAAATCAATTCAACAACTTAACGATATGTAAGAAATCAAAAGAAGACAGCTTTTATGGGAGGCCGATATGCACGTTTTATTTAACAAATATAGTGTACAATGACTAAAAGAACTGTATATTCCCAGGAGAATTAAGAGTGTGTATACCTGGATTAGCACCTAGAAAGTACATAGAAAAGAACAAAGGAACAAGGGGATCGTCTTCTACAGAAATCGCTTGGGCCTGGGTTTTTAAGTGCAGATTCTCACAGGCATTTGATAGTAACTCACTAGACTCCATGTGAGCTCAGTGATCAGTGACTTAGTTAACTGCTTCACATCTTCAGTGCTTTATGACAACAGGTGTGTTAACCTGATGGATCTTACATGTAAATTTAAGTATAGGATAAAGTTTTATACTCACCCTAGATTTATTCCAAAATACTGCACCAGAAGTTTGTGGTACCCTATTAGGAAGATATTGGGAAAGCAAAGAAACCTTAACTACTTGCGTGATGTGACCTTTTTTCAGAATGGTGCCCTAGAAATTACTCACAAAGTCACAGGTGCACTGGTAATGTGTAGAAATCAGTGACTGGACGGAGGATCATACATGGCATATTTAAGTTATGAAGGGTTCCTTTAGGATTAGAAAAGGTTCCACACTGCCAGTGGCTGTAAAATCTCAATGAATATCGGTTAACTGTACTGTGCATTTAATGCAATATTCTTTGGTTACATTATATTAACCACCAGGAGGATAATTTCCTCACTTAAGAAACAGATCAGTGGTTCTTAACTGGGGATGATTTTGCCACCCTCCCACTCCCAGAAACATTTGGCAATGTCTGGAGATATTCTTTCACAACTGTGGGGGGTGCCACTAGTGTCTAGGGGGTAAAGAAGCCAAGAATACTGCTAAGTATCCTACAATGCACAGGGAAGCCCCCATAACAAAAAATCCTCAGCCCCCGAATGTCAGTAGTATTGAGGTTGAGAAACTCTGAAATAAGTTTATATGACATGTGTCTGGGTTGTCCGTCAAGTCAAAAATATGCTACAGAGGCAGAAAGGCACCTGTGCACGTGAGGGGTCTGAGAGACAACTCCCCCCCCCCCCCCCAAAAAAAAATGGCTCTCATCAGTGGAGTCCTATTCATTCCTTTCTTCTGATCCAGACCCAGGACCAGCTCCTTTACAAAGAACTCTATATAGATTTCCTGAATGAGTGGAGGAAAAAGGTGCAAGAAGCATGGTTCAAAGTCTTCAAATGACTATCCTGAATAGTAACTTTATGTGACCTAAAAATTATTCTGAACCTCAATGGTGTCACAGTCTCTGACTGTACAGAACCTAAATCAAGACTAACATATTGTTAAAGATGGAGGCAACATTTTAAGGGAAGTATGTCTAAACACTTCTAGATTCATTTAAGTGGGGCAAACCAAATAAAATGGAGTTAAAGGCAAACATTCAATATACTTCATTTTAAACTAAACAAATTAACACATGAAATGCCATGCACAGCAGACACCATTCCTTTTTTTGTTTTACATATTTACAATTTTACATATTTACTTATCAATATATCTTCTATCTTTTACAATTATAAAATTATTTCAAAGTGTAGAATAGTGGTACCATTGAATTCCCTTAAACATATATTTTGTAGCATTCATTTGTTTTATCCTTTAAAGGCAATTATTTACCCAAATCCAAACCACAGTGAATGCCACAGAGGAAGCACATAGGAAAATCATGGAGAAAAAAATAGATTTAGACAAAACTTTCAATAAACCTGAAATGAATCTATTTCAGTTAACTCAAATAAATAGTATTTTATTATTTACTATGCTTCCCCTGCCAGGAAAAACAAAACAAACAAAACAATCCCCACAAACTGTACCTTTAAAAATGCTCTGACATTTATAAGCAATTAAGTTATAGTCTAGATCCCAATTATGGACTATAATAAGGGCTAGCTACAATTTAGGCTCAAATAAATACTATCCACGTAAATTTTTATCATCCTGCATAAACTTGAGGTTGCAATGGTGGAGGAAGTTTATCGTTTTCAACATTTTCAGAGTCAATAGCTGCTAAAGATTGATTTGGGGGCTTAATTTCAAGCGGGTATTTCTCAACAATGTCTTGTACCTCTTTTGCAATTCCATCCGTCCATTCTATTAGGTCTTTTTCAAGTTTTTTTGCTTCACTCATGATCCTTTCTTGCCGTTCATTCAACTGAGACAGAAGATCCAAGTTCTTATACATTTGCTTAACCCCTAAGCAGGCATCAGGAGACCAATTCTCAGATTCTTGCTTCCTGGGAGAAGTCTGGCCAGACATGTATCGATCAAAATCTTCTTGACTTAAATTCAAAGACTGAGCATCTAATTTCTCAATGAAAGCCACAGCACAGCACTACAAAAAAAACCAGAATGTTATTTACTATAGTTATATGAGGAAAGCTACAAATATTCAAATATATATATTTAAATCCTTTTATTATGGTGAATTTAAAATGGAATCAAAAGTAGACGAAACAGTCTAATGACCCACACTGGACTTCAGCTTCAAAAATTATCAACTCATAGCCAATCATGTTTCCTTTATAATCTCATCTGAAACAATACATTTCTTCCTTAAAAAAAAAAAAGAAAAGCCAAATTGCCAATTGCCATTGAGTCTGTCTAAAATTCAGTCCTCTCCTTGGGCTATTCAAAGGTCCAGGGATCTTGTACAGAGTGAAATACTAGAGAAGGCATCTTAGGTGTTTGTTATACATGGGCTACTACAGAGCTTCATGTGGACAAAAAATGAATTATTCCTCAACCTTGGAGGCTCTTTGTGTCCCTGACACGTTGCAAGGAAGAGGAATCACTGCTGTGGCCAGGAACTCTGGGGAACATGTGCCATACAGCCATTCTTTCTCAAGGTCTAGCCCACCTCACAGTGCTCACTCAAGGCATGGTAGCTACTGGGCGCATTTTCCGGGACCGGTGTGGCACACAGACTTCTGGTCCTTGGGGGACTTTTGGTCCTTTAACATCAAATAGTTTAAAGAATAAACTCTGAAATCAGGCAACCTGAGTTGTCACCTCTGTCACATGACAGCCTAAGAGTTTGTGAACCTAGGAAAGTTACCTATGCTCTCTGAGGTTTCTGCATCTGTAAAACAGGAAATACCATCCAGATTTCTAGTGAGAATTCAACAGCCCAGCACATGCAACATGCTTATTAGCTCACAGGTCAGCAACAGGCAATGAATAAATGGGAGCAATTATTAATAAAGAAATCCTGGGGCAAATGCTCAGTTGAACAAACAGACACCTGTTAGCTATACTTTCTTATACTGGTTTAATCTTTCTACAAGGAAGATCGGTATTCATGTTTTTATTTTTTATTTATTCATTTTTATCTGTATTTTTTAAGTAATCTCCATACCCAACATGGAGCTCAAACCCATAACCCCGAGATCAAGAGTTCACATATTCCATTGACTGAGGCAACCAGCTGCCCCTCACATTAAAAAAAAAAAAAAAAATGTGCATTTTCACAAGGCATGCAATATAAACGAGGAAAACAGGCAGCTCTCAGAATTTCTTC
Organism: Canis lupus familiaris; assembly: GCF_011100685.1. Classification (NCBI taxonomy): domain Eukaryota; kingdom Metazoa; phylum Chordata; class Mammalia; order Carnivora; family Canidae; genus Canis; species Canis lupus. The sequence continues at coordinate 1,070,176 of NC_049227.1, read as the reverse complement.
TGAGAAACTCATTCCCAGGATCCTTCATTATTGCTCAAAAAAAGTGAATCACTTTAAGGAATATTTAGCAAATCTACTACACCTGACTGACCCTTCCACACAGGCTTGCACTGTGTCTATGGAGGTGTTGCAGAGGAGGAATCTAAGATGATTCTAACATTCCTGGCATGGATATATGCTATTGCCACAAGTGGAAAGAGTACATATCAGAAAAGAGAAAATCATTTGATGGGGAAACAGTTTCAGTTTTGAACAAATTAAATTTGAGGCATAATAAATAACTGGAAGTGGAGTTCAGTCTGATGGCAAAACAGGTGACACAAGCCTGTACATCATCACTGTACAGGTGACAGCAGAGCTGAGACCAGAGGAGACAGCCTAGGGAGAGAAATGCAGAGGACAGAACCCTAGGGAATAACACAATTCAAGAGGAAGTAGAGGACATAAAGCCTACAAAGAGACAAGGAAGGAGTAGAATTGTGAAATCCAAAAGACATAGGAAGTTCTAGAACAAAGGAGTTATCAAAAGTGTTAAAAGAAGTAAGAAAAGACTGAGAGTTTTCATGGGATTTGACAACTGGCAGATTTTTCACTTTTGTTAGAGCAGTTTCACTGAAGCACAGGAGTAGAAGCCAGACTCTGAATCAGACAAGAAGATGGAGAAATAAGGTGCAAACATAGTTAAGGCTGCAGGTCAAGGCTCTGGGAAGTGGCAGGAAGCGGTGAACCAGCAGCCTCCATTGCTGACCATGAGGGCTACCCTCAAACACCTCCTGGTCCTGCTCATTTCTTCTACTACCAGTCATGTCTCCATCCCATACTTCTCAGGGATTTTCAGATCATCTAATGTTCCCTAGATTAGGAAGTAAATCCAAAAGGCTCTTCTCTAGCAGTCAAGAACATGTTTCAATTATGTTAAGAAATGAGTACTTCGGGGCACCTGGGGGCTCAGTGGTTGAGCATTGGCCTTCGGCTCAGGTCGTGATCCCAGGATCCTGGTTCGAGTCCTCTATCAGGTTCCCTGTAGGGAACCTGCTTCTCCCTCTGCCTATGTCTCTGTCCCTCTCTCTCTGTGTCTCTCATGAATAAATAATTAAAATATTAAAAAATAAATAAAAAAAGAAATTAGTACTTCAGGGGTACCTGGGTGGCTCAGTTGGTTAAGAACCTGCCTTCGACTCAGGTCATGATCTCAGGGTCCTTGGATCAAGTCCCGTGTCAGGCTCCCTGCTCAGTAGTGAGTCTGCTTGTCCCTCTCCCTCTGCCTGTTCATGCTCTCTCTCTCTCAAATAAATAATAAATACAATCTTTAAAAAAAAAAAGAAATGAGTACTTCAGTCACTTAAACTTTTTTGGGAAGTATAGTTTAAACGACCATGTGTTTGGAAGGATGATAAATACTGCAAATAATGGGAGGATCCCTGGGTGGCTCAGTGGTTTGGCAACTGCCTTTGGCCCGGGGCACAATCCTGGAGTTCCGGGATCGAGTCCCGCATCAGGCTCCCGGCATGAAGCCTGCTTCTCCCTCTGCCTGTGTCTCTGCCTCTCTCTCTCTCTCTCTCTCTCTGTCTACCATAAACAAACAAATAAATAAATAAATCTTAAAAAAAAAATACCGCAAATAATGGAGAAAGCATTGTTCTGAAAAAGAGCATTCCTGGGATGGGTTAAATGGGTGATGGATATTAAGGAGGGCACTTGAGGGGATCCCTGGGTGGCGCAGCGGTTTGGCGCCTGCCTTTGGCCCAGGGCGCGATCCTGGAGACCCGGGATCGAATCCCACATCGGGCTCCCGGTGCATGGAACCTGCTTCTCCCTCTGCCTGTGTCTCTGCCTCTCTCTCTCTCTCTCTGTGACTATCATAAATAAATAAAAATTAAAAAAAAATATTAAGGAGGGCACTTGAGATGAGCACCAGGTATTGTATGTAAGTGATGAATCATTACATTCTACTCCTGGAACTAATATTACACTGTATGTTAACTAACTAGAATTTAAATAAAAACTTGAAAAAAGGAAAAGAGCTCTCCAAAGTCGAGCAGCTGAACCCCAATGGTTGAGGGTGATGAATGACAGGTCCAGGTTTTGAGGGACTGGAAGCTTATATACTTTTGGGAACCCATTTAAAGGAAAACACAATACAAAATTAGGTACAAAGGTGAATACATATTTAGGATGTAAAAACAAATCATAACAAATTTCTGGACGTCTTAGAGATTCAAGTACCATCTATTTAGACAATTTACTAGAAACGCTTCCTTATGTAACATTAGCTTTCTTTCCCTATTACCCTATACAACTTCCAACATAGGAAAGAAAGCACAGAGGGTGTTTTGAGGCTTAAATTCACTAGTAAACCTAGTCTACAGCAAACAGACCAAAGTGTAGTCGTCAGTAAAAGAAAGTACTCAGCCTTACTACTTAGACATATATACTGTAATCCTGTCTTGCCTAGGATCAATTAGCACTGTTAACAGTACTTGAAAATCATTTCACATGCTCTAAGCTGACCCTTTTAAAATCTCAGTATTCAGTTCTAAGAGATCACTTATAGTAATAAAACAAAAAATAATTCTTAAGTCCTTTAAGAAAAAAATAAAAATCCATGATCTGATTCATTCATGGTTAAACAACCCAACTAAGTGAATGGCCCTTTTACCCAGGACCTAGGAGAGCGATGGCCAACAAGCAGCAGAGATCCTCCACATGGCTATCACGTTTTCCATACGAGTACCACAATTTCTGGTCGAGTACTGAGAGGTGAGGAATTTGCATGGTCACGTGTGCTATGTGACACCAAGCAAGCATTCTCAGCTCAACTCAGAGGCATTAAACAGTCACTAGACCGTAAGTGATCTGTTACATCCCTAAAATAAGTACTTTCATTGGTTCTTCTCTGTAATTCCAAGAAATCAAATATTTACCAGATTGGTGAAATAGTAGCCATCCTCTCCAGTCATCAATCGGCTTGGGTTGCAGAAGCGGGTGATATACTGGATATTGGACTGAAGACGTGGGGGGTTGCCCTTCAAAACAATGTAGATGAGAGTTGGTAAAAAGTCATCGGCTGAGGCTGGCTCATTCTTGGTGATCTTAATAGCATTGAAGATGTGCTTGCTACACTTGGTGATGCAGGCCAACTTATCTCGAGGTACACGCTTTGAATCCATTTCAATGATATCTATAAAGCAGAAAAGACACTGCTTCCAATGAGAAACAATTCCATAAAAGAAGCATTAGAATAATCATTTTTTAATCTATCGAGTTACAGCGGTACCCTCGCTAACCCCTTCTATGGCAGATAATTTAATATATAAAAAATCTGGGCAGCCCCGGTGGTTTAGCGCCGCTTTCAGTCCAGGGCCTGATCCTGGAGACCCAGGATCGAGTCCCATGTCAGGCTCCATGCAGGGAGCCTGCTTCTCCCTCTGCCTGTGTCTCTGCCTCTGCCTCTTTCTCTGTGTGTCTCTCATGAATAAATAAAATCTTAAAAAAAATCTGACCACAAAAAAACATAAGCACTAGCTCATTCTTTCAGGATGCATGACCATGAACCAAACACTATGTGCATTATTTCTGTGCTCCATGAGCCTATTTCTTTTTCATCTTTTCATCCCTACTACTGGGAAGGGAACTGGCGTTGAGAGAAGTTTGATAATTTGCCTAAAATTATATAGACAGTAAGTGACAGTGGGAGGATTTGAAATCCAATCTGACTCTATTAAAAATCAATGCTTTTAATCACAATGATAAACTCCTCATGAGCTCGTTGAATAATTACAAAGAGTTTTTCCTGATTCTCTTCCTCTAGTACCCTGTTAAAGTCAGTTTAGAAAGCATACTGCTTTTTGGAAAAGTGGGTACAATACAAAGCATCACTGTATTGGATATCAAACTACAGCTGCTGAAATCTATCCACATATAGGTAGGTCAGAGCAGCCAGTCCCCATGGCATATAAATCCTCAACAGCTATAAACATCTACAGCACCTTTATGACATTTATACCTACTAGTTAGCACAGAGGATAGAGCAGGGTATAAAATTTAATCTCATAAATACCATTCATTTCCCTGAGAGAAAAATTACTTCATTGTCTCTAACGACCACCAAGTGGTGGGCTCTTATAAATGCACTCCCTATGTCACAAAGACTAGGGAGTAATAGGGAATAGTTGTCAGCACCACTAGAACCACACAAGAAGGAGGGAATGTGCCCTCCAATGTGCGTTTCTGCTTGCAATCTGGAGCAACGTGAAAGAAACAACTGAGGCAGGTTAATTTGACAGCAATTTCTGGCCAATAGCGGGAATAAGAGTTTCCAATTCAGACAGGATGGTGGTGCACACCGGAGTTCTTTCTGCTCCCAGCTCCCATCCCTGAAGTCGGTGCCCAGGGGACCACCAGCCATGGAAGAGCAGGTGGGGGGTGGGGGGCAGAGACATAGGACAGTGTGGAGGCCAGATTTTAATTTATTAATGTTTTCATTCCCTGTACCCACACGTCTGTCATGTGCTTTTGCTTATTTTATAGCTTAGTTCCTTCAATCTTTTAATTATGGGTTGTAATTATTGTTAATATATCTTAGCCTACTTTTTCTATTTGAGTAGAACATATTACAAAAAAGATTTGGGGGAAGACTTTTTTTTAAAACCTTTTTTTACTACTTTAATTTATCCTATTTAGCTTCCTACCTTTTATTATTGGTTTTTATTCTTTATTTTAAACTTTTAGCCACTTTCCCATTAATGTTTATTCTTTTATCTGGAACCATGTGTTGCTGCCAATGTCAAGAGGGAGAGCCTAGAGTGTAAAAAGGAAGAGAAGGGGGATGCCTGGGGGGCTCAGCGGTTGGGCACCTGCCTTTGGCTCAGGGCGTGATTCCAGGATCTGGGATCGAGTCCCACATTGGGCTCCCTGCGGGGAGCGTGCTTCTCCCTCTGCCTGTGTCTGTCTCTGCGTCTCTCTCTGTCTCTCATGAATAAATAAATCTTTAAAAAAAAAAAAAAGAAAAGAAGGGAAGGAAAAAAGGAGTAAGCATGGGGGGTGGAGATTCCTCCCACACTCTTTGTTCTACAGTGACCCTTCCCCTTCCTAGCATCCTTTAAGCCTGAAAGAAGTTTTTAGGGGGGAACTCCCCAGCACACTGCTGGACTCCCCAGCACACCGCTCTAAAGCGTAAACGAGGGGATCTGGGAGAAAATAACAGAACAGGAAACTCATAACTGTATTAATTCTTCTACTATTTCCCACCCTAGTCTGTCTATTATTTACTTTTCACAGCCCTCAGACACCTGAATTGTGTTTGCGTTCAAGGTTTTTATGTGTAATCAGTAGGAAAGACGGGCTGAGTGTGGGCACTCCATCTTGGCAGGAGTCTAGTTTTATCTTTAATGAAGTTTTGAAAACAAAGTAGGCTACACCTGTTGGTCATGATTTCTCAATCTTGGCACTAATGATATTTTAGATAGGATCATCCTTTTTGTAGGAGACTGTCCTGTCCTGCAGGATGTTTAATTGCATTCCTGGCCTCCACCTACTAGATGACAGATGTCAAATGAAATGGAAAATGCCTCATTCAGTGTATTTATCAACAAAACTGACAGTGCTGATTAGTAGTAACACATGGGATGATTTAGAGAAATTTAACTGATGTCTCCATTTTTAAGACTACTGTTACAGACTATACTCTCTGGTTGCTCCTGTACTTAGGCTAACAATTTTAGATTAGGAAGAAAGTAATCATACAGCCTTGTGTAATCATACACAAAATGTATCTGCACTTGGATTGGCAAGATATGGGGGCTAAGACAAGAAAGAGTAGGAAGGCTTTTAAATTTTTGTGGTCAAATTCCCACTATCAAAGAATCTCCTCAAATTCTTTTTTTTAAAATTATATTAATAAACTGTTGATATACTGAAATCCTCTTAATTCTGTTTTTGTTTTTCATTTGAGACACACACACACAGAGGACAAGCAGGGGAGCAGCAGAGGGAGAGGAAAAAGCAGGCTCTCTGCTGAGCAGGGAGCCCGAAGCAGGGCTCAATCCCAGGACCCTGGGATCATGACCTGAGCCAAAGGCAGACGCCCCAACTGACTGAACCACCCTGGCACCCTCTCTTAGTTCTATTTTTAAGCAAACAATGGTCTGACTCTTGTAGTTTCTGGTTTTACAAGGTCTATCCTATGGCATTTCAAAAAAGAGTCTGGGACATAAATTCCTATGAATTACTTAAACATAAACCAGTTAGTCTTGAACTTGGCCAGAGTCTTCAGAAAAAAAAACAACACAAGTACAAGGCCCCATATTCAGGCTTCTCATCTTTATTCTCCTATGAAGTTCCCAGAGCAAAAGGCAGGAGTGAGAGTGGGCTTTGACCCAGAGCAGTCAATTCATGAAACCTACAACACAGCCTTGCAGAAAAGCTCTGAACAACAAAGATAACAGTATTTAGCTAGGCCAGTTAGACTCTACTAGTGGAATTACAGAGAATAATTCATTTAATAACAGGAGTTAAAAAAGCAAAGATATACAAAGAGAAGCAGAACCTGAGAGAGTGGAAGAATCATCTTAATAATAGTCCCTAGAAGGCCCTGTGAGAGTCCTGCTTCCTTTCCTACTTGACAGTATCTTAAGCAAACCCTCATTTCTTCCTCTAGTTCTTATAACCAAAGGAGCCTACCTGATGGCTTGCCCCCAGCCAATGCTAACAGCAACTGATCAACTTTCTTTCTCAGAATTTCATTAACAACTCTAAATAGGCAAGTTTTTCCAACTCTTCTTAATAAAAAAGAACCTGACCAAGGTTGGATACCTTCTCTAGTAGGAAGAATTTGTTTTGATTCTTTTTTATTTTTTGTAACTTTCATGGTATACTTCTGCTGGGCTAGTCCTATGAATAAGAAATAGAAACTTTATTAGGTGCCTAGACCTGTCCAGGATGTGGAGCCACATCAGTTCAGGGTACTTCATTTCCATCTTGAGCAAACCAAAAAAATAATCCAAAGCACATCTCTAACAACCAATTAGAGAGATATTATTTTAGTATATACCTGTAGCATGGAGATTACCTTGCCCCATCAAATCTCTTCCTCTCTCCAAAATTATTTTGAATATATAAATGTAACTGAGTTTTAAGAAATTTGCCCTAGCTGGGGTGTCTGGGTGGCTCAGTTGGTTAAGCGTCCAACTCTTGACTTCGGCTCAGGTCATAATCTCAATCCCTACTGTTGGGTTCTGCACTCGGCATGGAGGCTGCTGGAGATTCTCTCTCTCCCTCTTTCTGCCCCTCCTCTCCCTTCCCCCTGCCCCCATCACTACTCTTTCAAAAAAGAAAGAAAATAAGGAAAAGAAAAGAAAGAAAAGAAAGAAAAGAAAAGAAAAGAAAAGAAAAGAAAAGAAAAGAAAAGAAAAGAAAAGAAAAGAAAAGAAAAGAAATCTGCCCTAACTGCATTTAACCTTAGTTTAGTTCAATGCCCCAAGAAATAAGAGACCCAGGTCACAGAAAGTAAAGAAATGTAGTTCACCTACTAAAATAAATGCTTCAAATTCAGAAAACTAGCACACTTACAAATTGCTTTTACTGCATTTCAATATGTCTTTGGCAGTCTGCATTTTAGGTACTTTACTATCTCTATGGTATGGACTTATGTTAACTTCAAGGGAGAAACATCCAGATAAAAAAGCTCTCTGTTCACTGACCTGTGATTGCTTTCACCACCATATCAGATACTTCTGAAATTTCTTCATTAACAGGGACACAAAGCATCTGAGGTGTAACCCAGTGCAGGGCTCTACAAAGAGGGAGAGACAATAAAAAAAAAAAAAATTCCAAGAACGGGCAGTCATTTGTCTGTCATTTCTTCCTTCAGTGAAGGGGAAATACAGGCACCACTGACGAATGAGGCAATCCTAGGCCCCACCACATTGCGCATGAACATCTCAGGAGCTCAGGGGAAGTGACCAGAATTCTAAAATGAGGCTTCTCTTCTGCATTTATCACAAGAAAAGCAGAAGACAATTATACTGGTTGAAATGAGATTATACTGAGGCTGAAAGATATCTGAGACTGAAGATTTGAGAACTGCGGCTCCTTTCTTCATTGTACAACACCATAATGTCCGTTTAGGTTCTGCCCTCAACTTCTGAGGCACACCAGAGGTGGCAGGAGATCAACGAGCATGTGTCACTGCAGTCTGAATCCCTGAATTTCCTGGTCACACCCTAGCTTCACAGAAGAGATTCTTGCCTGATGAATGCTCTCACCCTGTACATCAATCCAAAGTCCATCTAGTTCCTCCTGGCTCCATCTGCCACCTTCTCAAAACCAACTCTTCGCTTCTGGTGTGACACTATCAAGAAGAGATCTACTAATGACCAGCCTCACTGTTTGGGAATCCTGTTTGGACTCCTAAGCCCCCTCCTCCAGGAGCACCTTACCACAACCAGCCTTGGACCCATGCCCATATTCAGATAGCCTATTTTCTAAAGGTTTCATTGCCACTGGAATACAGAGCCCTGGGGCTCACTCTACCGCCCAGGGAAGATGGAGTGCTTTGGGAAGTGTTATCAATCCCGTGTGAGTGGGAAGATGTGATCAAAGGAACAGCTAAATAATGAGCACCTCTAGTAGGGAGGAGGAATAATGACACCTACTGCTTTCACATGGATATTTACAGCTTCTTGCCTGACAAGACTGTTAATGAAGTGAGAAAATAATGAAATTTCCTCCTGTTCCTTGGAAATTTTGGAGATTTGAAACAATCTCAAACATCAGATCGGCTTCTTTTCTAAAGCTGCTTAGACTCAGATGGATAAGCAGGAAGGTGATTTCAGCCCTTTTCTTCTATCAATTTACCATAGTCCTTTTCCGTTTGGCATCATGAAGAAGATTAGATGCTCAGGGTGGTGGGTACCTTTGCTGGGTTTTTTGCTGTCAAGGTTTGAAATGCAAGGGCCGTGTTTTCCCACAATGTGTTCTCTTGATGGTAGAGAGTAAATACAAAACAAAGCAAAACAACTAACCTGATCCTCTTCTGAATAGCGAGATCTTTCTTCTCATCATCGGTAGTTTCTGGACAGAACACATATTTATAGAGACGAGTCATGATGTACTTTTCAATCTGATCCATTATCTTTTCAACTCTTTCTGGAGGCACTGAAATATCCAAATGGACACAAAAGCTCAAGAGAAGGATGGACAGTTTAAATTAAGAGTAAGTTTTCACAGCTTTTCCTACATAGCAAAAAACTAATTTACTAGTGATACATTAAATATATCAAGAAACAAAAGCTTAAGATGTTACATTAAAAAAATACCGTTTAAAAAACTTACAACTTTTGGGACTGTTTTTTTTACAGAATCACTGCTTCTAACTGTAACTGTTTTGGCAGTGGGAAGATCTCAGCAGGGGTCCCTCCCCACGGCTACATCAGAGGAGCACTTGAAATTCCCAAGACTGAGAATGATGGCAACTCACTCTTTCATTTTCCTGAGGTTTACTAAACAACCTTGGAGCTTTTAGAGATGAACAGGTAGAGCTTATTTCTCAGATATACATATATGCTAAGGATATCCTAACGCCCAACATCAGGGGAAGTCAAATTCAAGAAAAAAATCTCTAAAAACCTACAGCTCTAAGTCAGTGATTGTCAATTTTTTTTCCACTCCCCACCCATCTGAGGAATACATGATGACGAAAAATGACTTACCAAAATGGTGATCCAAGACGGGCATTTCGTTTAGAAACCCCTAAGGGGTTTTAATCGACTCTGCCCCTTACCCCTAATGGAATGATTAAACATTGTGCAATAAATTACCCAACTGCTGTGATTATCTTGGAGTGATACACATGGTGGTGGTATTCAAAGGCCCTCTAAGGGTAAGACCAGTTACCAGAATGTCAATGGAGGTGTTTATAGGACAGAGTTGGCAAACCAGCCAGGCCATCAGATAAACAGAGAAAGTACTAAGAGACAAAGCAGTCCGATTCTGTATAATACTAGCAACCCTTTTATGGCTGGCTAACAAAACATTACCTTTTCCACGAGTCTGCATTCTTTCAGCCACATTCTGGTAAAAATCCTGAGTACACTCTGACTGTTCCTCAATGCTTAAATCCTGAAACAAAGGGACAAAGAGGCTGAAGAAAGATTATGCATAAATCTGAAGCTGAAGAAAGATTATGCATAAAGCTCTAAATTTTACAAAGTTTCTAAAACCCACTTCTTAACTGGTGCTAATCTCAAAAAAACCTACCAATTATATTAACTCTGCAGAGAAGAAAAACCAATCCTTTAATGTTATTTATAACATCCCATGACCTCTTACTTCTTTTTGCTATATATATACACATATATATTCTTACAAGGATATAATGCATATTTTGATAATTTACACATTTATGTACATTTTTATTTATCTGACCTATTTAATCATTTCTGGTGGCTTTTTCACATTCCATTATATTAAATGATTTATTTAACCAATCTCTACCACTGTACATTTGTGTTCCTTCTCTTTTTTTTTTTTTTCACTATTATGCACTACAGCTATAAATAATTATGTGAACTGTTTCTCTTGGGTTATTTCTTTGTGATATATTTTCAAGAGTGACATTAATATGGGCACCTGGTGTCTCAGTGGTTGAGCGTCTGCCTTTGGCTCAGGTCATGATCCTAGGGTCCTAGGATCAAGTCCCATATTGGGCTCCCCACAGGGATCTTGCTTCTCCCTCTGCCTGTGTCTCTGCCTCTCTCTGTGTCTCTCATGAGTAAATCAATAAAATCTTTAAAAAAAAAAGTGACATTAACAGTTTAATAAATACGAACAACTTTATAGCTCTCAGTATCTACTGCAAGATACAATCCTCAGAAACTCCAATGTCCAGCCATTAACTATGTATGTGTGTTTATTTTTCCATGGCCCCTACAACAATGAGCTTTATAATGTTCCTTTGCGTTTATTGATTATATACGTATAATGTGTACATTTATTCTCTATTTTCTTCTAAAGAATAAAGTCTAAGTAAAATAAAACTACAATTCAGCATCTAAAACTACAATTCATCTATTCAACTGAATAGATGATAAAAAAAAAACATGGAGTGAAACAAAATGGAGGAACAACACAAATGTGGTCCTTGAAGATACAGAAATTAGTTGAATCAGCCCATATATATTTATCTGTAACTAAACTTTCTAAGCAATCATCACTAAGACAAAAATAGTCACATAATTGGATGTCCAAAATGTAAAGTGAACTAACTCTCCAGGTGAAATTCTAACACCAAACCCCAAAATTTCTCCCAAGGATTCTCATAACTGTTAAGTATAGCTGCTCTCCCCAACTCTGATCTTTCTTGCTTTTCAATCTATCCTGCACACCACAGTCATCTCAGATTCAGATCTGGACACAAAATCAGATTATTGTCAGAGTGTCACACCTCCAATGGTTGTCCATGAGACAGATGCTGAAGCCTGCACTCAGCACCACCTTCCATCCTCCTTCTTGCTTACCCTTCCAGGTGACCAATTTCCTGAGGGTCTGTTTTTAGTTGCCGCACCTCTCTAACATTATAAAGTTATTCTCTGTATTACTTTTGCTGCCCTCCAGTCTTTCAAATGCTGTCCAAGGAAGGCTCTGTTCACACCTTCACCTCTTCTAAGACGTAATCCTTCATCCCCTTAGTCAAAGTAACTTTGTGGGTTTCACAGGACTTACAGAGCACTTTGAGAACCCTGATAGCAGATCTTTTTGTTTTCTTAGCTAGTTTTTTATATAAGAGCCATTTGGTTGCAGCACCTGGGTGGCTCAGTGGTGAGCATCTGCGTGCGGCACCTGGGTGGCTCAGTGGGTGAGCTCAGGCCATGATCCGGGGTCCTGGGATGGAGTCCTACCCTGCGAGGATCCTGCTTCTCCCTCTGCCTATGTCTCTGCCTCTCATGAATAAATAAATAAAATCTTATTTTTTTTAAAGAGCCATTTTACTGAATTAAAATCAAGCCCTGGGCAGCCCGGGTGGCTCAGCGGTTTAGCGCCGCCTTGGGCCCGGGGCCTGATCCTGGGGACCCGGGATCGAGTCCCACGTCGGGCTCCCTGCATGGAGCCTGCTTCTCCCTCTGCCTGTGTCTCTGCCTCTCTCTCTCTCTTTGTCTCTCATGAATAAATAAAATAAAATCTTAAAAAATAAAATAAAATAAAATCAAGCCCTTGTCTAGTAAAAACGCAGTACGAAGCAAATTTTATACATTTTGAAATGTTAAGCTTTTATTTATATTCACCACAATTTCCCAGTGCTGGTTTCCACTTTATCTTTTATTTTTCATTACACAGCTTTAAAAAAAGTTAATATCACTAAACTTTTCCTTGGTCCTTAAGAACAATTCTTCAACAGTTCAATTGCAGCTTGAAAACTGTTTTAAATTTCTCCACAGAAATAAATATCTCTACAGTTGAAATAAATATCCTGACCTACTTTACTAATTTACTTCTAAGTTTTTCATGTTTAACTATTTGGTGGGAGCGTAAGGTACACAGTATAGAAGACAGACCATAAGTAATCTATTACAAACCTCCTTGTCGTTTTCAGCAGCAGGCAGTAAAAAACAACGCTGTTCCACTGTCCTTCTTGTTTCCCCAGTTGTCATATAACTGGCTCTTGAGAAACTGAATTTATTTCTGGAATCCCTGGTTTATTTCACTGTCCTATAGTTGTGATGTCTTTCATTTTAGGATATATTTTAAAACTGGCCAGATTTAGAAATCTATCCTTCCAAATTCTTGCTCTTTGCTTCACCTCACAAAAAGATTATATATTTGTTTTTTTCTAGAATAAATATAACATTGTAATTTAAATTTTTCTTAGCTAGATCCAAACTTTTAATTCTTTGAATGAATGTCTAGCTTTCCTTATTAGACTGTTTATTACTATTATCTTTAAAAATTTCTATTTTTAGGGACACCTGGGTGGCTGGCTCAGTGGTTGAGCATCTGCCTTCAGCTCAGGGCATGATCCCAGAGTCCCAGGATCAAGTCTCACATTGGGATCCCTGCAGGGTGCCTGCTTCCCTCTGCCTGTCTCTCTCTGCCTCACTCACTCACTCAAATAAATAAATAAACTTTAAAAAATAATAATAAAATATAAAATACTATTTTTAATACTGTGCTAGGTTTTTTAATTTTTTATCACTACCAGGTCATAACTGTAGCCGAATTTTGTGAATTTATCTTGTCATGTTGCTGAATTTACACTTCTATTAGTACACTTGGATTTTCCTGATATCGTTTTTCCTGAATTTTATAGAAATTGCACTTCTACCCACTCTTTTTTTTTTTTTTTTAATTTTTATTTATTTATGATAGTCACACAGAGAGAGAGAGAGAGAGAGAGAGGGGCAGAGACACAGGCAGAGGGAGAAGCAGGCTCCATGCACCGGGAGCCCGACGTGGGAATCGATCCCGGGTCTCCAGGATCGCGCCCTGGGCCAAAGGCAGGCGCTAAACCGCTGCGCCACCCAGGGATCCCACTTCTACCCACTCTAAAAGCACTTGCTGCATGATTAGAATTGCCAGCCAATGTATCAGACAGGGTATAAAAAAATTAATAAAAAGCTCTGAGAGCATTCAACTTGAATGGGAAGACTGAATGCAAGTAATTATAATATTCTATGAAAATTAGGGATCCCTGGGTGGCGCAGCGGTTTGGCGCCTGCCTTTGGCCCAGGGCGCGATCCTGGCGACCCGGAATCAAATCCCACGTCGGGCTCCCGGTGCATGGAGCCTGCTTCTCCCTCTGCCTATGTCTCTGTCTCTCTCTTTCTCTCTCTGTGACTATCATAAATAAATAAAAATTTAAAAAAAATTCTATGAAAATTATTAGCCAGAAAAACAAAGTGCCACAGAGCATACGGTAAATCTTTTACTTATCTTTCTTATTCCATCTATTTTCCAACAATCTTCTCTAAATAGGTATGGGTAGTAGCAGTAAGTATTCTTGTTTTATACTAATATGTATGTGAGACAGTAGTGATGTTTCTAGTAATGCTCACAAGAAAGAATGTCTCCTTCATGCTTTGTGGTGTAAGGTCCAGCAGATCCATTGCTATTCTGTGAGAAAAGTCCTGACCCTACCCACCCACTCCTGCTGCTGCTTCTATATGAGGCAGGATGGGATTCCATCTAAGCATGCTCAGTTTGTACAATACATGGCTTCCCTTTCTGTACTCCTACTTCCCAATGAGACTTCAAGCTTTTGTTTCCTACCTAGCCCTCATCTATCAATCAATGAATTTATATTGTAAATCCTCTAAGCTTCATCCTGGCACTCAATTAGATCACCAGACAAATATATCCATGGGCTAAACAATTTTAAGTTCACGGAGAATATTTCTTCAGAGAGCTCATTTTATTATTATTTTTAAAAGATTTTATTTATTTATTCATGAGAGACACAGAGAGAAGGAGGTAGAGACACAGGCAGAGGGAGAAGCAGGCTCCATGCAGGGAGCCCAACGTAGGACTCAACTCCAGATCTCCAGGATCACACCCTGGGCTGAAGGTGGCGCTAAACCACTGAGCCACCCTGGCTGCCCCAAAGAGCTTATTTTTAATACTATGCCTGGACTTTCATGTGGGTAAATCATAAGCAGCAGCTACATGAAGAATGTGTCCATAAGAACATGTTTATAAATTCCAAATACCATCTAATTATCCTCTTCTCTTATTCTTACTTTAAATCACTTTCTAAATCTTTTCAAATCCTTTCAAGTAAGTGGAATGGGGGAAAAACAAATTAAGGGGAGTGGGTTTAAATAAACAAAAGGACTATCATTATGGAGTTTATGAGATGAGACTGTAACAAACTTTATTTTTATGATATGGGGGATTCACTTAGCATTTTAACATAATATTTCTTTTTCCTTTATGATGCTATAATTTTTCTTGTGATTCTTTCAGTTTATGTACCTTCCACAATAGATTATCTATTCTTTCCATCCACTTAAGTACCTCAGATATGATTACTTTTCATTTGCACCAAATCTCAATACTTAGAACAAACTACACTGATTCTTAGGATTATTATTAGTACTGACTTCTAACAAAAACACTATGACCTTTTAAAGGCCTAAATAGCCCCTTTTACTAGTGGTAATGAATCACCTATTCCTCCTCTCACTCTACACAATCATCACAATTCTGTTACTATTCAGACAATGTCTTTTTGTATTTCTATTTCTATTGCACAGACTTTACACTTCACTACAGTATTTTACAATTTAAAATAACTCCCCTGGGATACCTGAGTGGCTCAGCGGTTGAGTGTCTGCCTTTAGCTCAAGTTGTGATCCCAGGGTTCTGGGATCAAGTCCCACCCACATCAAGCTCCCTCCCCACAGTGAGCCTGCTTCTCTCTCTGCCTAGGTCTCTGCCTTGCTCTCTGTGTCTCTCAAGAATAAATAAAAATAAAATCTTTAAAAAATAAATAAAATAAAATAACTCCCCTGCCAATTTGTCCTCTTACCCTGTTTTAGATTCTTTATAGGACTTATCATGTTGTATTACACATCTATTTATTATCTATTTTTTCCACTAAAATGTGAGCTCCATTAGGGCACTGTTGATCACTATATCCCCGGTGCCCAAAACGGCCATGCCTACGGCTAGTGCTCAATTAGTTGAATGAAAGAAGAAATAACTGTGACCATTTTTCATTGCTCCTCCCTTTTTAATACTGTAAAAATACTGGGAGACAATTCTACACAGATTTCTTCTATTTCCACATATCTTGTGTGGAGAGCCACAGCTGCCTTTGTTCTGCACTATCGTTTCAAGGACAGTTGTACAGAACTATCCTTGGAAGACAAGAGATAGTGCCTCCTTCAAGTAAAAGGGTAGATTGTCTACTGTCCAGAATAATAAAAATAATGTTTACATGTGAGGCAGAGGTCAGGGAAGCTTACTGCCCAATATAAAAGATTCTCTTATCTAACTTTACTCACCGCATGCACAGCCATTTCCCGGTTTTTGCATGCCTTGTAGAACTGACACTCCAGGAATTTGGTACAAATGCTGAAATACTTTGGATACGGCTATCACTGTGAGTAATAATCTGGCTTTCTTTTCTGCCAGCATCCATGAAATGATGGCAGGCTAATTTATTAACTTCCAAGTAGAGAAAAACACAGATCCTTCACAGTTACTGTTAAAGGAGCTAAGTGACAGGAGGTTTGTGTCAGTAAACTTTTAGGTTCTACAAAGTTTCAAAATGTTTTTTTCAGTTTTCTAAGAAAAATCACAGTCTAGCCATATTAATGAGCCTCTTTCCTCAAGTATTTTTAAACTATTGCCTGGGATTATCTTTTCTATAATGTCTACGTGTAAAGTCATCTTTCTTTTTTCCTAAAATTTTTTCCTTTGTAGTTTGATGGTGGATGAATTTCTTATATGCTTATATACTGACAGGTACTTTCCTAATTGTCTGGTTGAAATTTTTTTTTTCCCCAACCTGTTTTGAGCCTTTGACTCTTTCCTTAATTGTATTTTCTCTGTTGTTCATCTGGAACTCTCATCTTTAGAATTTGGAATTCCATGTTTTGTTTTCTGGTTTGGTTTTCTTTTGCACTGTAGTTAACAGTTTGATTTATTTAGGTATGAGGTTTTATGTCCATTACTCTTTTTAAATTGCTAGTTCCTTTTGCCTTCAATTATATATCTTTAAGAAAAACAAACACATTAGGGCCTTAATCCACACACTACAGTGAGATGCAGAAGAACCAAGAACCACAGTGCAGCCAGGCACAGCCTAGTAACCACAAAGAATTCCCAAAGACACTGTATTCACTTAAGGTACTTTGATGTCACCAGAGTTTGAGCCAATATAGCTTATTCATGACACCCTGGAGCTCTAGGAGTGTCCCACTGGCCTCTCCTCTAGATATATGAAACTATTAAACATGGAATCCTAAAAATCAATGACTCCTGAATTAGAGTTCATTAATCCCGTTGTGTGTTTAGTCACTTGGGTTTTCCAACAAGGTTTGGGAAAAGATCAAAGTACTTATAGATAAGAAAAGATGAGCCAGCCTTTCAAGAGTTATAGAAGCTAGTTAGAGGCAGTTAAGCTTCTTTCACCACACCCACCAGGGCAGGTCTTGGTGTAAGCCCACAAGCTTGTACCTCACCTGTGCCAGCTCTTCCCCTTCAACAAGAATGCAGAACAAAGCCTCACAAACTCAGACTTGGCTCAGTTTGAAGCACTGCTCGCTCAATTCGAGTAAGCTGTGCTTTCTGAACACCTTCTGAATGCGGACTTCAGTCAATATGAGGCTTTTCTACAGGTTTACAGGGTTGTCATCTTTAATTTCTTCTTTTGCACACATTGTGTTGCTTTCTCCAAAATACCTGCAACGTCTAGCAAGTCCTTGCAGATTTCCTAAATATCATATAATTTTGCCTCCTCCACCATTTTCGGCTCCTCTGCAGGAAGTTCTTGGTATCTGTCAAACCTCACTTTTATTTTTCCATAGGCTCTTCTAGTTGCTCTTCTAACTTGACCTTCTCTGCCATAAGTATCTTCTCTGTAGAGGAAGTATCTCTCTTCTGTTCTATTTTGACCCATGTCCTCTCTTCCATTCTAGCCACTGTTCTTTTGTTTTTCAGCTGTACACAACAGGAGAGGGACTGAGAGTCAATGCCAAAGTTCGGAGCCTATCTTGCCAGCCTTATCCACTGAGCCATCATGGATTTAAATTTTCTCTCACATATCATTGTATTCTTCTACATATGTTCTTATTCTATTCATTCATAACTTTCAATATAGTTATCAACTCAACTTATCATTTTTTTTAATCTTTTTTTTTTAAGATTGTATTTATTTATTCATAGACACACAGAGAGAGAGAGAGAGAGAGGCAGAGACACAGGCAGAGGGAGAAGCAGGCTCCACGCAGGGAGCCCGATGTGGGACTCGATCCCGGGTCTCCAGGATCACACCCCAGGCTGCAGGCGGCGCCAAACCACTGCGCCACCGGGGCTGCCCTCAACTTTTTATCTTTTAGTTCTTATGATGTACAGATTGTACCAGCTCAGATGTTTTCCTATTGTTTTGTCACGTCATTTCTCATCCTTTGTGCTTCTAATTTTAAAATTGGGTCCTGGGTTATTCCGCTATCCCTATTCCTCAAGTTTTTTACCACAATTAAAGCCTATTTTTTTAAAATTTTATGTATTTATTAATGAGAGAGAGAGAGAGAGAGGGCAGAGACACAGGCAGAGGGAGAAGCAGGCTCCATGCAGGGAGCCCAACATGGGACTCCATCCTGGGACTCCAGGATTACACCCTGGGCCGAGGGCAGGCGCTAAACCACTGAGCCACCCAGGGATCCCCCTAAAGCCTATTTTCTTAATTATCGTTTCGTTGTTTTGGATACATGCTTCTGCTCTCCTAACAGTAATTACATAGCAGAGCAAACTACTCCTTGTGTATACATATGATTTACAATAGTGAAGTCATTTATTTTTTACTTTTTGTTTTTATTTTTAAAAAGATTTTATTTATTTATTCATGAGAGACACAGAGAGAGAGAGAGAGAGGCAGAGACACATGCAGAAGGAGAAGCAGGCTCCATGCTGGGAGCCCAATGTGGGATTCGATCCCGGGTCACCAGGATCACGCCTTGGGTTGAAGGCGGCACTAAACCGCTGAGCCACCCAGGCTGCCCAAGTTTTATTTATTCATGAGAGACACAGAGAGAGAGGAAGAGACACAGGCAGAGGGAGAAGCAGGCTCTCTGCAAGGAGCCCGATGTGGGACTTGATCCCGGATCCCGGGATCATGCCCTGAGCCGAATGCAGACACTCAACTGCTGAGCCACCCAGGCGTTCTGTGAAGTCATTTTAAAGCATAGAAGGACATCTATTTTTCTATTTATTCTGAGAAAGAGAAGGTAAATGAAGATATAGCCATATTTTACTATAATTTTCTTCTCCTTGTTCAGGTTTAGAAAAAGTTTTTCAAGAGAATATAGGAAAAATCTTAAGTTTATATAACGTATTAGAATTTCACAGAATGAATGGCTCGGAAAAGAACAATGATAGTAGCAAAAGGTCTACATTGTGTTTGACTGCTTCTTTAGTAAGGAAAAAAGCATATATGAATGACTGCTAATAAAGGAATCTTTTTTTATTTTTTATTTTTTTTATTTTTTTTTAAATATTTTTTTAAATTTTTATTTATTTATGATAGTCACAGAGAGAGAGAGGCAGAGACACAGGCAGAGGGAGAAGCAGGCTCCATGCACCGGGAGCCTGATGTGGGATTCGATCCCGGGTCTCCAGGATCGCGCCCTGGGCCAAAGGCAGGCGCCAAACCGCTGCGCCACCCAGGGATCCCTAAAGGAATCTTTTTTTAAAAATTGCATTGAAGGGGGGGCATCTGGGTGGTGCAGATGGTTAAGCACCTGGCTCTTGGTTTCAACTCAGCTCGTGATCTCAGGGTTTTGAGATCGAGCCCTGCATCAAGTTCTGCACTCAGCACAGAGTCCACTTGAGTTTCTCTCTTTTCTTGTGCCCCTCCCCCACTCTCTTGCTCTCTAAAACAAATAAATAAGATTTATTTAGATAAATAAGATTTATTTTAAAAGACTGCATTGACAAACACAAAATTCACTTACTAAAAAGCTTTAATTTGGGTGCCTGGGTGGCTCAGTCGGTTAAGTGTCTATGTTTGGCTCAGGTCATGATCCCAGGGTCCTGGGTTCAAGTCCTGTATTGGTCTCCTTGCTCAGCAGGGAGTCTGCTTCTCCCTCTTACTCCTTCCCCTGCTCATGCGCTCTCTCTCAAATAAATAAAAAAAGAAACCTTTAAAAAAAAAGAGTAGGGTACACTTTAAGACTAGGGGAGTGTTTCTGAAGGATTTATTAATAATTAACAAGGGTAGGATTTAAACAATTTGGGCAGCAAAAGAATCTTTTTGATTTAACTGCAGTCTGGTGTGTGTGTGTGTGTGTGTGTGTGTGTGTGTGTGTTTAAGATTTTATTTATTTATTCATGAGAGAGACAGAGAGAGAGAGAGGCAGAGACTCAGGTAGAGGGAGAAACAGGCTCCATGCAGGGAGCCCGACGTGGGACTTGATCCCGGGTCTCCAGGATTACGCCATGGGCTAAACCGCTGAGCCACCTGGGCTGCCCTTTTGTGTGTGTTTTGAAAACGTTTTCATACAAATAAACTTGTAGGAAAAAGTTTATTTTTTGGCAGGGATCTCTTTAAGTTAGAAAATAGGGTTTTCTAGTAATAACGGGAAAGGTTAACATCTAGCTGGGTCTCTATACTAATTTAAAATTACCCTAGACACATAAGGTTTTGTCCAAAATGACAAATGAAACCTATACATCAAAAAAAAAAAAAAAAAAAAAAAAGAAACCTATACATCCCTCATTTCATTGGTGACCATATACATCCTAGAATCCATGGTCACTCTTAGGCCTATTTAAAGCTTGGTTCTTACAGTAAAATTCTTAAATTCCAGTTGTTTTTGTGATAAGTTTAAAAAAAACTAAACCTTGTAAGGTTTGCCATCAGCCCCCCATCAGCCATCTTCTCAGTAAAACCTAAATTTTTGCTATGATGACTTCTAAGAAGAGGAAAGTCTGATAACAACATAAATACAAATGATTTTGTGTTAATGATGTAGCTGCTTATCTTGTTTGCAATAAAAATCTCTTATTCTAAAGAACATTAAAAGGAACTATAAGAAATGCATATTTTAATATTAAGTAGCTAGTAAGATTAATCGAAAAGAAAAAATGGCAAAAATAAACAGATTTAGAAGAGTCTGAGCAAATAACAACATTTGTTGAACGGAAAAGCATCACGCTGCATTACTGCAGTTTGTATGAATTATGTAGGGGCTGAATGAAATTTCAGCCCAAAGAGATACCTTTCTGGAATGAGCAAATTGAAAAAAAAAAAGTCTGAATACAGATTGCTGTTTCATGACAAAGATAAAATGGCTGAAAGGGGGATCCCTGAGTGGCTCAGTGGTTTGGCGCCTGCCTTCGGCC
The DNA here is from genome assembly GCF_011100685.1 of Canis lupus familiaris. Lineage (NCBI taxonomy): Eukaryota > Metazoa > Chordata > Mammalia > Carnivora > Canidae > Canis > Canis lupus. The sequence goes on along the minus strand of NC_049227.1, from coordinate 1,049,116 downwards.
CAGGGCATGATCCTGGAGTTCTGGGATCGAGTGCCACATCGGGCTCCCTGCGTGGAGTCTGCTTCTCCCTCTGCCTGTGTCTCTGCTAACTCTCTGTCTCTGTCTCTGTGTCTCTTATGAATAAATAAATAAAATCTAAAAAAAATGGCTGAAAAAACCCCAACCTTTCTAGTGTAGTTCTGTAAATATGTTATTTCCTAGATTTGACTCATATGTGGAAAAGGCTGCTTACCATTGGCTACACTAGGATTGGAGAAAACAGAAATGCAGTAGAAAAAGATATGGACAAGAGTAACTCAGTGTTCTGTATCACAGAAATTTTGGGAAGACTACTACTGTGGGATGCAGTAGAATTACATTTGGAGTGCCTGGGTGGCTCAGTCAGTTAAGTGTCTGCCTTCATTTGGCTCAGGTCATGATCTCGGGGGTCCTGGGATTGAGCTCTGAGTTACGTTCCCTGCTCAGCAGGGAGTGTGTTTCTCCTTGCCCTCTGCCCCTCTCACTATTTGTGCTCTGTCTCTCTCTTAAAGAAATACAATCTTAAAAAAAAAAAAAAAAAATTACCAGTTAATGCCAATGTCAACAGGGTGGGCTCAAACATATAAGTTTTCATATTGTGCAGGTCACTAGAATAAGATGACTTAGAAAGTCTACTTAGTGTGAATAACATTAAGTTAGGGTTTTCGAGTCTTAAGCCTAAGTTAAGGTTTTGAGTTTTGGTGAACTGAGTAGAGAGAGTAGAACCTTTCATTATGACACACTTCATTATCTCAGCAACTATCCAGAAGGGCTTCTTCAGGGACATTTCAGTTTAACAAATATCTGTTCATTATCAGGTATGCACCAGGTATTGTGCGAGATGCCAAACACACATGTATAAGACTTGGCCACTCAGCCACAGAACATTTAGGGCTAGAGCAGAAATGGAAAACAGGCTGCATGATGGCTCTTCAAATGCAAGGAATCTGAAGCCCTATCCAGTTCTCCTTTTTTTTGGTTTCCTATCCAGTTTTCTGATATCAATTAGTGATGCCTTTAAAAGTTAGGCATAATGGTATCTGCACCAGTTAACTACCTTTATACTTTAGTGTACTGATTTAAAAGTCAACTAAATTATTACAGAACAAGAGCACATTATAGTTCTGAGCAAAAGAAAAATGAATAAATCGGTTCTGATGAGCTGATAAATGAGCTGACTGGTTTTCTAAAATATAGCATCAGAGTATATGTGCTATATGTACTGTAGTATATATGCCAAAACAGTATAGATATCTGGTAAACATTCTGTATGGGCTAAAGAATAAATAACTACAAAGCCTTAGTTTTTACTTCTGGTTAAAAAGTGAAAGTTGTACACCACATGAGCTCTGATGTTTCCCTACTGAGGAAGTCTATCATTGCTTCTAACTCAAAACATCAATGATCTATGCTTTCTTTAAATGTTACTGTTTACAAATACTTTAGGAAAAAAAAAAAAAACCAACAACAGGGCTGCTTACTTATTCTCAGTGTATCTACACACCAAAAAACAAGAAAGAAAGCTTCTTTTCTCCTTTACTAAAACTGAATTCCATATCTAAAAAGTATTTTGGCAGAAGATGACTGCTTATTAGCCTAGTGTTCCTGACTACAGCTGGAATACAGCCAAGCAGTTCATCACCTTGCTGCTTTATTTATTCCCTCTCTCTCTCTCTCTCTTTTTTTTTTAATTATTTATTTATTTATGATAGTCACACAGAGAGAGAGAGAGAGAGGCAGAGACATAGGCAGAGGGAGAAGCAGGCTCCATGCATCAGGAGCCTGACGTGGGATTCGATCCCGGGTCTCCAGGATCACGCCCTGGGCCAAAGGCAGGTGCTAAACCGCTGTGCCACCCAGGGATCCCTCTCTTTTTTTTTTTTTTTTTAAGACTTTCTCACTTTACAGAAGGGGATTTTAGAGTTAATTCTGAGTTTAACAGGTGAAGAACATTACAAATAAAATTGATGATTGTTTACAAAAATGAGTCCCTTTACAAGTAGTCTTATGAATTATTGCAACTAAATTACAGTTTAGAAATTATGGGTTAAATACACACATGTGGAAGGCACAAGTTCTAGTTTTGACACTGGCAGAATGTGGCTGTGTAACCTTAACAAGTCACTTATCCTCTCTGGCTCTCACCTTCCCCACCTATAAAATAAAGGGACTGAGGGCAGCCCGGGTGGCTCAGTGGTTTAGCACCACCTTCAGCCCAGGGCATGATCCTGGAGATCTGGAATCGAGTCCCACATTGGGCTCCCTGCATGGAGCCTGCTTCTCCCTCTGCCTGTGTTCCTGCCTCCCCTCCACACCCCGTCCCGTGTTTCTCATGAACAAATAAATAAAATCTTAAAAAATAATAATAATAATAAGGGGACTGAAACTGGATAGTTAAGGTACCTTTCCAAATATAAATTCTAGGTTTCCCTTCTCTACCTGAGCAAGGAGAGGTATTTTGTATCCAAATACAAAACAAAAAACGCTAACATGAATGCTCCTTGATCTAATGACTGTTATTTAGAATTCAAGGTACACTATGTTTTTGGTCTTGGTGGTTTATACTACTTACAAGGTGACAAGTTAGGAAGGCTTATTACTAAAGCACACAATATAAGTGGCGTTGGCGTCAGACTTTCCATGCAAAGATGATCCAAACACCACAGAGTTGCAGTGGAAAAGTACTAGCCTGGGAATTAGGTTTTAACTTGAATCCGTGACATTTCTTAGGTAAGTAATATCTCAGGGTTTTGATTTTCCCAGGTATAAAATGACAAAGTTACACTAGATTATCTCTAAGACCTATCCTAAAATCAAAACTCTATGTTTCTAAGTGGTTACTATCAACCTACCCTTTTGTAATGCATTGCTTCCAAAAACATCTTGGTCTGCTTATAGATTTCTTGGCCTGTCTTGTGGAAGGTCTTGAGAAAGTCTATGAACTCTTTAGACACTCTATCCGTTTCAATGCTGGTTTGCCGGTTTATGGAAGGACTGGGAGCTTTTGCTTCCTGAATTTCTGCTGGGAAAATTAAACATAATGAGTTTTATTACATAGAAGATCCATGCATGGAATTACTTTAAGTATGTAACTTAAGATTATTTAAATTATACTTAATCAAAGTTAAACTTGAATTTAAATTGCTTTATGTTTAAATATTTGGACAACTTTACTTAAAAAGTGAGCTAAATCTATTTTATGACTAGGAGTTACAAGCAGATAAAACTACTATATATATATTCCCATTCAAATAAAAGTTACTCTAATATTTTCTTAGCCAAAATATATCATGCTTTGATCTACATACTTCATTGTAAATACTGAAATAGCACCACTATCTTGAACTTCCTCAAAAACTACACGAGTTACAAAATTAGTCAATAAGTAAAATAACAATCAGTAGAAGCACAAAAATGTTAGGATACTTATAAGATGTTAAATAACTAAAAAATAATAATAATAAATAAAATTATAATAAATAAATAATCTTCCAAATCCGTTCTACTTGTCAACAAGGCTACTCTATATGGAGACTAACAATTATTTACCCACTAGTCAGCTTTCAAGCAATACTGCTCAAAGTAAAAGAATATATCAAAAAGTAGCACAGTAATCATGACAGAACATATAGCAAAGAGGAAAGCGAAACAAATAAAACACTGTCTACTCTGTGGCCGCACAACTCTTTCCCCTCTTCAAATTAATACACTGAAAGTAAAATGGGACCTTTATAGAACAAAGATAAGGGTGTTAAGATAAAGTTAAGTGCTCTTGGACAGCACGAACTACCATCTGATCTCTGATCACGTTCCAAGCCTCCTCATTTTGAACTGTGCTAATTCAATAACTGTAACAAATTAAATTACCTCATAACTTCACAAGTTCTTTCTTATACAAAAAGAAAGATAAGAAGACAAAGTATCTTTTGAAGGTACTGAAATCAACTTATTACCTGCTTTCTCAGAGTAACTTCTTATAATTCCACTTTTTGAACTTTATAGTACCTGTGATACATTTTAATGATGAAGCTGCACTAAAATTTTAAGGGAAGACTGGATTATCCAAGGAGCACCTAGGTGGCTCCATTGGTTAAAGCGTCTGCCTTCGTCTCAGGTCAGGGTCCTGGGATCGAGCTCCACATCAGGCTCCCTGCTCAGCAGGGAGCTCATTTCTCCCTCTCCCTCTACTGTTGATGCTCTCACTAATAAATAATAAATATAATCTTTATAAAAGACTGGATTATTCAAGAGGCATAAACACATTAGACTACCTAAAAGAATGTACTATTAACTATGGTAAAGATTCCATCTCTCTCTCATTATTACATAACTGATTATCAAACTATGAGATACCTGTTAGACTTATGTTCAAAGTAAAGCAAAAACACCCTTTCTCCTCCAAGCTATACTATTAAGTAGTTAGCAGAATAAAGTTGCACTTTATAGTTATCTTTCTAAATGAAGTATTTGCATATCTTTCAAATTATCAGGTGTATCCTATGATTCAAATTGTACAAGCCCTAAAATCACATTAAAAGAAAAAAAATGTGCTTGCTTCAGCAGCACATATACTAAAAGAAAAACACACACACACATACAAAACCACTATATGTGTAGCTAAAAATACTACTGGTCTAAGTCATACAACAAACTGGAAAAAATACTTATAAGCTATATCACAAAGAGCTACTTTTCTTAATGTAAAAGAAGTCCTATAAAGAAGAAAAAAGTCTGGGGCGTCTGGGTGGCTCAGTTGGTGAAGCAGCTGATTCTTGAATTCAACTCAGGTCATAACCTCAGGGTCCGGAGACTGAGCCCCACATAGGGCTCCACCCTCAGCAGGGAGTCTACTTGAGGATTCTCTTTCCCTCTCCCTTTGCCTCTACCCCCACCATTCACAAGCACTCTCTCTCTCTCAAATAAATAAATAAATCTTAAAAAAAAAAAAAAGAAGAGAAAAAATCTAACAGTTCAACAGGAAAATGGGTAAAGAATTCTAACAGTGCACAGAAAGGAAACATAATTGGATCTTAACCACAGGAAACATGCTCTATCTCCGTCATGATAACAAACACACAACTTAAAACTAAAGGACATGCTGTTTTAAAAATTAACAGACAAAAATCTTCATCTGATGTTAATGAAGATATGCTGAGGAGGAAGCACTCTCATACTATGGAGGTGGGAGTGTAAAATGATATAAATGCAATGGAGTATAACTTGGCAATAATCATCAAAATTAAAAATACATTTATCCTATGACCCAATTTCTCAAAAATTAACTGCACATGCACAAAATGAAATATGTACAAGGCCACTCATTTTAGTACTACTTATAACAAGAGAAGACTAAAAAGGGACTAAATTGTAGTTTAATCCATAAAATGGGACATTATATAGAGCAGAATATATGTAATAAAATTTTATGTGTTTATAAATGAAAATAAAAGAACATAAGAACACATCAGAAACTAATGATAAAGACTGTCTGAATATGGGAGAACAATGGTCGTAGTGGCTAGAAACTATATGGGTGAGGGACCATACACATTTTGAGCCATCTGAATGTACTACTTATTTTCTAAGCAAATAAATAGAGTACAATTCAACTTATAAATTGGCCACATCCTTCCTGAAACATTTTTTACCAATATGGAAAACCAAAAATTTTTCTTGACATCCTGTATGATTAGAAAAAATTCTTTAATACTTAAAGAGTTTAATCCTTCACTCAAACTGGTACTTCCACTCCTAATCATAATGGAGTAATAGGGATTGGATTTACCTTACTACCTTAACAACTAGAAAATCAGACAAAATACATGAAATAATGGTTTGCAGATACTGGAGGTAGATGGGGGAAATGGGAATAATTCATTTCCCAACAGCCAGGAACAAAGAACATCAGCAATGGCAAATATAAAAAACATTTTCTCATTAAAAAAAATTTTAGATGGTAATTGTTTAAAGCTAAATTAATAATAATGGATTGTGGGATTTATATCCTATGTATAAGTAAAATGTAAGACAATAATAGCACAAAGAATGGGAGGAAGAAATCTAAGAATACTATTGGTAAGATTCTAATACATAAACTGGTATAACACTATGAATATAGAGTAGTTAAGATATTTTTTAAACCTCAAAACAGCCACTTAAAAAAAAAAGAGGCACATCTAATAAGCCAATAGTGAAAATAAAGATGTAATCATAAAAAATAATCTCAAAAATAATAAATAAATAAATAAGTAAATAAATAAATAAATAAATAAATAAATAAATAAAAAGGTAGGAAAAGAGGAGATAACTAAGTCCAGATGGGATAAATAGAAGACAAGGACCAAGATGCTAAGTTTTAGCACCATATTATCAAAAATTTCAATAAATATAAACAGCCTAAACAGTCTAATATAAGTAGCCTAAACAGTCCATGATCCCTATATATCTTGTAAGAAATCTGCTTTAGGTGCACCTGGGTGGCTCAGTCAATTAAGCATCTGCTTTCAGCTCAGGTCATAATCCCAGGGTCCTAGGATCGAGCCCCATGGCTCACTGCTCAACGAGGTATCCACTTCTCCCTCTCCCTCTGCATTTCCTCCCTCTCCACCCCACTTGTACTCTCTCCCTCTCAAATAAATAAATAAATAAATATCTTTAAAAAAAGAAATCCACTTTATTATTTTTTTTAAAGATTTTATTTATTTATTCATGATAGACAGAGAGAGAGAGAGAGAGAGAGAGAGAGAGAGAGAGGCAGAGACACAGGCAGAGGGGGAAGCAGGCTCCATGCCGGGAGCCCGACGTGGGACTCGATCCCAGGACTCCAGGATCACGCCCTGGGCCAAAGGCAGGTGCTGAACCGCTGAGCCACCCAGGAATCCCCAGAAATCCACTTTAAATATAAAGACACAGATACATTAAAAACTGAAGAAACAAAAAGGATATGCCATCCAAACAATCAAAAAGAGCTGGAATAGTCATATCAAATATTGGAAAAAGTAAATTTCTGAACATGGAATATTACCAAGGATAAAGAGGAGAATCTGCCAATGAAAAAGGGGTTAATTCTTCAAGAAGACATAGCAGTACTAAATGTGTATGCACCTAATAACGCAGCTTCAACATAAATAAAGCACAAATTGATAAAAAATAAAGGAAGCACAAATGGAGAGAACTGAAAGGAAAAATTAAAAATCCATAATTTCAGTTGGAGGTTTCAATATTCTTTTGGGTAACTGATATTATAGGTGACAAAAAATATTAGTAAGGATAGAACACCTGAGCGATGCTATCAACCAGCTTGACCTAGATAACATATATAGAACTCTTCACTCAACAAAAAAGAATGCACATTCAATCTAACAACAACAAAAAGATAATTTACATATAGTGAATGTTTATTACGTGCTAAGTATTTATTTTTATTTTTATTTATTTATGATAGTCACAGAGAGAGAGAGAGAGAGAGGCAGAGACACAGGCAGAGGGAGAAGCAGGCTCCATGCACAGGGAGCCCGATGCGGGACCCGATCCTGGGTCTCCAGGATCGCGCCCTGGGCCAAAGGCAGGCACCAAACCACTGTGCCACCCAGGGATCCCGTGCTAAGTATTTTTACAGTTTTTCTTGTGTAATCCTCACTACTCTACACAGTGGTACATTTATGATGCTTACAAATGAGGAAGAGGAGGCCTTATTCAAGCCTATTAAGTAACTTACATAATGTTGCAGTTTCTTAAGTGGTAAAGGCTAGAATTTGAACCCAGATCTATGTGCCTGGACTCCAAAGCCCAAGCTCTTCACTATGCTGTAATTAACTCTGCATGCCAAAGAGAGGACTGAAGACTCTTCAAAGGAACACCAATCCCTGTGACTTGGGAGGTCTGCAGGCCAGTTAAGGGTAGGGAAACATTAGCCATCCCTTTATTGCTTTGCTTCTGCATACTCTTCCCTCCAACAAATACTTTTCTCCAAAGACGGATAATGACTTTAGAAATCCTTTCAAAATGTAAATGAAGGGGCACCTGTGTAGCTCAGCAGTTGAGCATCTGCCTTTGGCTCAGGTCATGATCCTGGGGTCCTGGGATCAAGTCCCGCATTGGGATCCCCGTAAGGAGCCTGCTTCTCCCTCTGCCTGTGTCTCTGCCTCTCTCTGTGTCTCTCATGAATAAATGAATAAAAATCTTTTAAAAATAAAATATAAGATATCCTGTATGATACCATAATGGTGGGTACATGTCATTATACATTTGTCCAAATCCATAAAATATATAACACCAAGAGTGAATGAACCCTAATGTAAAATATGGACTATGGATGATAATGATGTGTCAATGTAGGTTTACTAATTGTAACACAAAACTTAACATTCTGGTGCAGGATGCTGATAATGGAAAAGGCTGTGCATGTGTGGGGGCAAGGGACATATGGGAAATCTCTGCAACCTCTTTTCAATTTTACTGTGAATCTAAAACTGCTCTTAAAAAATAAAATAAAATCTTAGGGGCACCTGGGTAGCTCTGTTGGTTGAGTGTTGGACTTTTGGTTTCTGCTTAGGTCATGATCTCAGGGTCCTGCAATCAAGCTCCATGACAGGCTCTACACTCAGTGTAGTCTGCTGGTCCCTCTCCTGCTTGTTCTCTACCTCCCCCTCTGCTGTTCCTTGTGTGCATGCTTTCACTCTCTCAAATAAACAGAATCTTAAAAACAATAATAATTAAAATCTTAAATTACAAAAGAAAAAAGTAAATCAAGACTAATACTGGGGACACCTTGGGTGACTCAGCGGTTGGGTGACTGCCTCTGGCTCAGGGTGTGACCCCGAGGGCCGGGATTGAATCCCATATTGGGCTCCTTGCGGGAAGCCTGCTTCTCCTTCTGCCTGTGTCTCTGCCTGTCTCTCTCTCTCTGTGTCTCTCGCAAATAAACAAAATCTTAAAAAAAAAAAAAAAAAAAAAAGGTTACTTCTGCTCTCTAGTTATTAGTACAAATTTTTTTTTTACATTTTTTTTAAATTTTTTATTTATTTATGATAGTCACAGAGAGAGAGAGAGAGAGGGGCAGAGACACAGGCAGAGGGAGAAGCAGGCTCCATGCACCGGGAGCCCAACGTGGGATTCGATCCCGGGTCTCCAGGATCGCGCCCTGGGCCAAAGGCAGGCGCCAAACCGCTGCGCCACCCAGGGATCCCAGTACAAATTATTAAAATTAACACTTGGCTGTTTCTCTCTGACCTTCCTAAAAACCAACCTCCCAATAAAAGATCAGAAGTTTGAAGTCTGGATTACAGAGTGGAAACTGAGAGAGGCAGAGTTCAGGTACAGAAGGAGATGAGGCCATTTTGGATAGCCAGTGGGTGTTCAGAAGGAAAGACAGAAAAGAATAACTTCCCTTATATCATATTTTGGCTAGGATCTAGATGGCGATTGCTTGCTCTTCGACTTTAATACAGAAAATTTTAATGTAGAAAGTACATTACATAATGTACAAATATATGCTATATGTATATATCATATTATATAAGTAATACTAATTTCAAGCATAAACAGTCTGCCATGAGTATTGAGTGTTTCATTCCCTATCTACACACTCAGTTTAAAAAGTTTCTGAGGAGCCTGCGTGGCTCAGTTGGTTAAGGGTGCAACTCTGATTTCAGCTCAGGTCATGATCTTGGGGTCATGAGATGGAGCTCCGTGACAGGCTCTGCACTCAAGAATGGAGTTTGGCTGAAATTCTCCATTCTCAGAATGGAGCAGGGAGCCTGCTTCTCCCTCTGCCTGTGTCTCTCTCTCTCTCTCTGTGTCTCTCATGAATAAATAAAATCTTTTTTTTTTTAAGATTTTATTTATTTAGGGCAGCCCGGGTGGCTCAGCGGTTTAGTGCTGCCTTGGGCCCAGGGCGTGATCCTGGAGACCCGGGATCAAGTCCCACGTCGGGCTCCCTGCATGGAGCCTGCTCCTCTCTCTGCCTGTGTCTCTGCCTCTCTGTCTCTGTCTCTGTCTCTCTCTGTGTGTGTCTGAGTAAATAAATAAAATCTTAAAAAAAAAAAAAGATTTTATTTATTTATTCATAGAGATGCAGAGAGAGAGAGAGAGAGAGAGGCAGAGACACAGGCAGAGGGAGAAGTAGGCTCCATGCAGAGAGCCCAACGTGGGACTCGATCCCGGGTCTCCAGGATCACGCCCCGGGCTGCAGGCGGCGCTAAACCACTGTGCCACAGGGGCTGCCCTGAATAAATAAAATCTGGAAAAAAAAAAAAAAAAAAAAAAAGAAGTTAAAAATAGAACTATACCTTGCAATCCAACAATCACACTACCCAAAGAATACAAAAATGCTAATTCAAAGGAATACATGCAAAAAAAAAAAAAAAAAAAGGAATACATGCATCCTGATATTTATAGTAGCATTATCTACAACAGCCAAATTATGGAAATAGCCCAAATGTCCACTGACTGATGAGTGGATAAGATGTGGTGTATACACAATGGAATATTACTCAGCCATAAAAAAAAAAAATGAAATCTTGCCATTTGCAAGACATCAACGGAGCTAGAGAGTATCATGTTAAGTAAGTCAGTCCTAGAAAGACAAATACCATATAACTTCCCTCATGTGAGCAATTTAAGAAACAAGACAAATGAGCAAAGGGGAAAAAGAGAGAGAGAAACAGACTCTTAACTACAGAGAACTGATGGTTACCAGAGAGGAGGTGGGTGGGGGGAGGGGTTAAAACATGTGACAGGGATTGAAGAGTGCATTTGCGATGATGAGCACAGGGTGTGTACAGAAGTGTTAAATCACTAGATTGTATATCTGAAACTAATATTACACTGTATGTTAACTAATTGGAATTTAAATAAAAACTTAAGGGGCACTGGGGTGGCTCAGTCTGTTAAGCATCTGCTATAACAGATCTCAGGGTCCTGGGATAGAGTCCTGTATCAGGCTCCCTGCTCAGTAGGGAATCTGCTCCTCCCTCTCCCTCTCCCCTCCCCCCCCCCACTATTCATGCCTTCTCTGTCAAATAATAAATAAAATCTTAAAAAATAAATAAAAATAGGGCAGCCTGGGTGGCTCATCGGTTTAGTGCCGCCTTCAGTCCAGGGCATGGAGACCCAGGATCAAGTCCCATGTTGGGCTTCCTGCATGGAGCCTGTTTCTCCCTCTACCTGTGTCTATGCCTCTCTCTCTCTCTGTGTCTCTCATGAATAAATAAATAAAATCTTAAAAAAATAAAAATAAAAACTTCAAAAAGTAATAACAAAAAATAAAGCCTTCCAAGCAGAATAATATATGCTTTTGAATTATAATGGTAATATTTACAGGTATCATTAAATAATTTTCCATAACTATAGACAATTAATGATTTAATCAGTCATGCTTATGAACCAAAGCTGCCTTAAAAACCCCTAAATTGGGATGCCTGGGTGGCTCAGTGGTTGAGTGTCTGCCTTTGGCTCAGGGAGTGGGCCTGGGGTCATGGAGGATCAAGTTTCACATTGGGCTCCCTGCAGGGAGCCTGCTTCTCTCTCTGCCTATGTCTCTCGTAAATAAATAAATAATATCTTTAACAATAATAAAAAAAAAACAAAACCTAAATGATTAGGTTTGTGGAGTTCCACATTGGTGTATGGCCCACAGAGGGCATGATAGCTTGGTGGGCCCCCCTTGCTCTCTGCGTCTCTTCCATTTGCTTATTCCTGTGTTGTAGTCTTTGTAATAAACTATAATTATTTTCCTGAGTTCTATAAAAGTCATTCTAACAAATTGTCAAACCCGAGGAGAGCCTTGTAGGAATTCTTGACTTATAGCTGGTTAGTTAGAAGTATGGGTGCCCCGATTCCTGAGGTATGTCTGGGGTAGGGGCAGTCTTGTGGGACTGAGCCCTTGACAGTGGGTTTTGGGCTGTGAAGTTCGTTCTCACTCTGGGTAGTTAGTGTTAGAAAAAAGACTGAATTCTTGGCCACCCAGTTGGTGTCAAAGAATAAAAGACACCAAATATGCCATACAGGGAAAAAATTTCTCATAGTCCTTACCAAGGAAAGTCAGAAAATAGTCACAATTATAAAATCAGTTCTAAATTGAACTTGGGGAATCATTACCTCAGTTTCATCTAAATGTCAAAGTGGCCCTCATGATTAAAGTAGCAATTCATTAGTTATCCTTCAGACGATGTAATCAACACTATGCTTCTATTTAATTAACATGTAAAGTTCAGGTCTTGGGACAGCACTGAATGCTGGAGGATTAAGGTTTTAAGTCTTATTTTGAAATAATATCAAATTTACAGAAAAGCTGCCAGACTGACACAAAGAATTTCCTTAGGAACACTTGGGTGGTTCAGAGATTAAGTGTCCGACTTTTGGTTTTGGCTTGGGTCATGATCTCAGGGTCCTTGATTACAAGGAGCTTGTAATCAAGCTCCTTGCTGGGGTTCTGCACTCAGTGGGGAATCTGCTGGAGATTCTCTCCCTCCCTCTCTCTAAAAATAAATACATCTTTAAAAAAATAATCTCTTTATACCCTTTACTCAGATCCATGAAATTATAACATTTTGCTAAGTTTTTCTAAATTTTTCAGGTAATGGGCAGCCTGGGTGGCTCAGCAGTTTAGCGCCACCTTTGGCCCAGGACCTGATCCTGGAGACCAGGGATGGAGTCCCACATCAGCTTCCCTGCTTGGAGCCTGCTTCTCCCTCTGCCTGTGTCTCTGCCTCTCTCTCTCTGTGTGTCTCTCATGAATAAATAAAATCTTTTTAAAAATAAATAAATAAATAAATAAAAATTTCAGGTATTGTATATATCATACTCTTTATCCCTTAATATGAGTGCTTCTTAATAACAAGGATACGCTTTTACATTACTACGGTATAGTTCCTGAAAAAAGTGCTGTGGGTTTTTTCCTTACACAGGATCCAACTGAGGGTCACATCTTCATTTGGTGGTCACATATACTTAGTCTCCTTTAACCTCTAAGGACTCCTAGCCTTCCTTTATTTTCATAATATTGACAATTTTAAAGAATACAGGCAAGTCATTTTATTGAATACCCTTCAACTTGGGTTTCTCTGCTGTTTACTCATGACTGGATTTGGGTTATAACTTCTCAGCTTGAATATTACATAATTCATGGTACGTTCTCAAAGTATTATAACTGGAGGTATATAAAGTCCATTTCCCATAATTACATAGCTACCATTTTCCTATTTGTAATTAATAAATTTGCTGTCGGGAGTTATTTTGAGATGATATTCATAATTTGTTCCTTAAGAAACTCTCCTCTCACCCCAGATTTAACAATGATTGATGAAATTTGCCTGAATCAATTCTTACTGCAATGATTGCAAAATGGTGATTTCCTATCTCTATCACTCCTTCCATATTTATTAGTCAAAAGAGTTTTCTCTGGGCACCTGGGTGGCTCAGTTGGTTAAGGATCTAACTCTTGATTTCAGCTCAGGTCATGATCTCAGGGTCATGAAATGGAGCCCTGCATCTGCATCTTTATCCCCAGCTGGCTCTGTGCTCAGCTGCTCAGCAGGGAGTCTGTTCAAGATTCTCTCTCCATCTCCCTCTGTCCCCCACCCCACACTCTAGAGCACTCTCTCTCTAATAAATAATTAATAAATCTTAAAAAAAAAAAAAGAGAGAGAGAGCTTTCTCTTCTCCTTTAATCATGTATCTATTTTATTAGTTGAAAGGAATAATGGATTATTTTATTCAGTCAGGTATATTCCATTTATTGTCCTTATTTAATACTCAAATTTGGCCAGTGGGAATCCACAGAAGCTGGCTTCTGGGCCTTTGACATGTCCCCAAATTTTGAACAGCCCTTCTTTCCCTGCTCCAGCCCCTGAATCAGTCTTTTCTCCAAGGAACCCTTGAGGAGTTCTCTTTAGTGAAGCTTAGTATTTAGAATCTAAGGTCTGGTTGGAAAAATTGGTATTTTAATTCTAAAAAAAAGAAAAGATAGTCTTCCTATGAGCACTGCCTTTAGATTAGTTTGTGAAAGACGCATGTAAGATTCTATTCAGGGCAACAAGATTCTACTTGAGCTCTAAAAGAAAAAGGGCTTTCAAAATGAATCAGCAAGTATTTCAACATGGCCAACCAACTATGACTTACTCTATTAAGTTATAATGGCTCTCTCAACCTTACTTTGGAAATTTAAAAACTGTAAGTAAATGGAGTCTTTAATAAAACTATTCCATTAACCTTTTCTGAAGGGCATCCAACTCTTAACAGGATACTACAATTCTTCAAACTCCTTAGAAGGCTATATTTATGTTCTGTTTACTACCAACCTGCCTTGGTTTAAGAGCTTTCTTTCACGCCACGGATAGAAGCAAGAAAAATATCAAGAGCAAAGGCATCACGTATTAATGAAGTAAAACAGAGAATACAGAATACAAAAGGCTTGTTTTAGTTGAGAATCAATAAATTAAAACCACTTGTAGTACAGGCAACCTTATCCAACAGGCAAAGACCAAATAATCAGTCTGAAATGCAAAGTTCATCTAGCAAAGTTATAGAAGTAGTCTACAAAGATCAAATAGGATCTTATTTTCTAATACACCTAAATTTTTTTCAATACTTTGAGGTCTTTATGATTTCTATAGACCAAAACAACTAAAGATTAAAATCTAAGGTAACAGTCTACCACTTGAAAAGAAAAGCAGCTAAGAAGTATACCAATACAATTTTTTTAAATAAAAACAACTTGGAATTGTCTCTTTTAAAGTACAAATCTTCTTTCATAATATAATGCATATTATACAGATATTCTTAGGATACAATTTTTTAAAAGTACCAAGGATAGGCACTGAATGTAAGAATGTAATGTACTTCAGTAACAGACACCTCATCAAGTATCTATCCACAGATATAGATGCACATACAGATACAGATACACACACACACAAACACACACACACACACACACACACACGTATTTACAAGAGGTCAAGGAATATAATGGAAAAAAATGGAGCCAGGAGTTAGGGGACTTGAGTTCTAATCTAAATACAATAAATGACCTTGAGTAAGTTACCTAATATTTATGGGATTTCATACTGTCATTTATTTATAAAATGAGGCAGTTAAAGCCATTGGTTTTATAACTTCTACACTATTTCATATTTTACCACTTTATTGTATATCATAATTTCCTAAGGTTAATGAGAACTTCCCCAAAGCAAGAAACATAATTTAAGCTAAATAGGAATAAATGACCCTAATACCCCTGAGATCCTTACTAGTAGAGCTTATACTACCAGGAAAACAACTTGTATTTTTAAATAGCTAACATTTGGGAGCCCTGGGTGGCTCAGTGGTTGAGCCTTCGGCCCAGGGCATGATTCTGGAGTCCCGGGATCAAGTCCCACATTGGGCTCCCTGCATGGAGCCTGCTTCTCCCCCTGCCTGTGTCTCTGCCCCCACCCCTCAGTGTCTCATGAATAAATAAATAAAATCTTTTTAAATAAATAAATAAATAAATAAATAGCTACCATTTATTGGAGACTTACTATGTTTGTCAGGTGCTATGCTGAATGCTTTTAATTGCATCAGCTCATTTAATTCTTAAGACATGCCTACAGCAGGTATTACTGCCCCTCAGAACAGAGAGCTTAAAGAGATTTACTCAAGGTCACAACAGCTATTAAACTACAGAATTGAGACTCAAACAAGGAGACTCCAAAGTTTACGCTCTTAACCACCATGCTACACTACCTCCTAATAAATAGATCATGAGCCAGATTCATTCTGAATTTAATTCTAACAGGTACTGATTATTCTCTAATTACAATAGAAAAAACTGCTAGGAGTGACAGCCAACCAAGAAACAATTTCAAATTAATCATGTGAACAAAAAGATTATTTAAAGGTTTGCATTATTAAAGAGAAGAAATGTGTTTTGAGAAGTAACTTCTCCTTCTAATAAGACAAAACAGCAGCCATTAAATCTGAAAGACCAGCAAAGATCTTAAGGTGTGATATTATTGTTCATTTCACTATCTTCAGGCAGACAAAAAAAAAATTCCTGACAACTACCTGAGGTGATGGGGTTTGTCCAAAACATCTCTTCTGATAGCATCAGCCCCATCTCCATCACCATTTCAAATTTACTGCATAACTCTGACTACCAACATGAAGGTTCAAAGACTAAGTCCTAACAACAGACATTCTTTCTTGCTTCCAGCTAGGCCACTTCAACTAGCCCGTCTGCTGACCAGTTAGAACACATTTAACTTTGATGACAATCCTTCTGCTAGGTATATAGCATTTTAAGAAGCAGACAAAAAAGATAATGTACATACAAATCTATGCTCTAGAAAATATCTACTACGGGTTACTTTCACCCTTCCAAAAGCTCAAAGCCAGCCTTTTCCTATGTGTTCTCTATATATTTCTTCAAGATGCAAGCTCTCTCTCAAGCACTCAGAAAACCTCTTTGTTACATAACCTTAAGCCTAGATATAGTCATTTCTAATAAGTTATGGTTAGTAAGGCTATTATACAAAGGAGAATAAACCAGAATCCAAAAATTAAAGGCACAAAAAAAGAAAACATCCAAAAAGATCTATATTTGGATGATAATACATTTTATAAACAAAACTACATTATTTCAATTATCTTTATTACTCCTACAGAGTAATAAACAAGCTTCTCCAACACACAAGGACCTCTGATCAAAGAAGATTTTCAATTTTATATATTTTCTAACCCTTAAATCCCATTTCAGTTTCAAATCTGGGTTGCTATCCCCTAAATGCTTACAGTTATTAAAAAGCAGAGCCCACAGGCACTGTGGATCTATTCTGTATCTCATTTGAGCAGAGAGGAAAGAAAATTACCCTTTTTTGATCCAACCCTGGAAGAAGCACTAAAGAATTTCTTCACTGTGGTAACCTTGCGGGTCTTCTCGTTCGTTTTCTTTTCTTCAAACTTGGAAAATGTAAGGGATTGGGCCCCTTGGCTGCTCTGACTGCTGGCAAAAGCCTCTTCCTCCTCCCGTTGAAGTCTGCAATTCAAGAGAGGATTAAGAATGAGCCACACATCCTCTAAGTTTTCCTTGTATCTGAAATTATTACTCAGTGAATTGCAAGGGGATCTAAAATTTTTAGAACTGGCGCCTAAACACACCAAATAGGTCTGAGGTGTATGATAAGAAACTATCCCTCCATGGGATAGTTTAGACTTCAAAAGGGATCTTCTCCATGGATCATATTCATTCATTGTAACTAACTAAATGTAACTAAGGTTACATAAAAGAAGTAAACTCTAGTCATTTTCCCTAACAAGCTCAAGGCTGAAAAGGAGAAAGAGATAAGTAAATAATTACCATATAATATGATAGCTCCTACAGTAGAGAGTAAAACCCGACTGCCGTGAGAACATAGGGAAGAACAACTCAATCTGCTGAAGAAGCCCAAGGCTTTACAATGGTCACATTTAGGCTGGTCTGAAGAGATGAACACGGTTCCTCTGAGCGAAAGGACATTCCACGGAGAGGGAACTAAAAATGTGAAGGCATGTGGTTTCTTTTGTGGACCAAGTTTAGCATGGTCACTGATGGTGTGACCAGGGTAAGAAACCTTGAATGTCAAATCCATTATAATCCTCGATTTCATCATGTGGTGGGGACCAAGAAAGACTGTAAATCCAATAAATTGCCATTATCGGATCTGTGTTTTATAAAAGTAATGCAGGTAGCTATGTGATAACTTCAGGGGCAATAATTAAGAATACAAAGATTTAAGTGAGAGAAAATAAGGACCTGGAAACTGAGAAAGGGTGAAATTCAAAAGACTTCTCTGAGCTGGAATAAGTTCTACTTATCACTAGTTACAGACAATGTGGCAGGTAAAGGAGAAATTAAGAATGATTCTAATGGTTTTTAGCCAACTGAATAAAACTATGATGCCATTAATTGACACAGGATGAAGGACAGGTAGGAGGAAATGTTGGGACTGAGGATTAGAGTAAATAAAAACGATAAATTTGGCCTAGGATGAGCTTAATTTGAGGTATTTATAATAAATCTCAAAGGCTGTCCATAGAACAATGGCTCTATATGGTGATCCCAGCAGTATTACCTATGAACTTGTTAGAAATGCAAATTCTCAAACTTCACTCCCACCCTATTAAAATCAGTCTCTAAGGTGAGGTCCAGTGATGCCTCTTTTCATAAGGTTTCCAGGTGATTCTTATGAGAAACAGTGCTATAGAAAATCTCAAGCAAGGTCGCAAATGGAAGCAGTAAGAAACAGTAAGGAAATCACAGCTTAGAAGTGTTAGTCTGAGAATGGAATAGGGACACACCTCCCTCTGAGACAAAACAGAAGTTAACATAAAGATATTAGTACATTTTGCTGTGGAGAGGGGAGAAAGCTAAAATTCATGCCTAGTGACCTCCACTTTCTCATGAAATAGGATCAGCTACTGAGAATAGTGCAGTGGGAAACTGGATAAAATAATGTTCTTTGTCTACATTTTCATTTTGACCATATAGTTACTGAAAACAATGAGCATGCATTATAATTCTCTGAGTTCACCACAGATGCTAGCGAAGTAGTCACTCAACAAATATGGCTGATTAGATATAAAAAACTAGCAAATGCTGTCAAAGTTCAGTCTGACTTTCTTTTATTGGAAGTTTTACTGTTTCTAGGATGTTTTGGCAAAAAATTAACATCATACATGGTATTTTATTCATCTCTATGCTCATCAGCCATTTCATCTTTTAGTTTTTATCATAATCATATTTCTGGATAATATAAACTACTTTTGACTAATCTCATTTTTAAGAAAAAGTTAAAATCCCAAAATGCAAGGGCTATGTATACAAATCAACAAGTTTCTACTATTATGTTTATCACCACATCAGATGCCATGCTGGATATATTACAAGAATGAGGAAAATGATGCTTGATGAAAGCCCTGTGCTGAGCACTATGCTAGGGACATCATAGATATTACCGCATTTAACCTACACTATGAAGTACATGTATCTGCATTCTTCCACTCTAAGAAGCCTGTTAGAGAACTCAGACTAATACACTCTAAACACAAAATAATTAAAAGAAAAAGACAAAAATGAAGAAATCACTAAAAGCTATTCACCAAATGCTGAGAAGAAAGGGGTAAAAAAAAATGCTTTTCTCTTAATATTAAGCTGACTTGCTAATAGCTCACAAGAGGAGAGAAAAATGGATTGTGAAAATGATAGAGCTAGATATCTAACAATATCACTGGTCAAACACCCCTATTTTTTTTTTCAAACACCCCTATTTTAAGTCCTTTTACCGCTCTGCCAGTTCCCAATCCTCCTGAATCTGTTTCTGCCTTGCTTTGTGGTACTCTTCCCTCCAGCATTTGGAGCAGAAACCCTGCCAAGCAGGGTTGCCGTAGTAACCGCATCCTTTCTTGCATAGGAGCTCCGACTGATCCACATGAATTCCTCGGCGTTCAGACTTAAGGCTCATCTTCTTCCTGCTAATCAAGTAAATAAGAAAGTGTTGTTGCAAATGAATTATCATTCTTCCATTAGCACAACAATTAAGCACAACAATTAGCACAACAAAAATATGAGTCCATAATCTTCAAGCTATAAGGCAGAGAAGGAGGGAAAATAACTACCAACAAGCTCCTGAGGCACCTAGCCAGGTCAGTTGGTGAAGCACGGGACTCTTGATCTTGGGGTTGTGGGTTTGAGCCCCACACTGGGTATAGAGATTCCTTAAAATAAAAACATCTGGAAGGCAGGCAGGCAAGTAGGCATAGTCATACTAAAGAAACACTTCTTATATCTTTCTCAATAATATAAAGAACACTTTAAGAAAGGAGTAATTTTGGATTAAAGACCTAAATGTAACACATGAAACTATAAAACACCTAAAAGAAAACATAGGGGGAAAACTTTATGACACTGGATTTGGCAACAATTTCTTGGACATGATACCAAAAGTAGCACAAGCAACAAAAGGAAAAATAAGCAAATGTAACTATATATTTTTTTTAATTTTTATTTACTTATGATAGTCACACACAGAGAGAGAGGCAGAGACATAGGCAGAGGGAGAAGCAGGCTCCATGCACTGGGAGCCCGATGTGGGATTCGATCCCGGGTCTCCAGGATTGCGCCCTGGGCCAAAGGCAGGCGCTAAACCGCTGCGCCACCCAGGGATCCCCGCAAATGTAACTATATTAAACTTAAGTTCTGCACAGAAAAAGAAACAATCAACAGAGTGAGAAGGCAACCTGTATGCAATAAGAGAAAATATTTGCAAACTATCTGCTAAAGGGTAATATCCAGAATATATAAAGAATTCTTACAACTCAACAACAAAAACAATCCAATTAAAAATTAGTAAAGGACTTGTATAACTCTCCAAAGAAGGTATACCAATTAACGTGTGAAAAGATGCTCAACATCACTAATCATCAGGGAAGTGAACATAAAATCCACAAGGAGATACCATTTCACATCCAAGAGGATGGCTACGGTTTAAAAAAAAAAAAAGTCAGATAGTAATAAGTGATAGCAAGGATATGGAAAAATTAGAACTCTCATACACTGTTGTGGGATGCAGCTGCTTTTAGAAACTGACAGCTCCTCAAACAATTAAACATAGAGTTACCATATGACCCAGCAATTCCACTCAAAGTATACATCCAAGAGAAATGAAAACATATGTCCACAAAGAAACTTGTAACAAATGTTTTCTTTCAAAGACTTTATTTGAAAGGGAGAGAGAGCCATATGCAAGCATGGGGGGCAGGGCAGAGAGAAAAGGAGAAGCAGACTCCCCACTTGGCAGGGAGCCTGACTGGTGCTGGATCCCAGGGCCCTGGGATCATGACTTGAGCCAACAGTAGACACTTAAACAACTAAGCCACTCAGGCACCCTGGTTATGAACAAATGTTTATAACATCATCTACAATAGCCAAAAGATGGAAATAACTCAAATGTCCATTAACTATAAATGGATAAACCAACCATAGTATATCCATGCAATGGAGTATTACTTGGTCATAAAAAGGATTTAAGTACTGATATATGCCACAATACCATCAACCTTGAAAACATGCGTGAAAGAAGCCAGTGATAAAAGACCATATACTATATGATCCCCTTTTTGTATGAAACTCCGGAACAGGTAAAGCTATAGAGACAGAAAGCAGATTAGCAGTTACTTCGGACTGAGGGGGTGAGAATGGGAATAAAGGAAATAGCTAGAGCATGAGGTTTCTTTGTGAGATGATGAAAATATTCTAGGATTGGCTGTCATGATAGTTGCCATTGAACTGTTTGATTTTAACTGGTTGAATTTTCTGATATGTGAATGATACCTCAAAGTTTTTAACTTTTAATTTGTTTTTAAAATATATTTTATTTATCCATGAAACACAGAGACAGAGAGGCAGAGACACAGGCAGAAGGAGAAGCAGGCTCCCTGCAGGAAGCCCGTTGTGGGACTCGATCCCGGAACCCCGGGATCATGTCCTGAGCTGAAGGTAGACACCCAACCACTGAACCACCCAGGAGTCCCAATTTTTAAATTTTTTAAAAAAGATTTTGTTTATTTGAGAAAGAGAGAGAAAGGGACAGAGACAGTGAGAGTGAGCATAAGCAGGGAGAAAAGGGACAAGCAAGCTCCCCATGGAGCAGGGAGCCCCATGTGGGGCTCGATCCCAGGACCAAAGAGAGCCATGCACAAGCATGAGGGGTGGGGCAGAGGGAGAGGGAGAAGCAGACTCTCCACCAAGCAGGGAACCTGACTGGTCCTGGATCCCAGGACCATGACCTGAGCCAAAGGCAGATGCTTAACTGACTGAGCACCAACAGGTACCTCAATAAAGTTGTTTTTAAAATACAGGTATATCTTGGAGATATTGTAGAGTAGGTCCCACATTACCACAATAAAGTAAATGTCATATAAAGTCAAATAAATGTTTTGGTTTCCCAGTGCACAAAAAAGTTAAGTTTATACTATATTGTAGCCTATTAGGTGTTTACTAATATTATGTCTAAACGACACAATTATACAACTTAAATTGAAAATACTTTATTGCTAAAAAAATACTTTATTAAAAAAAACTTTATTGATAAAAAATGCTAACCACCATCTGAGCATTCAACAAGTTCTAATCACTGATCACAGATAGTATAACAATAATGAAAATGTTTGAAATATTCCAAGAATTACCAGATTTTGTGATACAGAAACACGAAGTAATAAGCAAATGCTATTGGAAAAAGTGGTGCTGACAGATTTGCTCAACGTAGGGCTGCCTTACAAACCTTCAATAAAAAAAAATGCAATATTTGTGAAACTCAATAAAGCTAAGTGCAATAAAACAAGGTATGCTTGTAAAAATCAGAAAAGGAGGGCAAAATGGAAAGTCAGAGAAATTCAAAGTACTATCAGCTTTGAAGGTAGAAAGACTATAAGCCAAGGAATATGGGTGGCTTCTAGAAGCTGAGAATGACCCTGGCTGACAGCCAGCAAAGAAATGAAGGCCTCATTGCTATAACCACACGGATTTCAATTCTACCAGCACTAGTATGTCTGGAAGCAGATTTTCCCCATAGCCTCTAGATAGGAGCCCACGCTGGCTGACTCCTTAATTTTGACCTCTTGAGATGCTGGAGTACCTAAGTTGAGCACGCCAGTTCTGACTTCCAGAACTTTGGGATAATGAATGGGTGTTGTTTCAAGCTACTAAATTTGTAGCAACATGTTATGGCAACAACAGAAAACTAACATAGGCCTCCTTTCCATTTGTCTTCTGGGTTTGCACTTTTATTCCAATGCCTAGAATGCTGTGCGCCCTGCTGTTCACATAGTGACTACTCTCTCATCATGTAGGCCGCAGCTTTCATGTCATACTTCTAGAAAGGCCTTCCCTGGCCACTCTATCTAAAAGTAGCATACCTCCCCCCCCCGCCCGGCCACTCGATCTATACCCCCCCCTCCAATCTTCCCAGCTCTCACCTCCACACTGCTCAGCATTATTTCTCTCTATCCTATCCATGTCTAACAAGGAAGGGTAGAGAAAGAGTTAATTAAGCAGGCTGAGTTGCTAAAACATCATGCACACTTTCAGAAAGGCCTGCTCATTATGTGACTGGCTCTTGGTCAGCTTCTGGGAATGGAATTCTTGAAGTGTCCTTGTGTTTATATAAAACACAAGGAGCTTATGTAGCTTGGAGCTTCAAGCTACACCATACCAGCTTGTTTAGACAGTTCGTTTATGGGATCCCTGGGTGGCGCAGCGGTTTAGCGCCTGCCTTTGGCCCAGGGCGCGATCCTGGAGACCCGGGATCGAATCCCACATCGGGCTCCCGGTGCATGGAGCCTGCTTCTCCCTCTGCCTATGTCTCTGCCTCTCTCTCTCTCTCTCTGTGTGTGACTATCATAAATAAATAAAAATTTAAAAAAATAAAATAAATGTGTGATGTGTGGTGAACACCCGCTTTCTTTCTGGGGGTCCAGAATTGTATTAACTATGATCAATCATGAAGGTATTTGTTCCTGTCTGACCAACCTCCAAAAAAACCCTGGAATTCAAGCTTAAGTGAGTTTCCCAAACAGAAAACACCTCACACATGTTGCTATAATCTGTTACTGGGGGGGATTAAATGCACCCCATGTGACTCCACTGAGAGAAGTCTCTTGGAAGCTCATGCCAGGTATCCTCCAAACTCTGTTCAGTGTACCATTTTCCTTTATTGCTCCTGCTTTGTATCCTTTTATTGGCTATAAAACACAGCCAGGGGGACCTGGGTGGCTCAGTGGTTGAGTGTCTGCCTTTGGCTCAGGTCGTAATCCTGGGGCCCTGGGATCAAGTCCTGAATCAGGCTTCTCATAGGGAATCTGCTTCTCCCTCTGCCTATGTCTCTGCCTCTCTCTACTTGTTTCTCATGAATAAATAAAATCTTTTTTTTTAAAGATTTTTATTTATTTATTCATGAGAGACACAGAGAGAGAGTCAAAGACACAGGCAGAGGGAGAAGCAGGCTCCATGCAGGGAGCCCGATGTGAGACTCGATCCCTGTTCTCCAGGATCATGCCCTGGACCAAAGGTGGCGCCAACCCGCTGAGCCACCCGGGCTGCCCAATAAATAAAATCTTAAAACAACAACAATAACAACAAAACCACAGCCAGGAGGGGCACTTGCGTGGCTCAGTTGGTTTAGCCTCTGCTTGCGGCTTGGGTCATGATCTCAGGGTCCTGGGATCAAGTACTGTGTTAGGCTCCCTGCTCAGTGGGGAGTCTGCTTCTGTTCTCCTTCCTGCTCAAGCTCTCTCTTTCTGTCAAATAAATAAATAAAATCTCTAAAACAAAACAAAACATAGCCAGGAGTACAGGAGTCTTATGAGTCCTTCTATCAAATTACTAAATCTGGGGACAGTCTTGGGGATTACCAACATAGGGTGTGATTATAAAGGGGCAGCATGAGGGAGATCTTAGTGGTAACAGAATAGTTCTGTATCTTGACTATGGTAGTAGTTACAGGAATCTACATATGAGATAAAATGACATTGAGCTGCTATACATGCACACAGTACAGATGTTAAATTTCTTGATTCTAATGTTGTATTATAGTTATGTAAGATGTAGCCATTGGGTCAAACTCCATAGTATATATAGAATCTCTCTGTATTCTTTGCAATTTTCTGTTAATCTGTAGTTTCAAGTTAGAGAGTTATTAAAAATGTCACTTAAAAAATTTAAATAACACTTATGAACCAATATATATCAGACGGTTAAACATTTCATTCAGATTATTTCTAAGTATGGAAAACAAAGAGAACAAGTGAATCGCCAAAAGTGCATGTCATGATTTGAAAGACTATGTAGTGATGAAGCTGTCTCAATGCGGCAAAGCAGGTATAGTCAACACACCAGATTAGACATCAGAGCTATATAAGGAGCATATCCTCTTCAGTTAAGGGAAATACAAGGGGATCAATTGCCTGAGATTCAATTCTGTCTTTCCTGTGTAAGAACCTATCCTGAGTCAGTAAAGCCATAATCCAGAGGCAAGCTACTGCACCCAGGAGGCAGGCCAGAGGGGCACATCCAGTTCCATAAAAATGGGCTTTTATTAAGTAATCTGGGCATACAGAATGCATAATTCAATTGACCCACTCACATAAGGGAAGACAGAATAAAAATAATCTCTATTGCTGACAGTTGAGATTCCTGTGAATTCTGCTCCAAAGCTAGGATTCAATCTGGGTTGAAGTACGCTAAAGAAATGGCCAGAGGAAGGGCACCTAGGTGGTTCAGTCGTTTAAACGTCAGACTCTTGGTATTGGCTTAGGTCATAATTTCAGAGTTGTGGGAATAAAGCCCCACATAGCAGGGAGTCTGCTTGAAAGATTCTTTCCCTCTGCTCCTCCCCCTACTTGCTCTCTCTCCCAAGTAAGTACATCTTAAAAAAAAACCCAAAATAACAAAAAAAGGCCAGATGAGTACAAATCCCAGAGTTAGGTGTGTTCTTCCTTAAGACTATGCATGTAAACCAGATTCATCTCATAAAATAAGTAAAAACAAAAAATTTGTGGATTTGGATAACTCCCCATTATCTTCCTTATGAGAATCCTGCTTCCTATTCTATATCCTCATAGATCATTCCTCAAGGCTGCAATTTATAGGAAACATCCAATCAACTCTGCTAAAATGATAAACTGTCCTTTGGCTTCAGTTAAGTAATAAAACTTATAGGTAAATTTTTTTCCTTAAATTTGCTTTTCTCCACTTACAGAAATATAAGATGCTTACTCTAAAAAACATAAGATATATAGACAAGTAGAAAATAAAGTAGAAAGAAAATAAAACATCACCCAGTCACTATATTCTTATAGTGCTTTCTCTACTTATCACTCATTTATTTAGCAAATATTTATACGCTGATGTACAGTATATGACAGGCACTTTACGAAAGCAAAGGTAAAGTTTCAGTTCTCATGGGGCTTGCTGTATAGTATAGAAAATTTAACTATATATCTAGAAGACCTGAAAGAAGAAACTAAAACACTATAAACAATGAAAAAATAATTCATTTAAAAATTACATAAAGGAAGTTATATTTATGTGAAACAAGCTAAGTATGTATACATGAAATCTATGGAACTCTTAAAATAGCCTAACAATAACAAGATAGGAAATATAAAAAAAAGGATCTCAATTATAATAGTATCAAAATATAAAACCACCTAGGAAATATTGTAATAGGAAAATTATATGATTGACAATAAATAGAGTTATAAAGAAACTGAAATAGTTGGTAAGGTAATAAGACGTACAAATTTTCACTGAGAAAGTTAAATACATAAGTGGCAAATATTTCAAAAATTTCAAGGTGAGTACAAATGACAATAAAAGTACCAAAAATTTTATTGAACTTGACAAAAGTTTTCCATATTTTCTCAGCAATAATAGGCAAGACTTTTAAAATTTTTCTAGATTAAATTACTGAACTTTAATTTTTTTAAACACTTATTAAAATACATTGAACTTAGCAACACAACTGGCAAACTGACACAGAATAGGTTGACTCCAAAATGAATGCTAATATAATACACAAAACATGTTATTAGTAGTGGAAGGAGGAAAAAGAGAGAATCTTCAATAAGCAATGCTGGAATAAACTGGTCAGCAATCTGGTAACTCTCCAAATTAGTTATAGGTATCTTAAAGAGTTGAAGATTTTTAAAGACAAATGGAAAAACAGAACTAAAATTAAGTATTTATGAAACTTTTAAAATACTGGAGGGCTATTTAAGCTGAAAAACTGAAGGAAAATTTTAAACAGAAACATTTAAATACATAAATTGAAACTTCTAGTTTTTATTATTATTATTTTTATTTATTTATGATAGTCACACAGAGAGAGAGAGAGAGAGAGAGAGGCAGAGACATAGGCAGAGGGAGAAGCAGGCTCCATGCACCAGGAGCCCGATGTGGGATTCAATCCTGGGTCTCCAGGTTCACGCCCTGGGCCAAAGGCAGGCGCTAAACCGCTGCGCCACCCAGGGATCCCGGAACTTCTAGTTTTTAAAAGGCCCACATAGAAAATAGAATGACAAATACTTTAATAGGACAATGAAGTAGTTTATCATATTTAGAAATGCTATAATAAAAAGAAATCATAAATCTCTGATATGCAGGATAAGGATATGAATAGAGCAATCTGTCCTAGAAACAGAAACAGAATGTCAAAAGATTTTGGCTACGATCAGGATCTCAGGGTTGTGAGATGGAGCCCTGCGTTGGGCTCAGTGGGGAGTTTGCTTGAGATTCTCTATCTCCCCCTGTCCCTCCCCTGTCTGCACTCCAGCCTTCTTTCTCTCAAATGAATAAATAAATCTTAAAACAAACAAACACTGAGAATCAGTGGCAGAGTTCCAATGTTAAATATAACAAAACAAAGTATCCAAACACTAGCCTGCCCAAATAATTCCACTTGGTAATCAAATCCATGGAATATAATGCAGAGTTTATGCTCCTGGAATGAGCAGAGCCAGCAGAGCAGCATTCTTACAGAATGAGTTCTTAAAAATAACCTTCCATTGTATTAAGTCGCACCCTCTCCAGATAAATAAAATTATGACTCCAATCTGAGCATGCCATTCCCCAGGCTAAGAACTCAAACTTGCACGCAAAATAAACTGGCTGCTATGGTCTACTTCCTTTTTTTTTTATTTTAAGATTATTTATTTATTTATTTATTTATTCATAGAGACACACAGAGAGAGAGAGAGAGAGAGAGAGAGAGAGGCAGAGACACAGGTAGAGGGAGAAGCAGGCACCATGCAGAGAGCCTGGCGTGGGACTCGATCCAGGGTCTCCAGGAACATGCCCTGGGCTGCAGGTGGCGCTAAACCGCTGGGCCACCGGGGCTGCCCTATGGTCTACTTCCTAACGATGCTCTATCCTCTCTTCCACAGAAGCAGCCAATTTCCCAACTGGTCAGTTTATTCAGTAAGTAAATGACCAGATATTCCCTCTCTTACTCCACTTAAACTAGCAACAAACTGTAATACATAATGTGGTTTCAACCATTAACAGCTTTGTTTTTTCTCAAAGTTACAAAAGCAAAGGTGATACACACACCTATTATCTATGAAATATGAAAAATACAAAAGCAACTGCCTGGATTGAAAATATATTTATTCAGATTTGTTAGCTTAATAAAATACATAATTGTCTTATGTTTTATGCCTCTGAAAATTCATCTTATATGTAATAAAAATTTAATCCAATCAAACTGCAGAAACTTTCAACGGTTGCTAAAACCATACCTTCTCAGAACACCTGAATAGCTCAGTTGGTTAAACATCTGCCTTTGGCTCAGGTCATGATTCCCGGATCCTGGGAAATGAGCCTGAGACAGGTTCCCTGCTCAGTGGGGAGTCTGCTTGTCCCTCTCCCTCTATCTCCCCAACTCATGCTCTATCTCGAGATCTCTATCTCTCAAATAAACAGAATCTTTTAAAAAATAAATAAATAAATAAAACCGTATCATTTGTTGTGGGTTGAATTGTGGCCCCCAAAAAAGATAGGTTGAGGGCAGCCCCGGGGGCTCAGCGGTTTAGCGCTGCCTGCGGCCCAGGGTGTGATCCTGGAGACCCGGGATTGAGTCCCACATCGGGCTCCCTGCGTGGAGCCTGCTTCTCCCTCTGCCTGTGTCTCTGCTTCTCTCTCTCCTCTCTGTGTATTCTCATGAATAAATAAATAAAATCTTTAAAAAAAAAAAAAAAGAAGATAGGTTGAACTCAATACTGTGAATGAAACCTGATTTGGAAATAAGCTCTAAGGAGATGTAATTATAGAATTAGGTCATACTGGATTATAGTGGGTCCTAAATCCAATAACTGGTGTCCTTATAAAGAGGCTCTGAGAAGGACACCTGGGTGGTTCAGCAGTTGAGCATCTGCCTTCAGCTCAGGATGTGATCCTGGGATCCAGGATCGAATCTCGCATCGGGCTCCCTGCCAGGATCCTGCTTCTCCCTCTGCCTATGTCTCTGCCTCTCTCTCTGCATCTCTCATGAATAAATAAATAAATCTTAAAAAAAGAAAAAAAAAAAAAGGCCCTGAGAGAGAGGTGGAAATTAGTGATGGGGCTCCAAGCCAAGGAACTACAAGGACAGCCAGCAATCATCTTCTCTACAAGTCTTCAGAGAGAACATGTCCTGTTGACACTTTGATTTCAGATTTCTAGCCTCCAGAATAATGAAAGAATAAATTTTTATTGCTTCAAGCCATCCAGTTTATGCTAATTTGTTTACAGTAGTCCCAGGAAACTATAAAAATCATCCAGTAAATTATAAACCATAATTATAAACAAATAATGGAAAGAAATGCTTTCCACAAGTTAACATAGAACTGTGGGTTCACAGCATCACTTGATCTCTATAAACTGGGTAGTCACATATCCCAATTCATGAGAACTGGTTTATTCCTGTTGTCCTAGTATAAAGGCACCCCTTTGGTTCTCAAAAATGAACTGCTCTGGATAATAAATTACATGGTCACCTTATTTATGAACAAGCCTAGAAAAACCCCGTGTTAATTCACCTTCAAATTCCATTCTGTTCAAATAATATCTGACTCCCCTTCTTCCATTGATAGAATAATTTTATCTCTCTGGTTCTTACAGCATTTTATAAATACAGGTACTGTAATACATTCTATTACAAAAGCTTGCTTACATGTCCACTCCGTACACAGACACATAGCACAGTTTTAGGAATAATCAGTACACACTTCCTAAATTTATTAAATTATTTATTCAGAAGACCAACAAAGCACCTACACAAACCATTTTTTCATTTTTATCCCACATATACTCTCCAGGGCTCAATGAAGGTAGAAGTAAAAATTTATTTATTTATTTAAAATATTTTATTTATTTATTCATGAGAGACACACAGAGAAAGAGGCAGAGGGAGAAGCAGGCTCCATTCTGGGAGCCCAATGTGGGACTCTCAACTGCTGAACCACCCAGGAGTCCCAGAAGTAAAAAAATTAAATAGCAAAACGACTAATTTATAAAGCAGTTGTTCTCAAACTTTAGCATGCATCAGTATCACACAGAGGACTTGTTAAAGCACAAAGTATTAGGTCTCATCCCAGAGTTTCTGATTCTGGAGGTCAGGGGCAGGGCCTGAGCATCTACATTCCTAACGAGTTCCCAGATGATAGGGCTAAGAACTACTCTTTGAGAACTACTGCTATAAAGTCATCACAACAGGACGTGTGGGTAGGGTTGAGGTCTGCCTTTGGCTCAGGGCATGATCTTGGAATCCTGTGATAGAGTCCCATGTCAGGCTTCCAGCATGGAGCCTGCTTCTCCCTCTGCCTGTGTCTCTCTGTGTCTCTCATGAATAAATAAATAAAAAAATTTTTTTTAAAGTCATCACAACAATTATTAAAAGACTAATTTCTTCTCATGACTTCATGACTGATGGGAGACTTTCTTTTCTAAGTACAACAGAGTAGCTTGTGGCAGACTAACACTCTGCTGAGGAGAAAAGCTAGATACATTTTTAAAATTGATATTTAAAGGCATCAGAAAATCTGAAGCAATCTAGATGCCTCAGAATTCTGGAAAAAGAGGAGCTACATGTAGAGAAACAAAGTGACATTCTGCAACCACTTTTTCCCTAAGTGCATTTGCTGATTCTGGGACAAAAGGCTGAGAATCCAAACTTACTTTAGGCAGAGGAACCACAAGAGCTTTTGGAAGAGATGAAAAGCAAGACTCAAAGAGCCAAAATCCCAGTAAGAGTCAAAGAGCAGGGTTTAACATAAGGCAGGTTTTCCCCTGAGGACATTTACCAAATTCTGCAGCTGCACAAGGAGGGCTTCAAAACAAAACTGAAAACCTCCAAAAATCAAGAGTGGAATTTTCAGGGGGCCTGGCTGGCTCAGTCAATGAAGCATACAACTCCTGATTTCAGGATTTTAAGTTTGACTCCCATGTTGGGTGTAGAGATTACTTAAAAATAAAATCTTAGGGGATCCCTGGGTGGCGCAGCGATTTGGCGCCTGCCTTTGGCCCAGGGCGCGATCCTGGAGACCCGGGATCGAATCCCACGTCGGGCTCCCGGTGCATGGAGCCTGCTTCTCCCTCTGCCTGTGTCTCTGCCTCTCTCTCTCTCTCTCTCTGTGACTATCATAAATAAATTTTAAAAAAATTTTTTAAATAAAATAAAATAAAATAAAATAAAATAAAATAAAATAAAATAAAATAAAATAAAATAAAATAAAATCTTAGGGCAGCCCCTGTGGTGCAGCAGTTTAGCACCGCCTGCAGCCTGGGGTGTGATCCTGGAGGCCCGGGATCGAGTCCCACGTCGGGCTCTCTGCATGGAGCCTGCTTCTCCCTCTGCCGGTCTCTGCCTCTCTCTCTGTGTCTCTATGAATAAATAAATAAAAATCTTTAAAAAATAAAAAAAAAAATAAAATCTTTAAAAAAACAAAAAACAAAACAAAACAAGGGGCGCCTAGAGGGGTCAGTCAGTTAAACGTCTGCCTTTGTCTCAGGTCATGATCCCAGGGTCCTGAGATCTAGCATCAGTCAGGCTTCCTGCTCGGTGGGGAGTCTGCTTCTCTCTCTTCCTCTGCCCCTCCCCCAATGCTTGTGTGCGCACGCTCTAATAAATAAAATCCTTTTTTAAAAAGTGGAATTTTCAGGGATGCCTTGGTGGCTCAGTGGTTGAGCATCTGCCTTCAGCTCAGGGCATGATCCCGCAGGATCATGACATGGAGTCCCACATGGGGTTCCCCGCAGGAAGCCTGCTTCTCCCTCTGCCAATGTCTCTGCCTCTTTCTCTGTGTCTCTCATGAATAAATAAAATATATTTTTTTAAAGTAGAATTTTTAGTAATCTCACTATTCTCAAGAAACAAAGATTACAGTATAGAAGCCACCAGGGGAAGAGTCCCCTGTAATAAATTCACTACACTATCAGTTGTAGGCCCTTAATGACTATTTGATAGTAGTAAAGATAAACCAGAGGGAAACTCAGCCTTATCAACCCAGCAACACAACTTCAACCATTAGCTCAGTCCCTAATACGATTAGGTGATGAGGTCCTACTCAAAATGGAGGAAAGATGTCCTCTCTGAAAAGGAATAACATCTGGAACTTCATTTTAGTCACAACACCCAAAATTTAAATAATTGAAAACCAAAAAGAAAAAACAGACAATAGAAACAGATGCTCAGATGATCCACACAATGTAATTAACAGAAACACTTTAAAATAATGATAGTCATTTAAATTCCCTATTTAAAAAAATGAGTTAGGGCAGCCTGGGTGGCTCAGCGGTTTAGCACCACCTTCAGCCCAGGGCGGGATCCTGGAGACCCATGATCAAGTCCCACATGAGGCTCCCTGCATGGAGCCTGCTTCTCCCTCTGCCTATGTCTCTGCCTCTCTCTCTTTCTCTCTCTCTCTCTCTCTCTCATGAATAAACTTTTTTAAAAAATAAAAATTAATTAAAATAGATGAAAAAGGGGGAAAGGACAGTTTTAAAATGAAGAATTTTTTTTTTAATTTTTATTTATTTGTGATAGTCACAGAGAGAGAGAGAGAATGAGGCAGAGACACAGGCAGAGGGAGAAGCAGGCTCCATGCACCGGGAGCCCGACGTGGGATTCGATCCCGGGTCTCCAGGATCGCGCCCTGGGCCAAAGGCAGGCGCCAAACCGCTGCGCCACCCAGGGATCCCAAAATGAAGAATTTTTTTAAAAAAGATTTTTATTTACTTATGAGAGACATAATGTTATGTTACAGAGAGAGGGAAAGACAAAGGCAGAGGGAGAAGCAGGCTCTCTGCAGGGAGCTTGATGCAGAACTCGATCCCAGGATCATGACCCCACCCAAAGGTAGATGCTTAACCCCTGAGCCACCCACGCATCCCCCAAATAAAGAATTTTAACTGAGAATTGTCATCTATAAGAATCGAACTGAAATGCTAGATCTGAAAAGTATGGTAACTAAAATTAAGAATTCAAAGGGTAGATTTAACAGCAGACCAGACTTAGCAGAAGAGAGGATTAGAAACTGGAACCCAAGTCAATAAAATACATCCACACTGAAGCAGAAGGAAAAACTAATAGGAAATACAGGGAAAGAAAAGTATAAAGAGAATCTGGGACATTGTGGAAAAGTCTATGGAATATGTAACTGGAATCCCTCAAAGGAAGAGGGAAGAATTAATAAAAATCAATATTAATGAAATTTTCAAAACTGAAGAGACAACCCACAAATCCAAGAAATTCTGTGAACCCCAAAGCAGAAAACACATACACACAGATAAAGCATACTTAAACTAGTGATAATCAAAAACAAAGAGAAACTTTCAAAAGTAGCCAGTGGAAAAGCACATTACTTTCACAGTTACAACAATAAAACTAACAGCTAAATTTTCTAAAGAAATCATGAAAGCCTAAGACAACAGAATGACCTCTAGAAAGTGCTTAAAAAAAAAGAAAAGCCCACCTAGAATGTGGTGCTTAGTGACTACCCCCTTTAAAAATAAAGGTAGAATGAAGCACCTGGCTGGCTCAGTCGGTTAAGTATCTGACTCTAGATTTCAGCTCAGGTCATGATCTCAGGATTGTGAGATCGAGCCCAGCATCAGGCTCCACATTAAGCCTGCTTGGGATTCTTTTTTCCTCTGCCCCTCTCCACACCCCACTACTCACACACATTTTCTCTCTCTCTAAAAAGAAATAAAAATAATAAAAATAAAAAATTCACTATGGGTCCACTTGCACTAGAAGAAATATCACAGGAAATGGAAAGAAAATTCAGTCTATCTCAAAGAGAAACATAGAAATACAGAAGGGTCAAAAAGTAATAGAAGCAGTAAAAATTAAAAAAAAAAGAGAAAAAAAAAAGAAGCAGTAAATATATATGTAAATACACATGAATATTGATTACAAAAAAACAATTTCTTACGAGTCTTAAAATAAAGGTAGAAATAAATGAGTAAAACAGTAATACCACAAAGCAGGAAAAAGACAAACTGAATTAGTAAGTAAAGTTCCAGCATTACTGGAGAAGTGATAAAAGTTATAATTTGTATTAGACTACAGTAAGTCAAGGGTGTATGTTATCCTTGCTAGTAATAATCACAAAAAAGTATAGTAAAAGAGTATGTAAGCATTACTACAGGGGAAATATTAAATAATAACTGAATAATAGGGGATCCCTGGGTGGCTCAGCGGTTTGGCGCCTGCCTTTGGCCCAGGGTGTGATCCTGGAGTCCCGGGATGGGGTCCCACGTTGGGTTCCCTGCATGGAGCCTGCTTCTCCCTCTGCCTGTGTCTCTGCCTCTCATGAATACATAAAATCTTAAAAAAAAAAAAAGAACCTGAAAAATAATCCAAGAGAAGGCAAGAAAAAAGGAAAAAGGAACAAAACTGTTGAGTCAAAAAGAAAACTTATCAAAAGATGGTAGATCTAACACCAAATATAGTGACAATCGCATTACATGAAAATGAACTAAATATTCTAATTTAAAAACTAAAATACAGGGAAAAAAACTAAATTCAACATCTTTCTAGGACAAAAAAAAAAACCTGAAAATATAAGGATGGAAAAAGATAAAGCATGCAACATTTACCAAAAGAAAGCTGGTAATGCTACAGTGATACAAAGTAGACTTTAAGTCAAAAAGCATTACTAATGATTAAAGGATAACAGTGCTAATCCACCAAGAAAAATCTAATGTGAGCCAAGTAGGCAGAAATTAGTAATCACTGGGAGCTAAGAATACTTTTTTTTTTTTTTTAAGATTTTATTTATCCATTCAGGAGACACACAGGCAGAGACATAGGCAGAGGGAGAAGCAGGCTCCCTATGGGAACCTGGGATCATGCCCTGAGCCAAAGGCAGACACTCAACTGCTGAGCCTGGGGTGGGGGTGGGGGGGTGGTTGCTAAGAATACTTTTACAAATGGCCTTGAAGACCAATGCAAAGCACTGATGGTAACCAATTCTATTCCAAAAATCTATATAGCAGCTCAAAGGGTAGAACTATACAATAACATAGAGCATAAATACCAGACATCTTTGCAATACAATAAACGCACACAACCATCTTATGTGAATTCTGAAATGCTTACATAAAGTAGTAAATAATTTTTTTAATTACAAAAAAGGGGGATCCCTGGGTGGCGCAGCGGTTTGGCGCCTGCCTTTGGCCCAGGGCGCGATCCTGGAGACCCGGGATCGGATCCCACGTCGGGCTTCCGGTGCATGGAGCCTGCTTCTCCCTCTGCCTATGTCTCTGCCTCTCTCTCTCTCTCTCTCTCTCTCTCTGTGACTATCATGAATAAATAAAAATTAAAAAAAAAAAAAAAAAAAGGTAAGAGTTTTAGACAACAGAAACAAAATTAAGATGAGAAGATATTCTGGGGTAATATCAGTGTTTACTAGACTGGGTAGTTTGATAAAGTTACTAAAATTCATTAACTATAAAAACTAGACTTCCTGAAATTAAACCCTCAGAAAAAAGAAAAAAAACTTTATTTTTTTATTTTTTAAAGATTTTATTTACTATTCATAGAGACACACACAGAGAAAGAGAGAGAGAAAGAGAGAGAAAGACAGAGGCAGAGACACAGGCCGAGAGTGAAGCAGGCCCCACGCAGGGAGCCCCATGCGGGACTTGGGACTGGACCCTGGGTCCCCAGGATCACGCCCTGGGCTGAAGCCAGCGCTAAACCGCTGAGCCACCTGGGCTGGGGGGGGACAGGGGGATGGACAAAACTTTAAAAAGTACTTAGATTCTTCTCTAAATATAGCTCCAGCTTTGACTGAAGAATGAAACTGACATCTTTGCATTACACTTACCCAACTGGCAGACACACCATCATAATCATTAGTGGTTGTATTTGGGGCTGGAACTGGTTGGGCCTAAAATCCAAACTCCCAATCAGTTTTTCTGTTAGAATCTAAGAACTTTAAACTTCAAAAGAATCTCAGCTTTTCTCTCAAGTATTATTTTAAATAAAATAAGTTGAGATTTTTATTTTCTAATTTACTTACTCAGTTACTAGATCAAAGTATTAAAAAGGCAAAAGTTTTTTCTCTTTCTTTTTCTCCTTCCTTCCTTCCTTCCCTCCCTCCCTCCCTCCCTCCCTTCCTTCCTTCTTTCTTTCTTCTTTTTTTTTTTTTTGATGATCCCTATAAGGATTGAAAAGTTCTTCTTTAAAGAAATAGCCTAGGAAAAAAAAAAAGAAAAAAGAAATAGCCTAGGGACACCCAGGTTAAGTGTTTGCCTTCAGCCCAGGGCATGATCCTGGGGTCCCGGGATCAAGCCCCACATCGGGTTTCCTGCGTGGAGCCTGCTTCTCTCTCTGCTTCTCTCTTTCTGTGTCTCTCATGAATAAATAAATAAAATCTTTAAAAAAATAGCATATAAACTCTTGTGGGTAACAACAATGACAAAAAAGTGTCTGCATTTTGTCCCCAGATATGTCCAAGAACAAGAAGTAGGCTCTCAGGAGAAAGTAGTGTTTACATACAATTGATATTCAAAGAATAAATACTGAGCAGTTAGCATATGAGTATGAAAACATTTTGCCATCTGATAATTCCTCATAGATAGATACTTAAGATGTATCCACCTGGGACAACTGGGTGGCTCAGGTTGTGATCCCGGAGTCCTGGGATCAAGTCCCACATTGGGCTCCCTGCAGGGAGCCTGCTTCTCCCTCTGCCTGTGTCTCTGCCTCTCTCTCTGCAGATCTCTCATGGATAAATAAATAAAAATTAAAAAAAAAAAAAGAGGTGTCTACATGACTACAACATTTGAAACCCTAGACGAATAAAATCTACATACTTACCACACTACAACTACAATTTGCAGTGGCTAATTAATTTATACAAATAAAGATATAATCCAACTTGGTAAGTAGAAGCCAAGCATGTTACTTCCTCAGATACTAATTACAATAGATTTTACACATTTTATTTCATCAGCCTACAATTTTGTTTTGTTTTTTTTTTCATATTTTTTATTTGCATTCTTCTTGTAATATCCTATTCAAAACTGTG
Source organism: Canis lupus familiaris (assembly GCF_011100685.1). Classification (NCBI taxonomy): domain Eukaryota; kingdom Metazoa; phylum Chordata; class Mammalia; order Carnivora; family Canidae; genus Canis; species Canis lupus. The sequence goes on along the minus strand of NC_049227.1, from coordinate 1,012,006 downwards.
GTCACTAGCCCAAGTCATTTTTCAGGAACACGTTTAAAAAACAGTGTCAACAGCTCTATAGAAATGCAACCAAGAAACCACTAAGTTACATAACTACATTTAGGCAACAACAGTTCCACCCACTGTTTAGTGACTAAAGATGGATAAGGATGTTCTCTATTCTGCAGTTTCACAGGCTAGATCACAACTTACAATATATTGTAGGAACAACATTGTAATACTTGAAAAAAAAATTTGGAACGACCTGAAATAGCTGCACATGAAAATGCACAATAAATAATGGTTTACTTATCTGTACAACTTTAATGCAATACAATTCCTAATAAAACAGAATGAAATTTAAGAACACATACACCTAGCAATGGCATTACAACAAAAGCATAACCTAAATTCATCCCAAATCATAGCAGTGAGATCACTGGCTGAAGTTTTCTCTAAAATACGAATATCAATCTCTTTTTCTAGAATGGTGTACTATCTATATTATTGTGGCGTTCCTCTAAATTTCCAACACAAATTTAGAGCAAATAGAAAGAAAAAATATGTTTGTTTGTTTTGTTTTGTTTTTTTCCAGGTGGCTCAGCCGGTGAAGCCTCTTCCTTCAGCATAGGTCACGATCCCATGATCTGGGATCGAGCCCCATGTTGGGCTCCTTGGTCAGTAGGGAGCCTGTTTCTCCCTCTCCCTCAGCCACTTCCCCTACTTGTGTTCTCACTCTGACAAGTAAATAAATTCCTTAAATATACATACATATGCATTTTAGATATAACACAGAAAATAGTATCTCCACTTTGCCAATCCTGATCGATGCTTAGAAGACTTTTTTTCCTCCAGCTTTACAGACTGTGGCCAAATGCCTTAAAGTTGTAGCTCCCTGACCATTATCTGGATAGGAAGATCCCAAATTGTTCAAGGCCCTTTCACTATGGGGGATTCTGATACTTGCCAATGTGCTTCCCTCTATTAACTGTGTATGTCTGGTCTCACCTTGTGAGCTCACAGTCTAGTCCATTGCAGGTACTGTAAGGTCATAGTTAGGTGCAGACCACTGATTCGGTCAGACTACCAGAGTTCAAATCTCCATCCCCTCTTGTACGACTTAAGTTACTACTCTGAACCACATTTCTTTACATTTTTAGAAGAGTGAGGGAAGAGGACAACGTTGATATAACGCTGGTCCATGCTAGCACTTGATAAATCTGAACTATTATTATTTAGGCAGCTTTTTAGCTTGAGCAAAATACAAATACACTAATTTTCTAGACACTTCATCTAAGATGAGTGGATCCGTTCTCATCTTAAAAATAAATTATATGCCTGAAATTTTCCAGCCAACGTTCTCTGTCCTGGAGCTAACAGCCCCCACCTAATTCTGGAAATGATCTTAGGTCTATTGTTTGGTATTCCTTAAAACCCATCTCTATGTGGAGGTGAGGTGACTTTCATTTAAGTATTTGTCCTTGTCAGACTCCTCCATTTTCATACTCCCATGAAAATAAAGCATACCTGCCAAAAATAATGCTCTGTGATTATACAACATAAAATAACAACATAAAAAATAGATGTACTCGAGGAACTTGTCAGGAAGCACAAACTCAAACCCCAATGCTGATAAATCTATAATAGAAAGCTCCACTGAAAACAAAATATTTATGGAAGGTAACCCGAAGAATGTACAATCCCCATCTACTTATCTGGATAATCTAAAACAGATCCTTAAATTAAATTAGTGTAGAAATCTAAGTACTTAGATCACATTATTTCACCAGCACCAGAACTACTTATACTGAATTACACTGATGTCCTGTCATCAACCTACACAATGAGGCAATGAGGATTTTAACTAATAAACAAAGTAAAACACAACACAGCCCTTTACTTAAGGATGTGTCGAATACAAGACTCAATAGAAGGAGTCTCAGAATCCAATCGAGAAACTGGTCTTTTATCTTAAGGTCACTGAACTATGCAGCCGATTATATTTCTCTCTGAACTGGCTATTAAAAAGCAGTCAAATTTGTGGCCCTCTAATAAATACTTAAGACTTCAGTCTAAGTACTTTGTGTACAGATCTCATTCCATTTTAATGAGGATCTTACAGATCTGTTTCTCTTTTTTTTTTTCTTTTTTAAGATTTTATTTATTTATTCATGAGAGAGAGAGGGGCAGAGACATAGAGAAGAAGCAGGCTCCACGCAGGGAGCCTGATGTGGGACTCTGATCCCGGGACTCCAGGATTACACCCCGGGCCGAAAGGCAGGCGCTAAACCGCTGAGCCACCCAGGGATCCCAACAGATCTGTTTTCTTCTTAATTTTTCTCCCTCAGTGTTAAATTCATCACTCTTGTATTTCTGTACGTTCTCAATAACATGTATCTTTGTAAGCCATTATGAATCCTTTCTGGAACAAGATGTGACATAAGGAAATGACATGCTCCACTTAAAAAACACAGTCAGATATTTTCTTCCATTAATAAGCATTTTATGAGTTCGATTTCTAAAGACATTATTTTTTTTGTGCTCCAAAAGAAAAAAGAAATATTTTGCACAATATTCTGCAAATATTATAGGAAACTCTAACAACAGGAAGTACAAAAATAAAACTTTCATTATGTATTTTTAACTTTAGAGCATACAGAAAATTATAAATATATCCCATGCAAAAATCCCCCAGAAGTCATTTTTAATTTTAAAACATAGACCAAATCACCATAAATGTAATTACAATTATTTATTCTGAATGGAAACTGAAGAGACTAGCTTCAAAAATGATTCATAAAATTTTTGTACAACTCCTTATGAGCTGGCCTGTGCCCACCACAGAGGATGCTGCCAACCACACTTAAGGTGAGACAACACATGGGCAGCCCAGGTGGCCCAGCGGTTTAGCGCCGCCTTCAGCCCAGGACCTGATCCTGGAGATCCAGGATTGAGTCCCACATCAGGCTCCCTGCATGGAGCCTGCTTCTCCCTCTGCCGGTGTCTCTGCCTTTCTCACTCTGTGTCTCTCATGAATAAATAAACAAAATCTCTTTAAAAAAAAAAAAAAAAGGTGAGACAACACAGAATTTAGAGTCCCAAAGGCTCTTGCCTCATTCTTGCCTCACAGATTTTGCTACATTCCTGCTTCAGGGATTTCAGCAATCTCCTTGATGTCATTTGAGGAAAATAAAAAGCTTACGAATCTTAGTGTGTATAATCTAATCCATTCATGAACTCATACTCTGATCATTAACAGAAACATTAAAAATGTTCTACTATACAATAAAAATTACACTTTCTACCCCACCGGCAGGGATTCATCAAACACAGGAATCTCACAATCTAACTTGAAAAGCAGCACCATGAAAGTACAGCTTTTTCTCAAAGCATTTTAGGAGTTTTATCCAAATATCAAACAAAATATAAGTTATATAATGTCAAGTGGGGAAAAAAGATAAGTCCACTGTTGTTTCTCCTCTAAGTGTTTATTCAACAATACTCTAAATTACTTCCAGGCACTCTGTAGTCATATGAAACATACATAATCTTTCTACAATGCCTTATGAAGGAAATGAGCACTTAATAAGACTTTCAGGGCAGCTCAGGTGGCTCAGCAGTTTAGCTCTCTCTGTGTGTGACTATCATAAATAAATAAAAAATTTTTTAAAAAAGATTTTATTTATTCATGAGACACAGAGAGAGGCAGAGACACTGACAGAGGGAGAAGCAGGTTCCCCGCAGGGAGCCTGATATGCAGAACTTGATCTCAAGACCCTGGGATTACCACCTGATCCAAAGGCAGATGCTCAACCACTGGGCCACTCAGGTGTCCCAGTATTTCTGTTCTGAGTCACAGAATTGACAGGTGTGTTACACAAGTATCTCCCACATTTTAGGGATCATCTCTGCTACAGATATTTACTTTGCAACCAGTAAAAACACATGTGCCAAAAATTAAACTTAGAGTCAAGACTGAAATTCTTTATCTCTAGCCAAGGACTGACACAAGTAAATGAAATATGCTCTCAGTTCTCCTATATGTAAATACTGAAATAAGTACTGATGGAATTTTTTTTTCCACTGAAAACCAACTTCAAAAATCAATGAATTCTCATCAAGTTAACAAGTACTCACGAACACTTGTGAATGCCCAACTTGGACTGAGCATACAGATAAAAGCAGAATTCCTGTTTATAGAAGCTTACACATTAGCAGGGTCAGACACTTTTTATACAATGAAACAACTAGTAAACGAGCATACAACTCCATTCAAACACTTAATGACCATATAACCAAACGCTGTGCTGGGCACACACAGTCTTCATCAGCCAAATAGCAGCCTATGTGGAAGATCTACACAAAATTCCATTTTAATTGTGTAGGGAACCTGCTTAAAACTGTTCTCTGGTTTTTGTCATCATCAGATAAAAGCCCAAGCTCCTGCATTTCTGCCCTGCACTTTTTTACTTTTCAAAAAACACCTCTCTTAGGACACCTGGGTGGCTCAGCAGTTAAGCATCTGCCTTAGGCTCAGGGCGTGATTCTGGAGTCCTGGGATGGAGTCCCACATCCGGCTTCCTGCAGGGAGCCTGCTTCTCCCTCTGCCTGTGTCTCTGCCTCTCTCTTTCTGTGTCTCTCGTGAATAAATAAATAAGACCTTAAAAAAAAAAAAAGAACTAAAACCAAAAACCATCTCCCAGTACTAGTTACTGGCCTATTCTCCTGCTATTCCCCTACTTGCACCGTCCCACCCAGCCTTGCTGGTTTCAAAGTTTCTCATTCTTCAAGACATTTCCATAAAGTGTTCCCTGATTATCTTTCTTCACCCTCCATACCCTGCATTGTCTCTCCTCCTTGCTCTATCTTACCTCTATTTACCACTTTGTGTTGAAAATCTCTTTACTGTCCCTCTCTAAGTTCAAGAGAGAGGAAACATGATTGCCTGGAAGGTCAGTGCAATTTCAAATCCTGAACATGTCTTCTGCATAAGGACCAGTAACTCTTAAAAGTTAACGTTATTTATCATTAAACGGATTAACAATATAATCAAATTTTACCCGGAGCGGCAAGCTTTCTTGTTACAACGATTTTGATAACAGACTTTTATTTATTTATTTATTTATTTATTCATTTATTTGAAGATTTATTTATTTATGATAGAGAGAGGCAGAGACACAGGCAGACGGAGAAGCAGGCTCCATGCACCGGGAGCCCGACGTGGGATTCGATCCCGGGTCTCCAGGATCGCGCTTGGGCCAAAGGCAGGCGCCAAACCGCTGCGCCACCCAGGGATCCCCCGATAACAGACTTTTTAAAAAGCAGTTTCGGGTTTACAGAGAGAAAAAAAAGTACAACCATTACTTAAATTCAAAAACAAAAACGCACCCAAGAGTTTTCTCATCTCAAACAGCACTCGCCTGGTGACGCTCACACTCGTGTCATCCGAAGGCAACGAGCTCCGCGGAGCCCCCCCACACCCGCCAGTCACGGGCCGGGTCAGGGCACCGAGGCAGCGCCGGATGCCTGGGAGCGCCTCTGGCTGCACTTCCAGGACAGGTATCACCCCTGCTCTCTCCCAGGGCGGTTCTCTGCCTCCGAACCCAGGCCCACGACTTCCCCTTCAAGCACGGGCCCAAAGTCAGGACAAGCGTTCCAGTGCCCGCACCACGGAAGCCTCCAGCCTTCCTGCCCGGGCCCGGGCCCGCTCCCGAGGCCCCAGGCGCCTGCCCAGGCCGGGCTGCCACCCGGCTCGGAGCCGTCGACCCGGCGGCCCACAGGTGTCCACGCCCGCCCCCGACTCCGGGAGCCCGCGGTGAGGAGGGAGCCCGCCGCTGGGAGGCCATCCGCGAGGGTGCACGGGCGGCGGGGAGGGCCAGGAAATGACAAGCGCCTGTCCGTCGGGGCCGGGCCGGGCCGGGCCGGGCCGGGCACAACTCGGCGGCGAGCGCCGGCAGCCGGGAGGCTGAGCACGACAGCACCGAGGCGGCCGACGACCGTCTGGGCCGGCCAGGGCCGCGCCAAGGGCCCGGAGTCGGGTCCGACGGCGGCTGGGAGCGCCAGAGCGAAACGGCCCCGGGCGGGTAGACGGCGCGGCCCAATGACCCAGCAGCCCCGCCCGGACGGCGCCGCCGCCGCCCCGCCGCCCGCCCCGCCGCCGGGGCCGAGAGCCGCGCCAGCGTCGGCCCGCGCGCGTCCGCTCCGTACCTGCTCCGCGGCTCCACGGGCGTCGGGGCCGCGGCTCTCGGCGGGCAGCTCGAGCGGGTCCCGGCTCCGGAGTCCACAGCCCGCCCTCCTGCCGGCCCTCCCCCCTCACGCTCCGCCCCCGGCGCCGCGAGCGCCCTCACGCACGCGCGCACGCGCGGACGTCACTTCCGGGGCCCTGGGCGCGCGGGGGAGGGAGTCGTCGCGGGCGGGGCGAAGGCTGCCGAGGGGGCTCCTCGGGCCCGTCGGGAAACGAGACGGTCTCGTCCCTCTCCACGTCAGGACTTTTAGCGTTCGAATTAAAGGCATAATGAGACTCACAAAATTAAATAATAGGCAGTATTGATGGTCGAGTCCCAAGTGGAATCCCGTGCTCGTGCTTCCCGTCTCGAGAATGCTGGGGGCGGCGGCGGCGGCTGTCCCGGGGCGTCCGTGGCGTTAACTGGAGCACAACAGAGACCAACACGGCCGTATCTGAAGGCAGAGCTGGGCTGGCGTCCCAGCTTCGCTAAGCGCTGCCTCTGTGATCTTGGACAGGTTGCCTAGTTCCTGTCTTTATTCATTATCTGCAAAACGGAGATTGATTTTTCCTAAACGCTGAGCGATGGCAGAACATGCCACCCCAAAACATGCCCCTTGGGCATAAGGATTCTTGTGAGAGTACACACAAGACAAGCTCTGAACACAAACTAGAATATTCCTTTATAAGGGAAATGTACATTTGCAAGGAAATCTCCCTCTAAAGGTGTCTCCCTCTCTATACCTACAAGAGGATGACAACCGCAAGACTTCTCAATGGGGAAGACGCTAACTCTGCAGAGCAGACCTTAAGCTTCTTTACTTTTCTTTCCCTGGTCGTCCCGTGACTGGCCCTTCAGTTACCCACCCACCCCACCCCCACCCCCACCCCCCCACACACACACCTTTCTCTTGTCCACCTGAAGATGGTATTTAAGTTAGCAGTCTTTTCCCTGGTCTCTCTTACGTATGTGGAGGTATCCGTGTTAATAAATTCCTATTTGTTTTCCCCTTGTTAATCTGCCTTTTACTTCTCAGGCAAGAACTCAGAAGAGTACAGGGAAAGTTCTTTCCCTTCCCCTACAACCACACTGTATACTAGGCTGAGGATACTGGACAGTATAAAACAAAAGTACCTACATACTGAGAAGCTTACATCCCAGAGGAGACAACAAACAAGTTATTTACAGTAGTACAAGAGATGGTGATCATTGTTATGAATAAAAGGAATAATGCAAGGAAGAGGAATAGAAAGCACAACGGAAAGTCTGCAGTTTTAGAGTGCAGGGGAAAGCCCTGACTGAGAGACACTTGAACACAGGGTGAGGGAGCTAGCCATGCTGGTATGCAAATATTCAGGCAGATGTTCTATGGACAGGGAACAAGTGCAAGGGCCTCTCGACACCTCCAACCTATGTAGGTATAGCAGAGCGAATTAGGGGGAGGTATAAGAGATCAAAAGGTAATGGGCAAAGTAAGTAAGGGGCTAACCCCTAGGTCAATGTGGGAAGGAACCAGCAAAAGTGAGGACACTGGTAGGTCTGACTCATTGGGGCCTTAAGTGGGACAAACTACCAGACATGTCTTCTCCCTCAGAGAAGGTGGGGTGGGAGACTATTGGAAAGGGGCACCTAAGGTTATATGGCTTAACCATATAACCTAAGGTTTAACTATGAAGCCATGTTTTAGGTCTTGAATTCAGTGGTTCTTGATAGGTATATGGATATTCATTGTATTATTTTTAACTATTATTCAATGTGTTATTTTTGTATATGAATTTATGTTTTTAGAGAGGGAGAATCTTTTTTTTTGTTTGTTTGTTTGTTTTTGTTTGTTTGTTTGTTTTTTAGAGGGAGAATCTTTTTAAAGATTTTTTTATTTTAGGTCAACCCGGGTGGCTCAGCAGTTTAGTGCCGCCTTCAGCCCAGGGCCTGATACTGGAGACCCAGGATCGAGTCCCACATCGGGCTCCCTGCGTGGAGCCTGCTTCTCCCTCTGCCTGTGTCTCTGCCTCTCTCTCTCTCTGTGTCTCTCATGAATAAATAAATAAAATCTCTTTAAAAAAAAAAGAAAAGTCTTATTAAATGCTCATTTCCTTCATAAGGCATTGTAGAAAGATTATGTATGTTTCATATGACTATAGAGTGCCTGGAAGTAATTTAGAGTATTGTTGAATAAACACTTAGAGGAGAAACAACAGTGGACTTATCTTTTTCCCCCACTTGACATTATATAACTTATATTTTGTTTGATATTTGGATAAAACTCCTAAAATGCTTTGAGAAAAAGCTGTACTTTCATGGTGCTGCTTTTCAAGTTAGATTGTGAGATTCCTGTGTTTGATGAAGTCCCTGCCGGTGGGATAGAAAGTGTGATTTTTATTGTATAGTAGAACATTTTTAATGTTTCTGTTAATGATCAGAGTATGAGTTCATGAATGGATTAGATTATACACACTAAGATTCGTAAGCTTTTTATTTTCCTCAAATGACATCAAGGAGATTGCTGAAATCCCTGAAGCAGGAATGTAGCAAAATCTGTGAGGCAAGAATGAGGCAAGAGCCTTTGGGACTCTAAATTCTGTGTTGTCTCACCTTTTTTTTTTTTTTTTTTTAAAGAGATTTTATTTATTTATTCATGAGAGACACACAGAGAGAGGCAGACACAGGCAGGAGGAGAAGCAGGCTCCCCACGGGGAGTCTAATGCAGGACTCCATCCCAGGACCCTGGGATCATGACCTGAGCCCACAGCAGATGCTCAACTGCTGAGCCACTCAGGCGTCCCTGATTTCTAGTTTTGTTCCACTGTGATTAGAAAAGACATTTTCTATGATTTTTCAAAATAAATTAAAACTCGTTTTCTGTGATGATTATGTGATGTGGTACAGGTTATCTAATGCTACTGGTGGAAATATTTGCAGTATATAAGCATATCAAATCAATGCATTGTACACCTAAAACACAATGTCATATGTCAATTATAACTCAGTAACACTGAAAATTTTTTTTGTTGTTGTTTTTTTTTGAAAATTTTTAATTAAAAAGAAAGACTCAGGGATCCCTGGGTGGCTCAGTGGTTTAGCCCCTGCCTTCAGCCTAGGGCATGATCCTGGGATCCTGGGATCGAGTCCTGCACCAGGCTCCCTTCATGGAGCCTGCTTCTTCCTCTGCCTGTGACTCTGCCTCTCTCTCTCTCTTTCTGTGTGTGTGTGTGGGGGGGGGGGGCTCATGAATAAATAAATAAAATCTTTAAATAATCAATAAAAATTTTAAAAAACTCATTTTCTGGACTAAAATATGTTCTACTCTAGACAGTGTTTTATATGCATTTAAGAAAAATGTGTATTCCATTATTGTTAAGTGAAGAGTTCTATATATGTCTGTTAGGTATACCTTGATTATAATGTCATTCAAATACTCTTTCCTTCTTTTTTTTTTTTTTGAGATTTTTATTTATTTATTCATGAGAGACACACAGAGAAAGAAAAAGGCAGAGACACAGGCAGAGGGAGAAGCAGGCTCCATGGAGGGAGCCCAACGTGAGACTCGATCCCAGGTTTCCAGGATCAGGCTCTGGGCTGAAGTCTGCGGTAAACCGCTGAGCCTCCAGGGCTGCCCTACTCTTTCCTTCTTAATCTTTTTTTCTGGTTGTTCTATCCATTATTAAAAATGGGTTACAGAAATATCCAACTATGGTTGTAGAACTATCAATTTCCCTTAATTCTGTTCTTTTGTTTGTTTGTTTCATATGCACTTGGTGCTCGTATGTTAGATGCATATATGCTTATAATTGTATTTTTGGATTAAACCTTATTCTGTATATAATGTCATTATTTCTTTTTTATTTTAAAGATTTTTTTTAATTTTTTTTTTTTTTTTTTTTTTTTATGATAGGCACACAGTGAGAGAGAGAGAGGCAGAGACACAGGCAGAGGGAGAAGCAGGCTCCATGCAGGGAAGCCGATGTGGGACTCCATTCCTGGTCTCCAAGATCAGGCCCTGGGCTGAAGGTGGCGCTATACCGCTGAGCTACCCAGGTTGCCCCATGTCGTTATTTCTTATAACTGTTTTTCTAATGTAAAATCTATTCTAATAATATAGCCATCCCAAACTCTCCTTTGTTTGCTGCTTGCATGGAATACATTTTTTCATCTGTTTACTTTCAACCTCTTGGTGTCTTTGAGTCTAAAGTGAACCACCTTTTACAGACAACATATAGATGTAGCTTTTAAGAAAACATACTCTGCCCATCTCTGACGTTTAATTGGAGACTTTAATCCATTTACCCTGAAGTAATTACTAATAATGACTTCTGCCATTTTGCTCTTTGTTTACTGTATGTCATATATTTTTTGTTCCTCAATTCTTCCATTACTGCAGTTTTTGTTATGTACTTATTTTTCTATAACCTACCATTTTTTGTAAAGATTTTATTTATTCATTACAGACAGAGAGAAAGGCAGAGACACAGGAAGAGGGAGAAGCAGGCTCCATGCGGGGAGCCTGAGGTGGGACTCGATCCCGGGACTCCAGTATCACACCCCAGGCCGAAGGTGGCGCTAAACCGCTGGGCCACCGGGGCTGCCCTATAACCTACCATTTTGATTCTCTTCTCTTTTCTGTATATTTTAAATTTTATTTTCTTTTTTTTTTTTAAGATTTTATTTATTTATTAATGAGAGACAGAGAGAGAGAGAGAGGCAGAGACATAGGCAGAGGGAGAAGCAGGCTCCATGCAGGGAGCCTGATGTGGGACTCGATCCTGGGACCCGAGGATCACAGCCCTGGTCAAAGGCAGGCGCTAAACCGCTGAGCCACCCAGGGATCCCTAAAATTTATTTTCTTAGTGATTAGTTTTAGGATTACAATTAGCATCTTAAATTTATAACAACATAGTTTGAATACCAACTTATTTAAAATTGTATATATTCTGTACCTATAAATCTGTCCCTTTCATTTTATCTTGTTATTGTCACAGATTTCATCTTTATAAATTGTATGCCTATCGACACAGGTTTTTCTTTTTTTTTTTTAAGATTTTATTTATTCATGAGAGACACAGAGAAGCAAAGATGAGATACCAGCCAAGGGAGAAGCAGGATCCCTGCGGGGAGCCCAATGTGAGATTCAGTTCTGGAACTCGAGGATCACGTCCTGAACCAAAGGCAGATGTTCAACCGCTGAGCCACCCAGGCGTCCCTTAACACAGGTTTACTATTAATGTTTTTATGTACGGGTCTTTTAACTCACATAGGGAAAAGCCTTTTTAAAAAGATTTATTTTTTAAAAAATATTTTATTTATTTATTCATGAGAGAGGCAGAGAGAGAGCCAGAGACACAGGCAGAGGGAGAGGCAGGCTCCCTGTGGGGAGCCTGATGCTCAACCGATGGAGCCACCCAAGGGCCCCAATATTGGCTTTTATATCTGGCTGGGTATTTATCTTTCCCAGTGTTATTTCTCCATGTAGTTTTAACTTACTGTCTAGTGTCATTTGCTTTTCAATCCAAAGGATTGGAATTCCTTTGGGCATTTCTTATAGTACAAGTCTGCTAGTAATGAATTCCCTTAGCTTTTATTTATCTGGAGATGGCTTAATATCTCCTTCATTCTTGAAGAATAATTTTGCCAGATATAGCCCCTTTTTTAAGATTTATTTATTTATTTGAGAGAGAGAGTATGAGCTGGAGGAGCAGATGGAGAAGGAGTGAGAATCTCAAGTAGATTCCATGCTGAGCATAGAGCCCAATGAGGAACTTGATCTCTCAATCCTGAGATCACAATCTGAGTTGAAACCAAGAGTTAGATGCTTAAGTGACTGTGCCACCCAGGCACCCCTAGATACAGAATTCTCGGTTGACAATTTTTTTTTTTTTTAATTCATGAGACACAGAAAGAGAAAGGCATAGACATAGGCGGAGAGAGCAGCAGGTTCCCTGCCAGGAACCCAATGCGGATCACGGGACTCGATCCTGGAACCCCAGGATCACACCCCAAGTCGAAGGCAGACGTGCCCAACCGCTGAGCCACACAGGTGTCCTATCAGTTGACAGGTTTTTCTTTCAACACTTCAAATATTATGTCATCCCACTGCCTCTGACCTCCATAGTTTCTGATGAGAAATCAGTTTATATTCTTACTGAGATCCGTTTTATGTGATGGGTTTCTTCTCTCTCGCTGCTTTCAAGATTCTTTTTCTTTGACTTTCTTACAGTTTGATTATGTTCCTTGGTGTGGACCTCTTTGAATTTATTTCACTTGGAGTTCTTTAAGCTTCTTGAATTTGTGTTTTTAAAAATTTATTCATGAGAAACAGAGAGAGGCAGAGACACAGGCAGAGGGAGAAGCAGCCTCCCTGCAGGAAGCCTGATTTAGGCCTCAAACCCAGGACCCCAGAATTATGCCCTGAGCCAAAGGCAGATGCTCAACCAGGTGCCCCTTTTATATATTTGCCCCATTTGCTTTATCATTTGTTCAAGCTTTCTCCCTACACACACACACACACAGTTTTCCTGAAGAATATAACTAAGTTGCAGACATCATGCTTCTTGATTCCTACATATTTCAGTGTGTATTTCCTAAGAAAGATATCTTCTTAGAAAACCAAAGCAGAGGGACACCTGGGTGGCTCAGTGGTCCCTCTCCCTCTGTCCTACCCCTCTCCCCCGCCCCCGCTCATGCTCACCTGTGCTCTGTTCTCTCAAATAAATGAATAACTAAAATCTCTGGGGGAAAAAAAAGAAAAAAAGAACTTTCCTCTCTACTTCTTTTATGTAACTATTTCTGCCAACATAAATTCATGGATTCTTATTTTATTCAGTGGGTTATAACCCATTACAGTTGGCCCTTGAACAATGTGAGGGTTAAAGATACTGACCTACTGTTGAAAACCTGCAAATCACTTTTGGCTTCCCAAAACTGAACTACTAAAAGTTTATTGTTGACTGGAAGCCTTATTGATAACATAAATAGGTGTTAATACATATTTGTATGTTATATATATTATAACATGGTATTCTTACAATATAATGAGTATAGTAATAGTATAGAGTGATGTTAAGCATCTTTTCATGTGTCTGTTGGCCATTTGGATGTCTTTTTTGGAGAAATGTCTGCCTATTTTGGGGGGGTTAGGCGGATTAATTTTGGGTATTGATTTGTATATGTTCTTTATATATTTTGGATACTAACCTTTTATCAGATATGTCATTTACAAATATCTTCTCCCGTTCTATTGGTTACCTTAGAAGACAACTGTTGTGTCCTTTGCTGTGCAGAAGAAGCTTTAGATTTGATGTAGTTTACAGATCTTTTTTTTTTTTTTTTGAGCATCACACAAAACAGAGAACTTTATTCATCCGTACCATTCCAGAGAAAAGCAGGCTCACTTTGTCTCAATGTGTTTCCATTTATCCTGCTTCTTTTCCTCCTTAGCTTCTATATCCTTCTTTCCACTTCTGCCAGAGGTTTCAGGTAGTGATAGCACTTGGCTCCATAGGCCATACCAAGGAATAGAGAAGAGTAGTGGCTGCGCTTGATGAGCAGAGACCTGCACTGGTAGCACCATCTTGTCTGTAGCCTTAACCAGATTTTTTTTGATAAATACAGAAAAGTACTGTAAACGTATTTTCTCTGTTTATTCATGAGAGACACAGAGAGGCAGAGACACAGGCAGAGGCAGAAGCAGGCTCCATGCAAGGAGCCTGATGTGGGACTCGATCCTGGGACCCTCAGCCAAAGGCAGCCACTCAACCACTGAACTACCCAGGTGTCCCCGTATAACATTCTCTTTTCTCTAGTTTACTTTATTGTAAGAATACAGTATATTTTATATATATAACATACAAAATATATTGACTCTTTATGTTGTTGGTAAGGTTTCCAGTCAGCAGTAGGCTACTAGTAGTTAAATTTTGGAGGAGTCAAAATTACATGTGGATTTTCTTCTGCCAAAGGGGTCAATGACCCTAACCCCTGCATTGTTCAAGGGTCAAATATACCATCAGATTTTAAAGGTGTGGTGGTGGGGAAGCTGGAGCTCTACAGGTACTGAAATGGACAGATCTCCAAAAGATAGTGTTAAATGAGAATAGTAAGGTGTGGTGGTATGCTACCTTTTTTTTTTTTTTTGGTATGCTACCTTTTGATTTCAATATAGATATATATTCTCCTAGGATGTATATCTCCTTCTAATATATATGTGTGTGTGTGTGTGTGTGTGTGTGCATGATATATATTCATATGTTCTGTTCTACAGTATATATATTCATACACAGAGAAAAAAAGGGAAAGAGAGATACATGTATACATTCTAAAATAGCTATTGTATATATAGGAAGAAAATTATTTTTAAAAATTGGGTCATGTGATTGTGGAGGCTTGGTGAGTCCAAAATCTGACAGGGGAAACTAGCAAGCAGGAGGCTCAGGAAAGAGTTGCATTTCAAGTCCAAAGGCAGTCTTCTAATGAACCAGGAAAAAGTAATACTGTAGATGAAATCTTAAGGCCATCTGCTGTCCAAATTCCCTAGTGCTTGGGGGAAGCCAGTCTTTTGTTCTATTCAGACCTTCAACTGACCCATACTATGGAAGGCAATCTGCTTTACCCAAAGTCCACTGATTTGAATGTGAATCTAATCCAAAACACCCTTACAGAAACAACCAGAATAATATTTGATCAAATATCTGGGCAGTGTGGCCCAAAAGAGTTGACAGATAAAATTAACCATCACAACTCTGCCCCTTGTCAACTTAACACCCATCTCTTTAAATCATACTTAATCTGCTACTGAAATCTCTTTACCTGGTGGGATGACCCAAACTTTCATTCATGAAAGGTTTGGGCCATTATTAGTCCTACCTAGATTGGGTTGTTGTTTTCCATTGACTTTAATCACAGGGTATGGTAATAGTAAAATACCCTTAAAGGTCTCCTGTCCCTACACTGGAAGGTTGTTTGACAGACTTTGAGTGAGTACCTCTTTTCCAGGCACTGTTTTAAGCACTGGGATAGTTGTGAATGAGAGGCAAAATCTCTGCCTTAAGGGAGCTTATTGAGCTTATTTAAAAGGAAATAACCTAAGATTATTACTATTGGTAATAAATGCTATAAAGGAAATAAATCAGGTAATGTGGTAGGTAGATAGACAATAATGGAAGTATGCTTTACATGGCATGATCAGACAAGGTGTCACTGAACACAAAATAGGAAAGTGAACCAGCCCATGAGAAGGCTAGGGGAAGGGCAATCCAGGGAGAGGGAATGCCAATCACAAAAATCTGAGACAGGAATGGAAAAAGTCCAGAGTAGAAGATGGGAAACAAGGAACAGAGTGGTATAATGAGGCTGGGAATGCATAGGAACCAGATCAAACATGGTAAGATCTTTCAATTTCATTCTAAAAACAAAATGTTTTAAGTAGGCATGCTGGAGGATCTAATCAACCTTTTCGAGACTATTTTGGAGAATAGATTGGAGGGGATAATCAGGGATCAAATTAAGCCAAGAAGCCTTTGTAGTAATGCAAAGTGAGAGATGATGGTGATTCAGACAGGTGAATTTGTGATGTTTTCAAGATACATCCTGAAGACAGATTCAAGACTTGGCGATGGACTGCAGCAGGTGAGGTAAGGAGAGGAGTTCAAGATGACTCTCAGGTTTTTGTTGACTACGTGAATGGTGGTGCCATTTCCTGAGATAGAAAAGATGGAATAAGGAAGATATTTGGGGTAGGAAGAGGAAATAAAGAATTCCATTTGGATATATTAAGCTTGAGATGGCAAATAGATACTGAAGCAGCAGTATTTAGCAGGTTATTGGGTATGTAATTCAAGGCTGAGGAAAGAGGCCTGGATAGAAGTATAAATTTGAGAGTCATCAGCATATAGATATGTTAGTTATTGATTGCCTCTTATCTCCATATTCATCCTTCATTGCTTCTGCAAAAATTGGGTTGGAACCTTTGAATATTTTTTCCTTTACCAGTTAACATGATATTAAGCTTGATAGTAAAGGATACTAGTGAGATATTGCTAAGAGGAAAGGTATTTTCCTTTCTGTGCCCCGCCCCCCCTTTTTAAAGATTTTATTTATTTATTCATGAGAGACACACAGAGAGGCAGAGACACAGGCAGTGGGAGAGGCAGGCTCCCTGCAGGGAGCCCAATGCGGGACTCAATCCTGGGTCTCCAGGATCAGGCACTGGGCTGAAGGCGGTGCTAAGCCGCTGAGCCACCCAGGCTGCCCTTCCTTTCTGCTTCTGGTGTAATTGTTCACAGCCCAGCTTCTCCAGCACCCAGCTCCTGCAGTGCATGGTAATCAGCAGCACAAAGATGCCAGCAGCTTTCCCCAGCACTCACCTTGGGTAGTTTTGTAGTGTATTGACTTTGTT
Organism: Canis lupus familiaris; assembly: GCF_011100685.1. Lineage (NCBI taxonomy): Eukaryota > Metazoa > Chordata > Mammalia > Carnivora > Canidae > Canis > Canis lupus. Next base: position 995,416 of record NC_049227.1, on the reverse strand, counting down.
TTCTTTTTTTTTTTTTTTTTTAATTTTTATTTATTTATGATAGTCACACAGAGAGAGAGAGAGAGAAAGAGAGGCAGAGACACAAGCAGAGGGAGAAGCAGGCTCCATGCACCGGGAGCCCGACGTGGGATTCGATCCCCGGTCTCTAGGATCGCGCCCTGGGCCAAAGGCAGGCGCCAAACCGCTGCGCCACCCAGGGATCCCCTGTTTTCTTTTTCTTTTTTTTTTTTTTTAAGTTTTATTTATTTATGATAGTCACAGAGAGAGAAAGAGAGAGAGAAAGAGAGAGGCAGAGACATAGGCAGAGGGAGAAGCAGGCTCCATGCACCGGGAGCCCGACGTGGGATTCGATCTCGGGTCTCCAGGATTGCGCCCTGGGCCAAAGGCAGGCGCCAAACTGCTGCGCCACCCAGGGATCCCTGTAGTGTATTGACTTTGATAAAACACTTCCCTGAACAGATTTTCCCAGCACCCTAGGGGATGGATTTCCAGTAAGTTCCATTAAGCATAGCACTCCAGTGACTTCTCTGCCTTTCAGTAAACCATGGCTATGTCCCCTCCAAAAAAGTCTGATACCAGCCCTCGGGGAGGAGTTTTTCTTCCTTGGATCGTCTATTCCTAGCTCTATGTGCTACTCCTATATTCTTTATAGTTATCACTACTATTCATTAGCCAATCCTTCATTATTCCAATCCAATTATAATTAGCAGTTATTTATATTAAAAATATAAATTGGGGCACCTGGGTGGCTCAGTGGTTGAGCATCTACCTCATGGTTCAGGTCATGATCCCTGGGTCCTGGGATCAAGTCCTCCATCAGGCTCCCTGCAGGCCGGTGTTTCTGCCTCTCTCTGGGTCTCTCATGAATTAAAAAAAAAAAAAAAAAAAAAAAGATATAAATTGTTCAGATTACTGCATTGTTTTTTTTTTTCTCTTGACTAATACAAATGACTCAATGCAATTCAGGCAAGATCACTGAAGAAGGAGGCAGTACAGACTGATAAGGTCATATAAGGTCCCAAGAAGTCTCTATGTTACTCTCCATTTTGAATGGGTTAGATGTAAAGGCACATGGAATAGCAATAGGTGGAGCAGAAGCAACAGAGTTCAATTTCCTCTCCTGTCACCCCAGTCAGCCATTATAAGACAACACAGCCCCTTTTTGTGACACGTCAGCAGGGTCTGAATTTTGGTTGGCCTCTGCTGCATGTGGTACCTACCTGCATTGCAGCCTGCAAAGGCTTCTCTGTTAGCTACAACCAGAGTTGGAATTTCCCTACTGGCCTCTTTCTTGGGATCTTGCATTTATTTGGAGTATCTTCTGAAGCCAAAATGTTTGAAAAACATTGGCCTGCCTTCACTGTGTAGAGCAAGCTCCCGGTTTCACCTTGAGTACTCCAGGCAAGGTAGACCGACATCCCTGAGTTCTTTCAAATGCTGCCCCTAGACCTTGAATCTGTTGGTTATATTGCAACTTTCACACCTACAAGAGGTGTTGGCCTGCCAATATCAGCATCAGAGACACGCAGAAACAAGTGACAGAGGCTGCCCATGCTTATGCCTCCTTGTGACCCCTGTCAAGGCACTGAAGTATGTCTTGGTTGTGTAGGGCCAAAATAGGAGAAAAGATGTACAGGGTTTTCAGTTATTGGAATTAGGGGTCCTTAACAAGGGGTCAGGTGAAACCCCTTCCTAAAAAGACAGGATGATCATGTGGAGAAGTTGAGGATGAATGAATGGCTACTGCCTATAACCCCCAAAGTCATGGGTAGTTGAGTATCTGGAGACCCTTCCACCTAACAAACATCACTTTCTTGTACATTATCATGAGGAAACCTGGGTTGGATTATCTGGAAATTCTACCTCTGTATCTTAATCCACAAACCCGGGCTGTCCCAGGGGTGCTGCTGCCATAAAGGAGTCAGGAATGCCATCCCAGCAGGGAACAGCACTGACAGGGTTCAACTCAGGCAATAAACCCCATGTCTGTGGAATCCTCCGGGATAAAGGCCCAGCCAATGTAAGTGGTAGAACATCCCTGCAGGTGACTCTAAGGGTCTTCCTCATGTTCTGCTTCCCTGAACCGATGAGAACTTCCAAAGAGAGCTGCATTTGTTAGCATAAAATTAGGCAATTGGGGGAATGCCTGGATGGCTCAGCGGTTGAGCATCTGCCTTCAGTTCAGGGCATGATCCCGAGATCCAGGATCTAGTCCCATGTTGGGCTCCCCGCAGGGAGCCTGTTTCTCCCTCTGCCCGTGTCTCTCATGAATAAATAAGATATAAATAAGATCTTATAAATAAATAAGATCTTTAAAAAAAATTAGGCAATTGGATAGACTATTCCCTGAATATGTCTGGAAGCAGATACATTCTGCCTTGACTTCTGGGACTGCCAAGTGAACAATGCCATCCTCATTTCAGCCAATAGTGATGTGGTCAGCTCACCAGGGAAGTCCCTATTTTTGTTAGGAAGCTCTTGGTGAATGTAGTTTCCAGGAAAAGTATTTTGATTTTCCTTTCCAAGTAGAGGAGGGTGAAGCTAACTTATCTGTTCATTAGGGTCTTACAAGTATCTTCTGCTGCCGTGGTGGAAGTAGACACAGAGCTTAGAGAGAAGGGCTGAAAATGCTCTTCAGATCCTAGCAGGCCAGATGAGAAAGCTGAATTGGAAAGTCAGGGACCTCAGTGTAAAGAGCACCTAACTGCCTGAAAATAAGTTGGGAGCAGTGCTGGACAGTGTCACTGCTAGGACTGGCTACCAAATGCTGGGTGAGGGATTGGTCAGAAATGGAACCACCTTTAAAATGATAAAGACAGGGCAGTCATGAGTGGCAGGGGTGGGTGGTGGTAGTGGTGGAGATGACATGGTGAGAGTAGGGACAGTGGGCAACATAAGCTGAGGCAGAGCTGAAGGTAAGGATGTAATGTTGGAAAACACACTAATAAAGACACTTATAGAAGTTGATACACATTCTGGGGACTTAAACCTACTCATGATACCATCCAATCCCTTTACAAAAATAAAAAGGTATAAATATTTCAACTCAACTCTTAACATACATTTCTTTTAATGGAGGTCAAGCTCCAAGTTTTGTGGTGCTTTGGGGTTCTATTTCTTAATTTTAGTAACAAAAGAGAAGTATATATATATCTATTCCAAGATCTACTAGGGCTAGGCCATCTGCCAAGATCACATGATATAGGAAAAAACCCAAGAGTCTGTAATATATTAGGAGAATCTTCTAAAAGTCATGGTTTGTGGGTGATTCAGGTTGCTACTGAGATCACAGAAGGGTGGAAAAGATACATCACATGATTTGGGCCCCTTTTATGAAGCACTTCTGGACAGTTTAAGATGATTCAATTCAAAGTCTTTCCTGCAGTTGCCTTGGATTTTTTTCTGGATGTACAACAGTCCTGAACGTTTCTACTTAGTTGCAGGTGGTTGGAGGTGTCCAGCACTGCTCCCAACTTATTCATGTCACTGCTCAGGAAGAACAGGTATGTGAACGAAGAAGTCCTTAGCAATCAGGAATGGGACTACCCTGTTCCTAAGTCTGAACATGTTACTGCATGTATGCGGGTGGATGGGGGATTCTGGAGGAGGAGGTAAAAGCGTGGCCATTGGATCTCATAGATAACCTGGATCTATGACTTCTGGAATAACACTGTCAGTTTTTCTCTGTATTTAGACTTTAGAAGAAGATATTCATCTTAGGGAGAAATGAGATACCTAATGTTCACAGTTAATAAGATCACTGTAGAAATGACTAGAGAAGGAAAGAAAAGCACATAATTACCCTTGCTCAGAACAAGAACTACCTTCATTAGCACCCTATTCATCTAGGTGCTTCATTTTAAAGTTATGTTAGAAATAAAGTTTAAAACTGTGTTTAAAAAATAGAGAACAAAAAAAAAAATAGAGAACACTAAAATACAGGATAGGAAAAACAAAATGGTAAGGAATCAAAAGAAAATTAAAGGTAAATAAAAGCTAAAGGAACATGCTGTAAGTTAAACAAATCAAAATGAGAAGTAAGTAAAGCTAGCTAAGAGGTCATCTTCAAAATGATGACAAAGGAATAAACAGGCAGGGTTGACACCCAGAGTCTAAAGGCCATAAGCCCCAAGCCAGACACACAAGAGCCCCTGAGCTAAATTAAAAAGCCATATATTCCATTATTCTCTTGATGCCAGGGGTCCCTGAAGGAGGGCCGACGCCTCAGGCATACTTCCCCACATGGTTGGGCTGCATAGCACGTCTGCATGGTGAGGCCTGTAGGCTGCAGGAGTCTGATCCCGGACCATCTCTTGCACACCAGGGTCCAACCAGGCAGCCAGCACTTACCTCTGCTCATCGTCCGTGAGTGGGGCCTGTCTCCAACTAGTGACCGTGTGTCTCTCACTAGAAGGGCAGTACACTGGAGACCCCAGCTAGCCCCTCAATGCTCAAGGGCACGCAAGACCCACACATCAAAGAAAGTCTCTCCTTTCCTTCTAGAGTATCTGCTCTTCAAATTTTCACTGGTAGAAGCTAGGTGAAGCCCTAAGCCTGATAGGTGGGACACTGAGCTGCCAAGAAGAAGGGAGGGCTCTACTGAACACCTGTGAGGATTTCAGAAAAGGACCCTGGGTTTGAATCCTGACTTTGTTACTTACTGGCTATGTGCCTTTGAGGAAATTACACCTTCATGTTGTTCAGTTTCCAACTTGTTAAGTACCATTAGTGTATCATTACCATGTGATTGTGTGCGCAATAAGTAGGTCAGGGAATAGACTTGGCACAGGTAATGCAGTGCTTCTGTTTAAAAGTCAGTGTAATCAGAGATTTAAGGAGGCAGTTGGAGGGTGGCACAGCTAACCCAACATTTCAGAACTCACCTTTCTGGGTTAATCCATGAAATGACTCCAAGGGACATCTTGATGAGGACACTTACTAGCCAGGAAGATGTCAAGTCTGCTTTCAGAGGAAGGGCAACTTATGTCCATTTTCCTTAAGGAAGGGTCTTAACCACTGAGGCTCACATAAGCTTAGAGCCATTTATGTCTCCCTTGAAAGAAGTGGAGGGCTTTCTGTCAGAACCACCTGACATGGTTGTGAGCCACAAAGTGACTATTGTGGTATTTTCTTCCCCTGGATACCTCTCAATATAAGAGGGCAGAGCTGTATGCTTAGGCTGGGTGGGAACACTCCCACCTGTGGAACAGAGACAAGGCTAGAGTAACTGCAGAACCACCTTCCATGGGGCCCATCTCCCTTTAACTTCAAGCCAGGGCAGAAGTTCAGCTGTTGGTTTCAGGAAAGAACCTATTTTATTTCGCTGAGCATCCCCAAACATATCATATCTTAAGCACAAATCAAGACATTATTTGCTGGCACAGTGCGGGGCAGAGGAGGGATGAAATAAGTCTCTAGAAAAGAAAGGCACAGCACCCAGGTTCTAATTCTTTAATGCCACGTGAGGGTATTGGGGCTCCATGCACCAAAGCGCTCACAGACAGGTAGTAAATAAACATAGGAAGTGTTACACCATTTACACAAACCCAATACCATACAGAAGGAAGACAGTGGACCCAGGTGACCTCCCGTGCTCCAGAAGCAAACTGTTCCTATACCCAATCTTTGTTCCCGCCTCCTCAACCCCTGCCAACCCACCCTTCCCCCAATTAACATATGTATACATATATGTTTCTTCCGGAATTCCAAAAAGTGCCTCTTCCACTCCAGTTCCCCACACTCCGGCTTCTGATGAATAAAGCCTCCTCTTTTAAGGATCACAAGCAGGCACTACCTTCATGAAAGATCCCCAGCAAAAAGGTACCCAAGAAAGCTTAACTCAGAATCAAATATGGCCAGAAGGTATACCAAAGGATATTTAAAATTCTATCTGGGATCAAAATGATCAGCAGGACTAGTTTTTGTTTTGTTGTTGTCATTTGTCTTAACCTCTTCAGGATCCAGCTTAGACCAAGATCACACACTGAGGCTCACCCAACTTTGTGGTTTGCAAATGTCATTCTTCTAGTCCTCCAACAAGCAACCCAGAACAGGAAGATTATGTCACCTGACCAGCCTGAGGCACAAGGCTCAGACAGCTCCCAGAATATCCTAAGCCCCAGGAAGAAAGAATAGAAACTTTCAGAGCACAGTTGACTGCTTTCCACATGATAAACACTGGACAGCCTCGTGAGTTAACCAAAGGTAGAAGAAGGATGGTGATGACTCCTCTATTTCTTCTATTTAGAGCGTTACCCAAAGAACTCCTCCATCTGGGATGCTGTGATGTGTTTCATTGTGGTTTTGTTTCAATCTTTTTTGTTGCCATTAAGTTTTTCATTTTTATTGAATTTTGTTATGGCTGCTATTGCACCATACAATCCTATCTCCTAAAACTTTTACCTTCCCATCCAGTGAGCATGACGCCTGGGAGAAAAGGTGCCCAAAGTCAAACATAATGGAAGCTTCCAAAGGCAGGCACTTGGTTTGACCCATCGATATTACACACAAGAATTCTATGAAAATATATTCCCTTTCCATTGGGAAGAAGCACTCATCCTTTGGAGCCCTCCTTCCTAACCCAACCCTGTTTATGCTCTAGACCTGACCACTTAGAACTGAGAAGGGAAATAACTGGGAGAAGTCACTTCCTCAGATATGACCTTTATTTGGAGACCATTACTACAAAACCACCACATCCAGGAGCACTTTTCATCCTGGCCTTGGCTTCTCATCACAGAATGACCAAACTAGGCCACTGAACTCTTTTATTTCATTTGGAAAGGGCTCTAAGCTGGCTGCCAGTATCCCTACTCTCCCTGGCCTACTGGCCCAGAGCCTTGTCTTTCCCACAGTGGCATAGAGTACACCACTGTAAGGGCAACAAAGGGGCAGAGTGGGTCCCAAGGGGTGTCTCTAGCAAGGGGCATGGGGACAGTGTTCTTATCCCCTGACCCTGTGTCCCTAAGCTAGTCTTTTTTTTTTTTTTAAGACTTTAATTATTTGAGAGAGAGAGCGTGCACAACAGAGAGACGAGTGGGCAGGAGGGGCAGAGGGAATGGGGGAAGTAGGCTCCCTGCTAAGTGGGGAGCCTGAGGTGGCTCAATCCCAGGACCCCAGGATCATGACCCGAGCTGAAGGCAGACACACCCAGCAGACCGAGCTGCCCAGGCGCCCCCCCCCAAGCTAGTCTTCAGGGCCTGTTTTTGAGCAAACTTGCATTTGATCAAACAAGTCACGATCTTATACGTATGAATTCTAAATAACCAAGTACTGTGATACTCTGTGCCAGGGGTGGGAACAAGAAGGAACCAAGGCCAGTTTACTGAAAGCATTGGGATTAATTGTCTGCTTTCTACTCACACTGCCTTTCTTCTCAATACCTTGCCTCAGTGTCTGTCCAAAAATGGATTTGTATTAGTCAGTAACATCAACTAGAGTAATTGAAACGAAAGACTTCTGTTAGAACAAGACATGAGCCATGCTACCAGACTAAGCTTCAAGCAGGGACACCAACTCGAGAATCGTGATGATTTCATTTGTGGATGAGAACAATAGCAAGAACATATATCTCAGAACCTGAATAACCGACTGCACTTTCCTCTTAGAGCTCAGTCTATACTTCTGTTCCACCATATGAGATAAAATGTAAGAGTGCAAAACCACACCCTGGAATCCTGTTCCACAGAGGGCTAGAAGGTCACTGCCCCATGAAGGAATCCAGCCAGGTCCCAGGGCTCCGCCTTCTCTTCCTCAAAGGTATGCAGATGTCTTCAGTTCCCCCTCGCCCTACCTCACCAATCCAGTCTAGTAGGACTGAAAGTAGTGACGCTGTCCTCACCAAGTTTTTACATATAAAAAAAGTCTCTATACACTCACGATCACAGGGAAAGGCCTTTAATGCAGCACAGAAATGTTATGTTCCAATTACTGATGCTGCATAGCTCCTCCTTTAGGAAATGCATGCATATCCTGCTTAACTGCCCCAGCTTGCAGATGGAGCAAGAAGAAAATGCAGTGGGAGCTGAACCTTGTGGATCGTTACCTCTCTGAGATGTGGAGGGTAAAACATGATGAAGCTTTGCTGCTATCATCCTACAGTTCCTGGTATAGCTGTGCCTCCCCCCAATCCTTTCTTTGCTTCCTCAGAACAGAAACTCTCCTAGGAGAATGTGAGCAGCAAGAACAGGGTTTAAAAAAGAGGGGGCTTCTATCTATGGAGGTTCACCACAAATTGGATGCTGACACATGAAATGGCAGCCAAAGAGATTCTGAGCCTCCAGAAAGGATGTTTCGTCTCAAAGAAAACAGAAGATCTACGCAACTTGCCTGCTTGACTCAGGGAATCTTCGAAAGGAACCTCTGAAATCTGCATAACAGCCCTGAGAAGATAACTGTTCAAGCAAGGAAGGTTGGTGGAAAGTAGGAGAAGCCAAGGCCCTGAGGTAGGGCTGTAAACATTGTGCTTTTCTAAGGCCAACCTGGTACATGGCTTTGGCAACTATGGTTACATCTCCAAAAGGTGGTGAAGAATATGTTTCAGAAGGAAGAGTCTTTCCACATCCTAAAATAAAGTGTGGAACTATCCCTGGGGGAAGAGGGAGAGAAGATGCTTCTTCTTCAGTCAGGGGCTGTGGGGTGGTTACTTGGGTAAATCCCCCATTATATTCTGTGTTTATACGCTAGGCACAAGGAAGGGATAATTGAACAGGGCTGAGAAAGTGATTATTCCTATATTAGTTTGGTAATGTGGCTCTAAAAAGGGCAGAAACTCTCTTGCAAGGTCAAGAGAGTGACAAAACCTCTCTGGACTTCCTGGTCAAGCCCTAGCTAGCCAGACACCATCAGCCTCAGGCAAAGTCTGCTGTGCCTTGAGGAAAGGTCAGGGGAGTGCAGGTGCCAAGTCCCTGTGGACCACAAGCCCTGAGCCTGACCCCGAGGTACAGCCGGAAGACTGGAGCTGCCGGAAGACCTCCATCCTTTTGGAGCTGTGCCTCAGGACTTGGTCCTCACCTCAGCAGGTCTGGGGCAGTCAGTATCCCTTCCAGGGATCTTATTCCCAGAGCCACTAAAGAGAATGGACACCCTCCCTGACAGGACTCTGTTCCCTACCAGGGCTACTCACCACCATGTGATCTTGAACTCATAGATGGGGCGCTTGCAGTAGTAGTGGTTGATGAGGTGCTTGTCACACACCCCGATGCACTGGTGGTCCACGATGAGGCCCTGGGCTGAGAGGTCTGTGACCAGGCAATGCAGTAGGTCATAAACATCAGCCACAGCCTCCCAGGGCCCAAAAGACACATCCACTTCGCAATGGTGCTCAAAGAGCTGCCCATCACTCTCGCTCCGCTCGAAGCGCAGGGAGTTGAGAAGTGGACACTCATAGGGGGTGATGGGCATCTCTTCCTTGAAGACACAGACCTTGAGCTTGGCAAAGCGGGCCTTCCGCTGTACTGCACGCAGCCGGGCAATCTCCACAATCCGCTCCAAATGGTCTATGGGGGTGAACACAGCAGCCATTACTGGGACAGGGGTCAGGGAGGTGGGGGTGGAGGGTGGGCAAGGTAGTGTCAGGGCGCAAAGAGAGAGCCCCAGTGAAGGCAGGGTCCAGCAGGGGAGGGAGGTCCCAGGGAAGGGACTCTGGAGGCCTTTGAAAGGCACAAACATAAATGGGGATCATAAGTTGCCATGACAAAAGGAAACCAAAAAGATGGGATGAAGACAATCCTTTTGAAATGTGATTTGATGATGTCATAGGCAAGGTGGGCCCTATTTAACCTGAATCTTCCCAGTGGGGAAGGTGAGGGGGGGTGCAGAAAGGGAAGCAGGAATCTCTCCAACCTTGAGTAATATAGATGAATCTTGGACTCAATTCTTCTGGGTGCAGACCTAGGCATGGACAGATGCCTTACAACCCTCCTTCCCACACCTCCACCACCCTAGGCAGCTGACCCCTCACCTTTGTAATAGGGCATGAGTCCCAGAAATGCCTGGCGCACTTTCTCCCCCTTCAGAGGCTGCATGTTTTCTAGCTGCTCCAGGAGGGGCCCGATGGCATAGTACTGGGCCTCTTTGTACACAGCCCGCACACGCTCCCGGGGCGGCAGGTCCCCTGAGCGCAAGAAATTCAGCACATCTCTGAGCGGGAAGGAAAGACAGTTTGGTGAGAAGGAGCTAATGGACCTGGGCAGTGTCACACAGAGGTTAGAGCACAGAATCTGGAACCAGACTACCAGCTATGTAACCTTGGGTAACTGAACCTAACCTCTCTATGCCTTGATTTTCTTATCTGTAAAATGGAAGAAAATTAAAAACTACCCCAGGGATCCCTGGGTGGCGCAGCGGTTTAGCGCCTGCCTTTGGCCCAGGGCGCGATCCTGGAGACCCGGGATCGAATCCCATATCGGGCTCCTGGTGCATGGAGCCTGCTTCTCCCTCTGCCTATGTCTCCACCTCTCTCTCTCTCTCTCTGTGTGACTATCATAAATAAATTAAAAAAAAAAAAAAAAAAAAAAAAAGAACTTAAAAACTACCCCATAATGGTATGAAGGGATTAAAGGAGTTAAGAGATAAAAAGTCCTTGGAAAATACATGGCACAAGGTAAGCCCTCAATATACATTAATAGCTATTATTATCAGTATCATTATTATTATATTTATAATTATTAGGGTTTTTTTGTTTTTATTAGGTATTGTTATTGGGTATACATAAGAATACTGGAAAGATGATTTCTAGGTTTATATATATATAATATATATAAATTATATATAATATATAATATATATATAAATTGAGGTATAATTAATGTGCAAAAAAGGTACAAATCTTAATCATATAGTTTGATTTATAACCACCATCTACACCAAGATACAGGACAAAACATTTCCATCTCCTTAAAGTTTCCCTCTGCTTCTTCTCATTCGATCCCAGAATTATTCTATCAACAAAGATCAATTTTGCCTCATCTTGAAATTCATAGAAATGGAAGCACACAGTACATTCTCTTCTGTGCCCGGCTTCTCTCCTTCAACAGAATGTTTCTGAGATTTATCCCTTATGTTGTATGTAAAAAACTAAATGGCACGGCATGGTATGGATGTACTGTAATTTATTTACCCTTTCTCTTATTGATGGACAGTTGAGTTGTGTCCAGTTTGGGGATCTCATGAGTAAGCTATGGTGAATATTCCTGTATAAGACTTTTTGTGGATACACATACCAACTTCTCTTGGGTAAATGTTAGGAATAGAATTGTTCAGTCATAAGGTGAAGTGCATGCTTAACAAAAGGGTTGTAGCATTTTACATTTCCACCAGCAATGTAGAAGGGTTCTCCATCTTCTATATATCCTTGCCATTAGTCTTATTTGGTAGCTATACAGACATCAAATGCCTACTCCTAACGCCTGAACAAACTGGTCCCTGGAATGAATAAGATCACATATTGTATTTTCTTAAAATAAAAATTCAGTTCTTTCAATTCTATCTTCAGATTCTTTAGTGCTAAGAGTAATCAGATCCATCACTGGTAGGTGTGGGAAGGTCTTTTCTGTAAAGATATATGAGTAAAGCCAAAGATCAAGATGTTGCCTAAGTAGTTAGTCTATAACCATGACGTAACACCAGCTAACACTTACTAACTACTAATCTGTGTCAGCCACTATTCATGTGTTGTTCCATTTAATCCCTTTAATACATTGTGGGTTAAGTGCCATTTTAGGTCCATTTTATAAATGAAGAAAAAGAGGGGCTCAGGTTAAGGAATACCCTTACTCAAGGAGCCACAGCTAGCAGAAGCCCAGATGCAAACATAATTGACTCCAAGCCCATACCCACAGTGGTCCAGACTCTAGTGCAAAGTGCTATTCACTGATCACAATGGGAAACTGTCCCAGGTGGCAGCCCAATCAGACTTCATCATAGGTGCTGGCGGCATATAAAGTGTACCAGCAGAGAAATGTACCTGACCAAATGCCTTAAACCCCTACTTTATTTTATCTGAGTCTTTAAGCAACTTCATCTGATGATGAATCATAGGCCATAGGAGTCCAACAGCCTGAGGATAAATGCCATTTATCCTGCTTTCTGCCACACCCTTGCCTGTCTCTGACCCTCTCCAGCTATGGCCATGTGGCATGGGCGCATCAACCTAGAGCCAAACTCTGTTCCCTCTCCCCACAACCCCTTTCCAAATCAGTCCTCTAGGATCTTAAGCAAACCTTGGTCTGCTCCGAAAAACATAACCCCGGGGCAAGGCCCAGCTAAGAGTGTGCTGTGGGAGCTGCCAGCTGGGGCCAGTACTTTCTTCTCCAAAAGAGCCTGCAAACAAAAATCTTTTTATAGCTCTGCAGAATGATGTGACACTTTGTTTTCTCAGCATTGGAGGCAGCTAACAGCCCAATGGGGACACCCAGATAGTTCAAAGTAAATTGTTTGACCAGAGATTCCTTTCTGTGGATAAAAATGACCTTCTTCCCAGTGTGGGCAATCCTACTCGGAGGAGTGATAGAGGAGCAGTGGTTGGAGATCTCATTTCTGCACTCCCACCCCCCACCCCCCTAGTCAATTTGTTGAAGGTCAAGAACCATGCGAGTTCTCTGGTCATCTCCAAAGTTAGGCCGAAGATGCAAAGAGCTTTAGCCACATGCTCTGGAAGGACCTGGCCAGGGGTCATACCAAGGCTCCTTATGTAATTGGCATGGCAGGCCTGTGAGGCAACTATAATTATTTCTCATTTCACAAATAAGGAAACTAAAAACAAATCTTTACATTGCTTATGTGTAAGGTATCAGAAGTCCTTTCTTGGGAAAGGCTATTTTCTCTATGTTTTAGTGTTAAAATGACAGTCACAATTGAAGGTGCTTTTTTAAAAAGACTTTTCTTGGCAAAATTAAAAAATGGCAATCATATATTGGCCCTTCCCTCACCATTTTTGTTCATGCATTTTAAACTATTGAAGGAGGTCTGAGAACCACTGTCACACTCCACATCCCTCCCTAACGGCAACATGGAGCCCCAGAACTTGAATCTGATGATATTCCCCAAGAGGTTGTTTTGGAACTCCCCCACCTCTAGGTGGGATCACACCTATTCCACACAGATGACAACGTCCTGGTCTTCAATTTCATAGGACAGCAGCAGTTTCATCACATCCAGCCAGTATGTGTCACCTGGGATTGCTTGTCCTCTCTGGGAAAGAAACTATGACTTCTGATCCCACTCAATAAGCACATTTACTAAATTGCATCTGTACATTTGTTATCTCCTCTCCTAGGTATTATAGAAGACACCAAAGCCCCAAACTGAAGCCCATGACACTTACTCCCTAGGACTACAAAACTGATCACAGAGGGAGAAACATACCCAAAGTGGGTGCCATCCCGGTCAATGAAGTACCGGCCCTCGGCGTCGGTAGGGATGTAATGCCGCCCGCTGAACATGGCCGCCAGCATGGTGTCTTCATAGCGCCGCAGGGTAGATAGGCGTGTGGTGAAGTGAGCCCCTCCAATGTTAAGGGGGACAACCTCAGGAAACTGGAAAGGAACCACCAGTGCTTTCAGCCCGGCACTGGGGAATGAGAGCAGGGGCTGCTCTGTCGGCCGTCTCCTTGGGTCTCATTAGTGCTGCACCATCCGGGCACCCAAGGCTACAATCTGGGAGTCTCTCTGAATGCTCTTCTCTCTCCTCCCTTTCCCTACACCCTTCAGTTGCCAAGTCCACCCCACTGTCCCTCTGATAGCCATTAAATCAGGCCTCCCCATGCCAGTTCCTACTGTCTCTTCTCTAGAATGAACTTAACCATTTTTATGCCCTTGCTTATGCTGTCTTCTCTGTCCAGAACATTCTTCCCACTCTCCCTCTGTCCATCTAGCAAATGCAACTGCCATAGATGTATGCGGTGTGCGTTGCTCACTGCACAGGGCACCCGTCTGTGAGTGGTCTGCTAGATCAGCTGTGTGCCCCTTCTCTATTGCACACCAAGGCACCATATAGGTCAGCAGCATCCACTCATTCTATTCCCTGATTCTGTGAACACTTAGGCTCTTTTGTCCCTCACCTGCCCCCAACACAGAGTTAACTAAATAGTCCCTCCATGTGCCCTCACTATGTGCCACGCTCTCCTCTATTATAGTTCCTAGCATGATACACTGGCAGTTATTTACTCCTGTCAGCCCACCCTTCTAGACGCCAAGGTTCCTGAGGGCAGGGACACGTTTTATTCACTAATCACAAGGTCACCCACAGCAGAGCTCATCGATGTTTGTGGAATCATTCCAGGCATCCACTCTACATTCTCTGTACCTCATCACTTCTCTCCTACTTAATCTGTAGAGTGAGATCAGGCCCCAGCCCAGCTAAGGTTCTGGAGGCAAAGGCAGGGGGAGGAACAGGGAATGATGGTAGAGACTGGCCCAGAGAAGCTCTGGGTTCTCTCAAGTGCTCAGGACCTTTTTTAGGGGTATGGGGGTAAGAGGTGGGAATATCTTTCACTGCTTGTGTTTTTAAAAGAAATGAAGCCAGTTCTCTCTAATTTTCCCACAAACCTCCAGATTAACTACAATTTTATACTAGTGCACACTTTTCAGTATTACAACATCTCTCAGGCTCCAGTGTATATTTATCTAGATAGTCCTTTCCCCTAGCTTTGCAGTATAGTTGACATACAATGTCACATTAGTTTTGGGTATAGACACAGTGATTTGACGGGCCTACACCTTATAGTATGCTGACCACAAGTGCAGGTGCCACCTGCCACGACACATCGCTATTATGGTATCATGGACTGTGCTCCCTGTGCTGTACCTTTTATCCTAGTGACCTTTTCATTCCGTTACTGGAAGCCAATACGTCCTGCTTCCCTTCACTCATTTTGCCCATACCTTCACCTTCCCTCCCCTCTTGTAATCACTGGTTTGGTCTCTGTATTTATGAGTCTATTTGTGCTTTTTTTTTTTTTTTTTTGTCTTTTAGATTCCATATATAAGTAAAGTACTATGAGCTTTCAAATTCTTTGTGAAATAAAGTAGGATATAAATACATTAAATCAAAGCTACTCAGAGCCTGATGCAGTGCCTGGCTCCCACAGTAAAGACTCAAGTATGCCTTGAATGAATGAGTGAATAAATGAATAAAAAAAAAGTATGTACAGTTCTTGTGTATGTACACACTGTTACTCTTCTGCAACCAAAGGACAGCAAATACCTTCTACTTACTCTATAGCTCCTCTAAAACTACTGTATATGCATACCAAGGACTCAAATATTATTTTGGGATAATAATACTTTACATTTCTGGGGCTCTTTACACCTTTTTCAAGGACACCTCATATCAATCCAAGAGTTTGCTCCATAGTAGAGCTGAAACGACGGAGGCACACAGGAAAAAGCAGTCAAACAGCTTTAGGTCTCCCATGCAACAATGTATCTATGGGGGAACAGGCCTATGGTCTCTGGGTCCTGCACTTTCTTTCAAGCCACATTGTTTCTCCAGTGACAGTGCACAAAAAATAAGCACCACAGCGTTCCTAGGCTTTCCCCCCTCCCCCAGCTGCAAAGAGTACTTCTAGGGTTTTGCTCATTGTCACAAGTGTTTCATGATGTTGAGAGTATAGGCTTCCAATCCCCCCCCACCCCCGTGCCCCCTGAGGCTGCCCCTTCTAGGGCTGCACACATCACAGGCCCCACGTCCAGCACTACCTTAGCTCCTGCCTCCTACCTCCTAGCCTCCTCCTTCGGGGCCCAGGAGGGCTCCACCTCCCTCCTCATGGCCACTTCGGCCCTAAATACGATCCTGCCATACGCGTCAAGCCCGGTGGGCGCAGCACAGCACAGCACAGCGGCTGCAGAGGGAAACCACGGAGCAGTCAGGTGCGCGTGGACACGTGCACCCACCGGCCCGCTCCTCCTCTGCAGAGTCCCTAACCCCCACGGTCGGGGCAGGGGCAGCTGGAGACTGCATTTCCCGGAAGACACTCCCTCTGGGGGCTCCGAGGTCCCCTCCCACCGCCACCCTCCCTCGTCGTCGTCAGGGCCGGAGCGAGCAGTGGGAGCGCGGCAGCCCCGCGGCCGGTGGACCTGGGCGGAGGGGGGGGGCGGGGCGGGGCGGGGCGGGGGTGGCGGGCCGCTGTGCGCCCGGGCGAGGCGGCACGCCGGGTGGGCGGGGACGGGCCGCGGGCTGACCGCAGCGTCCGCACCGCTCGCAGCCCGGGGTCAGCCCTGCCGCGCAGCAGCTGCTCCCGGGCGCCCCCCGACGCCCCGGCGCCCCCCGCAGTACCTCCTGGGGCAGCAGGGGCAGCGCGTGGCCCGCCTGCGTGGCCGTGGGGGTGGCCGGCTCCAGGAAGTCGTCCTCGGCGTCGGAGCTGGACATGGCACCGTCCGGACGACGGCTGTCTGGCTCCCGCCCCGTGACTACCACCATCCCTCTGGCTCCGGGCAGTGGGCGCGGCTGCGGGCGGCGGCGGCGGCGGCGGGCGGCGGCGGCGGCCCGGGCACTAGCGCCGAGCAGCCCCCAGCATGACGCGGCGCGGCCGCCGGGCGGGCCGCGGGGCCCAGGGCGCAGCGCGGCGGCGGGAGGGCGGCGGCTCCCTCAGCGCCAGCGGGCTCGCCGAGCAGCGCGCGCACCGCAGGGCCGCCGGCCCGACCCGGCCGCCTGCCGCTATTGGCCGAGGCTCCGCGTGCCCCGCCCCGATGGGCAGGCAGCTCGTCCACTCCAGGAGCAGGCAGCGCCTGAGCAGCCACTGGGAGGCGGGCCTGCCCGCTGCCCTGCTCTGATTGGTCGCCGGGCAGCGGACGCCCTCCCCCCGCCGTCTCTCGCCCGCCGTCGCCCGTACGCGGGCCCCGCCCGTCGGCTCGGAGGGGGCTTCCCGCCGCGGGGTCGACGCCTCCCGAGCTGAGGGGAGGCGGGGCTCGCCGTCTCGGCGTGGGTCCGCCCGCAGGCCGGGGGAGGCCGGGGGAGCTGCGGCGGCGGTGCGGGTCCTGGGTCGCCCGACGGAGGCGCGGGAGGACAGCCGAGGACCGCGGCCGAGGTCGCCGGGGCGGTGCGAGAGCAGAGGCCGCGCTGCGCCGGGGCCGCCGGGGCCGCCGGGCGTCCGGCCCTTCCCGACTCAAGCAGGAACCTGGAAACAAAGCTCCTGGGAGCGACCGCGGTCCGGTAAGCAAGACAGTGCGTGTCCACTGTCCACCCGCGCGCCGGGCCGCGGATGCTCGCCGCCGCCCGCCCGCCCGTCTGTCCGTCCGCCGCCCGTCCGCCCGCCCGCCCGCCCGTCCGCACCTCGGGCGCCGCGTGCGCAGCTGGGGCTCCGCCAGGGGTCCAGCATCGAGCTCCTTCAAACCGCTTCACCCCGGCTCCTCAGCGGTCCTGCCGTGACGGATGGTGAAGGTGGGCACCTCCCCTGCTGGACCCACCTCTGTGCATCACAGCCACCGGAGCGGGACCCCGTCGAACTCGCAGTCCTCCGTCCGGAGCCCCACTCGGTCTGGAGCGAGCCCCCCCCGCGGCCGTCCTAACTAGCCGCAGGCCCATGAACCTCTCTTCGGGTAGCACTACCCCAAACAGGGCCCCTAGAGGTTCCCCTTATCTATCACTACCTGCTCCCAGTTGTCAACAATATGTAACAAAATTTCCTCTTTCCATCCTATGACAATTAGGATGTTTCAGCTGTAACAGAAATTGCAACCAAAATAATAAGAATTTCATTATGGTATATAAAGTCTGAGCAGATCCTGGGTTGATTCACTAACTCAACTGAACAAGCAGTTACCTGGACCAGCTTCCTTCCATTTATCCACTAGGGACCGATGGCCTCTCCTCCCCTAGGAATCCATATGAGAAAACCACAGAACCAAGGGCAATCAGGGACACGGTTATTCTGACTCCTTAAAGAAAGGCTGAGCAGGGAGCCCAGAGGCTCAGGAGATCGTGAAATCCATATGCAACCAGTTTTTACATTGCATTCTCAATGTGCCAGAGTTTGCATTTTCCATTCCTGCTAAGGATTTCCTTCACTCATGTAGTTTCCCAGTTATTTGTTTACACAGCGAGGGAAAATCCAAGGTCAGCAGCCTGGAATGAGGACTTGCTGAATGAGTAGGAAGAGGTTGGAACAGGCTTTCTGGGAAAGCAGGGTAGTTTGCTGGCAGCAGCTATCTCCACCCAACAGTGGAATGACTTCCAGGCCATCTCACATGAGGGTTGCAGGGAAGGGTCTGTGAGCCTTTGAGAGAGCCATGGGATGAGTAGCAGATACTCTCGTGCAGAGGTGGGGGCTGCTCTCAGAACACAGGCAGTTATATCCTGAGATCACTTCTCCAAAACTAAACCAAACAGGCCTGAGATCAAACCCTGAGATTAGTAACTGGATTCTATTCTCCATGTATCCTTGAAGAAAAGAACTTCTGAATGCTGGCAAATCTTTAAAGTACTGATTTAACTACTGAATTTTCTCTCTTGTTTCTAGTTTATTGAATAACAACCATAAAGGAAATGAAAACAGAACCGAAAGCATCCAGCTTCTTTTCCATATTGCCTTCTTAGTTTTAATTTTGATTTAAATATTTTAGGCTTATCAAAAATTATGGACAATAATAATTGAAAACCCATGTACTTAGCTTGGGAGCTAATGAAACACATGTAACACAATATTAGAAACACAATTGTATCTGTACACACCTCCCTAATCTCATTTTACCCTCCTAAATACAGTATATGTATCACTCCATGCATGTTTTCTCTTTAATCAGGTTATATAACACGGAAAAGTGCAAAACCATTTATGTAGAAATGGTTTGAAGAAAATGGCTTGAAGAAAAATTATAAAGGAAATACCCATAATACTACCACTCAATCAAGAACTAGAACATTGGGACACCTGGGTAGCTCAGTGGTTGAGTGTCAGCCTTCAGCTCAGGGCGTGATCCCGGGGTTCTGGGATCGAGTCCCACATCAGGCTCCTTGCATGAAGCCTGCTTCTCCCTCTGCCTATGTCTGTGTGTCTCATGAATAAATAGATAAATAACCTAAAAAACAAAACAAAACAAAAACAGAACATTACAAGCCCCTACATTCTCCAAGGGTCCTCCCTGATGAAGACAGCCTCCATTCTCTCAGAGGTCACCAGCATCCTCACTTTTCTGACAATCATTTACTTGTTTTCCAAGCTTAACCACCCTTTTCTGCATCTCCTAAGCAATGCAATTTGATTTTAGCTCTTTTTAGATTTTAAGATTTACTTATTTTAAAGAAACAGAGAGCAGAGGGAGGGGCAGAGGGAGAAGGAGAGAGAGAATCTGAAGCAGGCTCCCCTCTGAGCTTGGAGTCTGACCCTGGGCTTGATTCTACAATGTTGAGATCATGACCCGAGCCAAAACCAAGAGTCGGACACTTAGCCAACTAAGTCAACTAAGTGCCCCTGTTTTTAGACTTTAAGTAAATGCAGTGTTATCCATACCACTATTGATGAATAGTTTTTTTCTAGTGTTGTGTTATGACAATCAATGCTGCTATGAACCTTATTTTAATGTCTCTTGCTGTTCTGAACATTTTATATCAAATCATGTCACTCCTGCATTTCAAGCTCTTCAAGGGTATCCTTGTTTCCAGAACAGGTAAAGAAAAAAGCTTGGTTCTGAGTGAAGGGAGAATGGGAGGAAAATAAAAGAAAAAAAAGAAAGTGCAAATACTCCGTGAAGGAGCTTTGCTGGCACCCAGAACTTTTCTACCTCCCAAGTTTTAGCTCCATCGATCACTAGATTCTGTCCTTCCGTTTATTTCCCAAAACCTGCTTTACTTGCTTTGCTACTTCTTTAAGACTGATGGTTCCTTACCCACCCAACCTTTTCTCTCAGGTATCTGTTAAAATGACTTGATTTTATTTTCTCCCATATCCTACCAAGATCCTAATGTACCCATTTAAGCATCTCCCTAGGGAATGCCTTCACGTGTTCCTTCCCAGCACCTGATCTTGGGACAAAAACCCATCAGATTAACCCATCAGCTTCCATGCTCTGTCTCTGGGTGAGTGAGAATGGTACCAGTGAGTATGAGAATTGGTACCATTAGGGCAACCTGGGTGACTCAGCGGTTAAACGCGCCGCCTTTGGCCCACAGTGTGATCCTGGTGACCTGGGATCCCTGCATGGAGGCTGCTTCTCCCTCTGCCTCTGTCTCTGCTTCTGTCTCTCTCTCTCTCTCTCTCTCTCTCTCTCTCGCTCTCTCTGTCTCTCATGAAGAAATAAATAAAATCTTAAAAAAAAAAAAAAAGAATTGGTACCACTATAAATGCATGATCAACTCACACCATGCCACTGTGCAATCTGTTCATGTGTTTCTTCTAGTCAGCTTTCTTTTTTCTCTTTTTAAAATTGAGATATAATTGACATACCACATTCTATTAGTTTCAGGTGTACAAATATAGTGACTCAATATTTGTAGAAATTGCAAAAAGATTACCACAATAAGGCCAGTCAATATTCAAGTCAGCTTCCTTTTCTATTTCCAGTCTTATCCTTCTTCCCAAGACCCTTCTGCATTCCAGGTTATCACCCCTCCTTCCAGGAAATGGCAGTTTGACCATTATTGCGTAGAGCAATGAGGCTTCAGGCACGAGGAACTCCCTTAACTTCCTTCCATCTCACCTGCATGTTAACCCTCTTTAGGTTTAAGGCTCAGTCTCTCAAGGATGCCCTAACTTTTCCAGGATTGTACTTGCTCCATCAGTTAACCCTTTTCTCTTCTGAATTTTCAGTCTCTTCCTCTATATTGTTCCCTTTGCTATAGCCTATTTTTTTGTGCCAGTTTCTTCCATCATAATAAATAAAAATTCTTCAATCCCGCATCCTTCTCTAGGTAGCACAGCTTCTTTCTCTGTCTCTTCGTGGCCAGTATCCTCACAAGAGTCCACACTGCTTCCTCTATTCCTTACCCCCATTGCAAAGTAGACTTCTCACCCATCACTGAAAGGGCAGCCTCTGAGTTGCCAAGCCCAATGACCTGTCCTTCCTGAATTCTTTGAAGCATGCCACAACTGACAAATTTCTTTCTTTTAAAACCCCTTTCTCCTTTGAATTCCAAGAGCCTCTTCTGTCTCTCCTCTCCATCTGTTTCCCATCTCCTTTGCAGGGCTCATTCACCCTCTCACCTCTTTAGGGCTGTTGGATCCTGGAATTAGCTCTTGGCTTTCTTCTTTCCTGTTCTACATACACTCTCCAGGTGATTGTCTAATCCCATGGTTTCAACCATCATCTATATATTAAAATCCTCAAATTTAAATTTCCAACTCAGCTGTTTCTCCTGAACTTCATACCCTTATCTTACATAAAACTGACAATTTCACATCTCTAACTGGATGTCCCTAAGGGCAATTTGAACTTAACATGTTCAAAACCTGACTCAGCATCTTCCCACCAAATGTTTTCAATCTCTTTTATTTCCCTCAACTTTCAACTCCTTCTTATCTATTGGGCACAAAGGAAGGAATAACATGATTGAGAGGATGGAGTTAGAGGGTTGGCTTTCCCTTGCTCTTCCAGCCTGGAGGAGGGTTGTGTGACAAGTTTCCCAAGGCACAAAAACTTGGCCAATGGCCAACTTGCTCTGATGCACCCCATTCATTAACCACTGCTATTCCTTAGCCCGGACTTGTCTTCCTATCATCTGCTTGGTAAACGTGACTGATATTCAGATTGGCTCTCTCACCTCTTTTCTGACCCCTCTTAAGTGTGCCTCACTTAATGCTAGAAACTTAAAATTTAAAAGCTCTTTTTCCCAGAGTACCTTGTATCCTGGATTCCATGCATAACCTAACTTTCACCAAGCAGATCCAATGCCCTTGAGATTTGGAGGGGGGAAGTGAAGACTGAGTTGGAGGCCATGATTCTTGCTCTTTCGGGAGGCAAGCCTGAATGGGGAAGTGTTAAAACTTTTCCTTTTTGCTGTGGTTGTAGCAGACTTCGCAGTATATACCTTCCTGGATGTCAAAAAGCAGGGTGGGGCATTCATTTTGTTGTCTATTCCCTGTAATATCTCCAAGGTCCAGTACAATGCATGGCACATAGTAGGAACTCAGTCGATGAACACTCAAAGAAATTTGTGCTAAGATCACATTCAAATTATTACCTCTCTCCATATATTTTTTCCTCTTGAATTTTATTGGTATTATTAGTATATAGGGTCATGAATTACTGTTATTAATATCAAAGAGGTAGGGAATTCCAGAGTGCCATCATTCTGGGTTGGTGGGAAGGAGCTCCCATCAAGTTGTGAGAAGTCCTGGGAATCTCATTCAGAGCAAACACTAAGGGGATGCTCTTTGGTTTGGGGTGCACACTGGTAACCATGGGCATCTTCACTGTGCGAGATGACATGGGTCCTGAAGTGGTCTCATCCTAAGCTCTTTACATACTTTAGATGAATGTTGTTTTATATTTTCACTTAGTAATTATAATAAAACAAAAATAGCATATAAAACAAATGCAAAAATAACATCTAGAATTCCATGAAAAGGGACGCCTGGGTGGCTCAATGGTTGAGTGTCTGCCTTGGGCTCAGGTCATGATCCTGGAGTTCAGGATCGAGTCCCACATCGGGCTCCCTGTATAGAGCCTGCTTCCCCCTCTGCCTATGTCTCTACCTCTCTCTCTCTCTCTGTGTCTCTCATGAATAAATAAATAAAATCTTAGAATTCCACAAAAACAGTGTTTTATGAACGTGGTATGAGGGTCTATTGTTGTCCTACCTCCTATGGTTGGCTAGAGACATTAAGGTGTAATGAAATATTTAAACATCCTGAGGTAGGATAGGATTAAGAGCAGGGGTTTTCTGTAACTTTTTCTGTTATAGGACATATAGGAAATATTTTCAGCTTAGTAGGACATATACTCAACCCGCAGCTGTAGAGAGAAAGCAGCTACAGACAAGACATACATGGTAGGTGTGGCCAGATTTGGCTCACTGGCTATAGTTTGCCAGCTCCTGTATAAGAGAAATAAATCCATCCTAACTGCATTGTGACCTTTTCAAGTGTGCTCCATCTAAATATCCAAATAGCTGATTCCCTGCTTCACTTCTGATTCAAGGCTCATTCATTTATGAAGAACAAATCAATAGCCAAATCTTCAGATTATTAATATTACTAACTTTTCATCAGAAGATTGGATAAATGAGACTTACTAGAAAATAAATGAACTGAAAGTCAATGTTCAGTCTAACTAGATGCATAGTTTTGAGTAAGTTGCAGCACTACTCAAAGACCCCAGTTTTTTTAATCTGTAGGATTAGGGGGTTTGATCTTTTGATTTACTTCTTTAAAAAAAACAGATCTTGGGGGGGGTCTCCTTGCAGTGGTGGCAGCATGAAAGCACAGCAGGAACTGCGGCAGCCTGCTTCTTCCCCTCTCTGAGTTTTAGTTGCAAGGAGTACAGCCAAAACTGCAACCAAAAGGAGGCATTTGCTTCCAGAAAAATCTCAAGGAAAAGTATTGCAGGCAACAGTCATAACTATTGGATCAGGCAGAGATATTCAACCAATTAGCCTGAAAGTTACAGTTCTTCTCCCAGAATATGGAGGCCACTCCATATTCTGGGTAGTTATGAAGTACTGGTAGTTCTGGACAAGGATTATTATTTACAGATGGTAACACTCTTGGAAAATATGTAGTCTGAGATAAATCACTGCTGAAATGGCACTGAAGTTCTGAAATCTTTCCTGTAGGTAATCTCCATGTCTCTTCTATAGCAAACTGTTATCTAAGAACACATCAATTGTTCTTTACTATTTTACAAAAATAATTCATGTTGATCATAGCACATTTAGAAAACAGTTAAGCACAAAGAGGAGAACCAGAACCCCCGCAATTCCACCACCAACAGATAAGGCTGTTAATTTTGGCACATGTCTTTCAGTTGCCTATCAATTTAGCTGTTCTATTTAGTGTCCTATCTATTCTGTAAATAATAAAAATGGGATCATAATAAAAAGCTTTGTGATCTGAGGTTTCCCCTTCCTGTGACATGAACATTTTTCTGTTATTAAATCTTTTTCTACAATAGCATATTTATTGGCTGAGTTCTATTGTGTGGATGCACCACAACTCATTTAACCAGTACCCCCTTTTGCTAGACTGCTTAAACTTTTTTTTTATTTCCATAAACTATACTGCAATGGGCAGTTTTATAGAGAAAGCTTTGCATGCATGTGTATTTCCTTATTTTTTTTTTTCCAACTTGAAAACTTCATAGGTTCAGCAGTCGTTCCACGTTTGGCCAACAGAGGGCATTGTAGGCTTTCTCAGGGAAAGACCTTCAAAGCCTTTTCTGTAATACAGAAGTACAAAAAGTGGTTTTATTGTGAAAATGATTCAATTTTGGATCTTAGGTAATAATCAGCTCAAAAGTAGAATAAAAGTCATTTATCTTTATCTTTAACAGAACTACTCTCTCTCATACACTTCTATGCACACATACACACGCACACACCCAATACTCAAATAATGAACTGCTCTGTTAGGATTTCAACACAAAATGAATAAAAATTACCCTTTTTGCTCAATTCAGAATAACTAAGGAGGGACTGCTCTGCTTTACAAAAAGACCCAAAGACTGCAGAACACTGCAGTGGGTAGTGACAGATAAGGAGGAAAGGGACCTCAGTGCTGAAAATACCGACCTCATCAGGGAAAAGCCCAGATGGCCCCAGGATCTACAGTTCCTTTAGAAATACAAATTTGGGGGTAACACTGAATCGGGTCTTGCCTAGATCACTATTTATCTATCATCTACTAGCCAGATTTTGAGAGGTGATAATAAATACATTTTGTTAGAACCCGAAATAATTGTTTTATGTGCATTTTTCTTGATTTTTACCAAGTCCATAAATTCCCAAGGGTGCTGCTCTGCCTATACTTCCTGGCACACCACCCAATCATACCTAGCAAATTACTGAGTACAAGGGAGGTACTTAAAACAGTTGCACCTCAATGCTAATAGCAAGTTTCTATTCTAGTATAAAGATAATTACTGAGATGAAGAGTAGTGGTTAGTGTCGATTAGGTTGCCTATCCTGACTCCATCACTAGCTGTATTGGGTACTTTACCCCCCACCCCCATCTCCATCCCCACCCCTGAGCCAATGTTTGTAAAATGTAGGTAGTAATACTACATACCTCAGATGGTAATTACGAGAATTAAATGAGTTTAAACATGCAAAATGGTTGGCATAGGACCTGGACCATGAGAAGTTCTTGATAAGCATTACTAGATGGATTATTTAAGTGATTCTGAGTTTTTTTCTCTCATTTTTAAATTCTATGATTCTTCATGGCTGATGCTCTCTCCAAGCTCCTGTGTCCACCGAGGACATGAGCCTCTCTCTGGCCTTGCGGGTTCACTTGCTGTCTGTGGCCTATGACTCTGCTGGCTCCAGGAAGCTGATAGTCATGGCCCACATGTCCATCTAGGCCCTTCCTGTTGCCTCCTTTTAAATTTTATTCCAGCCATCTTTCATTCGTTCAACAGGAGTTCCATTTGATTTCATCAAATCACAACATCTCATAAACAGTCATCTTCATAGACGTGATTGAAGATGGCAACAGGAAACAGAAATGCTTTTCTTCATAGAGCTCAAAAGAAATGTGCTTGGGCCAGAAAGAAAGCAAGCTTTGTGAAGAAGGAATGTCAATAGGGATGGAAATAGCACAGCATCTGCTTTTTCAAGCCAGTTGTGTGGTGGTTTCCTTTCCCCGAGTCAGCCATTTCGTGCAGTGGTTCTCTGCCCTTCTGACTCCAATCCACGCCCACCTGTAATAGTGGAGTCTCCAGGGGTGGGCAGGTGTGGGACATAAAAATCATGTCTCCTTTGGGGCAAGTACTGAAGTCAGGCTGGGTTATAGTCTAAAAATGGATCCTCCTCTCCCATTCTGATAGGCTCTGGATGAATATGGGACCTCTTCCCTACAAAGTTAATGATAAGACTAACACAGGAAATAAGCAAAAAAATAAATATTATGTTAAGAAGTTGACTTTATTACTATTTGGAGGCTGGAGCAGTTGTGTAACAAGAAATGGCACGGAAAACAGCCAAGCCTTTAATGAGGCTGGGATATCCCAGGTAGAGGCGAGAGGGTTTATAGGCACCTGAAAGGAGCAGAAAGTGAAGGAGTGTAAGGAGACAGGCAGGACACATATGCTTACACACACGAGAAGGTAGTGAGGCCCCACACTGTGGAGGTGGGACAGTTCAGAGGTAATGTGTTAGGCCTTAGAGACTCAAGGTTTTTGTACAAAGTGGTGACTTAAGGCATATTGCTGAATAAAGGATTGATATGGCTGCAGTATTCATTTTCTTTTTTTTTTAAAATAGATTTTATTTATTTATTCATGAGAGACAGAGAGAGAGAGAGAGAGGCGCAGAGACACACGCAGAGGGAGAAGCAGGCTCCATGCAGGGAGCCCGACGTGGGACTCAATCCTGAGTCCCCAGGGTCATGCCCTGGGCTGAAGGTGGCGCTAAACCGCTGAGCCACCTGGGCTGCCCTCAGTATTCATTTTCAACTAAAGGGGACAAGCCTGGGGGAGTGGACTGGGAAGAGGGATGTTCAGGTCAGGCTTGGACTAAAGTCCCAGATCACCCACTACAAGACTACCTGAGGGGCCTTGTCTAAGGCACTTGACAGGTAAGCCTGTTTTCTCATCTGCAAAATGATATGCCAGAGGTTTATGGGACAATTAATCATTTACTAAGTAATTTCCTGGGGCTCCTAGAATGTGCCAGACACTGGGTGTCAGAGATACAAAAACGAACAAGAAAAAGATAAAGTCTTGGTTTTCCAGGAACTTACACCTAGCATAGGAGACCAAAAAAAAAGAGTTAACAGATTAAAAACTGCAAAGTTTGCTAAGGTGATACTGTGAAGAAGAGAGGCAGGAAGGCATCTATTTTTAGTTCAAGGGGTCAGGAAAGTCTGAAAAAATGGAATTTATTGAGACAAAAGAACTGAGAATGAGGCAATCAGGCAAAAAGCAAAGGGAAGAACATTCCAGAGAGAAGAAAATTATGTGCAGAGGCAGGAAAAGCGTGGTATGTTTCTGGGAGATGCAAAGACCCTTAGAGCACAAGGGGTGAGGTGGGGAGATGGAGGACAGTGGCTAGATCATGGCAGGAACCATGATCTATTCTAAAAGAGAGGAAAAGAGGTGTGGGTCATATCTATATATGCATTATAAAACTATAAAACTATTACTCTGCTGTGTGCTACACAGAATTTGAGGGGGGCAAGAGTAAGAATGGGAATATTATTTAGGAGGCTGTCTATTGCAACAGTCTAGGTGACAGATGGTGCTGTCTTACATTAGGGTCGGGGCAGTGAAGCTGAAGTGAAGAAATATTTTAAAGGTAGAATCAAAGATCTTATATGTGAGAGAAAACAGGGAAGAAGAGACTCTTGGGTTTCTGGCTTGAGTGACTAGGTAAAAAATATTATTTGCTGATGGATAAGACCAAAGGATGCAGAATTTTTGGGACAGGCATAAGAAAATACATAGAATACCTTGTTTGGTGCCTTGCACATAGAAGACAATAAATAGGAATTACATTATCTGGTCATTCTGTATTGTAAATAATGGATCCTAGAAAACAGCTGGGAACAGTAACTTTCCTGTCCTCAAATGTAGTATGTAGGGGCACCTGGGTGGCTCAGTGGTTGAGCGTATATCTTCAGCTCAGGGCATGATCCTGGGGTCCTGAGATCGAGTCCCGCATCAGGCTCCTCACAGGAAGTCTGGTTCTCCCTTTGCCTATGTCTCTGCCTCTCTCTCTGTGTCTCTCACGACTAAATAATTCTTAAAAAAAAATGTAGTATGTAGGCATGTAATAGAACAGGATTCTGAGACAAATGGATGATAGCAGGTCTTTATGAAGTAAATTATAGCAAAATCTTCATTAAGAAGTTTAGATGTGGGGTGCCTGGGTGGCTCAGTGGTTGAGCGTCTGCCTTTGGCTCAGGGCGTGATCTAAGGGTCCTGGGATCGAGCCAAATGTCAGGCTCCCTCACCCTCTGCCCCTCACCCTGCTCACTCTCTCTAATAAATGAATAAAATCTTTTTAAAAAGAGAAGATGCATGTCAATAAATCTTCAACTAAGAAGGAAAGAATTTGCGATGGGGAAAAGTCTCTTTAACAAATGGTGTTGGGAAAACTGGACACCTACATGCAAAAGAATGAAACTGAGTCACTTTCCCATACTATACACAAAAATAAACTCAAAACACGTTAAAGACCTAAATGTGAGACTTGAAATCATAAAAATTCTAGAAGAGAGCACAAGCGGCAATTTCTCTGACATCAGCCATAAGAACATTTTCCTAGATAAGTCTCCTGAGGCGAGAGAAATAAAAGCAAAAATAAACTATTGGGACTTCACCAAAATAAAAAGCTTTTGCACAACAAAGAAACAATCAATGAAACTAAAAGGCAGAATGGGAGCAGATGTTTGCAAATGACGTATCTGACAAAGGGTTAGTATCCAAAATTTATAAAGAATTGATACAATTCAACACCCAAAAAATAAATAATCCAATTAAAAATGGGCAGGAGATATGAACAGACATTTCTCCAAAGACGGCCCACAGACACATAAAAAGATGCTCAACATCCCTCATCATCAGTTAAATGCAAATTAAAACCACAATGAGATACCTCCTCACACATGTCAGAATGGCTAAAATCAAAAACACAAGAAATGAGTGGGAGCAGCTGGGTGGAGGCTAGATGGCCTGCAGCCCGAGCGCCTGTGCTGCGGGTGGCCCTGGTCTCTCCCCAGCACCTGCCCTGGGCTGGTTGTACTTGGCTCGTGGTTGCTGCCCGGTACTTGTCGGAGGTATGTGGAGGGCGAAGAACTTGGGCGCTCCACCACGAGGGCTGTGGCAGCCGGTCCAAGTCTCGCGCTCAGGCAATACCTAGACTTGAGGGAGCACAGCTAAGCATCAGCATTCTCCTCCACAGGATGATACATGAAGTGACAACCATTATGTTTCCCTTAATCATCTGGGGATTCAGCAAGTTCTATAATTCTTCCTGGTAAATTCAGGAGTTTTCCTGCAAGGGAAGTATCTGCTTAGAGAAATCAAATTTGGGAAAATTAAGAGAACAACCACCACATTGATAACCACACCCATAGTCCTGCTGGAAGAATGCTAAACAATTATTCTATGAATGAGAAGGCAAACTAGAGATGTTCTAATTTCAGTGAAGAACAAGAGCACAGAGTGGATGTGGGAAGAGGAGAGCTAAAGATGCAGATGCCTATTATTTTGAGACCCACTCACACTGCTGAATGTACTTTTTTTTTTTTCTGAATATACATCTGATTTATTCTGAGAGCTGCATGGAACTCCATGAAGACACCTTCCACAGTTTACTAGTTGATTTCTGGACTAGTCTCACCCAGGCTGCCTCCCAAACCTGCCACTTGCCACCATGAATGACACTGCAGTAAACCTATTACCTGCCACGGTGTGGATGGGCCCCCAATCAGCTGAAGGTCTTATTGAAAGAGAAGACCAACCTTTCTGAGCAAAAATAAATTCTGCCAGCAGACAGTTTTCAGACACCATCTAATTGATATCGTGAAGATTAAAAGCATCTCTTTGAAGTTACAAATTTGAAAAAGACATACAATGGGAGGTTTATGTGGAGTGGACTGTGATCGAGATATAAGAGGAAGGGATTCAGCTGGGTTTTTTTCTGAATTAGCTCAGGTCAAAGGAATCGGATGGAGGCAGAGGGAACATAAGTCCTCTTTTATTACCCCAAATCATGGAAGTGCCCAAAAGTATGATTTCTCTCTAGTGCAACTAGAGAACTTTCAGGTTATAGACCTTCCCCAAGTGAGTAATGTGTATGCTGGTCTATATATCAGCTGAGCTTTGTGAACTTGTCATTGAGATTACATCAGAAGATACTGTCATAAAATTATTACAAAAGTAAAAAAAAAAAAAAAAAAACCCACAAGAAATGACAAGTGTTGGGGAGGATGTGGAGAGAAAGGAATCCTCATATATTGTTGGTGAGAATGCAAACTGGTGCAGCCACTGTGTAAGAGTATGGAAGTTCCTCAAAAAGTTAAAAATAGAACTACTCCAGTGATTGCACTACTGGGTATTTACCCCCAAAATACAAATACACTAATTCAAAGGGATACATGCACCCTATGTTTATTGAAGCATTATTTACAAGAGCCAAATTATGGAAACAGTCCAGGTGTCTATCAACTGATGAATGGATAAGGAAGATGTGGCACACACACACACACAGAGGAATATTACTCAGCCATAAAAAAGAATGATCTTTTTGCCATTTCCAACAACATGGATGGAGCTAGAGAGTATCATGCTAAGTGAAATAAGTTAGAGAAAGACAAATGATTTCCATGATTTCACTCATATGTGGAATTTAAGAAACAAACAAATGAGGGGGATAAAAAAGACAAACTAAGAAACAGACTCTTAACTATAGAGAACAAACTGATGGCTACCAGGGGGGACGTGGGTGGGAGGAGGGGTGAACTAGGTGATGGGGATTAAGGTGATGAGAACTGAGCATTGTATGGAAGTTTTGAATCACAATATTGTACACTTGAAACTAATACAACACCGTTATTTTAACTATACTGGAATTAAAATAAAAAACTTAATTAAAAATTATGATGCATAGAAGGGAATATCTACAATACAGCCAACTGAAGAAACTTTGGTTTATCAATCACCATTGGATAAAGTCTTACTGCTTCTCTGAGATCACAGTAATGAAAACATGTACACCGCCAGAACACTTCACACATTTAAAGCTTTTATTTTGAAAAATAAAATACAAAAGTCATTAAGTTGTAAATGTATACGGTAATTCCCCAACTTCTCAAAAACAATACAATGAATTATTTAAATAATTAAGATCTTTAATATTATCCACATCAATACATTTAAACAGGAAGTGTTCTACAAAACATTAGAACATGTAGACAACCTATTCCAAGATGAAACTGCCCAATTTTGCTTATAGAATCCCATTTTAAAGCCCTCCCCTTGAAACAAAAGTTTAGAATCTGGTAAGAAAAGATGAGGACCAGAGCAGTTTTAACAGAAAGCACACGCTCCCTCTGAGCTTCTTATCCACAGGCCTGTGTGTGTAATTAGTATCAAGAGCACTGTACTCAGGAAGCAGATCACGCAGGGAGGCCCAAATGTATCCTGACATCCCACCCTCTCAATGGGAGGAGAATGGCAAGTGAACAGGTGATGTGGGCCATGGTACATACGCTTGACTGATCTCATCAGGGAACAGCTAGTACTAGAAATTTTCCTTCTGTTGAAAGGCAGCAGTCTTCCCTAGGGCAAACAAATAGAATATGGTTATAGGTGTGGAGTCACTCTATTTTCCCCTGCACCATACTGCCTCCAGCCACACTGCCCTCTAAGAGAGCTTAAGCAGGGAAACCCAAAGACCAAGGAATGTCCCCCCAACTCTCACCTCATGTAAGAGGTTCCTGGCTCTGCTACTCTACTTCCTCAGTCTGTCAAAGGAAGCAAAAGATGTTTTATTTTTATTTTTTATTTTTTTTTGTAAAACATGTTTTAAAGCCCTTGAAGTTAGTTAGGATGGAGAGTAACTACTACCATTGAAATAATCAGGGGTGGCCTGCAGGCTCTGACTACACATTTTTCTAATGAACTCAATCTGCTAACTACTATATAATAAAGAATCTAACTGGCCTTTGTCTCTAGTTTGTGGTAGGGAGACCCTAAATTCTTGGATTTTCCCAGGTAATGGGAATGTCTTCATTATTCAGGAGCTCCTTGAATTATATTTGAGTTTGTGCTAAGAGATGAGATAACTCAGGATGGGGGCTGGTCACGGAAAGACCAAACCTGTGATTGACTTCACCCACATGGCCAATGATTCAATCAGTCATGTCTATGTAATTAGATCCCAATAAAAACTATGGATGCTTAAGTTCAGTGGAGCTTCTTGGTTGGTGAATACACCGATATGCTATGCTGCTGGTTGGAAGAAGTACCCTGATTCCACGGGGAATGGGCATTGCTCTGTTTTTGAGACCCTCTCAGTCCTTGTCCTACATCACTCTTCATTTGGCTCATTCTGATTTGTATCCTTTGTAATAAAACTGTAATTGTAAGTACAGCTTTGCTGAGTTCTGTGAGCCACTTTACCTAAATACCAAATGCAAGGGTTCTGTGGGCTTCAATTTTATCATTTATTATAAGTTAAATCGAGGTCTTTTACAGTCCTTTTCTAACTATATGTGTGTGTGATGCATTAAATAAACCAGAGTTACTTACTTTTTTTTTTTTTTTTAAATACCCTGTTAACATTTTTTTTTTTTAGATTTTATTTATTTATTCATGATAGTCACAGAGAGAGAGAGAGAGAGGCAGAGACACAGGCAGAGGGAGAAGCAGGCTCCATGCACTGGGAGCCCGATGTGGGATTCGATCCCGGGTCTAGGATCGCGCCCTGGGCCAAAGGCAGGCGCCAAACCGCTGCGCCACCCAGGGATCCCCAGAGTTACTTACTAGGCCTGAAGTGCCTACTAAGTGTTTTGTGCATTTTTATAAAATAACTGATTTGTAGGAATCCCCTATAGTCTACAAATGAATACTTTGTTTCAAATTATTTTAACCCACTTAAGGTACACTTTTTTACTCTCTTTATGATGCTTTCTAATAAGTAAATATCATCAGGGTGCCTGGGTGGCTCAGTTGTTGAGCATCTGCCTTTGGCTGAGGTTGAGTCCTGCATCAGGCTCTCCCCACAGAGGGAGCCTGCTTCTCTCTCTCCTATGTCTCTACCTCTCTCTGTATGTCTCTCACGAATAAATAAATAAAATATTTAAAAACAAAAAAACTTTAAAAACGTAAATATTATCAATTTTAATGGTGTCCAAGTTACCCACTTTATTTTTTTAAAAGATTATTTATTTATTCATGAGAGGCAGACAGAGAGAGAGGCAGAGACACAGGCAGAGGGAGAAGTAGGCTCCATGCAGGGAGCCCGACGTGGGACTTGATCCCGGATCTCCAGGATCAGGCCCTGGGCTGAAGGCAGCGCTAAACCACTGAGCCACCCAGGCTGCCCTAAGTTACCCATTTAAAAATTAATGATTAGTGTTTTTTATGATCTGTTTAAAAAAATCCTTCCCTCTTAAGGTTATGAAATTATTCTCCTTTATTATCTCCTAAAAACTTTATTATTTTACCTTTCACATTTAGGTCTGTAATCTGCCTGGAAATGATTTTTGTGTATGCTGTGAAGCAGAGGTATCCCTTTAAATTAGTCTCAAATTCCCTTTCTTGATTCTTTCAAACTTACTATACAGAATAGTCTTTGGATTTGACATTCCTTCAAGACTTGACTCTCAGATTATTCTCTGGCCACAGCCTACAAGTGATTGATGGCTTATTCATGAATCCATCCAGGTTTCTGGGGCATCACGCCTAGACCAGGCTCAGGGTTCAGTGCCCCCTTGTCTGCCAAAGTTGATCAGTCTTTTGGGGAGATCAGAAGTTCCTTGAGAAGATCTTTTTTTCTCTGACTCTTGAGGACTTATTCCAACTTCTCACCCATAACAGAAATTCAGTAAACATTTGTTGAACAAAATGAATGAATGGGAAGATTAAAATTAAATATAGGCAAATGAGAATATGCCCTGAAAGTAGTTTGAAATTCTCAAATAATACATATCAACTATTAAAGGCTTACAACTGTTATGGGACAAGGATTTGAGAAGACAGAGCCTTGAACCTTGGTGTGAGAAGCAACTTCTCTCAAATAGCCCTGTCCTTTTATTCCAGGCTTGCTTCAGGCTACACAACTTCACAGAGTCTATGAGGAGGTCTGTCTCCCTCACCAATCCATATCCGCAATGATTTTAGAAGCCGACGTTCTTGCTGGGTCTTCATTTCCTATTTACAAGCCAATTACTGATAGCAGCCTGGGCTAGAAAGGGCAGTCTTCTGCGGGGTTCCAGTAGGAGTTAACAATCTTTCCCCACTACCAGGTAGGCATGGCAGAGGATTCTCAGATGCAGGACATTCTGGGCTAGTTTAGGCACACGGTGTCAGCTGTAACACTGCCTGTTTCTCTTCAACTCAAGAAACAACACTGAAACCCAAGTAAGTATGGGTGTGACATTACAAGGATAACTCTGGATCTGTTTTAACAAATCTTTTAAAATGTAAACGTTGGGATCCCTGGGTGGCGCAGCAGTTTAGCGCCTGCCTTTGGCCCAGGGTGCAATCCTGGAGACCCGGGATCGAATCCCACGTCGGGCTCCCGGTGCATGGAGCCTGCTTCTCCCTCTGCCTAGTCTCTGCCTCTCTCTCTCAATCTGTGTGTGACTATCATAAATAAATAAAAATTTTTAAAAAATTAAATTAAAATGTAAACGTTATTCATTTTCAAACTCTCACTGTCCTTTCCCAGCTTGGGGGCTTTGCAGCTCAGGGCCAATGGCGGTAAATACAATGTATTCACAAGTCTTCTAGGCTCCAAATAAGACAAGTTAGGAGGTCATGGATGTATATATGACAAGAACAAAGGGTGGCTGAAAGTTTTATTTCAAGGGATATTGGAAGGCTGAGCAGATTCACCAAGGCAGGTTCCTTATACATGGAATACTCTATGGCTTATAAGTCACCTCAAGCAACTGGATTTTAGTTATTAATAGAGCAGTTCCCTAATTTTGGAAGACACTGACACTGAGCTCTCTGAAATTAAGACTGTTAAAACGAACAATTACCAGAGACCAATCTTTCTGCCACCAGTACAGCACTCTTTAAAAAGATCATCCTGACACAAGAGCCCATCTATCACATTAAGAAGAGAAAGCAGACACAGTACCTGAGGTTTTTCCTTAAGAAATTCAGGGAGCTGAAATTCTCCTTTATAGACCTGGAAAAACAAAGTCAAGTGTGAGTTTAAGGAAACAGGTACTGTCATCATCATTTCAGGATGCCTGCAATGCGTGATGGTGAATGGATTCATTCTCGGTGAGTTTTAGGGTGGGAGGGAAGCCTATCAGTTCAATAAAAGCTAGTGCTGAAGGACTGAAATTCTCATTCACTCTGGTCCCACCTGTCCTACATTTGCCTGAGTGTTCCTAATGTGGGCTGGCTGGGAGAGGGCCCAGAGTACCTGAAGAAGAAAAAAAGCATACCAAAGTTCCAAGCTCCAATCATTTTAGCTGAGAGAGAAAGCGAGCTCTAGGCCATCTATCTCAAGCAACCAACAGAGAATTCACACAATTTAGGAACAGGTACTCCTAATAGCCTTTTGAAATCTCCATCCTCACAAATCTTAGATTTATTCCAAATTTACTTTTCTTAATATCCCCAATATTCCCATAACAATTTGAATTTTAGATGATTCTTAAAATGATACATACTTTTAACCTCACAAAATCTTATAATTAAAAACTTACTTTTCAATATATAAAATTATGTTTCTAATACCAGCAATAGTAAGGAAATAACTTTAGGAAGCAATACCATTTATAACATCTAAAAAACCCCCCACCAGATACCTAAGAATAAATCTAATAAAAGATCTGTGTAAGATCTTTACACAGAAAAATATAAAACATTATTGAGAGAAATTAAAGACCAAATAAATAGAGAGGCATACCACTTCCAGGGATTGAAAGAGTCAATATAGTAAAGATGTTCATTCTCCTCAACAAAGGAATTCCAATCAAAACTCTAGCACACTTTATTGGGTGGAGGGAGTGGAGTAAGTTCAAGCTGACTGAAAAAGTTCTATGGAAATGCATAGGGCCAAGAATAATCAAAGTAATCTTAAAAAGAACAAAGTGTGGAAAAAAAAAAGTGGGGGACTTACTCTACTAGATATTAAGACATTATTATACAGCTATAATTAAGCCAATTATAGAGCTACATGATATATACACACATACATACAATTATAATTGTTAAAATATATACTAATATGTTATATGTTCTTATATATACAAAATAATTAAGATAATAATGAACTTGGAGTGACGACAGTAAGGCTTTGGTACAAGTACAGACAAATATATGAATGAAACAGAATGAACAATCAGAAACAGATCCTTGTATTCAGATACTTGGTTTATAACAAAGATGGTGTTGAAAGCAATGCAATTAGAAGGAAAAAACAAATATTGTATATAATGATACTGAGTAGCAATTAAGAAAAACAAACTACTGGTATGGCAATAACATAGATGAATCCCAACACATAATGAAGAGAAGGATAAAAGTCGGACCCCTAAAAATGATATAGGTGTCTCCATTTAAAATATTTTAGGGCAGCCCAGGTGGCTCAGCAGTTTAGCGCCACCTTCAGCCCAGGGTGTGATCCTGGAGACCTGGGATTGAGTCCCACGTCGAGCTCCCTGCATGGAGCCTGCTTCTCCCTCTGCCGGTGTCTCTGCCTCTTTCTCTCTCTGTGTGTGTCTCTCATGAATAAATAAATAAAATATTTTTAAAAAATAAAATATTTTAACGTTTGTGAAAAGGCAAAACAACTTCATGTTGTTGGAAATCAGGATACTGTTTACTCTAGGGAGGAGAGAGATGAAAGAGGCTTTCAGGGTGCTGGGAATTTTCTGTCTTGATATGGGTAGCAATTATGAAGGTGTGTTCATTTTGTTTCATTTATAGAGCTATGATTTGTGTAATTTTTCTGTATATTTCAAGAACAAAACTGAACAAATTAAGCCAGTAACTTAACGCTAAAAATTTACTGCTAACACACACAAACGCACTCACTCTTTTTAAGTACAAAGATGTTTGTTTCCACAGTGCAACAGCAAAAAACTGGGAACTTTTCATGCCAATCAAGAGTAAAGAAGGTCTCCATTAACCAAAGTTTGATAATTGCTAAACTTGAGAAAGTATGGTAAGAAACTACATATGGCTACTGGGAAGAGAGTCACAGAGTAATCCCTCCAAGCAAAAAATGAATCTAAATGGTGAATCCTAAGGCCCACAGACCTAAAGGATCATCCTAAATGGATGATGATCCATTTCTAAAAGTAGCAGCATTCCCTCTGAAACTCAGAGGATGAACGTACTTTTTGCACATCTCTTTCTCTGCAATTTCTAAAACTTGCTCCATTCTTTATAGTCTTTAAGAAGCCTAAATTAAAGCTGTTTCAAAAACTACCTTCAATATCTTTGACACCTCTCTTTCACACCTTCAAATAATCTCTTTCACACCTTCAAATAATCCCAGGTCATGGGGGGTCTGGCCTAGCTGCTCCCTGGAGAATCTGCGTGTAAGAATCCTCTTTGTTCTACCCTAACACAGTAGGGTAGCCCATAGACGGTTCCAGCTTCCAGCATTGTGCCCTTCCCATCCCTATTTTACTGACATATAGCATTGTATTACTCTTCCAGGTTTCAGATGTAGAAGTATCTAAGCCCCTAGAGCTGTGTATCATGTTAATTCTGACTTCTACTATGCCTGTCTGCAAGCAGACACTATATCTTGCACAGAGGCTCAAGCCAATAGGATGTCTTTCTTTCTTTCTTTCTTTCTTTCTTTCTTTCTTTCTTCTTTCTTTCTTTCTTTCTTTCTTCTTTCTTTCTTTTTCTTTCTTTCTTTCTTTCTTTCTTTCTTTCTTTCTTTCTTTCTTTCTTTCTTTCTTTCTTTCTTCCTTTCTTTCTTTCTCTCTCTTTCTTTCTTCTTTCCTTCTTTCTCCTTCCTTCCCTTTCTCTTTCTTTCTTCTTTTTTTTCTCTTTCCTACCAGATTCTCAAGTGTCTTTCCTTCTCCTCCCTCTATTCATGGAACTATGTCTCAACCCTTACCTTCAAATCCCCTGGGGCCATACGTTACCCAGGTTTAGTTAGGATCCCGTGCCCTGGCAGCACTACTGAACCAGAACAAGGCTGCTTTGCCCTAGTCCCTTTTCCAGTTAGTGGTTTGGTCCCCAAGCAATTTTTCTTATATTCCTCATATCCTGACTCAGAAATTGACTCTCCTCTGTTTCAGCTACCCTCTTCTGCTAGAATTGAAGCAGAAGGTTCAGTGAAAGTCCAGGGGGTTACATAGCTAGTTAGTGGCAGAGTGAGGCCCAGAAGGCCCCACCCAGCACTGTCCTGTATTTTATTACCATTAGCAAATCTTATGGTTAAATATTCCCTCTTCTCAGTTCACTGTAAAAACCAGCAAGGCATGACAGAAAACATGAGTGGGAACAGGAAAACATTGTAAGTGTCTTCCAGGAACCGACAGTTCCAGAGAGGTAAGGCTTACGTGAAGGGGCAAAAACATCCCTAATTATATGATGTCTCAAGTTTAGTAAAAAACCAAAAAGGGGTCAGGATAAGACATCAGATAAAAGGCTTGATCAAAAAGTAAGTGGGAATCTGTCTCCTTTCATTATTCTTTAGGGCACAAATGCTTCAAAGGATAGAAACTATGGCACTGACAAAAAGAACACTTTTAGTAACGAAGCAATTCCTATTTAGTGCAAGATGCCAAGCACTACGTTGCTTATAAAAATAGCAAAGTTAAAAAAAAAATAGCAAAGTTAGGAATGGAATTTCCTTTGGTTAGATGAATAGTTTTTCTGGACATGCTATTCTCTGGTACTAACGGATTGAGGATTGTGCTTGACAGCAGTGCGCTAGGCACTCAGAATCCAAACATTCCTACAGAACCTTTTCACCTCAAGCCCTCAAGGCATGATGAGGAGACAAAAGTAGGCTCCTGATTTGGAGGGTGTATTGGGAAATAAAAATAATAAGAACAGTGGGTAAACAGTATCATCTCAGGTTGGTGGTAAGTGCATGCTTCCTCTATTTTATCTCACCGAATCCCACACTCTCTGAAGGGAGCTATTATTTATTCCTATTTTACAGATGAAACAACTAGGGCACAGAGAAATTCAGGATTTTGTCCAATGTCATAAAATAGAGAGCAAAAAGGTACCATGAGTGCACCTGCATTTACTTTTAATTTTTATTTACATTTATTCTATGCAGAATTTACTCCCGGGCCATAAGTTTTTGTTTCTTCAGTTTCTTTTTTTTTTTCTTTTTTCTTTTTTTTTTTGTTTCTTCAGTTTCTTCTGGGATACTTTTTCTTCTGTGCAACCTCCTCTTCTGGTTTATCTATTTATTTATTTTAAAAAAGATTTTATTTATTCATGAAAGACACAGAGAGACAGAGGCAGAGGGAGAAGCAGGCTCCCCGCAGGGAGCCCAACATGGACTCGAACCTGGGTCTCCAGGATCAGGCCCTGGGCTGAAGGTGGCGCTAGACCGCTGAGCCACCCGGGCTGCCTTTCTTTCTTTTTTTTTTTTTTTTTAAAGATTTTTAGATTTATTTATTCATGAGAGACAGAGAGAGAGAGAGAGAGAGAGAGAGAGAGGGGCAGAGTCACAGGCAGAGGGAGAAGCAGGCTCCATGCAGGGAGCCTGACATGGGACTTGATCCCAGGTCTCCAGGATCACGCCCTGGGCTGAAGGTGGCACTAAACTGCTGAGCCACCCGGGCTGCCCTCCTCTTCTGGTTTAGGAACAATCTGCTCTTTTTCAGTAAGAATCATCTCGATGTGGCAGGAAGAGCTCATGTACTGGTTAATCCAGCCATGAGCCCTGTAAATTCTCCGTTGCATCTTGGGAGCTTTGTTCACCTGGATGTGCTCAATGACCAGAGAATCTACATCTAAACCCTTAAGTTCAGCATTACTCTCTGCATTTTTAAGCATGTGCAGTAAAAATTCAGGACTCTTCTTGTGCCACCGACTCTATGTCTAGCCCCACTGTTTGGCCTGTGCACCCCTACCAACTCTTCCATTGTAGCGGCAGAATGGCATACACTGCTTCTGCAAAGTGCCATCTTTCAGATATCTGGTGGCTTTTTTGGATATGCATACCCTTGATGGCCTGGGCAGTTTCATGTGTGTTCTTAAAGTGAACACGAAGATTTGAACCTCTCGATTTGCATGATTTTGTAGGGTTTTCTGGGTCCAGAGAGAAGCGAACCATTTTCGGAAGTCACCTCAGGCTGCTCGGGGGAAGAGGTGCACCTGCATTTTAAAAGGATCATCCGGATTACTCTGTTTACATTGTAGAGGGCCAAGTTAGAAGTAGGGAGGTTACAGCAGTAATCCAGACGAGACTGAATAGCAAGGAGGTGGTGAGAAGTGCTAAGTTTGTGGATCTTTATTTTTCCAATTACATCTAATTACATAAACTGGATGTGGGGTGTGAGAGAGCAGAGAAAGGGGAGTCCAGATAATTCCAAGGTTTCTGGCCTAAGCAACTGCCAAGTGGAAATACGGAGTTGCTATTAACTGAGTTGGGAAATGTTCTGGCTACCGCATATTTTCGGGTGGAAGATCAATAGTTCAGTTTTGTATATGTTAAGCTTGCGGTATCTATGAGACAATAAATGAAAATGTCAAATCACCAATTGGAAATACAAATCTGGAATTCATAGAAGTCTGCATTGGGATATATAAATTCGAGAATCATAAACTAACAGATGCTATTTAAAGCTCTGACACCTGATAAGATAACCCAGGGCTCAGGGTAGAGACAGGACAGCAGAGGACTTAAGACTGAGATATTGGGGCATTTTAACATTAAGAGATCAGGGAGTAGAGAAAGAAACAGCAAAGACAGAAAAGAAGCTACCAGTGACACAGAAGGAAAATTGAGAAAGTGGTGTTCCTTAAAACCAAGTGAAAGAAACCTATCAAGGAGGTGGTAACCAATAGTATTAAGAGGCTGGAAGCTAAGATGATAATTGACCACTCAATACAGCAACACGAAGGTCAGAAGGTCACCGTCAATTTGACAATAGCAAATTAAAAAGAATGGTAGCTGTAAAATTCTGAATGAAGTGGATGTAAGATAGAGAATGGAGAGGAATTGGAGAAAGAGTACAGAAAATTTCAGTGTTGACATAAAGGGAAGCAAGGAAATGAACGGCAGTATCAGGGCAACTGGAATTAAGAAGTATGGATGTGCATATGTGCATGTTAAGATCGAAGAACTAAGGGTGTATTTGTATTTGTTTGTTGATGGGAAATATCTGGCTGGAGAGCAAAATCTTTTTTTTTTTTTTTTTAATTTTTATTTATTTATGATAGTCACACACAGAGAGAGAGAGAGAGGCAGAGACACAGGCAGAGGGAGAAGCAGGCTCCATGCACCGGGAACCCGATGTGGGATTCGATCCCAGGTCTCCGGGATCGTGCCCTGGGCCAAAGGCAGGCGCCAAACCGCTGCGCCACCCAGGGATCCCTGGAGAGCAAAATCTAATGATGTAGGATACGGAGGAAGATGGACTTGGGTACTCAAGGGAAGGAAACACCTTCAGACAGGAGCATGGATGTTCATTGCTGTTACACAGACTTTCTATTATGAGAGAGGAGGATATTAGGTCTGCAACACTTCCCTTCTTCTATGCTCTCAAAAATTACATAATTTCTGCTTAAGTCACATTCTGTAAGTTCCCATTATTATAATATAAACATTACATAT
This sequence comes from Canis lupus familiaris, assembly GCF_011100685.1. NCBI lineage: Eukaryota > Metazoa > Chordata > Mammalia > Carnivora > Canidae > Canis > Canis lupus. The sequence continues at coordinate 953,866 of NC_049227.1, read as the reverse complement.
TTACATTATTTTTACACAACTTATTCGTTGTTATTTTAGCTGGAGTTAATAGCCTCATATATTTTTTTAATTAGTAGACTCGTTTTTAGAACAGTTTTAGGTTTACAGAAAAACTGAGCAGAAAGCACAATCTCCATATATATCCTCTCCCTCTTCTACCATTCCCCCTATAAAATCTTGCATTACATTTGTTATAATCAATGAACTAGCAGTGATAGACTGTTATTAATTAAAGTCTTTAGTTTGCACTAGGCTTCACTCTTTATGTTGTACTTTCTATGGGTTTTAATGAATGCACAATGACATGTATTCACTATTACAATAAATACAGAATAGTTCCATTATCCTAAAAATCTGGTGTTCCACTTATTTATCCCTCCCTATTTTCCTCCAATCTTTTTACTATCTCTAGTTTTGCCTTTTACACAATGTCATAAAGTTGAAATCATACAGTACTGTGGCCTTTTCAGATTGACTTCTTTCACTTGGTAATATGCATTTAAGGTTCCTCCATGTCCTTTTGTGGCTTGATAACTCATTTATTTTAATCACTGAGTAATGTTCTGTTGTCTGGATATTTGGCAGTTTATCCACTCACCTACTGAAGGCGGTCTTGGTTGCTTACAAGTTTTGCAATTATGAATAAAGTTGCTAGAAACATTGTGCACAGATTTTGTGTGACTATAAGTTTTCAACTTATCTGGATAATACCAAGGAATCTGATTGCTGGATCATATGCTAAGAATAGGTTTAGTTTTATGAGAAACTGCCAAGCTATGTTGCAAGTGGCTGTACCATTTTGCATTCCTGCAAAGCAATGTATGAGAGTTCCTATTGCTCTACATCCTCGTCTGTTAAGATCTTTTGCTTTTTAACTGAATCGCTTCTAAATTTTGAATTTTAGGAATCTGTATATTTTGTATGCCAGTCCTTTATCAGATATGTGTTTTGCAAAGATTTTTTTTCCCAGTCTGTGGCTCGTCTCCTTCTTCCCTTAACAGCGCCTTTTACTTTGTCTGAAAGGTCCTCCAATTTTCTTTTATTAGTTATCATGGTATATCTTTATTCATCCCTTTGCTTTTAAGCTATGTCTTTATATCTAAAATCTCCTGTTAAAAGAATACTATTTTCTCTATGCACAGCCCTTCTGCTATCAAATATGCAGGTTTTTCCTTACACCAAGAAATTCTAACACTAACTTCCAAGAGTTAGCACAGATCTCCACAGGTAAAGGGCTCAGTCCCACAAGACTCCCTCCACTTTAGAAGCCATGTGCAAGTCCAGGCCTCCTGTATAGTGTTTCCCACAGTCACCTCCTCAGTTTCAATAATTTGCTCCAATAGTTCACAGAACTCAGAGAAACACTTCATTTATGACTACTGGCTTATTATACAGGGTACAAACAAACAGTGAGATGAAGAGGTGTGTAAGATGAGGTCTGAAAGGGTCTTAAGTACAGGAGCTTCTGTCTCTGTGGAGTATGGGGTATACCACTCTCCCAAGCATATGGATGTGTTCACCAACCTGGTAGCTGTCTAAAGTCCTTCATTTCTCTTTAGAGTTTTATGGAATTTCCATTATTTAGGCACAATCAATTAAATCATTGGCCAGTTGATCAACTCAGTTGGCAGCCAGCCCCTTTCCTCCCTGGATTTAGAGAGGGTAGGACTGGAAATTCCAAATCTCCAAGCACATGGTTCATTCCTCTGGCAACCAGTTCCCATCCTGAAGCTAGTCAGGGGCTCACAAAATAACTCATTAATATAAACTCAGGTATGCTTGAAAGGGGCTTACTGTGAATAACAAAAGATGTTCCTCACACCCTTATCACTTAGAAATGATAAGGGCTTTAAGAGCTCTGTGCCAGGAACTAGGGACTGAATATATAGTTCTTATATCACAATATCACGTGTGGAGTAACTTGTAGATAGCATACAGTTGGGTTTTGTGTTCTAATGCACTCTGGTAGTGTCTGTCTTCTAGTTGGTGTATTTAGATTATTCGCATTTAATGTGATACCGACACAACTAGCTTAATACCTATGATATTTGTAACTATTTTCTATTTGTTGCCCTTGTGCTTTGTTTTCTTCTACTCTTTTTTGCTTTCTCTAGTTTTGATTCAGCATTTTATGATTCCATTTTCTAAGCATGTCATTATACTTCTTTTTTTAAATGTCTTCAATGGTTGTCCCAGGATTTGCAATATGTACTTACAGCTAATCTAAGTCTCCTTTCAAATGGTACTATACTACCTCACAAGTAGTGCAGGGTAATAAGAGTACCTCCAGTTCGTCCCTCCCATCACTTATTATACTGCTGTCATTCATTTCATTTATCTGTAAGTTATAATCACTGACTATTTTATTGCTATTATTTTAAGTACAATGTTATCTGCTAGGTCAATTAATGAGAAAATTAAAGATTTTGCTTTACCTTCATTTATTCCTTCTCTTCTTTTATAGAGATCTGAGATTCTGACTTATATTATTTTCCTTCCCTCTGAAGAACTCTTACAAGGTAGGCCATTGGTGATAAAGTCTTTCAATTTTGTTTATCTGAGAATGTATTACTTCTTTAGTTTTGAAGAATAATTTTGCTGGTTACAGGGCTGAAATTGGTGGATTTTTTTTCTTTCAACATTTAAAATGCGTAGGGGTAGAATTTTTGGCATTTATCCTGCTTGGTGTTTTCTGAGTTTTCTGGATATGTTATTAATTTTGGAAAATTCCCAGCCATTACTACTTTTTTTTTTTTTCCATTACTACTTTAAATGTTTTTTTTGTTTGTTTGTTTGTTTGTTTCTTTCTTTCTTTGCCTTCTGGCATTCTCATTATGTATATATATTACACCTTTTATAACCCCACACCTTTTAATATACTGCACAGTTCGTAATTTGTTCTATCTTTTGTTCATTTTTTTCTTCAAATTGCAGTTTTGCAAGCTCACTGATTTTTTTTCTGGGCTGTGTCCAGTCTACTGATGAGCCCATCAGTAGACTTCATTTCATTACAGTGACTTTGACTTTTAGCATTTTTTAAAATAAGGATTTTACTTATTTGACACAGAAAGAGTGTGTCTGTGTGAGTGTGAGCACAAGCAGGGGGAGTGGCAGAGGGAGAGGAGACTCCCTGCTGAGCAGGGAGACTGATGCAGGGCTCAATCCCAGGACATCAGGATCATGAACTGAGCTGAAGGCAGATGTTTAACCCCCTGAGACGCCCAGGCGCCCCACTATTATTTCCTTTTTTTTTTTTTTAAAGATTTTTTTGTTTATTTATTCATAGAGACAGAGAGACAGAGAGAGAGAGAGAGAGAGAGAGAGGCAGAGACACAGGCAGAGGAAGAAGCAGGCTCCATACAAGAAGCCTGACATGTCGATCCCGGGTCTCTAGTATCACACCCCAGACTGCAAGCAGCCTAAACCGCTGTGCCACTGGGACTGCCCTATTATTTCCTTTTGATTCTTAGTTCCATCTCAATGCTTACATTACCCAGGTGTTCTTGCATGTTATCCCACTTTTCCCATCAAAATCCTTAGCATATCCATCATGGTTATTTTAAATTCCCAGTGTGCTAATTCCAAAATTTCTGGCATATATTAATCCAGTTTAAATACTTTCCATTGTCTCTTCCAATTGTTTTTTGTCTTTTAGCACATCTTGTAGCTTTTTTGTTAGAAGGGGACATGATGTACTGAGTAAATGGGACCTTTAGTGTAAGGTTTTATGTTTATCTGGCTAGGAATGAGCCTGTGTTTAGTTTTTGTTGGAACTGTACACACCAGAGGCTAAAATTTTCAAGTGTCCTTGTTTTTGTACTCCTTGTTGTTCTGGGGTTTCCCTACAGACTTCTTTAAAAAATAAAGAACATTGAACATTGTAGTTCTTTTAGTAGTAATCCACTGTTATTATACAAAAGTCTGATTGGTGTGGTGTAGGGCATGTGCATTTGGGGGGTGGAGGAGAAAGTGTTCTATAATCCCATAATTATATCTCAGTATTTTACTGAGTCTGTGTCCCTGGGTTGTAACCGTTACAAGATCTTCTCAGTTTCTCCTCTCACTCCTTTAGGTAAGACAGAAGAACTGGAGTGACTACAGTTGGGTAGTTCCCTTCCCCTAAGTCCTTTAGGCTTTGTTAAGAGCCTACTTTGAAGATAAGCTGTTGCTAGAGAGTATCCCAAGCTTATTTCAAAATGGTTACTTTTCCCTTCCCTCTGTCAGAGTACCAGGGGATTTTTCTTGATCTTCACCCTGAGAAGCTTGTGGGCCTCCTGGAGGTAAAATTCATGAGAATTTGGGGGGCTCCCTACAACTATGTGATTTTAACTCGATCTTTTTAACTCTCACTGAGCCACTGGAAATTCATCATTTACAGTTTATGCAGTACTTTTTTTTTTTCCTTTTAAAGATTTTATATATTTGAGAGAGAAAGAGAGAGACAGCGAGAGAGCATGAGCGGGTAGGAGAGGGAGAAGCAGGCTCCTCGCTAAGCAGGGAGCCCAACATGGGGCTTGATCCCAAGGAACCTGGGATCATAACCTGAGCTGAAGGCAGATGCATAACCGACTGAGCCACCCAGGTGTCCCCAGTTTATACATTCCTAACAGTACTGACTTCTGTGGGAGATTTCTGCTCTAGGTAGTCTATGATTCTTGGCATTTACATCCCCCTCTTCCATTTTTCCCCCCTTTCCCAAAACATCCTTCCTGAAATCCTCTGTTTACTTCCATCTGAACTGCTTGTTCTTTGGGTCTCCTTCCTGCTCAGGTGCTGTCTTGGGATTTTCCTTTGCTGCCATTCTGCACATTCTCCATACCTGTCTGGTTTTCATTCCCATTTCCTTGCCTAGGTCTTCCATTTACTTGGTTAATCCTTCCTCTTTGGTACATTCTTCAGCAGCTGCTAAGAAAGGGTGTATAAGAAGCAAATCTTTGGGGGTGTTTAGATCTTAGTGTCAGGGTCGTAAGATGGAGTCCTGTATCGGTCTCTGTGCTCACTGGGGAGTCTGCTTGAGATTGTCTCTACCTCTGCTCCTCCTCTACTTCTCTCTTTAAAATAAATAAATGTTTAAATAAAAGGCAACTCTTTTGTGATTGTGCATGTCTGAAAATGCCTTTATTTTATCCTAATACTTGACTGAAAGTTTATCTGGTTATATAATTCTAGATAAATAATTCCTCTTTGATATGATGGCAGTGGGCCACTATCTTCTAGTTTTCCATGTTTGGGTTGACAAGGCTTATATCATTCTAATTCCTGATCCTTCCTATGTGACCTTTGTTTTCACTCTAGAAGCTTTAAGAATTTTCTTTTTATTCCTAGTGTTCTATAATTTTTATGATAATGTGTCTTGATGAGGCTTGTTTTCTTCACTCACTGGCACTGGAGACGCACGTCCTTCTGTTCCTGGAAATGTCTTTATATTACAACTTTAATAATGTCTTCATCACTTTCTTGCTCTCCAATTAGTCAAATGCTAGACTACCTGAATAATGCCTTTCATTTCTTTTTTCTCTCCAGGTCATCTATTGGTCCTTTTGTTCTACTTTCTAAGAGATTTTCTTTTTTTTTTTTTTTTTTCTAAGAGATTTTCAACTTTATTTTTCTAATTCTTTTATTACCGATTTTAAATTTCAGCTATTTTTTAGTTTCCAAATTTTTAAATTCTGTTTCTGTTGTTTAAAAAAAAAAATCTTCTTATTCCTTCATCTTATTTCTACAAGAACATTAATTATTATTCATTTATGTTTTCTTTTGCTCATTACATTGTTTTTATTTCCTCTGAGATCCTCTCTTCTCTTTCTTTTGGTTTCTCTCTTTCGTGTTTGAGAAGTTCTGCAAATATCCTGAGCATCTTGGCTGTGAAGCACAAAAAAATGACTGCAGTTCTGTATATGAAGATTGAGGCTAATTACAGGTGTGCTTCCTCAGCTGGCTGATTTTTGGTCAGTGTTCTTTCTCCATGTATGAAGGTATACCCATAGTATGCACATGCTCTGAAGTCCAGGTAGGTAACCTGTGTCTGGAGGGTGAAAACCACTATTTATGGAATTGCTAAATAGAGGAACATACCACTACTGGAAAAGAAATTCTATGTTATACAAGGAAAAAGATAAAAAAAAAAAAAGATAGGAGAGACATTAATTCTCATAATCTTCAGCTTTACTGTTAATTATTTGCAAGAGACTGGAGGTACAAGGAAAGACTAAGAGGTTTTAAATCACTCCCCTCTAAGCTCCAATACTTTGTGAGTTTGAAGGCAGTTTCTCAAAGCCTATGTATCAAACAGGGATTGCCTTCTCACTTCCACCTTCACCCTCTCTAGCAGGCCTTCCAGGTCTGTGTTACTGTACTGCTTTTGATTCACTCAAAGAAAAGCACTTAATAAAGTCTAAAAGAAATACATATGGGGGATCCCTGGGTGGCTCAGCAGTTTAGCGCCTACCTTCCGCCCAGTGCGTGATCCTGGATTCCCAGGATCCAGTCCCACATTGGGCTCCCTGCATGGAGCCTGCTTCTCCCTCTGCCTGTGTCTCTGCCTCTCTCTCCCTCTGTCTCTCATGAATAAATAAATAAAATCGTTTAAAAAAAGAAATACATATAAAAATGTGAGCTCCAGATATTTATTTTTTATTTATTTCTTTTTTGAGCTCCACAAATTTATTTTTAATTTTTTAATTTTTTATTTTTTTATTTTTTTATGAGAGTCACACACACAGGAGCCTGCTTTGGAGGTAGGGGGATCTTTGTTATGTCATCATAATAGAAAGTTCAGCAACCCTGTCACTTGCAGTTATACACAAAGTAGAAAATGAGGCAAATGAACTGGATGGTCCAGCTAAGGAGATTTCCAAGCAAAGTGTTGAAGGTGGCCAAGTTTTTCTTGATGATTATAATAAAATGCAAGACAAGAGAGAAAATGAGGAAAGGATTATTTTTGTTTTTGTTTAAAAAAAAAGCCAGGAGTTGATAGTTTTGAAATTAGGTGTGAAAATTCTCAGCCTTGGCATCTTCAATGTGAGCAGTTATGGCACTGTCACATTTGTTTCACTGATTATCACCTTCTTTGCTTTGAACTCTCCTGCCTCCGTCTTAGGAGGACCCTTGTGATTACACTGAGACCATCATATAATACAGGATACACTTTTAGTTCCTTAATTATATCTGCAAAGTCCCCTTTGCTGTGTAAGGTAACATATTCAGATTTCAGATATTAGGACATGGAAATCTTTAGGGGCCATTCATTTTCAGGCTACTACAAGTAAGCAACAGATAACTAAGGCATAATACTTAGAATTTCTACAGTTTATAACTGGGAACACAGAGATGAACAATGTACTATAGAAAAGATAGCTGTATTTGTATTGCTCCTTACACACAACAAAAAGCCCATATATGTTCTTTAAATTTTAAAACCATGGGTTATGTAGAAGAATGCTCTTATTTCTAGAACAGTATGCTGAAGGAGCACAATATCTGTAACTTTCAAATAATTCAACAGCAGCAGCAGCAAAAAAAAAAAAAGTATCTGTGTACATGTATATGGAGAGAGAGGAGTAGATGAAGCAACTATGGCAAAATGTTAAGTACTGAATCTATGTTAAAGGTAGAAGATGTTCTTCAAATTTTTCTCTAAGTACGAAAAAGGTAGGGAAAATCAGGGCATCAAAACATTTTTCAACATGACAACTATATGAACTTTACAAAGCTCATTGGATTATAAAAAATACACATTTTGTGTACGGGCTGAAACTGAGGATTACACTCAGGGGTTGGCATACTACTCTGTAAAAGGTTAGTGGGTACATACTTTAGGGTTTGTGAGCCATACAGTTACCTTCCTAACTACTCAATTTTGTAGCTGTAGTGCAGAAATGGACATAGACAATATATAAATAAATGAACATAGTTAGCTATGACAAAACTTTATTTACAAAGGCAGATGGCAGACCAATCCCTGCTTTAACTCAAAACCTTCTTTCAAAACAAGAGAATTTTAAACAAGTTCCAGAAACACGTACTAATAATGACCATATTATGTGCTAAGCACTATATCAGGCACTGCTGACTTTAGGTGTTGCTTTTGCTTATTATTTTCTTCATAATGTGTGTGTGTATGTGTGTGTACACAAAGGTTAAAAGATTAGTCTCACAACCCCTGGTTGTGAATTCAAATTTCACTGTAAACTCAAATCTAATTTATTCCTCCTTCTTTCTGTAAACCCACTGTAAACTCTATAATATAATCCACCATTCCTTTTTTCTTTTCTTCCTTTTCTCTTTCTAATTCCAGTCAAATGAACAAAACTGGATTAATCATAATCCTTAGTCGATGGCAAACTTTCATCATTGGTCTATGTTTGGCCTGCTGTTATTTATCCTGTAATGTAATTCATTGTTTTTAATAATGTAATAAGTATCCCTCTTGAGAAATTATGACTTGCTATTTTCACATTCAGAAAAAACACAATTCCAGCCAGATATGATAATACAGGAAGGAATCCAGATTTTGAAATTTACATCCTTATTCCCACTGGGCTCTTGTGGCTTATTAGAAATTTATTATCTCTAAAACACAAATATGAACCAGTTGATAACATGTATGTTTACAGATTCTCATTTGTCTTAAAATATTTTGGCAGCTTTGCAAATCTCAGATTGGGTTTTTGTAGAGCTTCATGGTCTTGTGCTGCCTAGAAACAACTAGATAAATGTTATTAATATATTCTATATCAAGAAAAAAATTAATCATCTCAGAAGCATGATCTTCTGGGGCACTTGGGTGGCTCAGTGGCTGAGCTTCTGCCCTTGGCTCAGGTCATGATCCTGGGGTCCTAGGATCAAGTCCCGCATGGGGTTCCCCTCAGGGAGCCTGCTTCTCCCTCTGCCTGTGTCTGCCTCTCTCTGTGTGTCTCTCATGAATAAATAAATAATTTTTTTTTAAGATTTTATTTATTTATTCATGAGAGATACAGAGGGAGAGGCAGAGACACAGGCAGAAAGAGAGGCAGAGAGAAAGAAGTAGGCTCCATGCAGGGAGCCCGACGTGGGTCTCGATCCCAGGTTTCCAGGATCACCCCCTGGGTCGAAGGCAGGCGCCAAACTGCTGAGCCACCCAGGCATCCCAATAAATAAAATCTTAAAAAAAAAAAAAAGAAGCATGATTTTCTACTCTAACAATGTTTTTAAGAAAAAGACATGTTTCAGTGTATTGATTCTTAAGTGAAGTTTGATAAGGTGGATTGGAATGTGAATTGAATTGGCAAAGTGTAATAACTGAAACAGGAACCTATTTCTATTATATAAAGTAGTATAAATACAGCAAATTTAGCATTAAGACTTTGATTTCCTGGGAAAAAAGTTAAGCTTGCAGGATGATTAAGAAATCATAACATTTGAAAAAAAAAAAAAAAAAAGAAATCATAACATTTGACCACAAGACACTTATTCAGACAAAAATGTAAAATCATTTCCATTCAAAGGTAATGGTACCAAACTGAATTTTCAGAACACTGAAAGATAGTTAATACATACAAGTACAGTCAATACTGTGCCTTCGTGGCATCCTAAGTCCCTTACTTTATGGCAGTTATCACACTAAATTATAGCTAATTACAGTTCTATCTTCACCATATTTCTTGGAGAGAGAGTCAATCATCTTTATATCCTAAATATAGGAACAAATGAACAGTTGGATGAAAAAAGGAATAAATGAGATCCTTTCACAGTGGTCTCCACTTTTATAGATAAAGGACTGAGAATAGTTTCTGAGGCCAACTTACTGTAAAGATTGAACACAGAGAGAAAGAAAAAAAATAACTCTAATGGGACTTCCTGATTTGAACCAACTGAACCCTCAGGGCTAAATATGGTATTACTTTATAGAATGTTGTCATTCATTCTATCATTCTATTCAATCCTACTCCTAGAAATAAAAGAACTTAAGAATTTAAAATTATTATTTGATAAAAACATTAGATAGGGGATGCCTGGGTGGCTCAGTGGTTGAGCGTCTGCCTTTGGCTCAGGTCATGATCCTGGGGTCCTGGAATCATGTCTTGAATCAGGCTCCTAGTAGGGCCTGCTTCTCCCTCTGCCTATGTTTCTGCCTCTCTGTGTCTCATGAATCTTAAAAACAAATTAGATAGCTTAACAAAAAAAAAGTATTCTCTTTTGCATAATTGCATTTTGAAATGTTCAAAAAGGAACCAACTGGTGACAGGTGGCAAAGAAAAAAAAAAATGGTAGACTATCTAAGAAATTCTCCCTGGCTCCAATATTAGCAAAACTTAAGTAAGAGAAAGAAGAATACATTTTCCAAGACCTCTAATCACAATATTTTCTTTCTTGTCTGGAAGATCATTCTAGAAAAATCAAATTATAGATATAAGTGCTTTGCTTCATTTTCCTTTTTAAAAATGGTCATGGGGGATCCCTGGGTGGCGCAGCAGTTTGGCGCCTGCCTTTGGCCCAGGGCGCGATTCTGGAGACCCGGGATCGAATCCCACATCGGGCTCCCGGTGCATGGAGCCTGCTTCTCCCTCTGCCTGTGTCTCTGCCTCTTTCTCTCTCTCTCTCTCTCTCTCTGTGACTATCATAAATAAATAAAAAATTTTAAAAAAAAGGTCATGATGAAAAAGGAAAGCTAAGTGAAGACAATGACATTCCCTGTAGAGTAGAAGCCCTACAAAGAAAAACTGAGATTAAGAATAAGGTGGTATGGGGATCCCTGGGTGGCGCAGCGGTTTGGCGCCTGCCTTTGGCCCAGGGCGCGATCCTGGAGACCCGGGATCGAGTCCCACATCGGGCTCCCGGTGCATGGAGCCTGCTTCTCCCTGTGTCTCTGCCTCTCTCTCTCTCTGTGACTATCATAAATAAATAAATTAAAAAAAAAAAAAAAAAAAGAATAAGGTGGTATGTCACATCTTCACTCTGTTAAGATGTTCAGTTAAACTAGATTTAAGAGCTAGGAATCAGTATTGAGGCAGAAGGATAATGTTAAAAGTTGTTTGTTCCCCCAAAATTAATTAATTAATTAATTAATTATTCATGAGAGACACAGAAAGACAGACAGACACACACACACACACACACACACACACTCAGAGGCAGACACACAGGCAGAGGGAGAAGCAGGCTCCATGAAGAGAGCCTGATGAAGGACTCAATCCCAGCACCCCGGGATCACGCCCTGGCATCTATGCTCTATTTGGCTGCCCAGTATTTGAATGTCTTTTCCACATTTATTAATTGCCTCACCTCATGAGTCTTGGTGGGAGATAAATCTTATCTCTATATAAAAATTGAAACAGGGATGCCTGAGTAGCTCAGCAGTTGAGCATTTGCCTTTGTCCCAGGTCGTGATCCTGGGGTCCTAGGATTGAGTTCTGCATCAGGCTCCCCACAGAGCCTGTGTCTCTGCCTCTCTCTGTGTCTCTCATTAATAAATAAAATCTTAAAAAAAAAACCCTGAAATTAACAAATACTTGTCCCTGCTTCATTATCCCCTTCAGTATAATTATTAATAATTTTTAAAAGTAGGCTCTGTGCCCAACATGGGTCTTAAACTCATGACCCCTAAGGTCAAGTCTCACACTGCACTAAGCAAGCTAGGTGTGCCATTAATAATAATTATTAATAGATGATTACTTCATTAATTAAAAAAATTCATGGCTATATGCTGGTCAAATTTTCCTGATATGTATTCCTTTTTGATTTATTACTCATTTTTGAAAGAGAGGAGTTGTTTATATGTCAAATATTTACAAGAGGTTCATACTGGGGAAGCCCCAGGGTCACATTATAGCTTGGTAGCAATTCTCTTTAGGTTGTATAGGAGAACTGGTTGTTTTTTTGTTTTTTTTTTTTTAAGATTTATTTATTTATTCATGAGACACAGACTGAGAGAGAGAGAGGTAGAGACACAGGCAGAGGGAGAAGCAGGCTCCTTGCAGGGAGCCCGATGCAGGACTCGATCCTGGATCCCAGGATCTGACCTGAGCCAAAGGCAGGCGCCCAACCACGAGTCATCCGAGTGTCCCGAGAACTGGGTTTTCTACCTTCATTTCTCAACAACTAACCAAGATGATTGCTGACTCTTTCCTTCAACCCACTTCACAACAGACAGCACTGTACAAAAATGGCTTATACACACTGTGTTCAGTCTCTTCCCTCCCTGCTTCATGATATTTCACGTCAAATCCCATCTAGGGAGTACTGGCACTTGGCTATGTACTGTTCTTGTTACAGACAAGAAACTGTTGGTTTTGCCCTTGAGCTTGCCAATTCTGTGGAAACCTGTGTTCTTCCGTAATGTACCCACACTGGAGGTCCTGTCACCTTTACTTGACCTTCACTGCACTTGATCATCCTCAATGTGTCTTCTCATTTCTATTTGCTCTTCATTGCACTTGATGCTCTTCCTCTGTGTCTTCTTGTTTGGGCCTGCAGATTTCTCCAAGTGTCAAACACAGGATCTTTGTCTCCACTGCTTGTTATGGTTATTGTTTTTAGATGATTACAAGATGAAGAGAAAATGGCTATCTTTTCAGCATTTAAAAACTGAACTCCTCTCTTTTGAGGAAGACGTGGTGGCAGCTACAGCAGAGCTCTGGGCACCCCACTCCTGCTCCTGAGTCCCCACTGGTCGCTCTCCCAGGAACAAGTTGGTCAGGAAGCTGTGCGCAGTCAGCCATGGCTTTTAAAGACACAGGAAGGCACCCATGGAACCAGAGGTGGCTATTCACAGAATTAGAATTACTCTAATCAGCTGCAACATAAAATCTCTGGAGAAGGTATGGGCCAACTTGGTCAGAGGCACAAAGGATACAAATCTCAAAGTGAAAGGACCAGTTCGGATGCCCCCAGGACTCTAAGAATCCATGTAAGAAAAACTTGTGGGGAAGGCTCTAAGATTTGGGATTATTTTTAGATGAGAATCCATGAGTGACTCACTGATTTGCACAATCCTTCTGAGACTATCAAACAGATTACTTCCATCAGTATTGAGCCAGGGGTTGAAGTCACCATTGTACATGCCTGCATCAATCTTTTTAAATAAATTATCAGTTGTTAAAAAAAAAAACAAAAAACCTTGAAATCCAGAGATCTTTTTTCCCCCAATTTTAAGTAAAATTTAACTAAAGTACAACATATTATGGAAAATGTGCAAATTATGATTGAACAGCTCTTGAAATTTTACAGAACGAACACAGATTAAGAAATAGAAAATGACCCACCATCTTATGTCTCCCTCTAGTCATAACGTGTCTTCTGACAGTAAGAGTAACTTTGAACTTAATGAAAATGGAATCATAGCCTACCCCTGATAATCTGCTTTACTTTCTATTTCTATGAACTTGCCTATCCTATCTAAGCACAAATAGAATCATATAACATTTGTCCTTTTGTATTTGGCTTATTTCCCTTAGCATAATGTTTTCAGTTGAAATCGAAGTTTGAGTAGGTATCAGAATTTCATTCCTTTTTAAAGCTGAATAATATTCCATTGTATGTATACACCACCTGTTTATCTACTCATCCATCAATGGATGTTTGGGTTGTTTCCACCTTTTGGCTATTGCAAATAATGCTGTTATGAACAAATACAAATGTACAAATAATCTGTACACCAATCTTACAAATAATTGAAAGTCCTTCCTTTCAATCCTTCTGGATATATACCTAGAAATGGAATTGCTAGGTTATGTGGTAATTCTATGTTTAACTTTTTGATGAACTATTAAAAGTGACTGCATCATTTTATGTTCGCACCATTCATGCATGGAGGTTCTAATTTCTCTTACATCCTCGCCAACATCTGTAATTTTCTTTAAAGATTTTTTTAAAAATATTTTATTTATTTATTTGAGAGAGAGAACTGAAGGGGGGCTTGGGAGGAGCAGAGGGAGAGGGACAAATAGACTCCACGTGGAGTCCAATGTGGGGCTCAATTCCATGGCCTTGAGATCATGTCTTGAGCCAAAATCAAGAGTTGGATGCTTAACTGACTAAGCCACCCAGGTGACCCTCCTTTTCTTTCTCTGAAACATAGCCATCCTAATGAATGTGACGGGGTATCTTCTGGTTTCAGTATGCATTTCATGCAAATGATACTGAACATTTCATTTTAATGGTTTTTAATTCCTGCATATCATATTTTGACACCATAAAAAAAAAAAAAAAACCCTCCCAGAAAACAATTTCCTGGCTGGAGAGAGACTGCCCCTCCAGGTCTCGCCAATTCTTACAGACAGCAAAGGACCCAGCTCAAAGTATGTCTTTGATATACATACTAAGCAACCCAGGGCCTAAACTCCTCTATCTAGTCCCTATACCCCAAAAGACAGTATTCCTCTGACTTAATCATCCTGGGATCAGGCGTCAGGCAAGTGCAACCATCTGGAAGCCCATATACTACTAAAATAAGTTAAACTAGCCAATCCTAAACTGTTCACCCTGCCCTGTCTTGCCTTTCATTTGGAAACCCCCAATAAAGACTCTGGCCTAACCCCTCCCCTTGCTCCTATCTTCTGTCCCTAACCACCTTGGTAGCTTTTCCACATAGCCCTGCATGGGATGCCATGACTTCTATCTGTAGGACCTGTAAATATAATAAACTTTGTTTTCCTAAGCCTCTTCTCAAACTCTTCTTATGGACACATCTGACTGACATCTCATAAAAAAATATAAGCCAAGCATCTTTTCATATGTTTATTGGCCATTTGTGTTAATCTTCTTTGGAGAAATACTAAGGCCTTTGTCCATTTTGTGTTTAACTTTTTGAGGAACTGCCAGTCTGTTTTCCAAAGTTATTGTACCATTTTATATTCCCACCAGCATTGTATAAGGATACTAATGTATCCACATACTTGGAAAAACATTACTAAATATTTTTTTGTTTTCATTATGGTAAAATATATTACAAAATTTCCCATTTTAACCATTTAAATTTTAAAAAATTTTAATTCTGGGGTAGTTAACACACAGTATATTAGTTTCAGGTATACAATATAGTGATTCACCAGTTCCATACCATTTTAACCATTTTAAAGTATATAGTTCAATGGCATTAAGTGCATTCACACTGTCGTGCAGCTATCTCCACAATCCATTTCAAGAATTTTTTTATCATCCCTTACTGAAACTCTGTATCTATTAAATAATAATATCTATTAAGGGCAGCCCCGGTGGCTCAGCGGTTTAGCGCCGCCTGCAGCCCAGGGCCTAATCCTGGAAACCCAGGATCGAGTCCCACATCGGGCTCCCGGCATGGAGCCTGCTTCTCCCTCTGCCTGTGTCTCTGCCTCTCTCTCTCTCTCTCTTTCTGTGTCTCTCATGAGTAAAAAAAATAAATACATAAATAAAAATAAAATAAAAATCATATTTAAAAAAAATATCTATTAAATAATAGATAATCCCTTCATTCCTCCAGTCCCTGATAGCTACTGTTCTACTTTAGTTTCTATTATTTGACTATTCTAAGTACCCCGTGTAAGTAGAATCATACAATATTTGTCCTTTTGTTATCTGGCTATTTCACTTAGCCCACTTAGCATAATGTCTGCCTTCAAGATGGCAGCATGTATCAAAATTCAGTCCATTTTAAGGAATTTCATTCCACTGTATGTATATAGTACATTTTATTTATCCATCCATCCATCCATTTTTTCTATTTTATTTATTTGTCCATCTGTTGTTGTTCAGACCTTTTGGCTATTTTGAAAATGCTGCTCTGAACGCTGGCATACAAATAGGAGTATCTGCTTTCATATATTTTGAAGAACTACCGTACTGTTTTTCATATATTTTTATTATAGGCATCTTAGTGGATGTGAAGTAGTATCTAATTGTGTTTTTGATTTGCATCTCCCTAATGATTAATGATATTAAGCATCTTTTCATGTGTTTATTAGCTACCTCTGTATCTTTCTTTTTAAGATTTATTTATTTGAGAGAGAGAGAGGAAGAGAGAGTGGGGGAGGGACAGAGGGAGAGAATCTTCAAGCAGATTCCCCCCTGAGCATGGAACCCAACTCAGGGCTCAATCTCACGACCTACAAGATCATGTCTTGAGCTGAAACCAAGAGTAGGATGCTTAACCAATCGAGTCACCCAGGTGCCCCTATTTCTATATCTTCTTTAGAGAAGTGTCCACTCTTTGCCCATTTTTTTTTTAAATTTTTATTTATTTATGATAGTCACAGAGAGAGAGAGAGGCGCAGAGACACAGGCAGAGGGAGAAGCAGGCTCCATGCACTGGGAGCCCGATGTGGGATTCGATCCCGGGTCTCCAGGATCGCGCCCTGGGCCAAAGGCAGGCGCCAAACCGCTGCGCCACCCAGGGATCCCCTCTTTGCCCATTTTTAAATTGGATGATGTGAAATCTCATTATAGAGTCATAGAATTCTTTATATATTCTAGACTCTAGCATCTGGATATTCTATGTGTTGTCTTTTTACTTTCTTGATGGCATTATTTACAGCACAAAGGTTTTTAACTTCAATGCAGTCCAATAACTACAAAACTAATGTCACATATAAAGCTATAAATATTTATTCCTATGTTTCTTCTACAAGTTTTACAGTTTTAGCTCTTACATTTAGGTCTATAATTCATTTTGAGTTAATTTCTGTGTACAATATTACGGGATCCAATTTCAGTCTTTGCGTGTCGACATCCAGTTGTCCTAGTACCATTTGTTGGAAAGACTATTCTTTTCCCATTGAATTGTCTTGGCATGCTTTTTTTTTTTTTTAAGATTTTATTTATTTATTTATTTATTCATAAGAGGCACAGAGAGAAGCAGAGACATAGGCAGAGGGAGAAGCAGGCTCCCTGTGGGGGGCCCAATGTGGGACTCAATCCCAGACCCCAGAATCATGACCTGAGCCCAAGGCAGATGCTCAACCACTGAGCCACCCAGGCACCCCATCTTGGCAATCTTTTTGAAAAACGATTAACCATAAATGGTAGGGTTTATTTATGTCATCTTATACCTTTTTTTTTTTTTTAAGATTTTATTTATTTATTCATGAGAGACACACAGAGAGAGGCAGAGACACAGGCAGAGGGAGAAGCATGCTCCATGCAGGGAGCCCGACAGAACTCAATCCCGGGACTCCAGGATCAGGCCCTGGGCTTGAGGCGGTGCTAAATCGCTGAGCCACCCAGGCTGTCCATCTTATACCTTTTTAATACATTATCTTTCTGCTTAAATCAGCCTGAGTTGGTTCCTGTTGCTTGAAACTAAGAACTTCATATTGGGAATGAGAAACTGTAATATAAAGTTAAGAGGTAGGATCGTCAGAGAGTACTAGTAGGGACCCCACAAGACCAAACAGGGAATGTGAAACTTTTTGTAGCAACTTCAGTCGTTTTAGGTTAAACACTATCAAATATTGTAACTTAGGACACTGATCATGTCCCTATGGAGGTTATATGTAACACTGGGGAAAGTTAAAGTCCAGATGTTGGTATTTGTTGATGAATTTTTTTAGTCTTCGGTAAATCCTGCCATCAATAAATATTTGAAAGTAAAAACAGCTCTGTTAAGGCCAAATTGAAACTGAAGGTACAATAATTTGGACATTTTCTGGATTGAAAAAGTCAAATTCTGTATATCAAGTTAAAGTAAGTGTATGTAGAGGGAGTGAAGACTTGGAAAAAAAAAAAAAAGCAAAAGCCTAATGTAGGCCTTTCTAAATATTGTTAAGAATTCTCCACCAAACAAAAAGATAAGTCTGGGGGCAAAGACTAAATTTTGAGTTTTGCCTTTTCAATCCGAGGCTATTTTTATTTTATTTTATTTTATTTTATTTTTTTTTTTAAATTTTTATTTATTTATGATAGTCACACACAGAGAGAGAGAGAGAGAGAGGCAGAGACACAGGCAGAGGGAGAAGCAGGCTCCATGCACCGGGAGCCCGACGTGGGATTCGATCCCAGGTCTCCAGGATCGCGCCCTGGGCCAAAGGCAGGCGCTAAACCGCTGCGCCACCCAGGGATCCCCCGAGGCTATTTTTAAAAAAACTTTCTCAGAGCCAAGGGCATGGGCAGAGATAGAAGACTACTGCTAAGAGACAAGAATTTCTACCATCAAAGAAACTAGATAAGCACAATGGCTGTGGTCCCTGGGATGACTAGAAGCAGAGACTGGAAGTCAACCAATCTATTTTATTTCTGTTTCACTGGCTCAACTCCAATCATATGTGATGCCTCAAACAAACCAGGTGTTCTCCTGCCTCAAAGCCTGTGCACAGACTATTCCCTCTACCTTGTATAGGCTTGCCCCCAAATATCTGGATGGAAATTCCCTTACCACCTTGATGTCTTTGCTCAGATGCATCTTCTTTTAATAAGTACTGCTCAGATTACTCTGCATAATTGTAACCTGTTCCGTCACCCATTCAACTATCTCGATCCCCCTAACCTTACATTATTTTTCCCAAAGAAATTATCATCTAATAATTTATAATTTACTTATTTGCTATAATTATTGCTTATTTTCTAGGTAAAAAGGATTTTTGTCAGTTTTGTTTCCTGGTGTCTCAAAAAAATTATGTTAATTCAATCAATGAAATGTGGTATACTAAGCTAAATTTCATATTTTGAGAAGAAAAAAAAATAGTGGGAGAATGAAATCATATGGTAAATGGTAGCATAGATATAACTGTATGGGGATCCCTGGGTGGCGCAGCGGTTTGGCGCCTGCCTTTGGCCCAGGGCGCGATCCTGGAGACCCGGGATCGAATCCCACGTCGGGCTCCCGGTGCATGGAGCCTGCTTCTCCCTCTGCCTGTGTCTCTGCCTCTCTCTCTCTCTGTGACTATCATAAATAAATTAAAAAAATTAAAAAAAAAAAAGATATAACTGCATGTATATCAACTTCTTTTTTTTTTTTTAATTTTTATTTATTTATGATAGTCACAGAGAGAGAGAGAGGCACAGAGACACAGGCAGAGGGAGAAGCAGGCTCCATGCACCGGGAGCCCGACGTGGGATTCGATCCCGGGTCTCCAGGATCGCGCCCTGGGCCAAAGGCAGGCGCCAAACCGCTGCGCCACCCAGGGATCCCTGTATATCAACTTCTATTTCTACAATGAAGGCTTAAAAAAGTTATTTTATATTTTTAGACTATCCCACAAAACCATCCAAATTTACCAAAGATTGAACATAATAAACTCCTAAATGTAAGAAAAACAAATCGTTCCTCATTAGAGATAAATTCAACTTATACTCTTCTATTCCTATAGCCCAATCAGAAAATATTATTGCTTTGCTGAATTTGGGAAGTTTAATGTCTTCCTCTCAATTGTTTGTGCAACAAGTATTTCTTGGTTAGGAGAGATACTATCCTAGGTATTCATCACACTGTGGTAACGTTTACCAGGTCCTTGTGCCCAAGGTATTTATATTCATGTTCCTTAAAAACATCACTTCTAAGAAAGTGGTAAATATTTGTGCTGCTCACCAATATATCCAGCCCTCCTTTCCTCTGGCACATGAGAGGCACACTTCCCTATCTCTTGAAGTTAGCCAGGACCACTTGATGTCAGTCATGGCTTTTATTAGCAAAACATTGAGGAATCATGTATGACATTTCTAAGAGGAAGCATTTAAGACTTTGTGCACGATTCTCCATTCCCCCTCTCTCTTCCTCTGAACATGTTGATATAGAGGTGCCAAAGATCAAAGAAGCCTGAATGTTGAGACAACACATGGGACATGCCCGAGAGTAGCCTAGATTCCAGAAAATATTTAAAAAGTGACAAATTTATTTTGGCTAAGTCCCCTGAAGTCTGGATGGGAGAATATACAAACTACTTTCCACTGTAATATCTAAGTCAGAAAAAATACTGACATCTGCCAGACATCCTTTTTAATCCAGAATAAACTACATTTTGTGGTTGCCTGAAACTGACCAGAGGTTCTCAAACTAGTTTTGAGACCCTTTCAGGGATTTCATAAAGTGAACACTAATTTTCTCTTTAGTGTAATAGTAGAGCTTTCCAGAGGCTACCTGACATGTGATATTGCAAAAGAATGAATACAAAACAGGTATGAGAGCCCATGTATCAAGTTAGACAATGAAGACATTGCAAAAATGTAAAATACTCTAATGCTTTTTGTTATAGAGTAGTTCTTTTTCATAAAACTAGGTTATATTATAATTTGTATATAATGAGTTTATTATTATTATTTTTTAAAGATTTATTTATTTATTCATTCAGAGAGAGAGAGAGGTAGAGACACAGGCAGAGGGAGAAGTGGGCTCCATGCAGGAAGCCCAATGCGGAACTCGATCCTGGGTCTCCAGGATCATGCCCTAGGGTGCAGGCGGCGCTAAACCTCTGCGCCACCGGGGCTGCCCGAGTTTATTATTTTTAAGTGTATTTTAAATATTTAGATTTTTTCAGTTTTCGTTTCTAATAAGATAAACATTGAGATGGATACACAGATATAGCATGTAAACAAAAGCTCTTTTGAGTCTGATCATTTTTAATAGTTTTGGTCCTGGGGATCCCTGGGTGGCGCAGCGGTTTAGCGCCTGCCTTTGTCCCAGAGCGCGATCCTGGAGACCCGGGATCGATTCCCACGTCAGGCTCCCGGTGCATGGAGCCTGCTTCTCCCTCTGCCTGTGTCTCTGCCTCTCTCTCTCACTGTGTGCCTATCATAAATAAATAAAAATTAAAAAAAAAAATAGTTTTGGTCCTGACCCCCAAAAATTTAAGAATTGCTTGACTAGACTATGCTTCCATTACTGAAAAGTTACTATTTTTCATATTTGTCACTCATCCTTTTCCTTCTCCATGAATTACTTTCCAGATAATACCAGAAGCTTCATAATAAATATCAATATATGTCATCAAGTTTCTGATCAAAAGTACTTTAAGTTGTAAGAATTTTGAGTTTGTATCTCTTTGAACCTAATCAGGAAAAATTATTATAGTAGAAAATACTTTTAGGGAATAGTAATCTCAGGACGGTACTGAAGATAAATTCTACAAAGTAATAATTGGTTATGAGGTCACTGGCCACTGAATTTTAGTTAATGGTGACTTGTGTTTCCATGCAGCAGTAACAATATTGCACTTATAATTGTATATTTTATAACTTAAGAACTTAATTTAGATTATCTATAATGGTTTGAATTGTTCAAATAATTTAATTCAAAGTAAATCATTCACTCAACAATGAAGACATTTATTTGATGAGCAAAGCCCTATGTTTAGCTTTATAGATATCAACAAAGATGTAAAGCAGTCATCTCTTAAATCAAATTACCAGAAAATCCATTCTAGTCCACACCAAATGCCAGCCAGGACAGAAAATAAACTTGCTGCACTGATGGCTAGTCATTTATTTCTAGCAA
Organism: Canis lupus familiaris; assembly: GCF_011100685.1. Lineage (NCBI taxonomy): Eukaryota > Metazoa > Chordata > Mammalia > Carnivora > Canidae > Canis > Canis lupus. Next base: position 932,490 of record NC_049227.1, on the reverse strand, counting down.
TGCAAATTCTCAGAAATTAAGCTCAAGTAGTTCTGTGTTTTCAGAAGGGCTCTTTTGCTGCTTCACTTAATTTTTTGATGACTTAAAAAGAAGTATGGTACATATTTACATAAAACTTATCAGAATTAGTGAGGTCTGAGTGGGTCAGTGGTTGAGCATCTACCTTCAGCTCTGGGTGTGATTTCGGAGGCTTGGGACCGAGTCCCATGTCAGGGTCCCCTCAGAGAGCCTGCTTTTCCTCTGCCTGTGTCTCTGCCCCTCTCTCTTTGTCTCTCATGAATAAATAAAATCTTAAAAAAAAATGAGAATTCAAATTCTGATAGTTACATCATATCATTATATATATATTTTTTTCTCCTACCTACCACCTCTTGCATTCTGGAAATGGTATTGTAACAGATGCTGACACAAGACAGCACTAACTGGGAGACGAAGGAGAGAGGATCGAAAGGAAAAGAAAAAAAATGAAAAACTAATGATAACAATTAAGTTATATGCGGTAAATTTTTTCAAAATTCTGTTTTCTGTCTCTCCTCATTCTAATCCATATGGCTATGAGCAAGTGACTGCCTTGCTGTCCATCTGTCATGCCCAGTCTGAAAACTCAAACGTGGTACACAAGGCCATCTGAACTTTTCCTTCAACCTTACCATACAGCTTCCTCTCCTACAACTTTCTGTCCAATTGCGTCTCCAAACAACAATCTGTCATGTCCAACACAGCTTCATGTTCTCCTACCTTTCTACTAACTGTTCCCTCTGACTGAAATTCCTCTTCCAAACTTTGTCTTGGCTGGTGAACCTCTATTTAAGTCTTAAAACTCAGCTAAAATATCAGCACCACTGCAAAGTCCTAAATTGAATTAAACTTTCTAACCTCTGGGGCACCTGGGTGGTGCATTTGGTTAAATGTCGGACTCTTGGCTTCTGCTCAGGTCATGATCTCAGGGTCGTGAGTTCATGTCCACATTGTCCATGCTGGATGATAATTTCTAATATTCCAGAGCATTGGGTTGCCCTTTTTTGGGGAGTGGGGCAAAAGGAAAGGGAGAGAGAGAGAGAGAATCCCAAGCAGACTCCATGCCCAGTGTGGAGCCCACATGGGGCTCAATCACATGACCCTGAGATCATGACCTGAGCTGAAATCAAGAGTTGGATGCTCAACTGACTGAGCCATTCAGGCATCCCCTTGGTGACTCTTTTTTGTAGCCTCAATCACATTACTTTTGGAATTATTTTTTCCCCTGCTTCTCCCCCCAGTGACATTATCTTAATAGCAAAAGTCTTTATGTCATTTATCTTTAAGCACATCTTACATGGTACCTCGCAGGTACTAAATAAACTACTGAATGGAAAATTAGAGAAACAGCACACAATTATCTCAATAGATTCAGAAAAAGCACTCAACAAAATTCAACCTTCTTCATTATAAACACTCAGCAAAGTGGAAGTAACTTCATTAACATGATAGAGAGCACTTATGAAAACCCAACACCTAACATCATACTTAATGGTGAAAAACTAAGATTCCCGTTAAGATCAGGAATAAGACAAGGATGCCTACTTTTGCACTGATGTTCAATTGCACTAGAAGTCTTAGCCAGAGAAATTATACAAGAAAAAGAAAGTAAAGGCATCCAATTTGGAAAAGAAATTATTTCTATTTGCAGATGACGTAATTCTACAGGTAGAAAATCCCAAGAATCCATACATACATAAAATAGCTACTATAATTAATAAATTCAGCAATGTTGCAGGGTAAAAACAATGTTGCAGGGTGTGAAAATGAGTGTATTTAGATGAAAAAAAAAAGGAAATTAAGAATCCAAACCCATTTACAATAACATCTTCACAGAAAAACCACCTAGGAATAAATTTAAAGGGAGTAAAAGATGTCTACAGTAAAAACAACCAAACACTGAAGAAAGATATTAAAGAAGACACAATTACGTGAAAAAACATTTAAGGGACACCTGGGTGGCTCAGTGGTTGAGTGTCTGCCTTTGGCTCGGGTCCTGATCTCGGGTCCTGGGATCAAGTCCCACATCGGGCTCCCTGCAGGGAGACTGCTTCTCCCTCTGCCTGTGTCTCTGCCTCTCTCTGTGTCTCTCATGAATAAATGAATAAAATATTTTTTAAAAACATTTAATGTTCATAGATTAGAAGACTTAATATTCTTAAGATGGCACTATTCTCCAAAGTGATCTGCAAATTTAATGTAATCTCTATCAAAATCCCAATGGCTTTGTGTGTGTGCATGCACGGGAACATGTGTGTAAATGGAAGAGTTAATCATCATATTCATATGAAATTGCAAGGGACCCTGAAAAGCTAAAACAATACTGAAAAAGAATAACAAAGCTCAAGAACTCAAACAGATCTCAAAACTCATTCCAAAGTTACAACAATCCAACATTGGTACTGGCACAAGGACAACCATATAGCCAACAGAATGAAATTGTGGCTCAAGAAATAAACCCAAACATCTATGGACAACTGATTTTTCACAAGAGTACCAAAACCATTCAATGGAGAAAAGAATAAGCTCTCCAACAAATAGTGCTAACTAGATATGCAAAAACATGAAATTGGAACCCTACTTCATTAATGAAAATTAGCTCATAATGGATAAAAGGTCTAAATATAAGAATTAAAATTATAAAACTAGGGCAGCCCCGGGTGGCTCAGTGGTTCAGTGCCACCTTCAGTCCAAGGCATGATCCTGGAGACCCGGGATCAAGTCCCACGTCGGGCTCCCTGCGTGGAGCCTGCTTCTCCCTCTGCCTGTGTGTCTCTGCCTCTCTCTCTCTGTCTCTCATGAATAAATAAATAAAATATTTTTTTAAAAAATTATAAAACTATCATAATGGGGCACCTGGGTGGCTCAGTTAAGCGTCTGACTTTGGCTCAGGTCATAATTTCGGGGTTATGGGATTGAGCTCTTGTTGGGCTCCGCAACCGGGGGGGAGTCTGCTTCCCCTCTCCTTCTGCCCTTCCCGCCTGCTCATGCACACACATTCTCTCTCTGAAATGAATAAATAAATCTTATAAAATAAACTATCATAAGAAAACACAGGTAAATCTTCATTACTTCAGATATGCAATGGATTATTAGATTTGACCTCCAAAGCATAAGCATCAAATGAAGAAACAAATTGGACACATACAAATTAAAACCTTTGTCCATCAAAAGATGTTATCAAGAGAATGAAAAGATAATCTATGGAATGGGAAAAATATTTGCAATCATACATCTCATAAAGGCTTGGTACATAGAATATATAAAGAACTCTTAGAACTCAACAAAATAACAACCTAATTAAAAAATGGTGGGTAGTGGATTTGAGTAGACATTTCTCCAAAGATATACAAATGGAAAACAAGTGCATGAAGAAATGTTCAAATTCATTTGAACATTAAAGAAATGCAAATCAAAAAACCACAATGAGATAATACTTTACATTTGCTAGGATGACTAGAACTTTTTTGTTTTGAAAGGAAAATAACAAGTACTGGTGAGGAGGTGAAGAAATCAGAACGTCTGCACGTCGCTGATGGGAATGTAAAATGGTATAACCACTATGTAAAAGAGTTTGGCAGTTCTCAAAAAGTTAAACATAGAATTGCCATATGAAAATTACCAGGAATTCTGTTTCTAGGTATATCCAAGAGAAATGAAAACATGTATCCACACAGAAACCTGTACATTCATGTTCATAATAACCAAAAGATGGAAACAATCCACATGTCCATCACAGGGCAACTGGATAAACAAAGTGTAGTATAACTGAACCAAATATTATTAGGCCTTTAAAAAGACACATGGTTAGTAATTAAGTACATATACATTTTAACACAATGAGACATCACTGTTCACCAATAAAAAGACACTAAAATTTTAAAAGATTGATTCTAATAAATACTGAAAGTGCACAGCAACTGAAATTGTCACATACCCAATGGTGAGACAGTAAACTGGTATAGTCACTTTGGAAAACTCTTTGGCATTATCTCCTAAATTTTGACATACAAATGCCCTATGACTTATCACTTTTACTCTGTGAAGAAAAAGATGAACTCAGCAGGCCTAGGTTGTTCAAATGCTGTGTGTTCCGACGAAAGGCTTGTTTTCAGTACTGGCTTGTGGTTGGGATCTGAGTTCTGAGTATTTTGTCTATAAGAATGTTTCTGCATGTCTGAGGCTTTGGGCCAAGTCCTACCAGTATGAACAGATAGCTTATGTGAATAATTTATTTATGGTGAACACCTGTTTTTTTCTCTGGGGGTTCTGGAGCCTGAGAAACTGTGAAGTTAGTCATGCAGGCATGATAGGCCTGGAACTGACCTCCAACAAAAACCCTGATACAAAAGCTCAGGTGAGCTCCCTGGCTGGCAACAATTCAGATACATTGTCACATATGGCGCTGGGTGAATGAAGCATACCATATGTGACTCTACCACTTGAGGACAGCACCTGGTTTCCTCCAGAGTTACCTCTACATGTCTTTTCCCCTTGCTGATTTTACTTTATATCCTTTTGCTGTAATCAACTGTAACTGTGAATATAAGAATTATGGATTACTTTGAGTAGTAACAGTAGCAACTCCTAACATAACTCTCAGAAATATTCTCAACAAAAATACATACTCATTTTCACTGAAAGACATTGACAAGGATATTGTTTATCAACATTAAAACATCCCTAAAACTACAAACAACCAAATGTCCAAATAGTTGTATAATCAAAGTATAATATAACAAAAATGAACTACTGTGAAATGCAACAACATGAATCTCACAAATATTAAATGAAAGAAACCAGATAAAAACAAATACTGTCAATGCCCTCTAGTTAAAGACTACCAGGAATATAGCTATAGTTGAACATGTTGAGTTTATAACTCATTTTAAGCAAAGGAAAATCCACATCATAGGGAAAGTGGGGTGTCTCAGTAAAAGAGTAATGGAAAGGATTTATATGATTCGGGTTTTAGTAGATGATTTGGAGAGAAGTCCAAGGAAGCAGGAGTTTGCTCTGGATTGGGTGCTGCCAACCAAAAGGGATGATTTTATGACTGGGTATCTTATTATATCTTATCTAGAGGAAGGCAGATTAGAAGCAAGACTAAAATGATTACTGGTAAACAACAGTCAATCATACTAGACAAGAGGTGGGTGTTTAGTATTTTGTGGTTTCCAAAATGACCTTAATTTTCTCTGTGTTTAGACAAAATTATCAGGTAGTCCTGTCTTTTCTCAGTTCATTACAGTTAAAAAATAATACTGTCTGATCTTGATATTCTATGAGATCATTTATATCCAGTAGGAGACCAAGTCCTAATGGGGAGCATAAACCCAACTTCTAATAAACTAACTATAGCTTAGATATTGTGTAATATCAGCTCCTGGTTGTCACAGACTGTTTTTTTTTCTTCATCAATACGTATTGTATGATTCCTTTTATATGAAGTTAAAAACAAGCTAAATGAAATCCATCATAAATTCAGGACAGAAGTTATCTTTAGAGAGAAGACAGAGATGGAATGATTTGGAAGGGGAGGAAAGAGGCTGTTGGGGAGTATATTTACTGTCTCCTTGAAAAGGAAAAGAAGCATTTCTGGGTTGAAAAATGGTGGGAAAACAGAAAGGAATTGGCAAAAGCCTGCACAACCTTCATTCAATGATGAAATATGATCAACAGATTTTTGCAACAGGATGAAGCCTTTGTATACTCACTTGTCTATCACATCATTATTTAGGAGAATGTGTCATTTGTTGAAATGCAAAATATATTAGGTGAAAAATATATAAAGGTTCACATAAAGCCCACAGATATTTATTCAAGATTTCAAGTCCCTAAAATGAATATTTGACCAAAGCAACACTGAACTTCCATTGAATTCAACTACTTTGATAAACAGATGGAAAAAAAGAATATAAGAAAATTTGGGGATAGTATCTATGTCTCTAAAGCAGTGAGTGCAAATGGTAAAAAAAAAATCTAGAAACTGTCTAGTAGTTGAAACACTCAAGACCACTCTGATGTTTTAAAAGTTCTCATAAAATACATATATTCAAAAAACAAGCAAGGAACAAGAGAATATTTTCTTAATATAGCAGGCAGGTTAAAAAGAGCCAAAAAAAATAGGGGTTCCTGGGTAACTAGTTGGTTACACCTCAGACTGTTGATTTTGGCTCAGGTCATGATTTCAGGGTCATGAGATTGAGCTCCCTGTTGGTCTTTGTGCTGGATGTGAAGTCTACTTAAAATTCTCTCCCCCTAAAAAATAAATTAAAAAAAATAAAAATAAAATAAAATGAAATAAAATAAAATTCTCTCCCCCTCTCCCTCTACCTACACCCACTAGGTTGCACTCTCTCTCTCAAAAAATAAAATAAAATTGCCCAAAATATAACTGTTAAAATTAAAGCATATTGGATAAATTAGAGAGATTAGGGATCTCTGGGTGGCGCAGCAGTTTAGCGCCTGCCTTTGGCCCAGGGCGCGATCCTGGAGACCCGGGATCGAATCCCATGTCGGGCTCCCGGTGCATGGAGCCTGCTTCTCCCTCTGCCTATGTCTCTGCCTCTCTGTCTCTCTCTCTGTGTGTGACTATCATAAATAAATAAAATTAAAAAAAAAAATTAGAGAGATTAGAAGCAGAAGAAGAGAGAATGAGTGAACTAGAAAATGAATCCAAAGAAATTACTCAGGGGACGACTGGGTGGCTCAGCGGTTAAGCATCTGCCTTTGGCTCAGGGTGTGATCCCCAGGTACCAGATTGAATCTTGCATCAGGCTCCTTGCAGGGAGCCTGCTTCTCCCTCTGCCTGTGTCTTTGCCTTTCTCTCTATGTCTCTCATGAATAAATAAATAAAATCTTAAAAAAAAAAGAAATTTCCTATAATGTAGCAGATAGACATACTAAAAAACATGACAGAGATGTTAAAATATTTGGAGGGCAGAATAAAGTTTATTAATATTCAACTAACTGTGGAGTCTAATGACAAAATGCAGAAAATGGAGGAAACACACTCAAAGAGAAAAGACTGAGAATTTTACAGAAGCATTGAAATACAGGAATTTGCCTAAAATAGGTGCATAAAGCAAAATAAATAAAAGAAAAAAGCCACAGTTAGGTATATCACAGTAAAACTACAGAACGGTTGTGTGTATATGTATGTATCTGTATCTCTCTATATACACAAAGGGACACTCACCTGATACAGAGGATCTTAGACACAAATTCTCATGAGCAAGGGAAGTGGTAAATATGCACATAAACATAAGTAAATATTGTCTGTAGAAAATAAGGATGATTCTAACATATGGATTTTTTTTAAGATTTTTATTTATTTATTCATGAGAGACACAGCAAGAGAGAGAGGTAGAAACACAGGCAGAGGGAGAAGCAGACTCCCTGCGGGGAGCCCGATGTGGGACTCGATCCCGGATCCCAGGATCATGCCCTGGGCCAAAGGCAGACGCTCAGCCGCTGAGCCACCCTAAATAGTGAATAGTAACAGCAAAAACATTAAAATGGTAGTTATCAGAGGTAAAACATTTATGTGGAGGTTTAAAATATTGCACAGCTTTAGATTTTATCAGGTAGAGTTTGGAAAGTAGTATTTAGGGCAGCCTGGGTGGCTCAGTGGCTTAGCGCCGCCTTCAGCCCAGGGTGTGATCCTGGAGACCTGGGATCAAGTCCCACGTCCGGTTCCCAGCATGGAGCCTCCTTCTCCTTCTGCTTGTATCTCTGCCTCTCTCTCTGTCTCTCATTAATAAATCTTTTTTTTTAAAGATTTTATTTATTTATTCATAGAGACAGAGAGAGAAAGAGAGGCAGAGACACAGGCAGAGGGAGAAGCAGGCATCATACAGAGAGCCTGACGTGGGACTCGATTCCGGGTCTCCAGGATCACGCCCTGGGCTGCAGGCGGCGCTAAACCGCTGCGCCACCGGGGCTGCCCTCTCGTGAATAAAATCTTAAAAAAAAAAAAAAAAAAAAAAAAAAAAAAGGAAAGTAATATTTAAAGGCTAACAAAAGAATAAATATGTCTTAAGTTCTTTTTTTTTTTTTTTTGTGGTTTGAAAATTTATTTGCGAGAGAGCAAGCGTGTGTTAGAAGCGGGAGGGACAGAGGGATAGGGAGAAAGAAAATCTCAAGCAGACTTTCTACTGAGTGTAAAGCTTGACATGGGGCTCAAATTCTTGACCCTGGAATCATGACCTGAGATGAAATCAAGAGTTGGACGCTGAACCAACTGAGCCACCCAGGTGCCCCAGGAATGTCTAACTTAAAAAAAAAAAAAAAAATCTGAAAATCTAGTTTAAAAATCTAAGGACAGGGGAATCCCTGGGTGGCGCAGTGGTTTGGCGCCTGCCTTTGGCCCAGGGCGTGATCCTGGAGACCCGGGATCGAATCCCACATCGGGCTCCCGGTGCATGGAGCCTGCTTCTCCCTCTGCCTGTGTCTCTGCCTCTCTCTCTCTCTGTGACTATCATAAAAAAAAAAAAAAAAAAAAAAAAAAAAAAATCTAAGGACAGGGACACCTGGGTAGCTCAGCGGTTGGGTGCCTGCCTTTGACTCAGGGCGGGATCCCAGAATCCACGATCCAGTCCTACGTTGGGCTCCCTGAGAGGAGGCTGCTTCTTCCTCTGCCTATGTCTCTGCCTCTTTCTCCCTGTGTCTCTCATGAATAAATAAAGAAATCTTAAAAAAAAAAAGTCTAAGGACAGTTATGTCAGTAATCCTAATAAATGTAAAAACTTGCTAGAAAACAGACATAGGTCAGATTAGATTAAATACAATTCCAGCTATAGGCTAAGAAACCATTAAAACATAAAGACTTAGAAGTGTTGAAATTTACAAAATAGTAAAAGACATACTAGGGAAATTACAACTAAAAGAAGTCAGGGTAGCTACATTAGTACTTAAAAACAAAATGTTTTTTAAGATAGGGTTGCCAAAATTTAGTGAAAATAAACAAAACCCAGGACTATGTAAGTTAAATTTGTACTTTGGATAAACAATGAATAATTTTGATATATTTAGGATATATGTATACTAAAAATTATTTATCTAAAATACAAATGTTTGAGTATCCTCTATGTTATCTGGCAACCCTACTGTAAAACAAAAAGCATTTTTAGTGACAGTTTTAGATTATGATAAAGAGCTCAATTTGCCAGGAAATAGTAATGATTCTAAACTTCTAAGCTCTCAATCAAGTTGCCTCAAAATAAAGCAAACTCTGACAACCTCTGGGAGAAATGGACAAATCCATCACCCATCACTATAGACAAAACCTCTACCTTTCCTTTGCTGTCAGTGGCTGCTTTCCTCCAGAGCCACAACACCCATGTGTAGTTCTACCAGTTTTTTTCCAAATTGGCAAGTGGAAAGGTCTCTGCAGGCCTAAGGGTGGTAATGGCTTCTCTTTGTTGCTAGCTACTGGCACTTCATCACTACTTGTTGATTCCTTAGCCATGGCCATATTTCAGTAAATCAAAAAATAAAAAAATAAAATAATAAAATAAAATAAAATCTTGTCAGCTAAACTCTTTCAAGTGTGCCATATGTTTCCTGTTACTACCATAACAAAGACAATTAAGTGCAGAATTTTGTGGCACTGATTATTCTCCTATAAAATGGAAAGAGTACAGTTGGATAAACCAGCATCTCATGACTATCATAATAAAGACTGCAGGGGATCCCTGGGTGGCGCAGCGGTTTGGTGCCTGCCTTTGGCCCAGGGCCCGATCCTGGAGACCCGGTATCAAATCCCATGTTGGGCTCCCGGTGCATGGAGCCTGCTTCTCTCTCTGCCTGTGTCTCTGCCTCTCTCTCTGTGTGTGACTATCATAAATAAATAAAAATTAAAAAAATAAATAAAGACTGCAGTGAGCAAAAATCATCAATGAATGTTAAATCTAAGGTGTAAAGTCTAATGAAAAGCAAGATATTTGCATAATCTTTTTTAAAAGATTTTATTTAATTCATTTATTTATTTATAGAAAGCACATGCAGGTGGGGGAGGAGCAGAAGGAGATGGTGAGAGAGAAAATCTCAAGCAGACTGTGTGCTGAGCTTAGAGCTCGATGCAGGGCTTGATTCCAGGACCCCAAGATTATGACCTGAGTGGAAATCAGGACGCACACACTTTAACCAAATGAGCCACACAGGCACCCTGATATTTGCATAGTCTTAAAGTGCAAAATTGTTTTAATTGAAAGGAAGAAAATAATAAATGTTAAGACACTGGAAGAACACTGTTAAAAACAAAAATTAACATCACCAAGGAGAAACAGATGGACATTACAGACCTCTAGATGTGATTCCTTAAGAACAAAACAAAACCATATATCTAATATCCTGCTAGGAATGCACCATCTGATTTAACCATGAGGAAACATCAAACAAACTCACAATAAGGAATACTGTATAAAATAACTTGGCTGAATTCTTAAAAATATCAATGCCATGAAAGACAGAGAACACATGAGGAAATGTTACAGATCAAAGGAAACGGAAACAACATGGAACTAAATACAATATATAATCTTAGACTGAAACTTGTACTGGTAGGAGGGAAAACTAGAAAGTACATTCTTGGGACACTGAAATACAGATTATAAATTGGATAAAAGCACTGTGTCAATGTGAAGTTTTCCAAATTTGATAAACTATACTGAAGTTATGTAAGAAAATATTCTCATTTTCAAGAAATACTAAAAGCAAAGAGGCATGATGTATATACAACCAATTCTCAAATTATAAATGAATACATAACATAAATCAATATAGTGTATATTATGTGCGTTAGTGTAAAATGAGAGAATGGTAAAACAAAGCGTAAACCTGGCAAATATATTTTAACACATACAGACAGAGGGAAAGAGAGAGAAGGGGGTGAGAGTTGGTGAAGGAGGTAAATTATGGCCAAAAGTTAAAGATTAGTGAATCTGAGAAAGGTTATACAGGAGTCCTCCGTGTTACTCTGGCAACTTTTCTCTAGGTTTTAAATTATTTCAAAAGAAAAAGTGGTACAGATATTGCTCCATTATAATTCTGTTTCACTTGAAATATGATGAAAGATAATAGATTCTATTTCCAGGAAATCGACTTGCATTAACACGCATAAGTTTGGATATTCTTTCAGGGAGTTCAAAGACACCATGAAGTACATGCAGGTTAAGAAACACAGCTCCATTTTTTCCCTCACATCCACTATTGCAAAAGGGAATTCTGCCACCAGCATGGTTTTCTTTTTTGGTAGGTAACCATTGTTTTCTGTCTTGTTATGTGCAGGGGTTCCCCTCCCCAGGATCTCTGAAATTTTTAAAATATCACCAAAATATAGTACAGATTTTTTTTCAAATGTTTTTTAGAAAATGGTTAGCACTTTTTATTCTTCAGGTCATTTTCAGCCTTAGTAACTTTTCTACAACAACAAATTTGATTAATGTTTCTGTTCCATTTCTTCTGATTTTTCCCTTAGAGATTTCTGTTATTTATTGCTTAATTTCCAATCTTCTTTCTTTCATATGTATACTTTCCTTTTACCTATCGTTTTCATCTCTGTCCTTTCGCTGTGCATTCTAGAAGAGCACCCCAAGTGTGCTCTATATGTCATTAATGTGATTTTTTTGTAGCATCGATTCTGTCCTTTATCACATGCTGCTTATACTCCACACATGTTGTTGACCTGGAGCTGTCACTTGAGAGTGGATACAGAAAGATAGAGTGACTATAGAAAAAGAGATGACAGGGTTAGGGTTTTTAGCAGAACAACTAACAGCTCTAACTTCTTGATTTTCAAGTCAGGGCAGCCCTTCCAATCTGGAGTTGGAAATGGATAGAAAGGTGAGTCCAAGCCTTATTAAGCCTTCTTTGTGGCCACTGGTAAACTTGGGCTTACAGAAGTGATATGAATGTGGTCCTCAATGTAATTAATAATAAACTTATTGGAAAATTTCCCCATACTTTAGCATAAAGCTTTTTCATCTTTGTTTTACAGTGATGTTTCCCTTTATTAAAGTATCTTTATGGAATTTTTATGTTTTTAAGATTTTATTTTGAGAGAGAAAAAGTATGTGAGTGGGAAGAAGAGGCAGAGGGAGAGAGAGAATCTCAAGCAGAGTCCACACTAAGTGCAGAGCCCAATGCAAGACTCGATCCCAAGACCCTGAGATCATTACCCGAGCAGAAATCAAGAATTGGATCCTTAACTGACTGAGCAACCCGGGCGCCCCCTTTATGGAATTTTTAAAAAGGTACTTGGAAAAAGCTATTTCAGGCATTGGAAATACTATCTGATACCAGGTTAACCTAGAAATATCTTCTGCCTTATTTTCCCTTGAGTAAGAGCATATAGGGTAAAACATTACTTCTAATTATTCTGGTTTATTATATTCCTATTATAGACATGGATTTTTCTAAGAGATGGGTCTTATTGTTTAGTACATCATTTTTGAATGTTTAGGATAGGTATTAATTGACATAAAGAGAACTGATTTCTTTCTTTAGAATTCCAAGGGAAACTGTAAATAGCTACCCAATCAAACCTCTTAGTTTCAAGTGTTCTCTCTTCCTCAAAAGATGGTCTCACTAATGAAAGCCAAAAGAAAAAGATGAGAGGAACTATGGAACCTGCTTCTTTTAAGAGACTGGTTTTCCCACAGGTCTTCGATAGGATCACATTGGAGGACACCCGTTGTTAAAGAAGACAATTTAAGTGTATTAAATCAGGAATGATACAAGTAAGGAATAGGTGGCTTGTACATAAAACAAAGTGGCTTGTTTGACATTTGATGTAGATCAGTAAAAGACAAAGAAGACGACTTGCTTTACATAGCAAATACAAATGCATGAAATTCATCACCCCCCGAGAGGATTTCTGGCAGAAAACATACGTTATTGGGATACATTTATGAATGACTATGCCAAAATGATGAGAGAGAAGATGAAACAAAGACTTGACTTTGATGATGAGTCTAAGGACACAATCTTGTGGCTATTCCCCTGCAGTAGTCTGAGATTTTGAGACTGACCCAGTGGACAAATTCCTGGGTTTCTAAAACCAATTCATATGCCTTTATTATTTTTTTTAAAGACTTTTATTCATTTATTCGTGAGAGACACAGAGAGAGAGAGAGAGAGAAGCAGAGACACAGGCAGAGGGAGAAGCAGGCTCCATGCAGGGAGGCCAACGCGGGACTTGATCCTGTCTCCAGGACCAGGCCTTGGACTGAAGGCGGCACTAAACCGCTAAGCCACCCAGGCTGCCCTTCATATGCCTTTAAAACACAGTGGAGGGATCCCGGGGTGGCGCAGCAGTTTGGCGCCTGCCTTTGGCCCAGGGCGCGATCCTGGAGACTCGGGATCGAATCCCACGTCGGGCTCCCGGTGCATGGAGCCTGCTTCTCCCTCTGCCTGTGTCTCTGCCTCTCTCTCTCTCTCTCTCTGTGACTATCATAAATAAATAAAAATTAAAAAAAAAAAAAAAAACAACAGTGGAGGGGGGATCCCTGGGTGGTTCAGCGGTTAAGTGCCTGCCTACAGCCCAGTGTGTGATTCTGGAGTTCCGGGATCGAGTCCCACCATCATATTCCCTGCATGGAGCCTGCTTCTCCCTCTGCCTGTGTCTCTCTCTGTGTGTGTGTTTCTCACGAATAAATAAATAAAATGTTAAAAAAAAAAAACAACACAGCGGAAAATTTTCTGTTACCTTATCATTACCTTATTATCTCTATGTCACGTCTTTTATAATTACCCACATCTTCTTCCTGTATATAAACCCAGTCTTTGCTTCTTCTGAAGCAACTTATGCCTAGAGAAACTGTTCAGTAATTTCCTGTTTAATAATTAAAGTCTTAAAAATGATACATCTAAACACACTGAGGTATTCTGAGAGACGGGAAAATGTTCTACTCTGAACTTTCTCAGATATTCTTCATAAAATACCCAAAGGAAAAAATTCTGCCTGTTTTCAAAATCAAGGCAAAAATACTTGGAGGGGAAGAAAAGCTGGAATAAGGAACTGAATTCAATTCACAGTTGTTGCTTTGAAGGTCTAAGAAAATTTTAAGGGAATGTGGTACGTATTTCTTTACTAAAACAGCTAAAATTTGAGTACAAGAAATCAAGGAAATGAGGAATAGCTGGAGATTCAGCATCCTTCAAATTCACCAAGAACAGTATTAGTTGGAATATTCCTACTATGACCTAGAAGCCAAATTAAAGTAAAGGAGTCCAAGGGGGGGGTTTTCCTGGATGTGAATGACAAAGTCTCACATAACAGTGGCAAGAGCAGAGCTGAAGATGATATTCGCAGACAACCAGAACCAGGACTTCAAATAGTGCCAGACTCTTTCTTGGACACATTCTGCTTGCCTTACTAAGCTGGCTTTATTTCTGCCACACACTCAGGAATAGGATTCCACTAGTAGTTAAGATATAATTACAGAATAATTGGTTAAAAGTAGTTCAAATACATAAGTCCTCCAAAGGTGAGGTGGATGGTGAGTCCTGATGGTCAGTAGCTCAAAAATCAAAGGACCCGAGTTCACTCTTTGTCTTCCTTCTCTTCACAGTAACAGTGAAGAGATCTTTTCTCACGATCTCAAGGTGGCTGCAGCAGAGCCAAACATAATGTTCTTCCATAGCAATGTTCAAAAGCAGGAAGAGAAGGAGAAGCTTTCTTTATACAATTATTTTCTCAGAAAGTTAAATGCCTCCCAGAAAACCCTAGCAGACATCTTTTTATATAGCACTGCCTAGATAAAAATTGGCCACATGCTTATCCCATCTGTAAGAAAATCTAGAAAAATTAATATCAGGAATTTTTAGTTTATTTTTTTAAGAGCTAGTTCCTACTAAGAGGAAAAGATGAAACAGGCAATCAACAATGTCTAACACTTCTACCAATCGCTCCTATGCCTTATATCAGTTCCTTCTTGCTTGCAGCCTGCTGAAGAACCTTCCTGATACCTGCTCTTCCATCTGACTACTTGCTTTCTACTAGTAATGTCTATTCAGGTTTTCAACTGCATGTTCCATTCATACCTTGATCTGCTTTACAACTTTCTCTTCAGGGTTAATAACCAGGTCTTCAAACTGTTTTCTGGCTTGACTCATGTGCCCTGAGGACTCTGCTTTTCCTATCTGTCCAGTGGTTCATAGAGGCTTCCAGTATAGATGAGCTGGCCTATCCCACCCCTACTCTAGGCTCCTGCTCAGCTTAGTGAACAATTCCATTGAGCTTCTGCCTACCATGGAATTAGTTTGGAAAATAAGTTCTCTTTTGGTCGCTGAGTTTGAAGTCTTTGTGAGCATGTAAGTGGAAATATACAAAAGGCAGCTGGAAATAAGGAGCCTAGGGCTTAGGAGAGAAATCCACTGGGAGATACAGATTAATGGTCATCAGCAAATAAGCTGTAATCAAAGCCTCATGGGTAGATGAGCTTGATCAAAGAGACTACAAAACAGAAGTCCTTAATCTGATGGGCTTTAGGAACATCTATGAATTCACTGAAATTGTGGGTAAAATTCTGTGCATCTATGTGTCTATATTTCTAGGTAGGGATCCATACATTTCATATGATTTCAATTAGGTCTGTAAATCTAAAAAGATTAAAAACCTATAGGAGAGTGGAAGGCTAAGGCTGCAACCAAGAGGGCACTATTTATTTAAAGGTGCCACAATTTTGGAATCAGAGACTATGATGGGAAAGGATATGGAATATGTTAGCATTTAATTTCCAATTTACTATCTGAGTCACAACAACCATCAAGCACATGATTTTCTATTCAAAATTGGGCAATGTGTCCCCAAAATATGTTGACTCAGACACCAATACTTCTAGGTTACTCAGAATTATATGAAAACCAGCACTTTTAGGCCTGGAGTTTCAGATTCTATACTCCAAGTCAAAATGTGAATTTCTTTCCACTCCCAGTCATAAATAAAGGGAACAATCTCCCCAGCCACCTTCCTTTCTCTGGAGCCATTTTTACCTCACACTTGACAGTCAAAGATCACTTTTTAAACATTACTCCATAAACTTGACAATCATCAATGCTGGATATATTAGCATCCGAGTTTTTGCAAGTCAAGAAGCACTGAAAAAAAAACATAGGATTTGGGAGGCACCTGGGTGGCTCAGTAGTTGAGCATCTGCCTTTGGCTCAGGTCATGATCCTAGGGTCCTGGGATCAAGTGCTACATGGGGCTCTCTACAGGGAGCCTGTTTCTCCCTCTGCCTGTGTCTCTGCTCTCTCTCTGTGCCTCTCATGAATAAATAAATAAAATCTTAAAGACAAAGCAAAACATAAGATTTGGGTTACAAGTACAGCTACGAAACCCAAGCCCACAAAACAAAAATGTCAGCTTGTATGTATTATTGTGAAGTGCACAAAATGCAATTATAGTTCACACTTCATCTTTTTTTCCCTCAAAATTCTTTGTCACTTTAGAAATAGAGATGGGGGAGAAGGGTTTTTATTTTTTTTTCCAGTGTGCATTCAGAAATCCTTTAAAAAGCCACAAGTATGTATGAAACAAATTCTCTAGTCACATGGATTCAAATCATAGCATTCTTCCCAACCTACCACTCAAGTAGACCAAGAATAATCTAGCCAGCCAACTTTCATGTAAGAAAACTACTATTGCCTGGAAAACCTCTAAATATCATTTGTACGTGTTTCTGGTTTATAAAAAACAAAACAAACATGTCAATATTGTGCAAGGAGAAAGCTATGAATTACCAATTACCAAGAAATTATCAAGGACTATTATAATGGATGTTAGACTGATGTGTACTTCATCTTTAGCAGAATGTAATCTTTTTAAAACCTCAGAGATGGTTCATAAAAGAATATATGTATATAGGCAACAACTGGGAAATGTTTAATTATATGAATCAGTGAAATCTATTAAAATTAGCAAAATTAACAAAAATAAAATTACCTATTATAAAGATAGTTCAAAAGATTAAAAAGAAATTATCAATATATATCAAGCAACTTAAAAAATATCAGATACTTGGACCTGATTTAATTCTACTTTCAGTAGTCTAATCTTCAAAAAAAGAAACTAAAATGTATTTTGTGCAAAGATGTTCATTGTAGTGTAATTTGTCAAACAGACAATTGTAAGTAACAAAAAGAAAATGATAAAATGAATTATAGAAGATATACTACTAGGGAAATATATTTTATTTGTTCATGCATTTACTGACCTACTAATGTGTTTCAGAAAGGATTTGAGGTGGCTCGGATGGTAACATATTATGTAGCCATGAAAAATTATGTTTAAAAAGCAACATGCTCATGACTATTACAAGGAAAGGGCTACATACAAAATTGTGTGCATGTACAAAAGAAAGATCATAAAACAATGCAATTTTGACTTTGTTTAACAATATGCAAGGAAAGAGCAGAAATCCACTGAAATATTAAGAATAGTATGTGTATGGTTGGTAATGGGTGAATTTTATTCTTTTACCTTTTTGATTTTGTAAGTTATATACATCAAGCTTATATTTTTATAATAAAATATCTGTATATAGTGAAATCATAGAGAATAAAGATTATTTTTTAAAAACTGCCTATATACATGATGACTTACAAGAAATGAACTCTTCCTATATATAACCACTAATGAGCTGAAAAAGGAAAATTAAAGTAAGTATATATAAAAGAAAAAAATCCCCATAGAAATTACTCTCATGAAGTGTGTATTTGTCAATTAAGGGTATCAAAAGAAAAAAGAAAGAGATGATGTAAGGTTGTAGGGAGAAAAGGACACCTAATATAAGCAAGAGAATACCCGAGAAAAACAAGGAATTTAAATCTTGAAATCAGCCTAATCAGTAAACTTATGCTCACATAGTTGTGTTGCTTAAATGGCAGTTTTAGAAAAGACTGCATGTTGGGGCATCTGGGTAGTTCATCTGCCTTCAGCTCAGGTCATGATCCCGGGGTCCTTGGATTGAGTCCCACCTCAGGCTCCTTGCTCAGCCAGGGACCTGCTTCTCTCCTTTGCCCCTCCCCTTGGCCCCCGCTTGTGTTCTCTCTCTCTCTCTCAAATAAATAATAAAATTTTTATTAAAAAAAAGAAAAGAGGGATCCCTGGGTGGCACAGCGGTTTAGCGCCTGCCTTTGGCCCAGGGCGCGATCCTGGAGACCCGGGATCAAATCCCACGTCGGGCTCCGGGTGCATGGGGCCTGCTTCTCCCTCTGCCTATGTCTCTGTCTCTGTCTCTGTGGCTATCATAAATAAATAAAAATTAAAAAAAAAAAAGAATTCATGTAGAGACAGAGGGAAGAATTGTAGTTGCTAGGGGCTGGAAGCAGGGGGAAAGGGTAATGAGTATGTACCTTCAGTTTAGAAAGATGATAAGAATTTGGAGATGGATAGTGGTGGCAGTGTAGGGTGATGTGAATGTACTTAATACAGAAGGAACTATACACTTAAAAATTGTCAAAATGGTAAATTTAATGCCATCTATGTTTTACCCTAATAAAAAAAGAAAATTCTTTTTTTGAAATAAATTATGCAGTTAAGGTATTCAGATTAGCTCTTTGAGTTTTCCAGCTTTTCTGAAACAGTATTTTATAAAGATGTGAGTAGAATTTATTTTTTTTAAAAAGCTGTAATTATACTTTAATAGCAATTTTTTTTTTAAGATTTTATTTTTATTTATTTATGAGAGAGAGAGAGAGAGGCAGAGACACAGGCAGAGGGAGAAACAGGCTCCAGGCCGGGAGCCCGACGCAGGACTCGATCCCGGGACTCCAGGATCGCGCCCTGGGCCAAAGGCAGACACGAAACCGCTGAGCCACCCAGGGATCCCCTAACAGCAATTTTCAATCAGAGGGTAACTTATTACACCTGTTTAATAATTCTGATATAGGGGATCCCTGGGTGGCGCAGCGGTTTAGTGCCTGCCTTTGGCCCAGGGCGCGATCCTGGAGACCCGGGATCGAATCCCACGTCGGGCTCCCGGTGCATGGAGCCTGCTTCTCCCTCTGCCTACGTCTCTGCCTCTCTCTCTCTCTGTGTGTGACTATCATAAATAAATAAAAATTTAAAAAAAAAAAAAATAATAATAATAATTCTGATATAATCAGTGTTCAGTCTTCAAGTATCAAAAAATTATGCCACATTTAAACAAAGGTTTACTTTTAAAAGTAAAGTACCTATTAGTTTCAAAGGAAAAAAACCCTATAAGTGAAGTCACTAATAATTTTGGTGTTTCTGACAAATTTGTGGTAATCAGCTATGAGAATAAATCTCCCCAACAATAAGCACCATTCCCAGAAATTGGGCAAAAGAGATTAAAGAATTACCTCCATAATTCCTGGAAAGAGTCAGTTACCCTTAAAATGCAGTGGAAGTATTCTCATGATAAAGGATTCTACAAATAGAATTTTGCAAACTTAAATTTCTGATCATAAAACATAAGAAGCAAAATAACAAAAAAACTTTTCAGGACCCAAATCCCATAACCAGTATTCTTAATTCACTTTAAAAATATCACTTACCCTTCTAGTGTTTTCAAGGATTTTGGGATCAGGTTTTCCATAGTTAGGTGGATTGGCATATGGGTCATATCCAAGTTTGGCAAGCATGGGTGCAATCACTGCCATGTCTTGTAAAACATCTGGGGGTATCTTCCCAACCCATTTTGATAGTGCTCCCACATTGACTGGCTTGATGACTTGGTCTGTAGATCTTTCCACTCTGAAAACAATGTAATATGAATAAGTATTTATTTAGAATACCAAAAAATAATGTTAAAAGACCAATCGAAATTATTTTTGGTAACTTTAAAAACTTT
Organism: Canis lupus familiaris; assembly: GCF_011100685.1. Taxonomy (NCBI): domain Eukaryota; kingdom Metazoa; phylum Chordata; class Mammalia; order Carnivora; family Canidae; genus Canis; species Canis lupus. Next base: position 912,646 of record NC_049227.1, on the reverse strand, counting down.
AAGTGTCTGAATTATAAGCCTATTGAGAAAGGGGACACTAATCAGGGGTAACACTATTTACCAGACTTCCTTTTAATGTCCTAAATTTGACAGCTATTACTGGCAACTTCGTATTTCTAGAAATAGGAAAAACGGTCAGCTGAAAACATCTGCACAAAATGGGTTAACATTTTAATTACAACATCCACAAAAAAAAAAAAAAACAAAGCTAAGAATGCTTAGAACAACCAATCAACTTATTTGAAAGGCATCAAAATTAAACAAATAAATAAATAAGATGGACTGATGAATGGCTAAAGGGACAGATGGACAGATGTGTGATAAAGCAAATATAGCAGTACATTAATTAAAAGCTAGTAGGCATAATTCTTGTATTCTTTGTATGTTTGCAATCTTTCATAGTAAAATATTAGGGAGATAACAGCCAACCATAATCCACTAAGAATGCAAAATATTCATTTGTTCTATTTTTCTGTTGACTTCCTGAAGAATCTTTTCTAAAGAAGGAAAAGAAGTGCTGTTTACAATTTTCAACATTACAGAATAAATGTGTTCTATCTCTTGACCTAGAAATTTACTTTATGCTTATAGTGGTTATACTCACTGTGTTTGACTAACTCATAATCTTAGGACAAAATAAATAAATATAGGGATCCCTGGGTGGTACAGTGGTTTGGCGCCTGCCTTTGGCCCAGGGCGCGATCCTGGAGACCCGGGATCGAATCCCACGTCAGGCTCCCGGTGCATGGAGCCTGCTTCTCCCTCTGCCTGTGTCTCTGCCTCTCTCTCTCTCTCTCTCTCTCTCTGTGTGTGTGTGTGACTATCATAAATAAATAAAAATTTAAAAATAAATAAATAAATATAAATAAAATAAACATAAAATGATACCTAGATTTAAATTGTATCAGAATTGGCAGATATTGGCCAAATGACTGCAAAACAAAAGTGCTTAAGAGGGCACCTGGATGGTTCAGTCAGTTAAGCATCTGCCTTTGGCTCACGTCATGATTTCAGGGTCCTGGGATCAAGCCCTGAGCCAGGCTCCCTGCTCAGTGGGGAGTATACTTCTCCCTCTCTCTTTGTCTCCTTCTCACACCCTGCTCATGTTCTGTCTCCCTCTCTCTAAAATAAATAAATCTTTAAAAAGAGTTTTATATCATAATACATAAGAAGTCATTCAAATTAGTATTCTAATAAAAGGTAAAACTCCTTTTTAAAAAGTATGTGACCGGGCAGCCCGGGTGGCTCAGTGGTTTAGCTGAGCCTTCGGCCCAGGGCCTGATCATGGAGACCCGGATTGAGTCCCACATCAGGCTCCCTGCATGGAGCCTGCTTCTCTTCCTGCCTGTGTCTCTCTGTCTCTCTGTCTCTGTCTCTGATGAATGAATAAATAAATAAATAAATAAATAAATAAATAAATAAATAAATAAATCTTTAAAAAAATAAAAGTATGTGACCTCTCACTGCAGACAATCATTATCTGATGACAACTCCCTCAAAGGGACTCCACTCCTAAACAAGAGACAAGAGAAAATAAAATGATTATTCCCCAGGATTCAATGAGACCACTATCTCCAGGTTTCCTTCCTGTCACATTTTCCCTCCCTCTTAAAAATTTCTCTAGGACACCCCAAACAATCTACACATTCAATGCAATCCCTTATCAAAATACCATCAACATTTTTCACAGAGTTGGAACAAATAATCCTAAAATGTGTATGGAACCAGAAAAAACCTCAAGCAGCCAAAGGAATGTTGAAAAAGAAAACCAAAGCTGATGGCATCACGATTCCAGACCTCAAGCTCTATTACAAAGATGTAATCATCAAGACAATATGGTATGGGGCAAAAACAGACACACAGATCAATGGAACAAAGGAGAGAACCCAGAAATGGACCCTCAACTCAATGGTCAACTAATTTTCAACAAAGCAGGAAAGAATATCCAATGGAAAAAAGACAGTCTCTTCAACAAATGGTGTTGGGATAATTGGACAGCTACATGCAGAAGAATGAGCCTGGATCATTTTCTTATACCATACACAAAAATACACTCAAAATGGATTAAAGATCTAAATGTGGGAGAGGAATCCATCAAAATCCTAGAGGAGAACATAGGCAGCAACCTCTTTGATCTTAGCTGCAGAAACTTCTTGCTAGACACATCTCCAAAAGCACTGGAAAAACAAAAAGCAAAAATGAACTACTGGGACTTCATCAAGATAAAAAGCTGCACAGCAAAGGAAACAGTTGACAAAACCAAAAGATAACCTGTAAAACAGGAGAAGATATCTGCAAATGTCTTATCAGATAAAGGGTTAGTATCTAAAGTCTATAAAGAATTTATCAAATTTAACACCCAAAGAACAAAGAGCCAAGTCAAGAAATGGGCAGAACACATGAACAGACATTTCTCCAAAGAAGACATACAAATGTCCAACAGACACATGAAAAAATGTTCAACATCACTCGGCATCAGGGAAATACAACTCAAAACCACAATGAGATACCACCTCATACCAGTCAGAATGGCCAAAATTAACAACTCAGGAAACAAGAGATGCTGACAAGGATGTGAAGAAAGGGGACCCTGTTTAACTGGTACATCCACTCTGGAAAACACTATGGAGGTTCAAAAAAGTTAAAAATAGAGCTACCCGATGACCCAGCAATTGCACTACTAGGTATTTATTCAAAGGATACAAACATAGTGATTCAAAGGGGCACCTGCACCCGAATGTTCATAGCAGCAATGTCCACGTTAGCCAAACTATGGAAACAACCCAGATGTCCATCAACACATGAATAAAGAAGATGTATATACTATATAGTATACGTAGTACACACACACACACACACACACACACACACACACACACACACAATGGATTACTCAGCCATCCAAAAAAAAAAAAGAAAGAAATTTTAGCATTTGTAATGACATGGATGAAATTAGATGGTATTACCACGAGTGAAAGAAGTCAGAAAAAGACAATTATCGGGGAATCCCTGGATGGCTCAGCGGTTTAGTGCCTGCCTTTGGCCCAGGGCGTGATCCTGGAGTCCTGGGATCGAGTCCCACACAAGGTTCCCTGGATGGAGCCTGCTTCTCCCTCTGCCTGTGTCTCTGCCTCTCTCTCTCTGTGTCTTTCATGAATAAATAAATAGATAAAATCTTAAAAAAAAAAAGACAATTAGCTTATGATTTCACTCATGTGGAATTTAAGTAACAGAACAGATAAATATAGGGGAAGGGAGGGAAAAATAAAATTAAGATGAAATTAGAGAGGGAAACAAACCATAAGAGACTCTTAACTAAAGGAAACAAACTGAAGGTTGCTGGAGGGGTGGTAGGTGGGAGAGATGCGGTGACTGCGAGATGCCTCCCTGCATGGAGCCTGCTTCTCCTCTGCAAAAAATATTGATGTGATAAAGTCTGATAATATAATTTTGGTTTTTTTTTTAAGATTTTATTTATTTATTCATGGACACAGAGAGAGAGAGGCAGAGACACAGGCAGAGGGAGAAGCAGGCTCCATGCACCGGGAGCCCGACGTGGGATTCGATCCCGGGTCTCCAGGATCGCGCCCTGGGCCAAAGGCAGGCGCTAAACCGCTGCGCCACCCAGGGATCCCTGATTTTGATCTTCTTGAATTTGTTAGTTTGTTTTGTGGGCTAACATGTGATCTATTCTGGAGAATGCTCCACATACACTTGAAAAGAAGGTGTATTCTGCTATTTTATATGTTCTGAATATATCTGTTATATCCACCTGTTCCATCCATCACTTAAAGCCATTGTTTCATTGTTGATTTTCTGTTAAGATGATCTGTCATTGATGAAATGATGTGTTAATGTTCCTTACTATTATGGTATTACTATCACTTAGTTCCTTTATGTTTGTTACTATTTTTTATATTTGGGTACTATGTTAGGTGCATAAGTATTTAAAATTGCTATACCATCTTATTGGATTGTCCTCTTTAATATTTATAGCATCTTGTTACAGTCTTTGTTTTATTTATTTATTTATTTTTTTTTTATTTTTATTTATTTATGATAGTCACACAGAGAGAGAGAGAGAGAGGCAGAGACACAGGCAGAGGGAGAAGCAGGCTCCATGCACCGGGAGCCCGACGTGGGATTCGATCTCGGGTCTCCAGGATCGCGCCCTGGGCCAAAGGCAGGCGCCAAACCGCTGCGCCACCCAGGGATCCCACAGTCTTTGTTTTAAAGTCTACTTTGGGGATCCCCAGGTGGCTCAGTGGTTTAGTGCCTGCCTTCGGCCCAGGGCGTGATCCTGGAGTTCCAGGATCGAATCCCATATCGGGCTCCCTGCATGGAGCCTGCTTCTCCCTCTGCCTGTGTCTCTGCCTCTCTCTCTATGTCTCTCATGAATAAATAAATAAAATCTTAAAAAAAAAAGTCTACTTTGTCCGACATATGTATTGTTACTCCAGCTTTCTTTTGACATCCATTTGTATGATAGATGTTTCTTCATCCATTTATTTTCAATCTGCAGGGCTTTTTATGGGGCACCTGGGTGGCTCAGTTGGTTAAATATCTGCTTTCAGCTCAGGTCTTGATCCAGGGTCCTGGGATTGAGTCCAATGTTGGGCTCTCTGCTTAGCAGGGAGTCTGCTTTTCCCTCTACCCCTTTCCCCTACTAATGCATATGTTCTCTCTCTCAAATAAATCTTAAAAAAATAAATTGTGTAATTAATAATTTTTAAGATTAAACCCATAATCTTAAAAAAAATAGTGTAATTGTTCATTGCAATCACACTCAAAGTAATTACTGATATAAACTTGTTTCATGGGCAGCCCCGGTGGCGCAGCGGTTTGGCGCTGCCGGCAGCCCAGGGTGTGATCCTGGAGGCCCGGGATCGAGTCCCATGTCGGGCTCCCTGCATGGAGCCTGCTTCTCCCTCTGCCTGTGTCTCTGCCTCTCTCTCTCTCTGTGTCTCTATGAATAAATAAATAAATAAAATCTTTAAAAAAATAAACTTGTTTCATGGTTGATTTTGGAAATTTTCTCTGATCCTTTCATGTCCTTCATTCTTTAATGTTTGCTGATTTTCTTTAGTGATATATTTAGATTTATTTCTCTTCTTTGCATATTTATTGGTGGCTTTTGATACGGTTACCATTCAGTTTGTATATAATATCTTCTGTATATAGCAGTCTATATCAAGTTGATGGTCAGTTAAGTTTGAATCTATTCTTTTTCCCTTTCCTTCCCATGTTTTACGTATATGCTGTTTTATACCCCCCCTTTTTTCAGTTCCTTGACTGATTTTTTTTTACAGAAATATTCATTTTTACTGCCGTGTGTTTCCTTTCTCTATACTGTCACTTTTAGTCTTTCCTTTCCACTCAGAGTCCCTTTTGGTTATTTCTTGCAGAGCTGGTTTAGTGGTCATGAACTCCTTTAGTTTTTGCCTGAGAAAATCTTTATTTCTCTTATTCTGAATGATAACCTTGCCAAATAGAGTAGAATTGGCTACTTGAAAAATTGAAAATTTGAAAATTTTGAAATTTTCAAATTGAAGAATTTCCTGCTAGTCTTTCGGATTTTCCCTTGTAAGTTAATGAATTCTTTTGTCTTGCTGCTTTTAAGATTCTTCATCACTATATTTTGCAAATTTAATTATCACATGTCTTGGTGTAGGTCTATTTTGTTAACAGAATTTGCCCTTAGCCCAGGGCCGAGGTTAGCAAGCTTCGAGAAATGAGTCTTCACGAGAATGAGTGGGCCTGGGATGATGCTAGCAGTTTACTTAGAAGTATCTATGCAGCTTTGCCTCTCACAGGTGTGGCTCTGTGTTTATGCTGGAGGTCAGCAGAGGAAAATGGCACCTGCAAACTACCTCATTTTCAGCGAAGTCTCTCAACATGCTCCAAAATCAGTATGAACAGACCTGTCTCCTGTTTGTCCCTAGCATTGTGTAAACAGCCATTTTTATGTTGTCTCTCTGTGTAGGCTGCTGTCCCTTTAAGGGCAGCATCCAAGCTACTGCTCAGTCTCCCAGCTCACCAAGTGCTGATGCAGCAGCCTTTTAAAGCTCCAGGCTCCAAGTACCACCACTGGTTTTTAAAGCCAAATGTTATAGGGATTTGTCTTCCCCATGTAAGCTTCACAGCTCAAGAGCCCATTTTTTGTCCTCTCCATGCACACAGCTTCCCATTATCCTGCAGGCAGCCTCCCTCTGCCTTTCTGACGTTCCTAACCATTCAGCTCTTGGATAACAAGACTTCAGCTGCAGCTTCTTCTTTATAGTAGTTGTGGAGTAGCTCTGCTAGTCTTCAGATTACTCTCCAGTTTTGTTGATTTGGATGTGGATAGTATCTTTTTGGAAACATGGTAAAGGGTGAGTTCAGGGTCCTCCTACACTGCCATCTTCTCAAGCTCCTCCAAAGAAAGCAGTCTTTAAAAATATTTTTTTCCGAGTATATACTGAAAGAGTATATGATCTATCTGACAATATCTGCTTTAAATTTACTAACATCAGGATATATTCTAGTGAAATTATGAGACTTCAAAAGAAAAAAATCCACTGAGCACCTCGGCAAAATGAGCACGTGACTTACAGCAGAAAACTAAAGTAACAAATACAGAATAAGAATCAAAATTATATTATCAGGGCAGCCCTGGTGGCGCAGTGGTTTGGCACTGCCTGCAGCCTGGGGTGTGATCCTGGAGACCCAGGATCGAGTCCCACATCGGGCTCCCTACATGGAGCCTGCTTCTCCCTTTGCCTGTGTCTCTGCCTCTCTCTCTCTGTGTCTATGAATAAATAAATAAAATCTTAAAAAAAAAAAACCAAAATTATATTATCAGACTTTATCACATCAATATTTTTTGCCAGAAGAAAACAGAGCAACCCATTAAACATACACATGGAAGAAAACTGAGCCAAGAATTTTATATGTAGTAAAACTGACTTTCAGGTATAAACAATATAGAATAGCTGTTATCCAAGAGCTAGAATCAAAGTTCCAAAGAACTCAAGAAATATTGTTTCTATGGACACTTTCTGACGAATCTACTAGAATGCAAGTCAACAAACTTTTTCTGTAAAAAACTGACAATAAATATATATAGTAAATAAATGATTATATATAAATACACACACACACACACACACAGTAAATATCTGATGCTACCAAGACACTGTCTCTGTTGCACATCCTCCTTTTTAATTTTTACAACCCTAGTGATGCCTGGGTGACTCAGCAGTTGAGCATCTGCCTTTAGCTCAGGGCATGATCCTGGAGTCCCAAGATGGAGTCGCACATCGGGCTCCCCAAAGGGAGCCTGCCTCTCCCTCTGCCTATGTCTCTACATCTCTCTGTGTCTCTCACGAATAAATAAATAAAATTAAAAAAAAAATTTTTTTTGCAACCCTCTTAAAGTTTGTAAAACCATTCCTAACTTACAAGCTATACAAAAACAGGTGGAAAGCCACAGTTTTCCACTCCTGTACTAGAAAATGAGCCTTCAGACCACCAAAATAGTTGGGGGCATTAACAAAGGAATGGGATAGCCTGACCACAAAGAACTCTTAAAGTATCATTTTCTGCTAAAAGAAATGAAGAGATACTAAAGAAATGACTGATTCCTGATCTGAGCTGAGCCTGTAATGCCTTACCATACTAGATAGCAAGGAAATTATGAGACATTCCCATGGTCATGGCAAAAGTCCACAGGAACCAATTTGAAGAAGCTTCTAGTGGGCCAGAGATGGGACAATCTGAACTTCAACAAAAATAATAATTGCAATAGATTGAAATCATCAAGTTAGTCTCTTGGAAAGATATGAAAAGAAACCAACTCATATCTTGAAAACTATCAAATAAAGAACAACAATCAAGTATTTATCATGCCTTTTTCCTATTGTGGCCTATAAACTTGGGTAACCAGATAAGCAGATGCAGGGATGTATCTCTTTATAAAATTTTCCAAGTAATATTGAGAAATTAAATCAGAATTTTTGCAAGATCAAACAAATGAATCTAGACATGGAGGATCAATGGCTGCTAAAATCACACACACACAAAAAAAGAAAGACAACTACACATAACAGATGGCCTTGCCAAATCAGATCCTGAGTCTGATTAAGCCTCTGGATTCAGCTGCCAATTTTGTATTAAATACAGCATTAAGAATAATATGTTGGACAATCAGCAGTCCGATTGCAAAAACTTTGCAATTAGCAAAATTCAGATGGTAAATAATTTTATTGGCTAAATGACGTAGGCGCTTCAAAAAATAGTGAATGGTAATGATAGGAATTGAGCATTTGGAAACCTATTGACCTAAAGAAACTTAAAATATGTGCCAGATTATTTTTAAAGGGTAAGACTATAGTATATAAGCATGCATGTTTGGATGATAAAACTATAAAGAAACATCTGGAAGAGACTTCTAAAAGTTTCAGAATGGTGTATAGTTTTGGGGGAAAGCACAAGATTTATTTTGAGATTAGGATACATGGAAAGGCTTCTGGACTGACTGGCATAGTTCAATTTCTTGACATGGATGGTAGTTATAAGGGTATCTGCCCTATTAAAGTTCACTAAACTAATTTTTAATTAGTCCTTTCAGTGGTCTACAAGGGCCTATATAACCTAATTTGACTTCCATAACCTCCTACATCCACTCTGTTCCAGCCATACTGACATTTATGCAATTGCTTGCATAGGCCAGGTATGCTCCTCACTAGTGTCTTTATAGTGGCTGTTTCCTCTGTCTGGTACACCCTTTCCCCATATATCCACTTGGCTAACTCCTTCACCTCCAAGATTTCCTCACATCTCAAGTTGATGAAGAATACTCTGATCACTCTATTTAATATTACAAACTGCCCTTCAAAATACCCTCTGTCCATGGGACACCTGGTTGATTCAGTCAGCAGAGCATGCAACTCTTGATCTTGGGGTTGTGAGTTTGAGCCCCATGTTGTGTGTAGAAATTACTTAATTTTTTTTTCAAATAAAAAAAAATCAAGACACTTGGGTGGTTCAGTGGCTGAGCATTTGCCTTTGACTTGGCATGATCCCAGGGTCCTAGAATTGAGTCCCGCCATTGGGCTCCCCAAGCAGAGCCTGCATCTCCCTCTGCCTATGTTGCTTCCTCTGTGTGTCTCTCATGAATAAATAAATAAAATCTAAAAAATACATTTTTTAAAAATCCCTTTGGTCCTGGTCCCCTTTATTCTCCTCTAATTTTTCTTTTTCCATAGCGTTCATAATCTCCTAATATGGTATATATTTTCCTTAGTACGGTTTTTAGGTTTTTTTAGTCTTCTCCCATTAGATAGTAGGCTCCATGAGGGAAACAATTTTTATGTTTTGTTCACTTGCTTTTAGTCTCCCATAGGTCTCTGCTAAAAGTATGATCTTCCCAGTGAGGACTTCCTTACTATTCCTACACCCCAGCTCTTAACAACTACCTATCCTCTACTTCATTTCTTTCTATAGGACTTCTTACCATCTGATGAACTAGACATTTATCTTGCCTATTTTTTAATGGAATGGCTCCCAAGTGCTAATGTAAGTTCCATGAAGAAAGAGATCAATTTTATTTGTTTTGTTAACTGCTATAACCCCAGCCTAATTGAACATACCTGGCACATAATGGGTGCTCAATAAAAACATGTTAAGTGAACAAATATATAGTCTTTATCATATTTTAGTAGTTTTTTTCCATTCCTTCTTAAAAGTCTTTATTATAACGATTGATTTTACCAAGAGCTTTGGTAAAAGAGCTTTTCAACATTAAATAATATGATCACTTGGTTTTAATTTAATGATACAATGAATTATGTTAATAGATTTTTCTGATATGAACCATTCTTTCATTTTTGAAATAAGTTATTCAGTCATAAAAATTTATCAATCTTTAAAACACTGCTTAATTCCGCTTACAAATATTTTACTTATTATTTTATGGTTTATGATTTTGGCATCAATATGGATAAGAAAATTCTGAGATTTTCTTCTCTGTAATTTCTACTGGGTTCGGTCATTAAATCATGGTTTCATAAAATGAACATGGGAGTTTTCCATCTTTTTCTATGACCTAAACTAGTCCAAACAACATTGGACTCATTTGTTCTTTTTTTTTTTTTAAAGATTTTATTTATTTGAGAGAGAGAGAGAGAGAACAGACAGGGGGAGAGGCAAAGGGAGAGGGAGAAGCAGACTCCCTATTGAGCAGGGAAGCCCACTCAGGGCTTAACCCCAGGATCCTGGGATCATGACCTGAGCCGAAGGGAGTCACTTCACCAACTAAGGCACCCAGGAGCCCTTCTTTTAATTTCTTTGATACCTGTATTTCATTCTTTCACTGATACACATTTGCTCTCTTATACCTTCATAGATACTGCAAAGGGTTTACCTTTTCATCAATCATCTCAAATCATCAATTTTCATTTTATTTATCCTTTCTACTATTTTTCTCTATTTTATTATTTTCAGTTTTATCTTCATCGACTTTAGGATCCAAGACTACTACAGTAGTCCCCCCTTACCCACCAAGGATAAATTCCATCCATCCCTCAGTGGATGCCTCAAAACACAGATAGTACCAAACTTATATACACCATGGTTCTTTACCTATGATAAAGTTCAATTTATGAATTAGGCACAATAAGAGATTAACAATAACTAATAATAAAACAGAACCATTATAACTATATATATGTAAAAGTTACATAAACATGGTCTCTCTCTCTCTCTCAAAATATTGGGTTGTACTGTATTTGCCCTTTATGCCATGACTTTCAGATGATAAACGGCCTATATGATGAGAAAGTGAGGTGAATGACATAGGCATTGTGACATAGCATCAGGCTACTACTGACCTTCTGATGATATGTCAGAACAATTATCGGCTTCCAGACTGTGGTTGACCAAGGATAAGTGAAACCATGGAAAGCAAAATCACAGACAAGGGTGGACACTACTGTACTCTGTGTATGGTATCATACCAGTGTTTAAATTCCCATATGATTTTGGTCAATTTCTAATTCTGTTCTTTACCACTTATCAAGACAGATCAGTCGACTCATTTGCAAGATTTTATTATCTAAGTACTAAGGAGGGTATCGTTAGAAAAGGTAATGGGCCTAAATAGCAGCATTAAACTGGAGGTTGCTGAAGGTGTGGTCAGTTGAAGGCTAAACTATGCTAAATATGGAAAGAAGCTACCTAATACAGAATCACTGCAACATGTGTAATGTGTATGCAACCCTACCCCACCCCCCACTCTCAATCTATGTTCTGCAAGGGCAGGAATTTGTGTCTTTTGTTTGCTACTCTATCTCAAGTGTTTACAACGGTGCTAGGAACATAACAGAAGGTCAATAAATATTTGTTGAATAAATGAATAAATTGGAGAAATCTGTTTCTGATTTTTCAGATGAAGTCAGCATTTCTAGGTTTAGATTGATAGTTCACACAAGATCAAGAAAAAAATAAGCTCTCTCTCCTTCCCTGATCACTCTTCCTCTCCCCCTTGCTTGGTCATGTCCCCAACCTTATTCTTTCTGTCCTTGAACATTTTGGGATGAAAGCAGCTCTATTGTGCTTTTGTCTCTGGTTGTTTTATTTTGTCAATGCAGCAACATCTTGGTGTCTGGCCAGACTTACATTCTTTGCAAGGAACAGATTTTGTTTCTTTTTTATGGCCTGCAAGTAGTTGTGAAAACACTGGTACTTTATTTCTTCAAAGTTCACTTACTTGCTCATTCCTCTTTGGTCCTTCAGCATGAAAAAACAGAACCAAGCTAGTTAATGTTGGTAATAACTGCCCTTAGCCCATTCTGGACTTTAAGATTAACATATGTATGGGGTGCCTGGGTAGCTCAGTTAGTTAAGCATCTGCCTTAGGCTCAGGTTATGATCCCAGGACCCTGGGACGGAACCTGCCTTGTGCTCCCTGCTCTATGGGAAGTCTGCTTCTCCCTATGCCTCTCACCCAGTTTGCCCTGCTCGTGCTCTCTCTCATCTCTCCCTCAAAAAAGTAAATAAAATCTAAAAAAAAAAAAAAAAAAAAAAAAAGACTTTTAGCAATCATAACTAATGAAACTATGGTTCAATTTCCCTCCACATGATATAATTATATACTATTATTTATCCCAGATTTGAACACTGACAAAATAAAGATATGTGTTTCGGGATCCCTGGGTGGCGCAGCGGTTTGGCGCCTGCCTTTGGCCCAGGGCGTGATCCTGGAGTCCCGGGATCGAATCCCACGTCAGGCTCCCGGTGCATGGAGCCTGTTTCTCCCTCTGCCTGTGTCTCTGCCCCTCTCTCTCTCTCTCTCTGTGACTATCATAAATAAATAAAAAATCTTAAAAAAAAAAAAAAAAAAAAAAAAAAGATATGTGTTTCAAAATCTTAAACTTACATAATTTAAAGTACAAACAGAACTTCAAGAACATCAACCTTTTTTCAGCACTTAATTCAAATTTTTATGTATATACCCATGTAACCACCATCCAGAAAAAGACAGGGAACATTCTCAGCCTCTAAACTGGCTCCTTTATGTTGTGTCCCAGTCAGTACCCATAAGATAACCAGTATTCTAATAATTATATAGATCACTTTTATCCATTTTTGAACTTCATAAAAATGGGCAATTACATTATACACTTTAATGTCTGGCTTTTTATACAAAGCCTATTTGTGAGGTTCAATGTGTGTATCAGCAGTTTGCTCTTTTTTATTGCTCACTGCATGAATACACAACATTATCTGTTCTCCTGTTGATGAGCATTTGTATTTGCTTCTAGATTTTAGAAGTTATACTACTTATATATATAATAGTTATTAATACTGCTGCCATAAATATTATGTAAGTCTTTTGGTATCATTTTCTTAAGTCTATAGTTACTGGGTTTTTTTTAAGATTTTATTTATTAGGGATCCCTGGGTGGCGCAGCGGTTTGGCGCCTGCCTTTGGCCCAGGGCGCGATCCTGGAGACCCGGGATCGAATCCCACATCAGGCTCCCAGTGCATGGAGCCTGCTTCTCCCTCTGCCTGTGTCTCTGCCTCTCTCTCTCTCTCTCTGTGACTATCATAAATAAATAAATAAATAAATAAAAGATTTTATTTATTAACTTGAGAGAGAGAGCGCACAAGTGGGGTCAAGGGGCAGAGGGAGAGTGACAAGCAGACTCCCCACTGAGCAGGGAGCCTGATGTGGGGGCCGAGCCTGAGATCATGACCCAAGCCAAAGGCAGACACTTAGCCAACTGAGCCACCCAGGCGCCCCTATAGCTTCTGTTTTATACATACCCAGGAGTGAATTTGATGGGTCAGAAGGTAAGCATGTTTTGCTAAGTAGCTATAACAAATAGTTTTCCCAAGTGGCTATATTAGGTTACACTTCCGCCGACATTAAGAATTCCAGTTGCTTCGCATCCTAGGTAACACTCCGTATTGTCTATCAATTTAATATTACCATTCTGGTTGGATATGTAGGGGTATCTTACTATGTTTTGTTTTTTTTTTTAAGATTTTATTTATTTATTTATGAGAGACACAGAGACATAGGCAGAGGGAGAATCAGGCTCCCTATAAGGAGCCCAATGTGGGACTTGATCCTGGGATCATGGCCTGAACTAAAAGCAGACACTCAATCGCTGAGCCATCCAGATGTCCCTTACTTACTATGGTTTTAATTTGCCTTTCCTGTAGTAAGCCCATTCTTTTATTTACTTTTTTTTTTTTTTAAGTAGAATTAGAATGGTGAAAGGATCTCATCTCATTAATCTATTAAAAATTATATGCTGAATGAAGGAAGATAGCAGAACTCCTAAAAAGTGGAGAAGACAGAAGTGTGGCTTTATCTTTTCTGTCTTGAAGCAGGTGATGTTTGGAAGACTTCCTTCTTCTATGGACCATCTTCACCAGTACTGAGTCAACGTATGTAGTTGACTTTATCCACATTCTTTAATTTTTATACAGATTCAAAATCTAGTATTCTTTCATCTCATCCTGAAGAACTCCCTTTAGTATTTGTGTCGGCAGATCTACTGCTGACAAGTTCTCTCAGTTTTTATTTGTAAAGATTATCTCATTTCTCCTTCATTTTTGAAGGATAATTTTGGCAGATACATAATTCTTAGTTGAGTTCTGCCTTTCAGCACTGTGATTATGTCATCTCATGCATTCTGGACTCCATGGTTTCTTTTTTTTTTTTTTTTTTTTTTTGGACTCCATGGTTTCTAATGAAAAACGCAGCTGTTACTCTTATTGAGGAACCCTTGTATGGCAGGAGTCTTTTTCTTTTGCAGCTTTAAAGATTCTCTTTGTCTTTTGAAGTTTGATTATGATGTGTCTAGGTGTGTATCTCTTTGGTTTTGATCTACTTGGAGTTCACTGGACTTCTTCAATGTGTTAAATACATGTTTTTCAATTAAAATTAGGGTTTTTGTCATTATTTCCTCAAGTAGTCTTTCTGCTCATTCAGTATCTCCTCTCTTTGTAAGATTCCCATTATATGTATGTTAGTATACGTGATGGATACTTATTCCACAGGTTCTCTCTCTATATTTTTTTTTTCTATTCTTCAGATTGAATCATAGCAATTAACCTATCTACAAGTTTGTTGGTTTCTTTCTTCTTTCAGTTCAAATCTTTTGGGCCTAATGAGTGAATTTTTCATCTCACTTATTGTCAACTCGAGAATTCCTATCTGGTTTATTACAGTTCCATCTCTTAATTATCTATTTTGTGAGACACTGTTCTCATACTTTACTTTTTTTTTAAATTGTATATATTTACAAAACATACAACATGATGTCTAAATATACACAACGCTGTGATATAATAGCTACAGTAAAGTTCATGAACATATGATTCACATTTTTGTGTATGTGGTAAATATACATAAGATCTACTCTCTTGGGGCACCTGGGTGGCTCAGTCAGTTGAACGTCTGCCTTCAGCTCAGGTCATGATCCCAGGGTCCTGGGATCAAGCGCCATATTGGGCTCCTTGCTCAGTGGGGAGCCTGCTTCTTCTCCCTCTCCCTCTGCCACTCCTCCTGATTATGCTCTTTCTCTGTCAAATAAATAAATAAATCTTAAAAAAAGAAGATCTACTCTCTTCACACTTTTTGTGAGTCCTTAAATCTAAAGTGAGTCCTTTCTGTAACCCCCCCACCATCATCCCCCATCTCCCTACCAAAAAAAATAAATCACTGGATCTTGTTTTTATTAATTCATTCGGCCACTAAAGCCAAATCAATTTTGAATGATTGGTGAATTTAAGCCATTTACATTTAAAGTAATTCTTTTTTTTTTTTTAAATCTCTACATACAACATGGGCCTCAAACTCACAACCCTGAGATCAAGAGTCACATGCTAGCCAGATTTCCTTAAAGTAATTCTTGATAAGTGAGAACTTACTGCTATTTTTTTTGTTGTTTTGCTACTGTTTTGTTTTCCTCTTCATCTCAGGCTGTCTTCTTTTGGTTCTTGATGGTTTTATGTAATGGTTTCCTTTGATTCTTTTTCTCTTTCTCTTCTAAGTATCTATGATAGGGTTTTTGTTTGTCTGTCTGTGGTTATAAGGATTCCATAAAACATCTTGTAGTTACAATTTTCTGTTTTAGGTTGACAGCTTAACTTTAATCGCATACAAAAACTCTACATTCCCCTTCACACATACTTTGGTTTTTTTATAGGCAGAAGTTGCATCTTTCTACACTGTATCAATGAACAAACTTTTGTGATTACAATTATTCTTAATATTTTTGTCTTTAAACTTTTACATCACGGTTAAAAGTAATTTATATACCACCGTTATAGTATTACATTGATTGTATGTTTACCTTTCCCATGAGACATGTTTTCATATGGCTGTCTAGCTTCTTTTCATTTCAAATAGAAGAACTCCCTTAAGCATTCATTTCTTATGAGGCAGTTTTAATGGTGATGAATTCCTTCAGTTTTTGTCTGGGAAAAAGTTTTATCTCTTTCATTTTAAAAGGATAATTTTGCTTGACATTGAATTCCTGGTTGGCAGTTAATATTCTCTATCTATATTATCTAAATATATAGAATGTCTATATTCTCTTGCAGCTCATGAGTTTCTTAAAAACAATTATTCTTAAAAAAAAAAAAACAATTATTCTTAATTCTCTGGCAAGTTCTCCATTTCTTTGGGGTCAGTTACTGAAATTACTGTGTTCCTCTGGTTGTTTCATGTTCCCTGTTTTTGTGTTCCTTTTAGCCTTGAATTGCTGTCTTTGTATCTAAAGAAGCAATAACCCCTTCCAGTCTTCATGGACTGGCTTAGTTACAGAAAGATGTCCTCAAAGAGAAGATATGAGGTCATCAGCTGGGTGAGGTATATAGCAGCTCCACATTCATATGTGCAAGGTATGCCAGTTCTGGGGCAAACAAGGACACCAGGTCTCCCAGGTGCATGTGTGCAGCCATGGCAAGTACCTGGTCCCAAGGATGTACTTAAGCAACTATGGTGGACTCATAACCCCTTGGACACATGGATGTGTATTCAGTGGTACCTTCTGTGCACTTAGGCTCACACATAAGGGGGACAATGGGGCTGGTAAGGGAGAGAAGCAGCTCCATCTCATGGGTGGGAGAGGCAGTCCTTGGTGGCTCCAGTTCTGGAAAATATAGCACCTCTGGCAGGAGGAAGCTCTAGCAGATGGGGTCTGTACCAACAAAATACACAGAACTCTTCTGCAGTGGTAACTAGAGCTGCGCAATTTCCTCACTCTCCCTCTTCCTCAATTAGGGGAATTCATGGCCAAGGGAATTCCCTGCTACCTTTTGCTGGCCTAAGGGATGGGAAAACGTAGGCAGAATGCTCCCTATGCCATTTATGCAGTTATCTCCAGTCTCTGCACTCCTCTGGTTCACTGCAGGCCCCTAACTGTAGCCCAGCATTTTCCCAGAATTCTCCTCATCTGTGATAGTTGACTTTATCATTATTTTGGGGGGTGGGAGGGATGAGGGCTGGTATCTCCTAGTCTGCCATCTATGGTAGGTCCCTCATACTTTCCCTTAGTTTTTTAGACGTGGTTTGATTTCTTGAGGAACTATTTAAAACTGCTGATTTCTTTGTCTAGAAACTGCAGTATCTAGGATTCCTCCAAGCAGTTTCTATTGATAATTTTTCCATTGTTTATTTGCATGCCTCTTAATTTTTTGTTGAAAACTGGACATTTTGAATATTATGTTGTGGCAATTCTGCAAATCAGATTCTCTGTCTTCCACAGTTTCTCATCACTGATGCTTATTATAAAGTAGTTATTTGTTTAGAGACTCTTCACAATCAATTTTGTAAAGTCTATGTTCTTTGTTGTATGTAGCCATTGAGCTCTAATCTGTTAGCTTAGAGGGCAGCTAATGATTGGACAGTTTTAAATCCCTAGAACCAAAAATCTCCCATTGCAAAGGACTCTGTGGGGTTGAGGTATACTTTAAACACTCAGCCAGGCAGTTCATAACTCTGTCTTAGCTTTCACTTCCTACTTCCACAGACCTTCAAGTCAGCCAGAGGTGAAAGGTTAGGGCCCTCTTAAAACTTCTCAAAGCACGCATGCAGTCCTGCCCAAGTACGCGGTTTCTATATTCCCAGGAATATGCTGGGAGTTTCCCAAGCCCTATGGACTTCTAACTCCAGGCTTTTTTGTCTATTGTTTGACCCAACTGTTTTCTACTGCTTCAGTAGCAGTAATAAAATTATTCGCTTGTAAATATTTTTGACAAATGGTGCTCTTCCTGCTCCAAGCCGCTTTAGCACTTGGCCAGTTATGAGTCAGAAGAAATAAAGACAAGGGTTTTAAGTCAATGTTCCATAGAGTCTCCAACCAAGACAAAACAAATAATTACAAATCTTTGAGAATTAGGTCTGTTTTCTCAAGTACAGAAGACACAGGTTGTTATTTTAGGCTCAGCTGATCTGGAGAATAGGGAATAGGACTACCAGTAAATTGAAATGCCACGGGATCCCTGGGTGGCGCAGCGGTTTGGCGCCTGCCTTTGGCCCAGGGCGTGATCCTGGAGACCCGGGATCGAATCCCATATCAGGCTCCCGATGCATGGAGCCTGCTTCTCCCTCTGCCTGTGTCTCTGCCTCTCTCTCTCTCTCTCTGTGACTATCATAAGTAAATAAATAAAAATTAAAAAAAAAAAAAAAAAAAGGAAATGCCACAAAGCTCACTATTCTTATTGAAATTCAGCTACTTTTCATGAATAAGTACTTCCCCCAAGTTGTTGCAAACTTTGGTTAATTACCAGAGTTCTAAAAAGTTGATTCTAACAGTTTTTGCCAGTTTTTCTGTAGCTTTTAATGGAAGAACTAAATTTCAGGTTTCCTGACTCTGCCATATTTGCTAATGCCATCTCAAAATAAGATTGTTTTTTTTTTTTAAGATTTATTTACTTATTCATGATAGACATAGAGAGAGAGAAAGAGAGAGACAGAGACAGAGACACAGGAGGAGGGAGAAGCAGGCTCCATGCCGGAACCCAACGCGGGACTCGATTCTGGGACTCCAGGATCGTGCCCTGGGCCAAAGGCAGGCGCCCAACCGCTGGGCCACCCAGGGATCCCCTCAAAATAAGAATTTAAAAGCTACTTTAAAATATCACTCTCTGCAGCCCCGGGTGGCTCAGCGTTTTGGCGCCGCCTTCAGCCCAGGGCATGATCCTAGAGACCTGGGATCGAGTCCCGAGTCAGGCTCCCTGCATGGAGCCTGCTTCTCCCTCTGCCTATGTCTCTGCCTCTCTCTCTGTGTCTCTCATGAAAAAATAAAATAAAATCTTAAACAAACAAAAATAAAAACAAAAAACTACAGCTCTTAGTGTCCTTGGAAGGTTTAATTTAGAAAACAAAACACATCACAGTTTCCCAATAACTCAATTTATCAAATATTTGTTGACAGTTTATATTGTTGTCTGACTATAGGGATAACTAAGACAAAGTGTTTCTACTTAACATGAATTCAATAATATTGGATTCCATGTGAAATTATTAATAATTTTGACATTGAAACAGAGACCAGAAAGCTGCAATTTTAATAAGTATCCCAGGTAGTTCTGGTACTGATAGTTTGACTTGGAGAAAAACTGCCTTAGGTTTTCTTGGTTTCTGTATCCTAAGACAGTATACTGATAAACATAGCATATGTAAGCATAAATGTATTACAAAAACCTAACCATAAACCTGGGCAGTCAAGACAGGAGAGAGTAAGTACTACAGAAAACAGAATACACTAACTGCAAGATAGGGAGAAGAGGGCATGGGGGAGCCTGTCTTTTGCATCTGCTCACAAGCAGTCTTTTTTTTTTTTTTTTTTTTTAAGATTTTATTTATTTATTCATGAGAGACAGAGAGAGAGGCAGAGAAAGGCAGAGGGAGAAGTAGGCTCCATGCAGGGAGCCCGATGCAAGACTCGATCCCAGGACTCCAGGATCACACCCTAAGCCGAAGACAGATGTCCAAACACTGAGCCACCCAGGCGTTCCTTTTCATGAGCAGTCTTTTTTGTTTTTGTTTTTTTCACGAGCAGACTTAATGCTAGTTTTGTCAATACTCAAAACAAACCTTGAAAGGGTTCAGATGTTATTGCCTCAGGGCAATCTTCATTGACCTCTATCTAAATTGGCAAACCTACCTCTACCCCAGAATACATATATATATTTTTTTAATTTATTTAATAAGTATAATATTTTTAAATACCTTCCAACCTGTGTTTCCTTGCCAGGAAGGTGTTACTCTTTTCCTGTATCACACTTGCCATTTTTGCCATAAGAAAGGTGGCATAGGAAATGGAAGCCTGCTCTGACAAGGCTCCAAGTGTATTGTTGAAAGGACAAGAGAACAGTGGGAAGGGAACAGCACTAACACATGTCTATGCTGATCTCTTTCCTCCAGGATAAAGTTCTAAAAAAGAAAAAAAACACGCTAAATACGCTGAAGAAAAAGGTTTCTAAAAAGAGAGAGACTTTGATTCATTTCCCAGTTGGGGTTCTGGAGAAGACTGTTATGTAAGATGCCTGTCTTAATAATCCAGGGAGCATTATGTGACTGGTATAAAAGATGAGGAAGTAGAGTATGAATTTACATATCCAGAGTCCACTGGCTCCCACATAGCATAAAAAGCATCCAGAATGATCTGTATCCCAACTAAAAAAGAATAAGAGAGTTGACAGTTCTTAGCAGAATTTTATTAATGCAAAATTACTATGAGAAAGGAGTTTGCCCTAGGGAAGCAAGGAGTTTCTATAGACGAGGGCTGAGGGTCTTAATGCCCAAGATCAGGGCAGAAAGAATACAATAGCCAGACTTCTTACTGTCGATATGAGTCAAGGTGGGGGCCAATACAGCAGGGAGAACCACTCAGCCGTGGTGGAGAGGAGATCATGACTTAATTTGCCATAGAATGCAACCAGGTGGACAGAGACTACCAATATCCCAGAAAGCAATAAGGACTCAGAGCAGTATAGGGCCCATATAGTCACCTTTTCTTTGTCAATATATGCAGCGTAAGAAAGCTTAAGTGCTTCTCCCTGCATGTATACTGGTAGTAATATATGGAGTAGTGGTTGTGGTAAAAACAACAAGAGCTAAGGTACTTTTATAGCACTTATTATGTGCCAAACACTGACCTAAGATTTCTACATACATAGTGATATTTCACAACAACGATTTGAGGTAAGCACCAGAAGTATCATCATTTTACAGATGAAGAAACTGAGGCATAGAATTTTGACTCAAGGCTTCACAGTAAGTGATAAAGCCAGGTTATGAACTCAATCCAACAATTTATGTATTAAGGGAAACTGGATGTATCAAATATTTTTCATGTATGAAAATGATACAACACCTAATCCAAAATGAGTCCCACAGAGATTTTTCTAGTTAAAAAAAAAAAAAAAAAAAAAATCCAGGTATTATATGCCTCTGGATCCAGGACAATATAAAGAAGTTGAAGAAGGAGATAATGGTGTGAATTTGATCTGGGGTCTAGGAGGTAACAGTCAAGAAAGAATTCTTGAGATGTTTTGCAGTGCAAAAAAGGTATTTTTTAAAAAATATTATTTATTTCTTTGAGAGTGAGAGGGAGACTGGGAGGGAGAAACAGACTCCTCACTGAGCAGAGAGCCCAATGCAGGACTTGATCCCAGGACCCTGAGATTATGACCTAAGCTGAAGGCAAATACTTAACTGAATGAGTCACCCAGGCGCCCCAAAAGGTGGTTTTATTAAAGCAAAGGAACAGGACCTGTAGGCAGAAAGAGCTTGCACCACCACTGTGGAGGAGCAATTGGTTATAAACTTTTAGGTTGGGAGGGGCAGAGATAAAAAAAAGTTTCCAAAAGGATTTTCAAATGTTAGAGAAGATTTACAGCATCCTGGAGGTCTGATTATTATCAAGCAAAGGTTGCTTGCTGCCTTTAGCAAAGCATTAAGACTGTTGGGAGTTCCTGGAGAAATGTCATCCTCTGCCTGTCTCAAGTATTTATTTGTCAATGGGCTGCAAGTTGTAAGGAGATTTAATTTTATCTACATTTCTCTTGCCCTTGTTTTCCACATTAATAACAGATACTTATCAGCTGCCCCAAATTTAAAAGTGGCCACTGATTATCAAACGATTATTATAGGACAAAACTGATATACTGGGAAATAAAGCAAGTTAGCACATGAATTTATAAATGTCTGGGATGCCTAGGTGGCTCAGTGGTTGAGCGTCTGCCTTTGGCTCAGGTCCTGATCCTACAGTCCTGGGATCGAGTCCCCTGCATTGGGTTCCTGGCAGGGAGCCGGCTTCTTCCTCTGCCTGTGTCTCTGCCTGTCTCTCATGAATAAATAAATAAAATCTTTAAAAAACAAAAAAAAGAACTTATAAATGTTCCATGAACTCAGAGATAAGAGGTGACCAAAGGCTTGAGATAAAATGAAGAGCCCTTATCTCTTTAAGGATCATACTAAAATATCTATAAATAAAAATGCTTCAAAATAATTCAGTGGGAAACAATATCTGAAACAATTAAAAAAAAAAGACAAAACATGATAGAACACTTCAAAACGCTGGAAATCAGGCATTAAAGAACAATGATGCCCGCGAGATGGGGAACAAATACAGTAAGCCTTAGGATTGCCCCAGCTTATTCCCTTGAGAGGTTTACAGGTTGGGAACCAACAAGAGGAACCCAGGTTGAGCTTGGTGCATTCCCCAAGTTAAGGAAATGGAGCTGAAAGTCAGAGAAAACCTGTGTGGTTAGTTTGGAGGACAGACAATCAAAGAGAAGAAAGGTGCACAGAGAGAATGTGGAGATCTGCTAAGGAGAGAGAACCATGTGAAATAACAAGGAACTATGTCCAGGACTCACGTTGGGCTGGAAGTAGTACCTGCTCCTACTACATGGAATGCAAACACCCATAATTCAGCAGATATTGATAGTGTACCTAGGAAAGTCTTGGCTCAATACTAGAGAATAGTCCTAGATGAAGTACTTCTTCAGACTTAGCTGACAAATCATTAAACTAAAACACAAAAAGATCAAACTATCCAAATAATTTAATTGCATCACAGAATAAATTAAGAATATTTATAAAAATACAAAAATACCCAGCACCCAGCAAAATAAAATCACATCTGGCACCCAATCAGATATTACCAGACATGCAAAGAGGCAGAAAAACATAACAAGGAAAATAATCAAAACTGGCAAAGATACTAGAGTAATAATATAAACACATTAAAACAATTATTCAATATGCTCATGGAATAGTTACACAAGTATTCAAGACATGTGTCACACTGTGGTTTATGATAAGAAATATATATTTGGGGGATCCCTGGGTGGCGCAGTGGTTGGGCGCCTGCCTTCAGCCCAGGGCGCGATCCTGGAGACCCGGGATCGAATCCCACGTCGGGCTCCCAGTGCATGGAGCCTGCTTCTCTCTCTGCCTGTGTCTCTGCCTCTCTCTCTCTCTGTGACTATCATAAATAAATTAAAAAATTAAAAAAAAAAGAAATATATATTTGGCCTTGACCTCTCATTCCTGCCACAGAGCCCCTAAAACCCTTGAAATTTTTTTTAAAGATTTTATCTATTTATTCATGAGAGATACAGAGAGGCATAGACATAAGCAGAGGAAGAAGCAGGCTCCCTGCAAGAAGCCTGATTTGGCAACTTGATCCCTTAATCTGGTACCTGGGGATCACACCTTGAGCCAAAGGCAGATGCTCAACACTGAGCCACCCAGGCGTCCCAAACCCTTGGAATTTCTTAATGAGAGGGATAATGGTGTCTTTCCTTATGTTAATGAAGTGACTTTAAAAAAGCCAGTAGGTAAACTAAGGATGGGAGCTGGTTGCCAGGGGAACCAACAACCATGTTGATCTGAGGGTTGGAATTTTCAATCCTACTTCCAATCTCCTTGAAGGGGAGAAAGGCTAGAGATTGAGCTCAATCACCAATAGCCAATGATTTAATCGCACACCTATGTCATGAAGCCTCCATGAAAGCCCAAAAGGATAGAGTTCAGAGAGCTTCCAAGCTGGTGAATGCGTCCACATACCTACAGGGGCACACCTCAAACTCCACTGGGAGAGAAGCTCTTGTATTCAAGACCCTTCTAGACTTCACCCTATGTGTCTCTTCATCTGAATGTTCATTTGTATCCTTTAATATTCTTTGTAATAAAGAATAAGTAAACTGGTTTCCTGAGTTCTGTGAGTGGCTTTAGCAAATTAATGGAATCAACAAGGGAATTACGGGAATGTCCAATTTGTAGCCATTGGTCAGAAGCACAGGTGACAACCTAGACTTGCAACTGGTACCTAAAGTGAAAGCAGTCTTGTGGGTCCAATGGGACTGAGCCCTTAACTTGTGAAATATGACACTTTCCAGGTAGAGAGTGTCATAATTTAGTTAAATTTGTGAGATATTTTGTCAGTGTCCTTCGAGAATTGGCAAAGTGCTTGGAGATGTGGAAAAAACATACACATTACAATAAGGAAGATATAAAAAGACTCAGATCAAATTTTGAATGATGAAAATTTGGAGTTGAAAAATATACAAGATATTAATGGCAGGTTAGATACATTTCAAAACATTTCAAAAGATAAGATTAGTAAATATAAAAGACAAAGCAATAAAACCATCTGGAATGAAACACAGAGTGGAAAAAAATTTAATAAAAAGACAACTTTCAGTTTCTCATTGAGCATGAAGGAGCTTGGAAATCACCCCTCCATCCTCACAAGTAAAGAGCTGAACAAACTGAAAGAACAACTCTTCTTAGATGTGTCAAGCAAGTGAGGTCACAAGTGTTACTCTCCCAAGTGGGAAAGGCAGACCGGCAGATGCCAAGAAGTATGACTTCGAGAGCAGAGACTTAGGAGCAGAAAACTCTGGGAAAGTGGTACTGAGACAGGAAAACTTGAGCTATAGGTGACAATTTACTGGAGGCTCAGAGTAGGCAAATCTGCAAGTTAAAGATTCAAGGGGCACTATCAGACTTGTAAATTTTATCATTTGGAATACTATCAGGTTCTCACTGTAAAAATCAGAAAAATCTTCTCCTGCTTCTGACAGGGATAGGAGAAAAGTAACCACTTTGAAATACGCCAGAGCCTTTTGATCTTAATAAAGCCTGCCCTCAAAAGAAACTAATTTATCAATGCCTAACCAACCAGAGGGGAAGGGAGGGAACGAGGGAACGGAGGGAACGGAGGGAAGGGTGGGAGGGGAAATAATCCGCTCCAGTCCTCTCCACCATCCTCTCCAACCTAAGGGACAGGGCAAAACTAAAGGTACTTGTGAGGTTCATGGCTGAAGGGCACCAGCTCATGGAAAGACTGAGACTTACTCCTAAGACAAAAAAATGCCTCGCAGCCTCCCACAGCACAGCACTACATCACTGAAGAACTATTCACCAGAAATCCTCTCACCCAGTACATCGTACATGGCTTTCAACAAAAAATTATAAGGCATACTAAGAGACAAAAAACAGTTGAAGAAACAGGACAAGCATCAAAAGTAGATTCATCTATGGCAGCAATGTTGGAATTATCAGACGAGGAATTCAAACAACTATGAATAATATGTTAAGGGTTTGAATGGGAAAAGAAGACAACATGTAAGAATTGGAAGACACTGTAAAGCTCAGAGAAGAAAATTCTAAGAAAGAAAAAATGCTGGGTTATCAAGAACACTGTAACAGAAATGAAGAAGGCCCTTGATGGGCTCCTTAGCAGAGTGAACACTGCTGAGAAAAAAAATCTCTGAGCCTGAGGATATGTCAATAGAAATTTCCAAAACTGAAAAAGAAAATGAGAAAAAAGACTGAAAAGATAAAACAAAATATCCAAGAAACACAGAACTACAACAAGTGTAATGCATATAACAGGAATACAAGGAAAAGACAGACAAAAAAGACCAGAAGAAATATTTGAAAGATTAATAACTGAGAATTTGGGTGGCTCAGCAATTGGGTGTCGTCTGTCTGCCTTTGGTTCAGGGCATGATCCTGGAGTCCCGGGATTGAGTCCTGCATCCAGCTTCCTGCATGGAGGCTGCTTCTCCCTCTGCCTCTGTCTCTGCCTCTGTGTGTCTCTCATGAATAAATAAGTAAATCTTAAAAAAAAAAAAAAAAAAAAAAACACTGAGAATTTGCCCAAATTAGTATCAGATTTATGACAGTTAATTTTATGTGTCAATTTGAACCATATGATGCCAAGACATTTAGTGTTACTATGTATGACTGTAACAGTGTTTCTGAATGAGGTTAACATTTGAATCAATAGAGTAAAGCAAGTTGCCCTTCCTAATGTGAGTGGCCTTCATCCAACTAACTGAAGATCTGAATAGAACAAAAGGGCTCTCAGTAAGAGGGAACTTCTCCTGACCTCAGACTGGAACTTACACCATCAGCTCTTCTGGTTCACAAACCTTCAGACTCAGACTGAAAATACAGCAGCTGCTCCCTTAGGCCTCCATCTTGCCAAGCACAGATTTGGGGACTCCTCAGCCTCCATAATTACATGAATCAATTCCTCAGAATAAATCTCTTTACATATATAAATGTAAATATATATATATCACCATCCTACAGGTTCTGTTTCTCTGGAAAACCCTGATTAACATACACACCAAACCACAGATCCAGGAAGCTCAGTGGCCATCTGGAAGAGTCAATGCAAAAAGAAAAAGAAAAGGAAGACTATACCTAGGCATATCATATTCAGAATATGGGGGAAAAAATCTTTTAAAAAGTCAGAGAAAAAAACATCTTGCCAATAGAGGAGCAAAGATAATTAGTACCTCCAACATCTCTTCAGAAACCATGCAAGCAAACAGAGAGTGGAGTGGAATATTTAAAATACAGAAAAAACAACAACAACAACAACAACAATAACAACACAAACTTTTTTTTTTTTTTTAATTTTTATTTATTTATGAGAGTCACAGAGAGAGAGAGAGAGGCAGAGACACAGGCAGAGGGAGAAGCAGGCTCCATGCACCGGGAGCCCGATGTGGGATTCGATCCCGGGTCTCCAGGATCGCGCCCTGGGCCAAAGGCAGGCGCCAAACCGCTGCGCCACCCAGGGATCCCAACAACACAAACTTATAATTCTGTATCTTGTGAAATTATTCCTCAAAAGTGAAGGGGAAATACTTTTACAGACAAACATTAAGGGAATTTGTTGCCAGTAGACCTATCTTGCAAGAAATTTTAAAAAGTTCTTTAGAACTGGGCAGAAACCAAGGTCTACATAAAGAAAGAAAAAGCATTAGAAAAATAATAAGTGAAGGTAAACTCAAAACTTTCATTTTTTTCTTATTCTAAACTGATCTAACAGATCTGTCAGAGTTTGTTCAAAATAATAATAGCAACAATGTATGAGTATGTATGCTTATGTATAAGACAAATGAATGAAAGCAATGATACAAAGAACAAAGAGAAAACAGAATTATTTTGTTATAATAAGGTGCTTCCACTACCCATGAAGTGGTATAGTGTTACCTAAAAGTAGATTTGGATTAGCTATAAGTATGTATTACAGACAAAAAACTTTTATAGTAAAATTCATGCTAAGAAAGGAGAGAAAACTGAATCATATAAAATGCTCACTCAAGGGAAAGCCCGGGTGGCTCAGTTGGTTAAGCTTCCGACTCTTCATCTCCGTTCAGGCCATGATCTCCCAGTTGAGTAATCAAGCTCCACACTGGGCTTTGTGCGGAGTCAGCTTTAGATTCTCTCTCCCTCTCACCCACTCACTCTCTTTCTCTTTCTCTCTCAAATAAATAAAATCTTTAAAACTTTTTTTAAAAATTAAAAAAAAAGATGTTGTCAAATCCACAAATGGCAGAAAGAGTGAAACAAAAATAGCAACAAAGAACAAAAGCAACGAATAAAAACTAGTAATAATTATAGTAGATATTAATCCAACTATGTCAGAAATCACTCTTAACATCAATGGTCTAGGGGATCCCTGGGTGGCTCAGCAGTTTGGCGCCTGCCTTTGGCCCGGGGTGTGATCCTGGAGTCCCGGGATCAAGTCCCGCGTCGGGCTCCTGGCATGGAGCCTGCTTCTCCTTCTGCCTGGGTCTATGCCTCTCTCTCTCTCTCTTTCTCTCTCTCTTTCTGTCTATCATGAATAAATAAATAAATAAATCTTTGAAAAAAAATCAATGGCCTAAATCCACCAATTAAAAGCAAATTATTTTGAGAATGGATCAAAAAATAAGATCCAACTATATGTTGGCTCCAAGAAACCTAATTTAAATATAAAGATATAGATTAAAAGCAATCAGATGGAGAATGATATAACATGTTAACACCAATCAAAGGTAGAGTAGCTATATTAATGACAAAGCAATCAAATTTGCAAGAAGACCGAACAATCCTTAACGTGTGGGCACCTAACAACAAACAGTCAAACGACATGAAGCAACAAAGGATAGAATTTCAAGGAGAAAGAGGTAAATCTATTATTATAGTTGAAGGTTTTAACAAACCTCTATAAAAAATGGGTAGATCCTACAGGCAGAAAATCAGTAACTCAACAAAATCATCAATCAACTGGATATAACTGACATATATAAACTATTATTCTCAACAACAGCAAAATACACATATACCTTAAGCTCACCTGGAACATACAGCAAGATAGATCACATTTAGGCAATAAAAGCAAATTTAAAAGAATAGCAGTTGGGATGCCCAAGTGGCTCAGTGGTTGAGCCTTTGGCTCATATTGTGATCTCAGTATCCTGGGATCAAGTCCTGCATCAGGCTACCCGTAGGGAGCCTGCTTTTCCCTCTGCCTATGTCTCTACCTCTCTCTGTGTCGCTCATGAATAATAAATAAATAATCTTTAAATAAAATAAAAGAATAGAAGTTATACAATGTATCCTTATAAACTACAATGGAATTAAACTAGAAATCAATAACAGAAAAATAGCTAGAAAAACTCAAAATACAGATTAACAACACACTTCAAAACAATATGTGGATCAACGAATAATTATAAATTTTTTAAACTAAATGAAAATGGAGATACAACTTATCAAAAATGTGCAATGCAGTGAAAACCGTGCTTACAGTGAATTTCATAGCACTGAATGCATATTTCAAAAAAGAAGCAACAAAAGAAATAACAATTACAGCAGAATTCAATGAAATTAAAAACAAATCAGTAGAGAAAATCAAACTCAAAACCTAGTTCTTTTAAAAAAAAATCAATAAAACTGATGCTATTCAATGCTAAACAAACAAACAAAAAGCTGTCAAACCATGAAAAGACATAGAAGAACTCTGAATGCACATTACCAAGTGAAAGCAACTAATCTGAAAAGGCTACATATATTATGACCCCAACTAAAAGACATTCTAGAAAAGGCAAAACTATGGAGACAGTAAAAAGCAGTAAAAAGATCAGTTGTTGCCAAAGGTTGGGGGAAGTGAGGGACAAAAAGGCGAAGCACAGAGGATTTTAAGGGCAGGGGAACTATTCTGTATAATACTGTAATGGTGGATGCACGACAGTATACATTTGTCAAAACCCTACAGAATGAACAGCACCCAAGAAGGAACCCTACTATAAAATAGGAGTTTCCATGATAATGATGTATCAATGTTGGTTCATCAGCTATACCAAATGTACCAGATTTTTGTGTTTTTTTTAAGATTTATTGATTGATGAGAGACACAGAGAGAGAGGCAGAGACACAGGCAGAGGGAGAAGCAGGCCCCATGCAGGAAGCCCGATGTGGGACTTAATCCCAGGATGGCAGGATCACACCCTGAGCTGAAGGCAGACGCCAAACTGCTGAGCCACCCAGGCATGCTACAAACGTACCAGTTTAGTTTGGGATTTTGATAGTGGAAGAAGCTGTGCATACATGGGAACCAAGAATATATGGAAACTTCCTGTACTTTCTGCTCAATTTTACTGTGAACTTAAAACCGCTCTAGAGGCACCTGGGTGGCTCAGTTGGTTAAGCATCTGACTCTTGATTTTTGGCTCACATCATGATCTCATGGGTCATGAGACTGAGCCCCAAGTCAGGCTCAACTCTCAGCAGGGAGTCTACTTGAAGATTCTCTTCCTCTGCCTTTACCCCCTCAACTGATTATCTCTCTTTCTCAAATAAATAAGTCTTAAAACACACACACACACACAACACAAAAAACTGCTGTAAAAAATAAAGTCTATTTTTAAATGTAAAAAGAGCATCAGGGGGATCCCTGGGTGGCTCGGCAGTTTAGTGACTGCCTTTGGCCTGGGCTGTGATCCTGGAGACCCAGGATGGAGTCTCACATCGGGCTCCCTGCATGGAGCCTGCTTCTCTCTCTGCCTCAGTCTCTACCTCTCTCTCTCTCTGTCTCTTATGAATGAATAAATAAAATCTTTAAAAAAAAAAAAAAAAAAAGAGCATCAGTGAGCTCTGGAACGATTTCAAACATTTTCATTTATTTCTAATTAGAGTCTCCAAAGGAGAGGAGAGAGAGAAGAAAAACAAAAACATATTTGAAGAAGTAATGTACAGGTTTTTTCTCATTTTATAGAAACTATAAAACCCACAGACCCAAAAATCTCAACAAATTCCAAGTAGAAATTACCAATTTCAGAAATGAGAGGCTCTACAGATCACTACAGATTCCAGAGATATGAAAACATTGTTAAGAGAATATTATGAACAATTTTATGCTTGTAGATTCAGCAACCTAGAAGAAATGGACTATTCCTTAAAAGACACAACACTTACTCAAGAAATAATCTAGACTTTTATCTTTTAAAGAAATTGAAACTGTAGTTAAAAACCTTCCAATTTTTCCAAAAGGAACATTTACTAATAAGCCAGGGAAATCAAAATAAAAAATCCACAACTACTCACAAAATATAGTAAAAACAGGACAGGAAAGATGAGGAGATCTCAAAGCAGTCAGGAAAATAGTGTACTAAAATAAGACAATTAGACTGACAACAGACTTCTCAAGAGCAACTACTGCAGCAAGAACAGTGGAATAGTGTCTTCAAAGCACTAAGAAAATTACAGGCAACCTAGATTGAACAGAACAACCCAGATTGAACAGAATCTTTTAAAAATTAGACTTTTTGGAAGGAAACTCAGAAACATTAAATCCTTAGAATTAAATTATAATATTTGTCCACACTGTCTATGCACAAATGTGAGCAGCAAAAACTAAGCAAACCCCATCTTTCAGAGAAAAAGAATTGGGAAAAGAGACCACTGGGGACTAGGGTAGTCCCTTATTAGTTTTGACAGTTTTCTCTTACCTCTTTGCCCTAATGGTGGCACCAGTCATGCAGAAATGCATAGTGATGGTGCAGGGAGGTAAAACTCTGAGAGAAACCCATACTTCTGGCCAGAATAACAAGAAAAGTAGCTTGAGGGATCCAGAGACTGTTGGAGAAATCCAGGGAAAAAAAGAGCCAGAGAAAGTTTCCCATAACTTTGCATATGAATCCATACAACTTCCAGCTCACACCTAGGAGAGACCTAAGGAAGCAGAGGCTTTGAGAATTACACCATGGAATTAACTGCCACCAAATCTATAAACTGGTATGTGGTATGTTAATGCAAAAGATGCATAATAAATAAATAAATCATGAATAAATAAATAAATAAATCTTTAAAAAAAAAAAATCAATGGCCTAAATCCACCAATTAAAAGCATATCAAAGTCTGGGATCCCTGGGTGGCGCAGCGGTTTAGCGCCTGTCTTTGGCCCAGGGCGTGATCCTGGAGACCCAGGATCGAATCCCACGTCAGGCTCCCGGTGCATGGAGCCTGCTTCTCCCTCTGCCTGTGTCTCTGCCTCTCTCTCTCTCTCTCTCTCTCTCTCTCTGTGTGTGACTATCATAAATAAATAAATAAAATAAATAAAATAAAATAAAATAAAATAAAAGCATATCAAAGTCTTAAAACTAAACTGATACCAGAAACACTGTTCACAGGCGAGGCAAATTTGTGGTTAGAACCTAACCAGCTTGATTGCCCACCGAAAAGAAAAAAGAATCATTCTCCAGAGAATTCTAACAGGTCTCTTAGACGTAAAACATAACTCCAAATATTCCTGAAATACAGAGAACCAAGAAAAATGATTCAATATTGAGGGAAAAGATAATCAAAAGATGCAAAAAATGGGAGGAAACACTCTTCAAGGATATGTAAGGCTAGCATAACTATATAACAAAAGATACAGATTTTAAGAAAAATTAGAATTATAGGTTATTATTACTCATGAAATAAATACAAAAATCTTAAACCAATAAAGTTGATAAGAGAGTAAATCCTAACAGTTCTCATCATAAGGAGAAAAACAATTTTTTCCATTTATTCATTTCTTCTTTATTTTCTTTCTATCGTATCTACATGAAAAGATAGATACTAGCTGAACCGATTACAGTAATCATTTCACAATATATGTAAATCAAACCATCATACTGTACACTTTAAACTTATATGGTAAGGGAACCCCTGGGTGGCTCAGCAGTTTAGTGCCTGCCTTTGGCCTAGGGTGCGATCCTGGAGTCCCGGGATCAAGTCCCACATGTCAGGCTCCCAGCATGGAGCCTGCTTCTCCCTCTGCCTGTGTCTCTGCCTCTCTCTCTCTCTCTATGCCTATCATAAATAAATAAATAAATAAATAAATAAATAAATCAATCAATCAATCAATCAATCAATCTATCTTTAAAAAAAAACTTATATGGTGATGTATGTCAATTATTTCTCAATAAAACTGGAGAAATATCATCATAAAATACACATGGAAACAGTTTTTTAAAACCCTGACCCAGGGGCACCTGGGCGGCTCAGTGGTTGAGCACCTGCCTTTGGCTCAGGTCATGATCCCAGAGTCCAGGGAGTCCAGGGAGTCCAGGGATCGAGTTCCACATCGGGCTCCCTGCAGAGAGAGCCTGCTTCTCCCTCTGCCTGTGTCTCTGACTCTATCTCTATCATGAATATATAAATTAAAAAATCTTTATAAAAAAAGAAACTCCAGGTTAAATCAACATTAAAAATCTATTAATGTAACTTACTACATTAGTAGCTTAAAGGAAAGAAAAGTTGTATAAGTACTTCAATTAGATAAAATTTAACCTCTGTAATAGGCTGCTTCTAAAATGGCTCCCAACAATTCAGTCAGAAAAAGAGTCCTTTAAACAACTTAAGGCTGTATCTCATGGGTCCTCTCAATTGAACAATACGGCATCTAAGAAGTATAAGCACACTGTCCCTTAGCCATCTCAGCAGGAGCCCAAAGCACAGAAGTGTTTATCTCAAAGAAACTTGTAGATATCACATTATCCAGAGAAATGAACACAAATGAGATTTACCAGAGAACACATAAAAGTTTTTGAGAAAAGTTTATCATCAGAAATACTGCCAACTTGGACTGAAAGACAAATAATACAACTGGGAAAGAAGCACTGGATTACCAAAATTCTTCTGACAGGAAGTAGACTAATAAACCACATAACTTCAATTTGCTTTGTTAGACAAACATTTCATGAGTTAACACTATCTCTACCCTAAATAAGACTACAGGAGAGGGATCCCTGGGTGGCGCAGCAGTTTAGCGCCTGCCTTTGGCCCCGGGCGCGATCCTGGAGACCTGGGTGCAATCCTGGAGACCTGGGATCGAATCCCACGTCGGGCTCCCGGTGCATGGAGCCTACTTCTCCCTCTGCCTGTGTCTCTGCCTCTCTGTGTGTGTGTGTGTGTGTGTGTGTGTGACTATCATAAATAAATAAAAATTAAAAAAAAAAAGACTACAGGAGAATGTGTGATAACATTAATAAAAGCCTATGAAGCACTCAGTACTGTGCTAGTTGTTTCCCAGATTTTTTTTTACATAAATAATATTATTTATTAAATAATAAATAACAGGGGATCCCTGGGTGGCACAGCGGTTTGGTGCCTGCCTTTGGCCCAGGGCACGATCCTGGAGACCCGGGATCGAGTCCCATGTCGGGCTCCCTGTGTGGCGCCTGCTTCTCCCTCTGCTTGTGTCTCTGCCTCTCTCTCTCTCTCTCTCTCTCTCTCTATGTCAATCGTGAATAAATAAATAAAATCTTAAAAAATAATAATAATAATAAATAACATTATTTAATAATAATAATAAGTACCATTTATGCCCTGTGCTTTGCTAGGGGCTTTATAGTAATTTTATTTTAATCATCACAACAATTTATGAGATAAATACTATTATCACCATGACCAATGGACACTGTTATTACCATGCTAATAATTATGAAAATATTTGATTTTCGAAATATTTTTCACATTTTTGACCACTTACTAATGCCACACACTGGGCTAAGGCTTAATAGTCATTCTAATTTAGTCCTCACAACAACTCTATGAAGCAAGTATTATTATCATCCCTAGTGGATATTAACACCATCCCTAATTTCTAGGATAAGAAAAGTAAGGGGGCAGATGAGGTAACTAACTTGATTGGCAAAATCAAATAACTCATCCAAGGTCATATAACTAATAAAGGACAGAGGTGGAATTTAAACCTCTGTCTGACTCTAAAGCCTATGTTTAGCCAGTTTCACACTCATTATTTTATTTAATATTCAGAAGCCCTGTAAGGTAAATAGAACTGAGGGGTTAAGAGTAGAGTTTCTGAAGACAGAAAGACATGAGCCCATGCCCTAGCTTGCCTGTTTCAACTGAGTGAGGACAAGCTCCTCAACCTCTCTGAGAGAGAAAGTCTTTACCTATAAAATGGTTTTTGAAGTACCTACGGGTACGTGTGAAAGGATAAATACGAAAAGTAAATGAAGTAACAGTACCTGGCACACAACAACTATTCAGTAAATTTTAGAGGATATCATCATTATCATCATCACCACCTTCTCCATAATATAGTTTAAAAAACAGAGACACAAAGAGGGATGGTAGTTTGTCCAATGTTATAAAGCCAGTCAGTATCAGTGAAAAGTTTTAAACGCAGGTCTAATCAGCTTCAAAGTCTGAACTCTTTTTCGTTTGCCAAGGCATCTCATGAAGGCACAGGAAGCTTCACTGTGAATAAGGGACAGACAGGGCTAGGCAGGGAAAGATAAGGGGAAGGCCCCAGAGTCAGGCTCCCATAACTCCCAAGGACACCAAGACGCAACAAAACCAGAGATAAGGAAGTAGATCCAGACACTTGGCCCCAAATGTTAAGGACTATCTTCCTTTGACAGCTACAAAATAATCACAGAGACAGACTCACCAGACCCAAAAACAGCCATGTCATTCACTCAAGACAGCACAAGAAATCTCAAGGCTGTCATCTCCCTAGTCAGGTTCTCTATAAAAGACCAGCCAAAAAACCTTCAGTGGCAACCCTGTCAGGGTCCCTCTCACATGAGAGCTTTCTCTGTATCATTGCTTTAAAAACTTCTATCGCTTTACTCACTCTTCTTCAATGAATGAAGATTCATTCTTCAACTCCATGAGACAAGAACCAAGCTCTCCCACATCAACTGCACAGAGGGAGGTCTTCAAGGAAGGGAAATCTGAACTGAACACTGCAATACAACCTGAGTTGCTCAGATGAAGAAGTGAGTGAAATGTACTATAAGCAGAAGGAGCAATACAAAGAGCTGTATGGAATATTTGAGTAGATACAATTACTTCAGGGCAGTTGGGGCCCAGAGAAGTAGAAGCGAAAAAGTCAGAGTTTGCACATGAAGCCAACACATTAAGAGGTAGCATGACTCTGAGGCAGGAGTTCTTTTTTTTTTTTTTTTTTCAAAGATTTTATTTTTATTTATTTATGAGAGAGAGAGAGAGAGAGGGAGAGAGGCAGAGACACAGGCAGAGGGAGAAGCAGGCTCCATGCTGGGAGGCCAATGCGGGATCCCGGGACTCCATCCCGGGACTCCAGGATCACGCCCTGGGCCAAAGGCGGGTGCCAAACCACTGAGCCACCCAGGGATCCCCTGAGGCAGGAGTTCTTAAAGTGAAATCTGCAGAACAGGACATTACGCATTACCTAAGAATCTGTTACAAATGCAAATTCTTGGACTTGTCACAGATCTGAATCAGAGACTGGTATCTTTGGGGCACTTGGGTGGCTCAAATGTTTAAGCCCCATGTTGGGGCTCTTGATCTCAGGGGATCAAGCTCATGAATTCAAGCCCAGGTTGGGCTCCACACTGGGTGTGAAGCCTACTTAAAAACAAACGAACAAACTCTGGGCTTTTTCAAAGTCCTTGAAGTGATTCTAATATATGGCTGACATCTGATGAGATGATTCAGAGCAATGATGGAACATAATGTTTCAGAAATAATGAAATCATCCTTTACTAGTCAGTTAATTCAGAACAGGGAGAGCACCATGATGTTCTGAATTCAGAATAAGGAGAAGACAATAATATCTGAATAGGCACTAGGTATTACTAACTATGATATACTTGGCTTTTCTTTGACAAAAATTACTCTATAAAATCAATTTTCCCTATGCTTCATCTTAAAAATACATTCTCAAACATAATTACATTTTAAATCTTTTTTTAAAAAATCTTTTAAAGATTTTTTAAATCTTTAAACACTGCCCCAAAATAGTGTCCAACCAAGACTTAATACCTAATCTAATTGCAGTTTCAATCTGCCAGGAATGTAACCTTTAACCAGTCAACATAGAATTTCCTGTCAATGCTAAGATTTTACTGAGAAACCCTTTCCACTCCCCTGAGGAAGGTAACCTTGTCTAAACAATGCTTTCCGTGTAATAAATTCCTTTCTTCTTTTTTTCATGCCCTCTCTCTGCCTTTAAAAACCTTCCTCTCATGTAGTTCAGTGGACTTCCCCTCGACTTGCTAGATGGGATGCTGTCCAATTCACGAATCCTTTAAAAAAGCCATAGGACCTTCAAATTTATGCAGTTGAATTTTGTTTTTTAACAACGTTGGTGGCAGCAGTGGGATCTAAAGAAAATTTCTGACAGCATTCAGGAACAATGAAAAAACAAGGGCACGGCGCCCTGCAAACCCCTTTGAGTTAATGTCTTTCTTGTCATTTCTTTTTTTTTTTTTAAGATTTTATTTATTTATTTATTCATAAGAATACAGAGAGAGGAGAGAGAGAGAGAGGCAGAGACACAGGCAGAGGGAGAAGCAGGCTCCATGCAGAGAGCCCGATGTGGGACTCAATCCCGGGATTCCAGGATCACACCCTGGGCTGAAGGCGGCGCTAAACCACTGAGCCACCCGGGCTGCCCTCTTGCCATTTCTAAAGGCCACTGGTAAGTCCTTTGTGGTCTGAATTCTGCTCTTTTGTATTCAACCTACTGATCTAATTGGCTTTCCAGTCCAGAGTTAACAGGTCAGCCTAGATTGACAAGTGGCAACGGAGCACAGTCTTTAGTCGCTGTTCACAGCCCAGTCCACAATTCCACATTGGAATTCCTTCCCCCAAAGACCCAGTCTGAAACTCCCATTTAATAGATGCTGCTGATTTAGGGCTGGTGGCCATAGGACCTTCTCTCAGCCAGCCCACAATGACATCTTTTGATTACTGCTGGTATGTTGAGGTGCACGTGTTTGTCTGGTTTTGTGTAGCAAAGGCTTAGCTGATGAGGTCCTTGAATTCTAAAGAGTCAAATATAACCACCTTCTGGCACACCTGTTTATTTTATGTCTAAAAACAATGGAGCCGGGTGTATTGAATATATATAGAAATGGCAAAATTTTACCAAAAACCACCTACAATTACAATGGCCGTGATGGGGGGCCATTCCAATCAGACAAGATCATCTAAGAAGTGCCCTGGAAAACAAGGGTTCCCAAATTAAACAGGATACCTATTTTAATTGGCAACAGAGGTCTCCAAAAGGTTCCACAATTCTAAAGTAGTTTTCACTGCAATCATTGCAAAAGTCTAAAGAAAAATTTAATGTGAGGAACCTAAAACGATATTATAACTCCCACACCTCCCTCTTTCCTCCTGAGTACTCATTCTACTAATCCTCAATCTGAACTGTTTTTTCCACTCTGAAAAGACCACACAA
The DNA here is from genome assembly GCF_011100685.1 of Canis lupus familiaris. Classification (NCBI taxonomy): domain Eukaryota; kingdom Metazoa; phylum Chordata; class Mammalia; order Carnivora; family Canidae; genus Canis; species Canis lupus. Next base: position 875,095 of record NC_049227.1, on the reverse strand, counting down.
CTATAAACAAAAGTCTTCCAAATTAGTGGCCTTACAGATAACCCCATATCTACCTTCAAAAGAGGGTCACCACATAGGCCCCTCCCAGAGGGGATAAAACTGAGGAATTTTCTGGTAAACTGTTACATTATTTCTTTAAACAGAGAGAAACTGGTAGATACCAGAGTCCTCAGAGGGGATCACAGAAGAAGGGACAGAGGCCAATGAAGGGTAAAAATTCTTATCAAAATCTGTTCTTCTGAATGTCTGTAGTGCCCAGTTGAAAGAGGAAAATAAAATTTCACTTTATCTCTTCCCTTCCCTTCCAAATCCAAATTCATTGTTTATTGATCCTTTCTCTCTCCTGGATAGCTATTGTCTTCTTGCTTACACAACTGGGCTTGGCTTTCTGCCTCCCTGGGGACATGTAAACTGTTGGCTTTCTTTAGGCTATTTATGGGAGTGATTGGATTTTGGGAAGATAATATCCTTTTCCTTCTTTGGGACCTATCTTATATCCAAGGGGGGTTATTCCAATACTGTCAGAAATATTTAAAATTAAAATTCTGTAACCTAGAGGAAAAGAAACCAACTGAGGATAACGTAGTTGGACTAATGTTGTAGGTTTATCAATATATGTTGTCATTTAAATTACAACCCAATTCTTTGAGAAATTAAAAGCAACTGTCTTAATCTTGCACGTCTTTTGCAAAACAAAAGTCAGCTCCAGAGGCAATTCAAAATTCACCTATTCCTTCACCAATCCCCAGACCCCTTATTTATCTCAAAAGGCTTGCAAATTATTGGTTGTAGGAAAGCAATGTCCATCTTGGAGAACTTAAATTCTTTCAGTCCCTTGGTGTTATAAATACAGCTCAAAGGAAGAAAAAAGGGGAAAAGGTCTTTTTAAAATGCACACTGCTAGAAGGGCTCTTAGAAGCTCTAGCAGTCTTCTTAAAATTAATTTCAGGGACAAATATAAATCTTAAGAACCTTCTCCACAAATATTAGTAACTATAACGTCTTTGCATTGATCTGTTAGTGTATATGTTATAAATGTGAGGTATTATGCTACCTCTGGATAGTATTGCTAAATTAATTTGTGAAAGGCTCTAATTAGTTGGTTTGAAGACAAGTGTTTATAAGGATTGGGCATTCTAAAACTCTCAAAAAGACAGGAACTAACCCGTATGTTTTTCAAGTTCACCTAATCTGAAAAAAACATTCTATATAAAAGCTCATTTAAGGTTGATGGTTAATTAAAACAGATGTATTTAGAGTTATCAATACCAAATATAAAACTTATTCTACCTAAGTTTATTAGCCAAATAAATTCATATTCTCTTACAAGATCTACCAACAAAAATACAATAGCTTGGGATAATGGCTGACTTTTGTCTAATGTTTAATGAAGTTTTGTAAGTAATCTAAACATATTAAAAATAAGTAAATAGGGATCCCTGGGTGGCGCAACGGTTTGGCGCCTGCCTTTGGCCCAGGGCGCGATCCTGGAGACCCAGGATTGAATCCCACGTCGGGCTCCCGGTGCATGGAGCCTGCTTCTCCCTCTGCCTATGTCTCTGCCTCTCTCTCTCTCTGTGTGTGTGACTATCATAAATAAATAAAAATTAAAAAAAAAAAATAAGTAAATAAATGTAAACAAGAAAAAAGTTTACAAATAATTCTCAGCAATATTTATGTCTGCTTTAAATAGTTTTCCCAAATCTTTTTGGTTACTTAAAATCTTAAAGTTTTGCTAAATTAGGTTAAATGATAAGTTAAATTCTTTAAATACCAGGTCATTTCCAAATAAGATAAAATACTACATTAATTATTGAACATAGGTTTAACTACTTTAAGCTTCTTGTTACAGAGAAACTAAAAGATATCTAGAAGTGTTAGTGCTATGCTGGAAAAATGAAAAAGGCAAAAAAAAAAATAAAAAAATAAAAAAGAAAAAGGCAATCCTTCTAAAAATTATAAAATATATTAATAAGTTTGCAAATCTAAAGAATGCTGGTGTAACAGTTCACGATTGCTAATTTACTGGCTTTCATAGAAATTAAGGTTTCCAAGAATTAAGAATTCTAATATAATTTAAGACTACTGGAAATAATAAGGGAAACAAGTCTTCATGCAAGTAAAATAGGATGTGTGGTTTTGATTAAGAAAAAGTCTGAAAAATAGAAATAACATTTTTACTGAAAGGAAAGGAAGTAATTTTATCCTAAAATGACACCGGTTATTTATTTAGTTACCTATTTTTGAAACTGGTTATTTAAAAAGGGAAAACTGAACAAAATCTGAATGTAAAAAAAGAGAATTATAAAGTCTGTGGAAAAGAAATCTTTGGAAAGAAGTTCCAATATGTGATCAAGCTGACTTTAAAGCAAAGCAACAGCAGTATACTCTATAATGACTGTGACAAGTGGGTAAAGTCCATTCTGCTTCTGCAAAAAAATGGCCTCTGGTTGCAACAAAACAACAGTCTGCTTCTGAATCAGAGAAATGAAGATGGATAAATAACGTATAAATGAGTAGTCAGAGCGATGGGAAACCAAGATGGCTGTTTGCTCTTCCTAATTCTCAGACAAAACCCATGTTTTCAGTTTTTGCATTATTTCTTCACTCACTATGGTGCATTTAAGATGACTCAAATTATAAATAGACATTGGTGGGGAAACTTTTATAAAATTGTGGAAATAGTCCGTTAGTAATGTCTGACTTGTCAGGCCCATCCTGAAAAAACGGTTTTTTGTCTCTGGCAGCCTCAGATCTCCTCCCGCTGGACCCTTTGAAGATCTACAACTAGATATTATTCAGCTGCCATTTCGTATGGGTTATCAATACGTCCTTGTTATTGTGTGTATGTTTTCCAGATGGGTTAAAACCTTTCCCTGCCACAGGCTGATGCCTTCACAGTGAGGGGAAATAAAAACAAAACTGTTAAAAAAATGTGTTTCCCACTTGGGATATAACTTGGGATATATTCTCCAGGGGTTGAGGCCTCCACTTCACTGGGCAGCTCATACAAACCTTATCAAAAACTTTGCAAACTGGGCAGCCCAGGTGGCTCAGCGGTTTAGAGCCGCCTTCAGTCCGGGGCCTGATCCTGGAGATCCAGGATCGGAGTCCCACTTCGGGCTCCCTGCGTGGAGCCTGTTTCTCCCTCTACCCGTGTCTCTGCCTCTCTCTCTCTCTCTCTCTCTCTCTGTCTCTCAGGAATAATAAATAAAATCTTAATAAAAAAATTATGACGAAGAGAAGAAGTATCCTATGTTAAGGCAGACTGCTTCTGCCCAAGACGATGGATCAAGACTGCTGCCTACATTAACAGAACATGAAATCCTTTCTCCTTTCCTCTGCCCCTGGCGTGGAAAGATAATGCCTTCATCTTTATCTCTCAGGCCACTGGTAAGGGTGTTAACCTTTCTTTGGAATTTAGAACAACCTTTTGTTTCAGGCTAGAAGAAAATCTAACTATGGCCCAGCTTTTTATAAGCAAAAGAAGACAATTTATTGGCTGACTCCCCTGAATTTACATCATGAATTAAAAGGACCTACCAAGAGGCTTGCAGGATTCAAGATTCACTCCTTTTGGCAGGTCCCTACTTTATCATTTCTATAAATTTTGGAGGATGTGATAATCAATTTTTTCTTTTTTTTTTAAGATTTATTTTAGAGAGAGTCAGCATGTGGAGGAGAGGGGCAAAGGTAGAGGAAGAGAGACTCTCAAACAGACTCCTTGCTGAGTGCAGAGCCTGATGGGGGGGGGGCGGGGATCAAGACCTGAGCTGAAATCAAGAATCAGATGCTTAATCAACGACTGCTTAATCAACGACTGAGCCACGCAGGCGCCCTGTCCATGTATTTCCTTTGAAAACAAAACAGATTCTCAACAGGAGGGGAGAGAGCATTTGACCATCTCTGGAAGCATTTTGATTGTCACAGGAGTGGGGAGGGTATTTGCTACTGGCATCTATAGAGCCAAGGATGCTGCTAAGCATTCCATAACGTACAGGACAGCCCCCACAACAAAGAATTATCTGGCCCAAAATGTCAATAGTGCCAAGGTGAAAAAACACTGCTCTATTCCTCAGTTTGATATCACATTGTCCAGGAAGGCCTTCCTGAACACCCTAGATTACCTCTTCTTGGTTTCCCATAATACTTAACATTGTATTGTATATAAATCTATGCCTTCCATTAGATCATGTGTACCTTTAGGACAGAGACTTTACAGTATGTAAAGTACACAGTGTGTACTCAGTGAAGTAGCAGAGACTGCTATCTGCTTATCCCAATATCCAGCCTATATACACCTCTTAGTAAAAGAAACATCAATTCTCAGTTGGACACATGGTCACTTAGAATAAAGAGTTCCTTTCCTAGCCTTTTATATATGGACATTAGACTAAGGTATGGCCAGCAGAATGCAGGAAGGGCTACCTGGAGTATAAGAGAATGAAGGAAATTCATGGGAAATGTCCTAAAAATATATTAAATGTCCAGACTAACCTGACCCTGCTACTTAGGACATAGATGATATGACTGGAGCGCCATCTTAGACCACGGGGCTGATGGGTGCCAGAAACTGGAAGCAGCCTAAATGCTAGATGACTGCAAAGCTTCTAAACCAGGCTTGGTCGGCTTTCTTTTACACAGCAGCCACCATTTTGTTTAAAACCATGCTTATTTTGGGTCTCTATTTTTTTGCAGATACCTGATCTAAATTAATAAATGATCTAACACCCAGCTTCTGTTTTTTTTGCCATCAGATGCCATCTTCTTTAAGAAAAGTATAAACTGTGCTTTATTAATTTATGTTCTTGTTCTGCTTCTTCTCATTCTTCACTAACACATTCTGAAATACAATTTTTCCTCTCCTCTTTCCTTGTTTATTCAATTACCCTTCTCCAGCTAAGGATTCTCAGCTACTTATAATTTGTAATAGAAGAACAGTGATTTCCACAACTACAAAAGCATCACTCTTAGGCAATATCTGATTAACAACCAGGTTTATGAAGCGAGAATTACAATGTTCACAAGGATAAGTAACCCAAAACAATTTTTCAAAAACAAAAAAGGCAATATTTATAAAATTCTTCTGGGATATTTTAATCTAAGCTAGTCTAGTAGAGCTCAGATAATCCTAATTTGCACGCTATTAATTTTATACACTGTAGAGATGATAATTTGCATGAATATCGTCTTTCTCTTAACTTGCTCATAATATTCTCACTATCCTTAAATTTCAGAAAATTTTCAAGTGGATATTTTGTTATATCCTTCTGTTAATTCTATAAGATATTATAAAATTTTTAAATTTCCAGACTAAATTCCACTCCCTGAAATATAACCTTTAACCAGTCAACATGGGAATTTCCTAGTCAGCACTAGCAAATTTACTGATAGACTCCATCCATTCCCCTTAGGAGAGCAATCCTGCCTAAAACAAAGGTTTCTTTGCTAATAATTTCCTTTTGTTCCACTAATTCTCTACCCTTAAAAATCTTCCATTTTCTGTAGTCCTTTGGGGCTCTCCCTCTACTTGCTGGATGGGATACTGCCTAATTCATGAATTAATAAAGCCAATTAGATCTTTAAAATGTAGTCAGTTATATTTTTGTTATTTAATACTTTCTTTGTTCTGGATCTGATTTCTAGTTTTCTCTCTGTTTTACTTACTAGAAGCTTCAGAGTGTTAATTTTTGTATTCTTATTTGGTCTCTTGTACTTGCCACTGCTACTATATTTTTCCTTCTAACCTATTCGTGTTTAATAGGTGTATATCTTTTTTCTACCCCAAGGGCAGATAACTTCTCTCTGAACTGTAGTTGTGATTCTTGTACTTGCTTCTGTTTAAGGGTTACTTACCATTAGTGTTATAGTGCTCTTTTCACCTAGTAAGCTTGTTTACTGATCCTAGGTTTATAGCTTTATTTAAGTCATCCTTAAGTATACATTGGTATACTTTTTTGTTATTGTTATTGAAGATTTTTACTTGTTCTAGGCAATTTCACAGTACCTTAATGAGTTTAAAAGCAGGAGCAATGCCATATACTCCAGTAACTTCCTGAATGTTCCAGATGGAAATGACTCAAATTCCACAAAAATTCCACAATAATGAGACAAAGTTAATGTAAATAGCCTCAAACTTTATTTTTTCCATTTCGTATTCAAATTATTTGAGAAGCAGACTCAAGTAGTAGATACCATTCCCTAATCAGCAAAATTCTACTGCTTTTTCAATCATTTGGAGAATTCTACTAGAATCCACCTATTTGTATGGGATGTTTTCCTTAAAACACACTCCCCCTCATTTCTATGCAAACATTTCTTGAAAGATAAAGGCAAAAAGACATTTAGAAATGCCTCAATTTTTTTCTACGCTATTAGTCTGAAAGAAATAAAGAGCTCAGTGAGTTCTATATCATTTTTTGGAGCCATTGTATTCAAGAGTACAGCTCAATTTAATAAGAAGTTGAACAGTATGGGTGAATAATTTATTAAAACAGAACAGAGTATTCAAAACATCAAAATTACAACATCAATCACTGGAGAAACTAGTTCTACTACTGAACTTGAAATGACTAACTAAAAGCATCAAGAGTACTGTACATGAAATTCTATAGCTGTACCTTAATGCAGAGCTAAACTTAGCCAGCCAAAGCAATCTGTTTTCATCCCTTCCCTACTCATTAAATACTTTGCTTTTATTTTCAGTTTTTTAAAAAAGCCTAGCTTATATACAGTAGTCTAATCAAGGCCACCCCGGAATGAAAGAATGCTTTCTTCTACCAAATTCTTTCATAAAAAATTTGCTTACATATGCTAGCAAGTGATTACCTTATGCTCCTACTATAACTGAACTGACTAGGAAGGCAAGAGGCACCTCTTTGACTGAAAATAACTGAAATTTCCTAAGCAAAGCAAAGTTTAATTTTCATAGTTAACAAAATAGGGCAAGGAGAACTGTGACAACTTTCTTTATCATTATCTTCAACAATTTCTGCATATGATCCTGAGCTATCTGGTGATATCTTCAAGCCTTCAAAACTGCCTAAATATTTTCAGTATTTTAGTACTAAATAATGCCACAATTAGTGTTAAAATACTTATTTTAAACAATTTTCCCAAAATAAAAATGTTCATAGGAAGGCACACCACACAGGATGATTGACTCTGGGCCATGAAAACCTTATGTCACGACTCTCAGCTAACATGGAAAACTTACAACTTGGTACTTATTGATGGAATAATTCCATGTTTCTCTCTTTATCTCCCAATTAACTCTTTTTGAGAGCAGAGACTCAGTCTGAAAAGAGGCAGTACAGCCTAAATTAGACCTGCCTCAAACAATGTAGCTCTGGGAAGATCTATTTCAAACAAGAGTTCAAATGTTATTTTGTTTTGTTTTTAGGTTTAAAAACATACTTGCACCCACCCAAAAATTAAAAGGACTCTGAATACCTAATGTTGGCAAAGATGCAAACCAGCTAGAACACGTTCCTATATGGTATAGCCATACATTAATGGTACAGACAATGTGGAAAACAAGTATCTGTTAAAGACATATAAAGATACATATCTTATGATCCGGTGATTCTACTCATTAGTATATACCCAAGAGAAATTAATACTCTGTCCACTAACAGTAATATACAGGAATGATCTTACCAACTTTATCCAATAGCCCCAAACCAGAAACATCAAATGTCCACCAATGAAACAATGGAAAAATTGTGTTTTATTTATATACTGGAATATTACATACTTATGAGAAAGAATCAACTGCTGCTATTTACAACGTTATGGGTAGATCTAATGTTAAATGGAAGAAGCCAGGCAAAAAATAGTAAATAGGCATGCTTATATTTATATGAAGTTCAAACGCAAGCAAGACTGTTTCTGAACTTCATATATGATGTCATAGCCCCTCTGGTGATAGAGGTCAGGTCAGTGGTTACTTTTGGTTTGAGAAAGATGTTAAATGAGAAGCAGCATAAAGTAGCTTCCTGGGTGCTGGTAATTTTCTATATTTTTATGTGGATGGTGATTATACTAGTGTATATAGATGTAAACATTCATCAAATTGTACACTAAGTATCTGTGCATTTACTTATAGGTATGCCTTAATTTTAAAAAGCTCATATAATAGCAAGAATCTTGGAATAAGCATTGAAAGTTCTAGTCATGGTTCTGCTACATGTGATTCTTGACAAAGCATGAAACCTCACTAGGTCTCCATTCTAAACCTAAGTATCCTAAAACCTAAGTAATATCTCTTCCCCTTCTAAAATCCATTTATTTGTAATTTCTATGAATTTCCTATCTTCATGTTTGCCTTAAACATAGTAATTATATATGTAAAATGACCTTTTCCTGATTTCCACCAAAATTTACCTTGAACATATCTCCTTAATCCATACTTGGAGAGACTGGGGGTGGGGGTGGGGTTGTGGGGTCTAACAGGCTTATTTTATACTACTAGAAGGAATTAACATCAGAATCTGTGGGCCAACTCTATATAAACACATAGAGTGAAATGCTTACCTAGGATTAGAAATTAGTTATGGTCTATTATCTGGAAAAAAACAATTAACTGTGATGAGAGTAGCTAGGGCTCTTTGAATTAATTAAAATAACCCAGAGCCAGCAGAGTGATAATACATTAATAATTTATAATCAATACCTGTAAGCTAAGTATAGAAATGCAGCTGTCCTTTTCAAATTATCTATATCAGGAATCAATACTCACTGTACAAGTTCTAAACACTGAAAAAAGAAATCAAGAAGAAATCCCTTGATAGGAGGAAGCAGGGTACAAACAGTACACTATACGAACAGTGTCAAGTACACTGTTTTTTCTTTTCTTTTGTTTTTTGTTGTTGTTGTTGTTTTTACAGGGGATACATATTACTCTTATAAATGGAAAAAGAAAATAAAACTTAGACTAACTTTTCCCCATAAGAAGATACTACCTGAATTTAACAGTAGTTTCTTTCTTTCTTTTTTTAAGATTTTATTTATTTATTCATGAGAGACACAGAGAGAGAGGCAGGCAGAGACATAGGCAGAGGGAGAAGCAGGCTCCACGCAGGGAGCCTGATGTGGGACTCAATCCCAGGACCATGGGATCACGCCCTGAGCCGAAAGCAGATGCTCAATCGCTGAGCCACCCAGGCGTCCCAACAGTAGTTTCATGTTTATATCCTTATTCAAGGTACATAAGTCATCAAATCAAAGTGTCAGATCAAGTCAGGGTACCCTAGTCAACACTTTGTAAGAAAGGGAGAAAATGCAATAGTTTTAGAAGTATTTGAATCTAAGGAACTTCCTGTGTGGATTACAGATTAAGCTTCCAATTGTGGAGTTCTCTACCCTTTTATAAAAACCAAGATCCATCAGATGACAAAAGAAGTACCACATGTTATAAAATGCCATGGAAAACAGCACTAGCCCACTGAGACCAAGGCATGGATTCTAATTCTGACTTTTCCATCTAAATTTGAGTAAATCCTTTTTACTTTCTGATTGAGTCTTCCTATCTGTAAAATGAAGGAACTGGGTTAGATAATCTTAGTCTTTATTTTTCTCTATCATTAAAAATTCCTAAATGCTTAGAATTCACTATTCACCAACATGTTAGATATTTCTCCTCATATTAACTTTAATCCACACAAAAGTCCTTATCTAGAAAAATATCTAGAAATTAGAAATCAGGAGTCACTAAAATTGAATGATAGACCTTAAAACCTGACATCTGTGAAAAAAGACCTTTCACTGCTATAAATTGGGTGTGCTTCCATCAAAAAGATAATAAGGACCACAATTCATAAACATACAAATGAATTAAATAAATGAACTGGCTAGAGAATTTTTTTAAAAACTTACTGATGAAGCCACATCTCTTCCCAAAAAAGACCTGTAGTTTATGCACATACCTTTATGTAGGTGGGAAAAATAGTATCTACTCACTTTGACAGAGATACTCCTCCAGCTTTCCCAATCATCTCCTCATGGTGTAACACTGAGTGGTTCCATGGAATATGAAGGAATTTCAAGAGCGTTCTCATCCATCGTTCAGGATGCAAGACAAGTTGTTCATAGTGAACTAACATGCATTTTTTATAACCAACCTCCATACACTGGTTATACATGGTCTCTATGGCACGATTCCACTTAGTCAAACAGTCTCGATAGCTGTTCAGGTCAAACCCAGCTATGGTAACTTTCCGAGAAATCATTGAATGTACTGATGCCCGGCCATCTCGGACCATCAGGAGAAATTTGGCATTGGGGAATAACCTAGCAAGGTAAGTTAAGGATTTCAGGGCAAAGGGATCTTTATTACATAAATAAGGAGCTGGCTCCCCATGCTTCACAATAATTTCTAGTAGGAAGGCTTGCATGGCAGAATCTAGCACTTCATCGGTGACACCAGCCTCATCCAAACGTATTTTCTCTTTACTTGACCGTGACCACATCTGTTTCAGGGCCAGGATTCGGGGAATGACCCTGGTTTCCTCTCCACAGCGAATATCGGGGTGTGCATCTAGCATGGCCCTCATGAGTGTGGTTCCACTCCGAGGCACACCTCCAATAAATATTAAAGGCATATCTTTGTGATAGGCAAAGGTTTTATTGGCTTTGATGTCCAGGCCAGTTCGCACAGTGGTCTTTGTGCTCTCCAATCTGAGGGGCTGGCTTCGTTCTTCTATTCGGTGATGGCATTCCATGGCGTGTTGGCCCAAGTAAAACACAGTCACAGAACTAATCACCAGACATGCCAATAGTAAGTTCTGCTTCAGCTTTCCAACCATCTTGATGTGGTTATCTTGTTATTAAACAGATAGTCTGCTCAAAATAATTTTCAGAAAATATTCAGGCCATGGAGATTCTACTTCAGAAAGAGGATCAACATCTAATGGGAAAAGGAAAAAGTTATTTTATCATCACATCAGGATTGTTTAAAAAAAAAAAGATTGTTTATAAATTAGTCATCAATGATCACCATTACATTTAGTGAGAAGGAAGCTGAAGCAGTCTTAAATGCTGTGGTATTGTTAGAACACAAGTATACTCAAATGCAAGCAAAGATAAATCATTTCTAATCAGAAATGGCTTTTCTTAATGTAACAACTCTGAAGCTACCTCCGAACAAAATGGAAAAATAAAACTATTTCTGTCAGCGAATCATGCAAATACTTAATATGCCTAACTATGTTTGGAGTTTAACCCAAGGCTCATCTCTGATATTTAGATTTGCTTCACCCCTAAGAAGTCATTATTTCCACAATCTACTCTAAAGAGAAATTACAGAAGAAATACACTTCTTAAACTTTATTTTATTGTATTTTTTTTAAGATTTATTTATTTATTATTTATTCATTCATTCATTCATTCAGAGAGAGCGAGAAAGAGGCAGAGACACAGGCAGAGGGAGAAGCAGGCTCCATGCAGGAAGCCCGATGTGGGACTCGATCCCAGGTCTCCAGGATCACACCTCGGGCTGCAGGCAGCGCTAAACCGCTGCGCCACCCGGGCTGCCCACTTCCAAAACTTTAACAATGATTCAGTTTATTTATCCCACAAAGTATTTACTTAGATACTATAGGCCAGATACTTGGGTTTGGCTAAAGATATGCTTTGAAAAAGATAGCAGTGCAGTGACCCCTGCTCTCAGGAAACAAAGTCTCCTGGACAGATATGCAAACAATGACAAAATGCAATCAGTGCCTTAGTAGAAATAAGCCAACAGGACAATGAAAGTATAATGAAAAGAAACACATAAGTCTACCAGAGAAAGCTATAAAAGCCTTACAGAAAAATAAGAGGGAAAGGTACTCTAAGCAGCAAGAACTTGTGTGCAAAAACACAATGACATAATAGAACGCAGCACATTTAGATGACAAAAAGTAATTCAGGAGAGCTGGTAAATAGTGTGAAGACAATTTTGCGCGTGTGTGTGTGTGAGAGAGAGAGAGAGAGAGAGATCTAGCTTTCAGAAGGACAGATAAGATTTAGACACAGAGTTTTCTAACCTGAAGATACACTATACCCAAAGATGTAGATGTAGAAGCAAGGGCATCCATGTAAAACATATATACACTATGTAAAATATACCTAGTATATGTGTATGTAAAACACACATATTATGAACACACTAGTTTAGCTAGAGCAAGGATACATATTACAAAGCAGACAGCAGTCAGACTACACCTAGACTAAAAAAAGTATCCTTGGGGGTACGTTTGGGGGTACCAAACGAAGCCAGCGCCTCAGACTGGAGAGCACGTGGGGAGGTGGGATGGCTAATTTGATGTGTCAACTTGGCTGGGCTATGGTGCCCAGTGTTTGGTCAAACACCAAACGCTAGTTTGGTCTAGATGTTGCTGTAAAGGCATTTTTTAGATTTGATTAATAAACAAACAAACAGACTCTGATTAAAGCAGATTACTCTCCATAATATGAGTGGGCCTCATTCAACAACTGAGGTCCTTAAGAGAAAAGACAGGTTTCCTGAAGAAAAAGGAATGATTTTCAAGACAGCAACACAGAAACTCTATCTGAATTTCCAGGCTTCTACCCTGCAGAATTTGGACTCAAGGTTAACTTAACATCAACCTGCTGAACTGTTCTATGGATTTTAAAAGTGCCAGCACCTCAACCATATGAGCTAATTCCTTAAAAATTCTCCCTTCTTTATGTCTCCTGACTCATAGTAAGTCTACCTGGGGAAATGATTTGCTATGTTAAAAAATAAATACCTTCTAAGAGGCAGAACACTAAGCTATGGACTAGTGAGAAAGTATGCAATTCTCAAAAACAAAGCAGGATGAAACTGACACATACACACACACAAAAACCCTGTCAGTCCTCTGGAAATCAACCAAAGAAATACAACAATCTAAGTGACATTTATGTTTGAAAAACTTCTGAATGTTGAGTAAGAACAATGAGAGTCTGGCATTCTTGCCCAAGACTATTTCTACTCCACCATTCACCCACTCAGCAAGACAGAGGTTCTGCAGAGCAAGGCAAGACAGGGCAAACTATGAAGACTGGTGGCTTTGCTGCCAAGATCAAAGGGAGCTCACTCATTTTGGAGTGATGAATAGCACACATGCTCAGCTGTGCTTTTAGTATAAACGATGTTCCAGGTGGCAGGTGAGCAAGGAGGATGAACAGCTCTAGCAGTCTCAGGCTGTAGTCATGATTGGCAAGCTCACTGCCATCTCAGAGGTACATGGAGGCAAAAAGAAGACATGAAAGAAATGAAAGTAAATGCCAGTGTGGATTTTTTAAATGCCCTGAACTTTGAATGTGCTCCCCTACACACATGTAGATCCACTGGCAGATGAAAAGTTGTACTGCCTTAGATGTTTGAGCACAACCACTGTCCACTAAGCTATGCTGACAGGAAGGCAACCCCTAGAAAGCCATGCTTAAAAATGGAAACAATTGTGTGTATGTATATCTGAGCAGCTGCATCAGCATACATTTATATGGAATGTCCATACAAGGCAAATTTATAGAGATAGAAAGCAGGATGTGGAAGCAGGAATTTAATGATAAATAGGTATGCAGTGACTTTTTGCAGTAATGGAAATGTTCTAAAACTGGACTGTTGTGATAGTTACACAACTCTATAAAATATACTTAAAAACACTGAATTGGACCCATACAATGGGAAATCTTATGGTATATAAGTTATACCTCAACACAACTGGTGTTCTTTGATTTGAGTTTTTTTTTTAAAGAATGCTTTCCTGGGCAGCCCCAGTGGTGCAGTGGTTTAGCGCTGCCTGCAGCCGAGGTCGTGATCCTGGAGTCCCAGGATCGAGTCATGCATCAGACTCCCCACATGGAGCCTGCTTCTCCCTCTGCCTGTGTCTCTGCCTCTCTCTCTCTCTCTCTATGAATAAATAAATAAAATCTTTAAATAAATAAATAAATAATAAATAAATAAATAATGCTTTCCTAGAAAAATATTTTGATCATCTCAGTAGGATATACCAAGATTTGGTTTTTGTTTACTCATGTATTAATTCCTTTAGTTGCATATTTCAACATGTATTACTGTGCCAGCCAATGTACTGTAAAAGCTGCAACAAAGAACCACAAAGGGAGAATAGGTTAAGATTAAAAGATCAGCTTAATAAGAAAAAACTGCAAAGAAAAAAGCACTGATTAAGAACATTGTGGAGTGCCTGGGTAGCTCAGTCGGTTAGGTGTCCGACTCAATTTCAGTTCAGGTCACGATCTTAGGTTTGTGAGATCAAGCCCTGCATTGGCTCCACTTTGGGTATAGAGCCGGCTTAAGATTCTCTCCCTCTCCTCTCCACCCACCCCTACATTCTCTCTCAAAAACAAGCAAAAATGAACATTGGTAGCAACATAGCACTGAAATATCAATGCAGAAATCTGTATCCATGATATAGAAGACACACTTAAGATGTTATTATACCAGTATTCAATTTAAAAGGGGGCAGGTGAGGGGATCCCTGGGTGGCTCAGCGGTTTTAGAGCCTCCTTCAGCCCAGGGCGCGATCCTGAAGTCCCAGGATCAAGTCCTGCATCGGGCTCTTGGCATGGAGCCTGCTTCTCCCTCCTCCTGTCCCTGCCTCTCTCTCTCTCTCTCTATCATAAATAAATAAATAAATAAATAAATAAATAAATAAATAAACAAACAAACAAATAAATAAATAAATAGGGCAGCCCGGGTGGCTCAGCGGTTTAGCGCCTCCTTCAGCCCAGGGCGTGATCCTGGAGACACGGGATCAAGTCCCACATCAGGCTTCCTGCATAGAGCCTGCTTCTCCCTCTGCGTGTGTCTCTGCCTCTCTCTCTCTCTCTCTCTTTCTCTCTCTCTGTCTTTCATGAATAAATAAATAATAAAAATTAAAAAAAATAAATCTTAAAGGTTTATTTATAAAAAATAAATAAAAAATAAATAAAAGGGGGCAGGTGGTAAGAAAAGAAAACAACAGAGTGAAAAGAGTAATATATAGAACGGACTATATAATATATATAAAACTAAGAATTAACCCTAGAATAACAACATTTTGGTTACTCTTTTCTTTGGTGGAAAAAAAAGTAAAACTATATTACAAGCACAAAGAAAACATTGCTAAAATGGAAAAAAAATGTATCTATAGATGTGAGGACCTACATTTTCAAGCAAAATAAATGACAATAAACCAATCTAGATACATTCTGGCAATTTCAAATATACTTTAATTTTAAATGTAAAGAAAATACTTCTGTAGGCTTTCAAACAGAAAAAGAAAATAAGAACCAAAGGATCAAATGACAACCTGGTATCAGATGTCTTTACCACACTATAAATGCTTATCCTCTGGTTTCCTTATAGCCATCATTCTTTATTTTTCAAACTTGCTATAATAAACATTTGTTACGGGGATCCCTGGGTGGCGCAGCGGTTTAGCGCCTGCCTTTGGCCCAGGGCGCGATCCTGGAGACCCGGGATCGAATCCCATGTCGAGCTCCTGGTGCACGGAGCCTGCTTCTCCCTCTGCCTGTGTCTCTGCCACTCTCTCTCTCATTCTGTGACTATCATAAATAAATAAAAATTTAAAAAAAAAAAAAAAAAAAAAATTTAAAAAAATAAACATTTGTTACTTTTCTAAGTGGGAAAAGAAAAACAAATATTTTTTTAAATAATAGGGTCAGCCTATCTTAAAAAATGACATTTAGGGGGCACCTGGGTGGCTCGGTGGTTGAGAATTTATCCTCAGCTCAGGTCATGATCCCGGAGTTCTGGGATCAACTCCCGCATGAGGCTCTCCATATGGAGCCTGCTTCTTCTCTCTCTGCCTGTGTCTCTGCCTCTCTCTGTGTCTCTCATATGAATAAACAAATAAAATATTTAGGGAAAAAAATGACATTTAGGTAGAGATCTGAACAGTGAATAGGAATTATGTAAAGTGAAGAGATGAGCATTCTAAGCAAAAGTAAGTGGATATGCAAAAGTCCTGCAATGGAAAGGCATTTTTAAAGCTTTCAGGGAGCAGGGTTAAAGCAATGAACAAGAGGAAAAGTGAGTGAATTATGAAACTGGAAAGATGGGCAGGGGTCAGATGGTAAATCTTGTGGATCAGTTTAGGGATATGAAATTTTATGACAGATGTGACTGATTTAAAGATTTTAAGCAGGGAGTTACTTAATCCTCTTTAGGTTTATACAACCTCATTCTGGCCAAAACCATCTTGAAAAAGAACAGTGCTAGAATATTTACAATTCTCAATCTCAAAACTTACAAAGCTACAGTAATGCGGGATGCCTAGGTGGCTCAGGGCATGGTCCTGGAGTCCCGGGATCAAGTCCCACATCAGGCTGCCTGCATGGAACCTGCTTCTCCCTCTGCCTATGTCTCTGCCTCTCTCTGTGTGACTCTCATGAATAAATTTAAAATAAAAAAATAATAATAATAAACTACAGTAATGAAAACAGTGTAGTACAGGCATAAAAACAAGCATACAAATGAATGGACTAGCATTACAAATCCAGAAACATACCCTTATATTTATGGTCAATTGAGTTTTCTTTTCTTTCCTTTTTTAAATTAAGTTTTTAACTTTAATTCCAGTATAGTTTACACAGTGTTATGTTAGTTTCAAGGGTACAATACAGGGATTCAATCATTCTACACATTACTCAGTGCTCATCATGGTAAGCGTAGTCTTTAATCCTCATCACCTATTTCACGCTTCCCCACCTGCCCACCCACCCTCTGGTGACCATCAGTTTGTTCTCTGTAGTTGAGTCTGTTTCTTGGTTTCTCTTTTTCCTTTGTTCATTTGTTTTGCTTCTTAAATTACACATACAAGTGAAATCATTTGATATCTATTTTTCTCTGATTTATTTCACTTAGCATTATACTCTAGCTCCATCCATGTTGTTGCAAATGGCAAAATTGCATTCTTTTTATGGTTGAGTAATATTCCATTGTATGGATATATACAAACATATATACACCACTTCTTTATTTGCATCTATCAATGGCCACTGGGCTGCCTCTGTATCTTGGCTACTGTGAATATCACTGCTATAAACATAGGAGTGCATATATCCCTTTGAATTGATGTTTTTGTAATTTGGGATTAATCCAGTAATGTGATTACTGGGTCCTACGGTAGTTCTATTTTTAACTTTTTGAGGAACCTCCACACTATTTTCCACAGTGGCTGCACCAATTTGCATTCCTACCAACAATCCACAGGGTTCCTTTTTGTCCACATTGTCAACAACACTTGTTGTTTTCTTGTATTTTTTTATTTTAACCATTCTGACAGGTGTGACATGATATCTGATATCTCATTGTAGTTTTGATTTGCAATTTGTTAGGTTTTCTTTTAATGATCGGCAGAGAAAATTAAAGACAGCAGAGCCAGGCGGTAGGTTCGAGAGTGCTTTAATGGGAAGCGCTCCCAGGCGAGGTTCCCTGACTCGGAGAGCTTCAGGTAAGTCGCACCCAGGCAAAAGGCAGGGCAGGTTTATAAAGAGTTTTTTTTTTGGGGGGGGTATGGGGGCAGGGCGGCATTCCCATTAGGGCAAGGGTTATAGGTCTTTGTAAGCTAAGTTAGGTAGGGCGGCAAGGCAAGGTGGCGTTGGTGGGTTGGGGCAAGGCGGCATTATTGGGGGGTTCCTGGCCTTGGGTAAGCCATTTTGAGATCCCCAGTCTCGCCAGTCCAACACAATTCCCTGATGATTAGTGATGTGGAGCATCTTTTGATGTGGTCAATTGATTTTTGACAGGGTACTGAAACAACCAAGTGAGGGAAGAGCACCCTTTGTTACAAATGTTGCTGGGGCAACTGGATAATCCACACGTAAAAGAATGAAGTTGAATACCTGCTCACAAAACTTTACTAAAAGTGAACTAGAGACCTAATATAAGAGCTAAAACTATAAAACTGAGAGGAAAACGGGGGTGTAAATCTTTGTGGCCATGGTATCTTAGATAAAAGACCAAAAAATGTATTATAGACAAGTTAAAAACAGATAAATTAGACTTTATCAAAATTAAAAACATTTGTGCTTCAAAGAACACCATCCTGAAAGTGAAAAACAAATCAAAAATTGGAGAAAATATTTACAAATCATATGTCTGATAAGGGACCTGCAGCCAGAATATATAAAGAGCTATTACAATTCAACAATAAAACACAAATAACCCAATAAAAAATGGGCAAAAAATGTGTATAGACAATTCTCCAAAGAAGATATACAAATAGTTAACATGCACATGAGATGTTCAATATCATTACACTTCAGGAAAATGCAAATCCAAACCACTTCATACCCACTAGATGGCTACAAAAAAAAAAAAAAAAAAAAAGGTAATAACAAGTGTTGATGAATATGTGGAGAAATTGGAACCCTCGTATAATGCTGGTGGGTAGGACTATAAAATGGTGCAGCCACTTTAGAAAAGTTTAGCAGTTCCTCAGAAGGTTAAATGTAGAACTAACATATGATCCAGCAATTCTACCCAAGAGAATTAAAAACATGTGCTCATAGAAAAACTCGTACACTAATGCTCACAGCATCATTACAGCTAAAAAACAGCAACAACCCAAATGTCCACCAACTGACAGATGGATAAACAAAATATGGTATATCCAAAAGGAGTATTATCCAGCCATAAAAGGAGTGAAATACTAATATACAATTGAAGACAGACCTTGAAAACATTATGCTGATTAAAAGCAACTCATAAATGATCACATATTATGTGATTCCATTTATATGAAATGTCCAAAATAGGCAAATCTGGAGAGACAGAAAAAGTAGTAGTTGCCTGGAGCTAAAGAGAAAGGTAAAATGAAAGTGACTACTATATAGTTGCTTTTTGAGGTGATGAAAATGTCCTAAACCTAGATTGTGGAGAATTTTTTGACATGTGGCTTATATCTCAATAATATTATTTTTAGGGCAGCCTGGGTGGCTCCGCGGTTTAGCGCCGCCTTCAGTCCAGGGCGTGACCCTGGAGACCCGGGATCGAGTCCCACGTCGGGCTCCCTGCATGGAGCCTGCTTCTCCCTCTGCCTGCGTCTCTACCTCTCTCTCTCTCTGTGTCTCTCATGAATAAATAAAATATTTAAAAATAATAATAATATATATATTTTTTTTTAAAAAAACACCACCACCACACCACGCATTACTAGAATGGCTGAAATAAAAAACACTGACAATACCAAGTGCTGCTGAGGAGAAGTAACTGGACTCTCACACACTTCTGGGAATGCACAATGATACATTTGAAAAAGTGTTTGGTGGATTCTAATAAAGTAAACATATACTTACCACAAATGCCAACATTTATCCTAGAGAAGGGAAATCTATGTTCACACAAAACCTGCACATATATATCTATAGCAGCTCTATTCAGAACCACCAAAAAATAAAAATACAATGTCCTTCAAGTGTAAAACTGATATACTGTAGTAAATCCATTGAATACTACTCTGCAATAAAACAACAACTTGGATGAACCCCAAAGACATTATGTATACCGAATGAAAGAAGTCAATCTCAAAATAATTCTATTCATAAAATATTCTCAAAAAGGCAACACTACAGATCACTGGGTGCCAGGAGACTAACTTTAAAGGGATATAACACAATAGTTTTCTGGGATGATGGAACTATTCTGTGTCCTGATTGTGTGTGGTAGTCATTACACAAATCAATATATATATTAAAATTCACAGAACTGGGCACCTGGGTGGCTCAGTCAGTTAAGTATCTGTCTTCAGCTCAGGTTATGATCCTGGAGGCCTGGGATGGAGCCCCCTTCAGAGCCTGCTTCTCCCTCTGCCCCTTCGCCCTGCTCTCTTTTCTTCCCTCTCTCTCTCAAATAAATAAATAATGTCTTTTAAAAAATAAGAAGAATAAAATTCACAGAACTATGCACCAAAATAATACTATACTATCATATATCATACTATATGATAATCTTTAAAAAAAATTAAGTCAAGAGAAATTTGAGAGAAAACATGAAGGATGGCTAAGTCAGATGACTGAAGGCCCAAAACAGCAGAGTTTATAACTCTAAATTTTCCAATTAATGTTTCTGATCAAATAGTATTTAGCAGTGATAAATTCAGTGATAATAGGAATACATTAAATAATGAGTTTTACTAAGAGGAGCAGAGAAATGATCCTAGAAAAATTATCTCATGTTTTCCATTTTATGAACACTGAGATGAAATAAAAATTAATTTAAGTCTGAAAAATGCAAATAAAACTTACTTAGTGAAGCAAATAGAAGGGATGCAATTAACTCTAATAATGGTTGGTTTCATTTTAAATAGTTATACAGAAATGATTCCTCTAGCATATTCCATCTGTTTGCGGGGTAGAGGATGCATAATGCATGTTGTATGAGAGAAGAGCAGCAATCACTAAGAAATCACTCTAAAATGGCAACGCTGTTTGGTAAAATTTAGTACTCTATGTATTTTAAACTACATTTAACTTGCCAACCTCTGATACATGTCAGAATTCAATATGTTATCACATATTTAAACGAGTCTTCTTCCAAAACTTACCTGAGCAACAATTTAAAATTCAATTGTACAAAAACAAGATAACAGATAACCTCTCTGAAATTTTCCCCAAGCACATATCAGATACAAAATATTCACCAATCAAAAGCTAACATGACGAAGCCATTAAGTCACTATAGTAGCAACCAATAAATAGTATCTGATAACTTTGCATTAAAATATCCCAAATCCTCAGGAAATACATAAAAAGACAAAAACTGGAAACATATTGACATATTTCTGTATCCAGAAATATACTTCTAAAATCATCATTTTAATGGCTGCATAATACTTTACTGAAAGTTTTTTTGTTTTTTTTTTTTTAAAGATTTATTTTTTTATTTATTTATGATAGAGAGAGAGAGAGACAAGCAGAGGGAGAAGCAGGCTCCATGCCAGGAGCCCGACGCGGGACTCGATCCTGGGACTCCAGGATCGCGCCCTGGGCCAAGGGCAGGCGCGAAACCTCTGAGCCACCCAGGGATCCCCCTGAAAGTTTTTTTTCTTAAGATTTTATTTATTTATTCATGAGAGACATACAGGCAGAGGGAGAAGTAGGCTCCATGCAGGGAGCCCGATGTAAAACGCCCAGGATCATGTCCGGAGCCAGGATCACGCCCTGAGCGGAAGGAAGACGCTCAACTGCTGAACCACCCAGGTGTTCCTGAAAGGTTGTAAAATCAAACTGTGAGTTTGCTCCTTGCTGAGTTATAGGTAAAGACTACACCAAGTGGAGTTGTCTCACAAATGAAACTGCAGCAAATAAGGAGATCATGAAGAGTAACTTCCAAACCAGTGAATCCCGGAGCAGGGGTGAGTGGATTCCTTCTCTTTAGGGTTAGGACAAATATTCAGAAAGGGAAGCTCTGTCATTATATAGAAAGGCAGCCACAAGGTTACACACCTGTACTTAGAAAACAGGCCTATCCATACATCCTTTGTTATGTTATTGAAGTTTGTGCTCTTTCTAGGATGGAGACTTTAACATTATAATGAAGCAGAGGTAACTGCTGGACTGGAGGAAGGGTCTGTGGACATGCTCTGAGAGCCTATATAAACTGGATGGGATTTTAGGCTCCTTATCTCAGGAAAGGAATAAAGGGCTTTGCTTGTTTATGAAACAGCACTGGAATTTTTAAGCATTGATTTATTGTCTGCTACAGCTAGGCCATTTTCTGGCCTGAGACTCTTAACTTTTACATTCCCTTTGTTTTCTTAAAATTCTTAACTATTGCGGTGCCTGCGTGGCACAGTTGCTTAAGCATCACGCTCTTGGTTTTGGCTCAAGTTGTGAGATCGAGCCCTGAGCTCAGCATGGAGTCAGCTTGAGATTCTCTGTCCTCTCTCTGCCACTTCTACTTCTGCTCTAAAATAAGTCTTTAAACAAATACCTTACTTAGATTTTTATTTATTTTTTTATTTTTTTGCATTTCTCTGTAATTCAGACCTCCAAGAAAGTTCTGCAAGAAGTGTGCTTGGGCAAGTGGGGCATAGATCATGGTGGGGGTGGGGAGGAGGGCTTAAAATGGTCACTTAGCACCTCAAGGTCATATCTTTCTTTTTCTGGGGAACCCTCTTTCTGCTTACAGGTCTACCAACTTTATTTGGCCAATTCTCTATTATTATTTACTTGTGTTTAAACTTTCATGACAATGAATAACACTATGATAAAGATTCTTATATAAACATCTTTCTATTTTTTATGTGATTATTTTCTTAAACTAAATTTTTAAATGAGAAATTGCTAGGTCCCCATATGTGGAATATTGAGAATAGGATATGCTGGACTTTAAAGCATTTAATACATATTTGATTCATCTCCTTCTCATACCCTATACCCAAATCTGATAAAAATTCTATTGGCTCTATCTTCAAACCACTGTCACAACCTGACTACTTCTCAACACTTCACTAGCACCACCAGCATCTCTCACCAGAATTACAGAAAGGTATCCTTACTTCTATTCCTGCCTCCAGAGATTATTCTCAACTCAACAGCCAGAGGGATCTTTTTAAAATTTAGTCAGAACACATCATGCTCACAGCCTAGAATTGCTTTTTAAAATAATCTTGAAAAGGCTTAAGATATCCAACACTACAACTAGGTTAGATTTTTCTTTTTCTACTGATTTTATCAAGAAATCTCTATAGGCATCAAAACTAGCATTGTCAGAGGTCAGGCCAAAACAGGAGTTTTTTGTTCAGAGTAATTGAGAAGGTACCTCTTAATATTAGAAGTTTCATAAGGACTAAAATGAAGGCAACTCCTTCTTTACTAGCGAAAATGTGAGGGAACAAAGCCTTACCACATATTCAAGCATATTTGAAAATTGTGTCAACACAATTTAGATTTTTTTCTAATTTTCATTGTTATTGTATTTTAAATTAAATATTGCCTTCCCCAACACATCAGGGGTAAAAAAAAAAAACATGTTCTATATCCTCTTCAGGATGTTTGAAATCGTGGCTCAGTGGTTGAGCATCTGCCTTTGGTTCAGGGCATGATCCTGGAGTTCCAGGATCGCGTCCCAAATCCGACTTCCTGCATGGAGCCTGCTTCTCCCTCTGCCTATGTCTCTGCCTCTCTCTGTGTCTCTCATGAATAAATAAAATCTAAAAAAAAAAAAATGTTTGAAATCAAGTAAGATGATGGTCAAAGGCCTTGTAAATGATACTAAAAAATGAAAAGAAAGGGATTTTGGCTTTCCCAGAAACATTCTCATTCTTTTCACTAAGCTTATGAAGCATACTTTTACCTCTGTGCACACTTCTTTGCACAGAGGGAAAAGTAGGAAATGATCTAAAGGCCCTTCGGTGCTAAGAAGGACCTTTAGATCATTTAGCCCAATGCTCTCATTTTTTGATACAAAAACAGCTACCCTAATAGCACATTTTTCTCACCATTTCTCTAAAGCTTATCCACTCCTCAAAAGTTGCTTTTAATTTTATCATGTATATTTTATTTATTCCAAAACATTTTAAAGTCCTGAAATTCAAGGCCCTGTTTGAAGAAATTCAAAGGCCCTGTTTAGGTTCATCCTCTACAACAGCATCTGTAATAGAGCACAAAGTCACAATGTACACTGGGTCTTCAAAAAGCATCAATAAACCAACCAAACTGGGAAATACTTTGCTCTAGAAGAGACAAACTATGGACATGAGGTTTCTACTCATACCTCGATGTGAATTCTCTTTCTTTTTAAAAAGTACCCCTACAATTTAAGTAAAAAGTACAGCAAAAGCTGGTCTGACCATTACCTTTATATATTCAACCACTGTGCACATGCACACGCACGCGCGCGCACATACACACACACACAAAGACATACAAAAGCATAGGCACATACACCCACACACACAGGGTGTTTGTTCATTACCTAAAACTATTTTGCCATATTTTCAAACAAGCAGTATCAATATTTTCTCTACTGGGACATTTACAGAGCTGAGGCTGAGCTAGAAGGGAACACTAAAAAGTTCAGTCTCAATTTTATCTCCAGGGGAAAGAAAAAGCATTAAACACTGGAACAAACATATCTGAGAAATAAGATTAATAGGATCACTCTTTCTTAGCAAGCCAAATGAAAGACTCTAGAGAAGAGTGTTGACACTATACTTCCCCACTTAGATCTTTACAAATTTTATAAAGATTTCTAATCAAAAACAGTTATCAGTCAACAGAAGTAGAGGTATAGAGATCGGTAGTCAGAAAGGCTGACCCAAACACTGAGTACACACACAGAGGCCCAAGCACCAGCACTCATGAGCACGAACACTCATGAGCACAAACACTCATGAGCACACATATCACATCCTGCTTTTACAATCAGGAAAGTGGCCATTTGCTAGGTCCAAAGAGATAATGAACAAATGTCCTAGGAAAAGATAAATTTAAAAAGTAACGATCCCCTAAAAACTTTCTTTACAATGTTACTCATTAGCTTTTTTTCTTCTTATGCCTATTCATGATATTAATCAACATTAGCAAATAGCAACAGCCAATGCCACTTTGCCTGCTGTCTAAAGTCTGGTCCACAGTGGGTTTCTCTATTTTCTAAGTTTTTTTTTTAGCAAAAGGAAACATAATTATGTATTTAAACTTGCCAATTAATGTATGTCCAGGGGTTGATTTAAATTACAATGTTGCCATTCTGCAGAAACTTCCAATAAACAAACCACTGTTGCAAGACCAATTCCTATGTCAGCTCATAGAATACTAAAATGGGAACACCTTTTTCTTGCCATACACTGGGGTCTGCCACTATTGACAACAAATGGCAAATGGCAAAAAGAAAATGATTTGAGGTTGAGCTTGATGCATAGTGTACCATAAGAGAGTAGAAGAAATAAAGCTTGAAGGACAGATTGAGACCAAATCCGGAAGGGGTTTGAATGCCAAGATGCAGTTTTAGGCCTTGCCCTGTATGCAGTGGAGATGGGGAGGGAAAAAAGCAGAGACACTGTGGGAAGGTAACAATGCCAACTGTAGGGAGGAAAAGATGGAGAAGGAAGATCAGTTAGAGACTTTTGCCATACAGTTCAGGAAAGAAATAAACTATGGCCCCTGTTGGCATAATAAGAAATATATATTTGGTCTTTGTCCCTAATTCTTAGCAAAGAGCTCTTAAAACCATTGTAATTTTAGGATGCCTGGATGGCTCAATGGTTGAGCATGTGCCTTCAGCTCAGGGCATGATCGTGGGGTCTGGGGATCGAGTCCTGTATCAGGCTCCCTGTAGTGTGTCTTCCTCTCTCTCTGCCTGTGTGTCTCTGCCTCTCTCTCTGTGTCTCTCATGAATAAATAAATCTTAAAAGACAAAAACAAAAACACAGCTGATGATCTTTGGGAAGTCTACTGGAACCCATCTTCTTAAAGGAACAGTATCCTGAAAAAAAAAATTAAAAAAAAAAAAAAAGGAACAGTATTCTGGGATTTTGTTGTTGTTTTTAAAAGATTTTTAATTTTTATTTATTCATCAGAGACACAGAGAGAGGCAGAGATATAGGCAGAGGGAGAAACAGGCTCCATGTGAGGAGCCCAAAGCAGGCTCCATGTGAGGAGCCCAATCACAGGACCCCAGGATCATGACCTGAGCCAAATGCAGACATTTAACCATTGAGCCACCCAAATGCCCCTTAGGATTTTGTTTTCAACAAACCCCATGGTTGGGCAGCCCCGGTGGTGCAGCGGTTTGGCGCCGCCTGCGGCCCAGGGCCTGATCCTGGAGACCCGGGATCGAGTCCTGCATCGGGCTCCCTGCGTGGAGCCTGTTTCTCCCTCTGCCTCTCTCTCGCTTGCTCTGTGTCTCTCATGAGTAAATAAAATAAAATCTTGAAAAAAAAAAAAAGGCCCATGGTCAAGCAGAAAAAGAGCTGGTCAAATGCTAAGAAATGGACTGAATGCCTTTGACACAAATAGACACAAGAGCGCAAGTTAAACTCAATATAACATTTACAGGTAAATACAAACATAATAAAATTAGTAAACTGATCACTTATTAAGTCAGTATGGAGAATGAACCACAAAAGTAGTAAAATCAATCATATCTACATAATTTAGTTAAAGAAGACATGAAGTAAAAAGATGTAAAATACATCATGAAATATGGAGGGAGTAATAAATGCAGTGCTTTCAGAATGGTTGAACTTAAGCTACGGTCAACTTAATATAGACTATTACACACATAAGATGTTGTAGGTGAAAGTAGTAACCACAGATAAAGATACACACACACACACACACACACACACACAAAAAAAAAAAAAAAAACAAGAGAAAGAAATCCAAACATAACATCAAAGAGAACCATCAAACCACAAGGGAAGAAAGCAACAGAAGACAGGAACAGAGAAAACTACAAGACCCATGCCGCCTACAAGAGACTCACTTCAGACCTAAAAACACAAACAGATTGAAAGTGAAGAGATGAAAAAGGACGTTCCATGCAAATGGAAGTAAAAAAAAAAAAAAAAAAAAAAGCTGGGGTAGAAACACTTATATAAGACAAATTAGACTTTAAAACAAACAATGCAGCAATAAACAAGAGTATTACATAATGATGAAGGGATTGCTCCAACAAGAGTATATAGCAATTCAAAATATCTATGCATCCAACACTGAAGCATCTAAATAATAAAGCAAATATTAACAGACATAAAGGGAGAAACCGACAGTAATACAAGAACAGTATGGGATTTTAACACTCCACTTTCATCAAAGGGTAGATCATAGAGGCAGAAGATCAATAAGGAAACAGTAGCTTTGAATGATACATCAGACCAGATGGACTTGTAGATATATACAGAACATTCCATCCAAAGACAGCAGAATACACACATTCTTTTTCAAGTGTACCTGGAACATTCTTCAGGATAGATCACATTCAGCCACAAAAAAAGTCTCAATAAATTATTTTAAAAGACTGAAACAATATCAAGCACCTTTTCCAACCACAATAGTATGAAACTAGAAGTCAGTCACAGGAAAAGAACTAGAAAAAAACCCACAACCACATGAAGGCTTAAAATGCTACTAAACAACCAATAGGTCAATGAAGAAATCAGAGGATATAAAACAAATACATACATGAAAACAAATAAAAATGGAAACACAACAGTTCAAAACTTTGGAATACAGTAAAAGAAGTTCTAGGAGGGGAATTTACAGCAATTTAAGCCTACCTCAAGAAACAAGAAAAATCTCAAATAAACAATCAAAACTTATACCTAAAGAATTAGGGAGGAAAAAAAAAACAAGCAAAACCCAAAGTTGATATAAGGAAGTAAGTAACTCTTCAAGTTAAAAAGGAGAAAGAACTCATTACATAAAATGAGAAATAAGAGAAAAAACAACCAACACCACAGAAATATAAAGGATTACAAGAAATTACTATGTAAAATTATATGCCAACAAAATAAACAATCTAGAAGAAATGGGTAAGTTCCTAGAAACAATCTTCCAAAACTGAATGACAAAGAAAATCTGAACAGACCAATTATAGTAACAAAACTGAATCAGTAATCAAAAACTCCCAACAAACAAAAGTCCAAGATCAGATGGTTTCAAGGTGAAATCCACCAAACCCTTAAAGAAAACCTAATACCTATTCTTCTCAAACTATTCTTAAAATAGAAGAGGAAGGAAAACTCGCTAATACATTTTACAAGGCCAACATTATTCTGACCCAAAGCCAGACAAAGACATTAAGAAAAAGAAAACCACACACACCAGAATCTCCAGTGAACATAAATGCAAAAATCATCAATATATTAGCAAACTAAATTCAACAACACAGTAAAAAAAATCATTCACCAGTCAAGTAGGATGTAAAATGGCTCAGTTCAAAAAATTTTTTAATGTGATACATCACATTAACAAGAGAAAGGATAAAAAAAAACCAATATGATCATCTCAATAGATTCAAAAAATTTTTGACAAAAATACAACATCCATTAATGATAAAAATTCCCAATGAAGTGGATCTAGAAGGAACATACCATAATATAATAATGGCCATATGTGAAAATCCCACAGCTAACATCATACTCAATAGTGAAAAACTGGGCAGCCCCAGTGGCGCAGCGGTTTAGCACGGCCTGTAGCCCAGGGTGTGATCCTGGAGACCGGGGATCGAGTCCCACGTCGGGCTCCCCTGCATGAAGCCTGCTTCTTCTCCCTCTGCCTGTGTCTCTGCCTCTCTCTCTCTGTCTCTCTCTCTCTCTGTCACTCATGAATAAATAAAATCTTTAAAAAAATATAGGGAAAAACTGAGTTTTCCCCTAAGATCAGGAATAAAACAAAGATTTCCACTCTCAACACTTTTATCCAACATAGTACAAGAAGTCCTAGCAATGGTGATCAGATAAGAAAAAGAAATAAAAGGAATTCAAAATGGTAAGAAAGAAGTAATATTGTCAGCATTTGCATACATTTCTATTTATAGAAAACCCTAACAGGAATATAAAAAATAGTGAAAGGGAATAAAGGGGAAAGGAGAGAAAATGAGTGGGAAATATCAGAGAGGGTGACAGAACATGAGAGACACCTAACTCTGAGAAACGAACAAGGGGTACTGGAAAGGGAGGTGGGCGGGGGGTTGGGGTGACTGGGTGACAGGCACTGAGCACGGCACTTGGAGGGATGAGCACTGGGTGTTATGCTATATGTTGGCAAATTGAACTCCGATAAAAAAAAAAAAAGAAAACTCTAACAACTCCCTCAAAAATATTAGAATCAATAAATAAATTCAGTAAAGTTACAGAATTCAAAATTAATATATACTGTTGCATTTCTATACACTAACAACACTTAGCAGAAAGAAAAAATAGTCTCATTTACAACTGTACCAAAAATAATAAATTATCTAAAGAGTAAATTTAACCAAGGAAGTGAAAGACTGTAAGACTATAAGTAAAAACTGTAAGACACTGATGATGGAAAAAAAAAAAAAGACATTGATGAAAGAAACTGAAAACAACACAAACATAAATATACAACTATTCTCATGTACTGGAAAAATTAATATTATTAAAATGTCCACACTACCTAAAGCAATCCACAGATTTAATGCAATCCTTATCAAAATACTAACGGTATACTTCCCTGAACTAGAAATCTTAAAATTCATATGGAACCACAAAAGAACCCAAACAGATAAAGCAGCCTTGAGAAAGAAGAACAAAGCTGGATGTATCACAAATCTCAGATCTCAAGACATACTACAAAGCTATACTAATCAAAACAGTCTGGTCCGAACACAAAAACAGACACACAGATCAATACAATAAGACAGAGAGCCCAGAAATAAAACTGTGCTTACATGGTCAATTAATCTATGACAAAGAAGGTAAGAATATGCAATGGGGAAAAGACAGTGTCTTTGAAAAATAGTGTGGGAAAACTGAACAGCTATCTGCAAAAGAATGAAATTGAATCATTTACACCATACACAAAAATAAACTGAAAATGGATTGAAGAACTAAACATGAGACCTGAAACCATAAAACATTTGAAAGAAAACATAAGCACTAATCTCATGGATATCAGCCTTAGCAACATATTTATGGATATGTCTCTGCAGGTAAGAGAAACAAAAGCAAAAATAAACTATTGGAACTACACAAAATAAAAAGCCTTTTCACAGCAAAGGAAACCATCAACAAAACAAAAAGGCAAAGTAGGGAATGGAAGAAGATATTTGCAAATGATATATCCAATAAAGGGTTAATGCTCAAAATATTATTAAACTTATACAGTTCAACACCAAACAGATTAAAAAGTGGGCAGAGGACCTGAATAGACATTTTCCCAAAGTCATACAGATGGCCAACACATAAAAGATGCTCAACATCACTGATCATCATGGAAATGCAAATTAATACCACAGTGGGATGTTACCTCACACTAGTAAGAATGGCTATTACCAAAAAGACAAGAAACAACAAGTGTCAGTGAGGATGTGAAGAAAAGGAAACTCTCATGCACTATTACTGAGAATGTAAATGGGTGCAACCACTATGGAAAACATTAGAGAGTTTCCTCAAAAAAATTAAAAATAGAATACCATATAATCCAATAATTCCACTACTAGGTATTTTCCAAAGAAAATGAAAACTAATTCACAAAGATACATGCACCCCTGTTTATTGTAGCATTATTTATAATAGATAAAATATGAAAGCTATCTAAGTGTCTTATCAACATATAAATGGAAAAGATGTGGTACATATGTTCATATGTATACGTATGTGTGTGCTAGAATAGCACTCATAAAAAAGAATGAGATCTTGCCATTTGCAACATGGATGAACTTAGAGAGTATTACTTGAAGTGAAATAAATCAGAAGAAAACAAATATTATGTAATTGCACTTACACAAGGAATATAAAAAAAACAAGTGAACAAAAAAACTCATAAATACAAAGAACAAACCTGTGGTTGCCAGAGTGGAGGTGGTTGGAGAGATAGTCACAATAGGTAAAAGGAACTAAGAAGGCAGAAACTTTCATTTATAAAATAAGTCACAGGGATAAAAAGTACAGCATACTATATAGTCAATAATATTGTAATAACATTGTATGGTAATGGATGGTGACTACACTTATCATTGTAAGCACTGAGTAATTCACAGAGTTGTCCAATCACTATGCTGAGGAAAGAGAGAGAGAGAATTATAGCTCTTACTCTTTTTTTTTCTTACTCTTAATTATAGAGAACAAACTGATAGTTACCAGAGGGATGATGGGAAGGGGAGGATGGGTTAAATAGATGATGGGGGATTAAGGATAGCCCTTGTCATGAAGAGCACTGGGTGACATGTGGAATTGTTGAATCGCTAGATTATACACCTGGAACTAATATAACACTGTATGTTACCTAGCTGGAATTCAAATAAAAACTTTTAAAAAATCACTATGCTGTACACCTGAAACTAACACAACATTGCAGGTCTACTATACTTTAACGATTAAAAATAAAAAGACCACAGGCCTTTGGCATCCTTCCCAGCACACCTCCCATGCAGGCTGCCCCCATTCAGGACCACTCAAGGCACACACAAGGCACCTCCACACCTGCCCCCTACTCATGCTGCTGCCTTCTATGTCATGCCCCTTTCTCTATTTTATACATGCCTCTTCAGTATTCTTCTGTAACCTCAAACACTTGGTAACAACATGTTGGTTTGCACACTCATGCACTGTACTGTGGTTAGTTTACCTCACTAGAGTATAAGCTCCTTTAAAGCACAAATTACAATGCATTCATTATTATGCAGTGAGTGTATGAATATCAGATAAAATATAAAGCAGGAAAATACAGATGAATAATAAACACCTAGTGAAATCTTTTCAAATCTCTGTAAAATACCTAGAGTTATCTGAAACAAAGCAAATGTTTAATAAATGTCAAAAATGAAGCAAGGAATTACAAATAAACAAAAACAAAGTAATCTGGAAGTCCCAAAAAATTTCGCAATTTCAGTCATTATCCCAATAGGATTTCTTTTTTTTTTTTTTTAATTTTTATTTATTTATGATAGTCACAGAGAGAGAGAGAGAGAGAGAGAGAGAGGCAGAGACATAGGCAGAGGGAGAGGCAGGCTCCATGCACCGGGAGCCTGACGTGGGATTCGATCCTCGGTCTCCAGGATCGCGCCCTGGGCCAAAGGCAGGCGCCAAACCGCTGCGCCACCCAGGGATCCCCCAATAGGATTTCTAAACTGAATTTACAAAATGTATAGCAGGTAGAAAAAATAGTTTTTCCAAGACATAAGGAATAGAGCCCCACAAATATTAAAGTATTAAGGAAACTTTTAACTGTGATGATACTAATAGTAATCAGTGGAATAAAATACAAAGCCCTGGAAAAAAACAGCCTCAACTATGTACACAAGTTTAATGTATCTCAAAAGCAAACATCACAAAACAGTGACAATTGTTTAATTTATGGTATTGGGTTCCCTTATCTGCATTCCTACACTCACCATGCTTCATCTATAGCTACCCTCTACTTATATTCTGATGCCTCTCAACTCTACTTGCAAGCAAGGCTTGAATTTCGAATCTCAAACCTCATCATTCAAAGGCAAAGGCAAACTCAACTCTCCGGATATTCCACGGGCAGGTCAAACTCAAGGAAGAGCAAATGGAACACATCTTTCCCGGTAAATCTCTCTCTTCTATTTCTTCTACTAATAAATGAACCACTTCTTCCCAGATGTCCAGGCTAAAAATCTGGGAGCTTTTATGAAGTTTCTCCCTTAACCTCTCTGTGGTAACTTGTGAAGTCCTGTCAACTCTTCTTGCTTCCTGGCTCTTGAATCTATTCTCCCTTTTCTTCCCCTGCTGGCATGGCTTTCATCTTCACCCTCATACTTTCTCACAAGCATAACTCCATAGCCTAATAACTGGCACTCTCTGACTTTCAATCAGTTCTTTCACTATTCTGTTTCAGAAGTGATCTTTCCAAAATACAAATATATTTATGAAACTGCTTAAAATCTTTTAAGACCTTACTTCTCTCAAAACAAAATCCTCAGTATAACATATAAGGTCCTTCCTGATCTAGCCCTTAGCCTCTTTAATCACTCCCCATCTCCAACACCCCCTACACACATATTCTCACCCAGTGCTGCCTGCATCTCTTACTCGTAACTCTCACCCATGCTTTGACATTTTTTTTTTAAGACTCTATTTTTTCATGAGAGACACAGAGAGAGAGAGACAGAGAGAGAGGCAGAGACGCAGGCAGAGGGAGAAGCAGGCTACATGCAGGGAGCCCGACTGGGACTCGATCCCGGGTCCCCAGGATCAAGGCCTGGGCCGAAGGCGGCGCTAAACCACTGAGCCACCCAGGCTGCCCCATCCTTTGACATTTTCAATGAGAACTCTTCCAGGAGGTTTTCCTGACAGCTTTCTGCCTCATATGACAAGTATTCTTCATGGCACCCTGGTACTCACCCACATTTTACTTCTTATATGGTTAATTTGTCTGTTTCTTCAGTGGACTGTGAAGTTCTTAAAAATAGGGACTTATAGTAAGTCAATGGCTTTTTGACTGCCAATAAGTTAAAGTAACTACATTCTGTGAGAGTTAATTAGTTGTACGTTCTTGGAAGGTACTGATCATATCACCTTTTCAGTTTCCCCCACAGCATGTAATATAAAATGCTATTTGCATATTGAGTACCAATAAATATGCACTGAGTGACTCCACTAAAACTCTCTCTCATTAAAACCTCAGAGAGGGGGCAGCCCGGTTGGCTCAGAGGTTTAGCACCACCTTCAGCCCAGGAACTGATCCTGGAGACCCCGGATCAAGTCCCATGTCAGGCTCCCTGCATGAAGCCTGCTTCTCCCTCTGCCTGTGTCTCTGCCCCTCTCTCTCTCTTTGTGTCTCTCATGAATAAATAAATAATTTTTAAAAGTAATAATAAATAAAACCTCAGATACCTAACATTTTCCATTTATTTATTCGTTTGTTTGTTTGTTTGTTTATGAGAGACACAGAGAGAGAGAGAGGCAGAGACACAGGCAGAGGGAGAAGCAGGCTCCATGCAGGGGCTCCCCCTAACATTTTCCTATGATTAGAATACTGATCTCTCCTTCCAGTTCCAATGTTAAAATACAGTTTCACTATGTTCAGAAAGACTAATGTTACAAAATTCACTTACTGTTTTTTTCCCTTCTGACCCTTGTTCCTCTAATCCATTCTCTATATTGAACAGCTTATTTCATCTACCTCTATTATTTCACACTCTCATTGATGAATGAATCAAATATTATGTTTTTATAATCCCTTAGAGTTGCTGCAAAAATCAGA
Organism: Canis lupus familiaris; assembly: GCF_011100685.1. Lineage (NCBI taxonomy): Eukaryota > Metazoa > Chordata > Mammalia > Carnivora > Canidae > Canis > Canis lupus. The sequence continues at coordinate 841,216 of NC_049227.1, read as the reverse complement.
ACGTAATGTTTCTGCCCTAGAATCACTGAACACAGGAGGAAACTGAAGCTCAGAAAGAAAAACTCATATAAAGTATCTATCAATACTTGGCAAACTGATGATCAAGATGGACAACTCAGGTCTGACTCTGAAGCTGCAACAGCTATTCCATGGTGCTGCTCAGACATTAGGCTTGGCAGGAACAAAAAGCCATGTATGCAACAAGTATGGTTCAAATTAAGTGAATATAAGACCATGCAATATTGCTACAAGGCTTTCATTAGCATATAGTTTAAAAAATACCCAGCTTCGCAACTATCCTATTATCAACATCTCACATCTAATTAGATGACAGAAAACTCTAAATCCATGTATGTATTGTACTTCATTTGCATAAATGAGCATCACATGCACATTTATACACTTGCTGCTAATCCATGAAGGCTTCATTTAGATGGGATTAAGAATGGAAAACTAAGTCTGGTCCTAAGAGATAACAGACATATATGGAACCTAGAAATTAGCACAGCAATTAGCTCAATCTTTCCTGTGGTTTTTGTCAGTTTAGTTTTAATTTAGCACAGTTACTCTCACATGTAAATAAGTCCCCACTTCTGTCATAAGAAATTATGCCTCTGACACAGTTACTCAGAGCTGGAATTTTGTGATCTCTTTAAAAAAACAGTGCATCAAACCTCTGACTACAAACTATAACAATCTCTACTGGAAAAATTGAATTTTGCCTTTATCATTTTATGTTCTTATACATCTTCAAGGATTGTATGTGTATGTACAGCCATATAATACTTAAATTATTTAAATTTTCCAGGATAGACCATTTCCCTGGGTTCAATAATGAATGAATAAAATGTGACCCTAGTAATAATAAAACCTAAAACATGGAACATTCTTGCTATGAAACTTCACTCCTACATTCCAATTAAACAAACATTTATCAAACATATAAGTAACTATGATTCCTCATTTGCCTTCAGAGAACTAACTTAGCAGAAGGAGAAAATAAAAAATTATACATATTATATGATATAATTAAGAGGTATATACACAAAAGGTACGAAAAAAAGACATACAGGAATTTAAAGAAAGGATCAGGGCAACCCGGGTGGCTCAGCGGTTTAGCGCCACCTTCAGCCCAGGGCATGATCCTGGAGACCTGGGATCGAGTCCTATGTCGGGCTCCCTGCATGGAGCCTGCTTCTTCCTCTCCCTGTGTCTCTGCCTCTCTCTTTCTCTCTCTCTCTCTCTCTCTCTCTCTCTGTGTCTGTCATGAATAAATAAAATCTGAAGGAAGGAAGGAAGGAAGGAAGGAAGGAAGGAAGGAAGGAAGGAAGGAAGGAGAGAGAGAGAGAGAGAAAGAAAGAAAGAGAGAATGGAATCACATCCATGGGCTCATAAAAGGATAGAGGAAAATGACATCACAGAATAAATCTTAGAAGATAAGTAGGACTCCCATTGTGGGAGTGACGGAGGAAAGAGTGTTTTGAGCAGAGAAAATAAGAAGCCTCAAGGTGGAAGAAGATAGCACATATTCAAAAAATATTAATCAGCTTCGCTGATTATAGGGGAATAATAGCAAATAAAACTGGAAAAACAGAATTGTATAATCTTGGACTTGTCAGTTACCTAAACAAATCTGCTAAAATGTACCACATAAACCCCTACCACATAAATGCCAAGAAAAGGCTGGAGGAAGCACATCTTGCATGGCAGAATAAGGACCTAAAATAAAAGTCTGATATTCTATAAAAGTAATGAGATACTGGCAACAACAGTCAAAATCAATGTTTTCAAAAATCTAAAAATCAACCAAAGACTTGCGACAATCCAAGAAACTTTTATTCAGGAAAAATAGCTGACTTTCAGTAAACACAGCTTTACAACATTTTAACTTGCCCTATTTCCCTCTCCCCAGCTCTATGGAAGCCTTGGAAAACTAACAACCTAACCTGCAAACATGGTAGATGTGAACAACAGCAGTCCAGTAGCCACTTAAGGGGGCAGAAGAGGTTAGGAACTTCCCGCAAAACCACATCTCTGGAAAACTGTCACTATTTAAACTGTCTAGCAGCTCACTGGAAAACCTCCACACTCAGGGCTTATATTCAGAGGACTCCTAGCCCACATGTGAACCATCCTATTCCCAGGGTTTTTGTTAAAAATTATCAGAGACAGCTGTCCTCAGTGACAAACAGTTAAGGCAAACAAAATTTTCCTTAAAAAACTTAAAAGGAAAAACTGAGGGTACATAGAGAACCTAGAAAAGCTCCTGAGTATCTAGAAGGCATACACATGCCCAGGAAAGACTAGGAAAGGTCCTAATCTATCATCCTTGGCTTGATATTCTACATACCCCAGAAATGAAGGCTAAGGCACAGTGTAAACTGCTACTGCATGAAAGAAGCCACAACACACAGGCCCACACCGATACCTACACCCACACCCACACCCACATACACACTGAGAAAACCCTTCAGCAAAGGCTGGAAGACTACAGGTTCAATATCTAAGGAAAACTGTCTAATTATTTGCTGACCACTAAGCTAATCAAGTAGACGTCAGTGCTTATACAGAACAAACAATGTAGAATGTAAAGAATTTATCCCCAAAAGTAATGAAACAAATAACAACAATAAATGTTAGGAAAGAGATGTTTTATTCCCAGAGTAGCTACATTACATTATTAAAAATATCTATTTTTCAACAAATCATTATGAGACACACACACACAAAAAGAGAGTATTATTCATACAATGAGACAAAAAAAAATCAGTAAAAACTATCTCTGAGGAAGCTCAGGTGTTGGACTTACTAGACAAAGACTATAAGTCAGATAATGCAAATACGTTCAAGGAACTAAACAGACCACGTCCAAAAAATCAAAGGCAATTATGAGAATAATTTTTCACCAAACAGAGAATATCAACAGGAATAAAAAATTTTTTAAAGAACCAAGGGGCACCTGGGTGGCATAGTCAGTTAAGCCTCTGACTCTTGGTTTTGGCTCAGGTCATGATCTCAAAGTGGTGAGACTGAGGTTTGTGTCAGGCTCCATGCTAAGCATGGAGTCTGCTTAAGATTTTCTCTCCCTTAAGGCACCTGGGTGGCTCAGTCGGTTAAGTGACAAACTTGATTTTGGCTCATGTCGTGATCTCAGGGTCATTAAGATCAAGCTCTGCATAGGGTTCTGCATTCAGTGGAAAGTCTGCTTCTCTCTCTATCCATCTCTCCCTCTCCCCCTCTCCAGCTCATGCTCTCCCTCTAAAATAAATATTCCCAGGGCTTTTGTTATTTGTATAACTTTCTCTTTCTCTCCCTCTGCCCTCCCTCTTGCTCACACTCTCTAAATAAATCTTTTTTTTTTTAATTTAAATACAGAACAACCAAATGGAAATCTTAGAATTTGAAACTATAATTGAAATGAAAAACTCACTAAAGAGGCTCAACAGTTTAAAAAAAAAAAAAAAAAAAAAAAAGAGGCTCAACAGTAGACTTAAGGTAGAAGAATCACCAAACTTAAACACAGACCAATTTTCCAGTCTAAAGAACAGAAATTTTTTTTTAATGAAGAAAAATGAACTCAGTCTCAGACTTGTGGATTATCATCAAGCATACCAAAATACATATAACAGTAATCTCAGAAGGAAAAATCAAATTTATATAAGTGGCTGAAATCCTAAATTTAACGGAAAACATAGGGAGTCCTTAATGATAAAATGAAAGCATTAGTAAGTAACCCATATCCACATGAAAAAATAAACAGCACCAAATAAAGATAGCTATACAAATATAAAAGACAATATAAAAATATTTTGGGGGGCACCTGGGTGGCTTAGTTAGTGGCTTAGTCTGACTCTTTATCTCAGGATTGTGAATTCAAGTCCCACATTGGGCTTCACGCTGGAGGTAGAGCCTACTTTTAAAAAAAAAATGTTTGTTAAGAACACTTTTCCTATCTGGATTAAAATACACTTGCATAAAGCAGTAATTATAAAGCTGAAGTTGATGGGCTTTTTCTAAAGTAAAATGTGAAATTTGCATGAACACAGGGAAGAAGAAATGAAAAGAATTCTATTAAAGCAATGTTTCCATATTATTATTTTATTTTTTTTAGAGAGAGCAGGTGGTGAGGGAACGGCAGAGGGAAAGAGATAATACTAAGTAGGATCCATGTTCAGCACAAAGCCCAATGTGGGGTTTGATCTCACAACCCTGAGATCATGACCTGAACCAAAATCAAGAGTCAGACGCTTAACTGACTGAACCACCCAGGTGCCCCAGCTTTTGCATACTATTAGCATTAAGTTGGTATCAACCTGAACTACATTAAGATATTAAAATAGTAATCACCAAGAAAATAAAGATTATGATAAAAGAAATAAAAGTAACATATATATAGGAAAATAATACAAAAGAAGAGAGTAAAAGAGTAACAGAAAAACTAAAAATATGTAAGACATGTAGAAAACAAACAGCAAAATGGCAAACATAAAACTTAATATATTACTAATTACATTACATATAAAGAATTCCACACTCCCAAAAAGAGGACTGGCAAAATGGACCACAACAAACAAAATCATGCAATTTTATACCAAGAAAGGAAAATGGTGGCCTGGGTGACTCAGTTGGTTGACATTATACTCTTGGTTCAGGCTAAGGTCATGATCTCATGGGTAGTGGGGTCAAGCCCCTGAGTTGGGATCTGCACTCAACGGGGAGTCTGCTTGAAGATTCTCTCCCTCTGTCCCTTGCCCAACTCTCTCTCTTTCTCAAATAAATAAATCTTAATAAAAAAAAACAAGACCCATCTGTATGCTGCCTTACAAGAGGTTCATTTTAGACCTAGAGACACCTGCAGAGCAAAAATGGGTGGAGAAACATCTATCATGCAAATGGATGTCAAAAGAAAGCCAGCGTAGCAATTTATATTGGACAAACTAGACTTTAAAACAACGACTGTGGGAGCACCTGAGTGGCTCAGTTGTTTAAAGCATCTGCCTTCAGGGGATCCCTGGGTGGCACAGCGGTTTAGTGCCTGCCTTTGGCCCAGGGCGCAATCCTGGAGACCCGGGATCGAATCCCACATCGGGCTCCCGGTGCATGGAGCCTGCTTCTCCCTCTGCCTGTGTCTCTGCCTCTCTCTCTCTCTGTGTGACTATCATAAATAATAAAAATTAAAAAAAAATAAAAATAAAAAAAATAAATAAAGCATCTGCCTTCAGCTCAGTTAATGATCCCAGGGCCCTAGGATCAAGCCCTGCATCAGGGTGCCTGCTTCTCCTTCTCCCTCTGCCTGCCACTCTCCCTGCTTGTACTCTTTCTCTCAATAAACAAATAAACAAATAAAATCGTAAAAAGTAAGTAAATAAACTAAAACAAAGACTATAAAAAAAGATGAAGAAGGGCATTATATAACGGGGACAATCCAACAAAGAAGATATAATATTTGTAAATATTTATGCATCCAACATGGGAGCACCCAAATACATAAAACAATAACACACATAAAGGAATTCAATAATAGTAATACAACAATAGTAAGGACCTTTAACAACTCACATCAATGGACAGATCATCTAAACAGAAAATAAAGAAAGAAACAATGGGTTTGAATGACACACTGGACCAGATGGACTTAATAGATTAAGTTCAGAACACTTTAACCTAAAACAGCAAAAACATATTCTTTTTTTAGTGCACATGCAAAATTCCCCTGAACAGATCACATATTAGGCTACAAAACAGGCCTCAACAAATACAAAAAGATTAAAATCATACTATGCACCTTTTCTAACCACAATGCTATGAAACTAGAAGTCAACCACAAGAAAAAGACTGAAAAGATCACAAACATACAGGTTAAATATGTATCCTTGTAATGTAAACATGCTACTAAATCAATGGGTCAACTGGAATCTGAATTAAAAATTTTTTTAAATCACCCAAATATAAGTTTCCTACAAGATATACTTTAGTCAATAACCAATAGGCTAAAAGCAAAACAAGGTAAAAAGGTACACCATGTACCCTAATGAAAAAACTGGAGTATCTATACTAACATTGTATACAAGGAACTTAAAGATAAAAATTGTTACTAGAGACAAAGGGCACTTTATAATTATAAGAACTGAAATCCATCAAGAAGATATAAAAATTATAAACACATATGCACCTAACAACAGTACTTCCAAACACAAGAGGGAAAAACTGACTTAAAGGAAGAAATAGATAATTCTACAATATTTGGAGAATTCATTACTCTGTTTTTGATACTGGATAAAACAATCAGACAAAAGATTATCAAGGAAAGAGACTTGAACAAACTATAAGCCAAGTAGTCTTAGCAAACATCTATCAAACAGTCCAAGCTTTATATCATTTTCACATGCACATAGAACATTCCCTATGATATGCCATAAACAAATCTCAATAAATGTAAAGGAGTGAAATCATATAAAATATATTCTCCAACCACAAAAGAATAAAATTAGAAAGCATTATCAGTTAAAATATTTGAGAAACTTGCAAATATGTGAAAATTTACAGAACAGTCTTCTAAATAACCAATGAGCCACAAAAGAAATACCAAGATAAGTTAGGAAATACTTTGAGATAAAAACACAAACTTGGGGCAGCCCGGGTGGCTCAGCAGTTTAGCGCCGCCTTCAGCCCAGGGCATGATCCTGGAGACCCGGGATTGAGTCCCACGTCAGGCTCCCTGCATGGAGCCTGCTTCTCCCTCTGCCTGTGTCTCTGCCTCTCTCTCTCTCTCTCTCTCTCTCTCTCTCTGTCTCTGTCTCTCATGAATAAATAAAATCTTTAAAAGAAAAAAAAAAACTTATGGGATGTAGCAAAAGCAGCAAGAGCTCTGATGTAACGAAAATTTGTAGTGTAAATATCTATAAAAAAAAAAAAATCTCGGGATCCCTGGGTGGCGCAGCGGTTTGGCGCCTGCCTTTGGCCCAGGGCGCGATCCTGGAGACCCGGGATCGAATCCCACGTCGGGCTCCTGGTGCATGGAGCCTGCTTCTCCCTCTGCCTGTGTCTCTGCCTCTCTCTCTCTCTCTGTGACTATCATAAATAAATAAAAATTAAAAAAAAAAAAGAATTCTTTAAAAAAAAAAATCTCAAATCAACATGTTGTACACCTTAAATTAACACAATGTTATATGCCAATTAAATGTAAATTTAAAAAATAAAATCTTAAATAGTTTAAAACTTTAAAAAAAGATCTCAAAACAACCAACTAACTGTTCCCTTAAGAAATCAGTAAAAAAAAAGGGACACTTGGGTGGCTCCGTTGGTTAAGCATCCAACTCTTTTTTTTTTTTTTTTTTTAATTCATTCATGAGAGAGAGACAGAGAGGCAGAGACACAGGCAGAGGGAGAAGTAGGCTCCATGCAGGGAGCCTGACATGGGACTCAATCCCAGGTCTCCAGGATCAGGCTCTGGACTGAAGGTGGCGCTAAACCGCTGAGCCACCCGGGCTGCCTCCAACTCTTGATTATGACTCAGATCATGATCTCAGGGTTCTGAGAAGGAACCCTGCATCTGACTCTGCACTCTATGGGAGTCTGCTTAAGATTCTCTCCCTCTTCCTCTGCCCCTCCCCCTGTCTGCATGCTCTAATAAATAAATAAATCTTAAAAAAACAAACAGAAAAAGAATAAACTAACCCAAAGCCAGTAAACAGAAAGAATTACAGTGACTTAAATACAATAGAGAAAAAAAAGAAAGTAAATCAACAAAATAAAAAGTTGGTTCTTTGAAAAGATCAACAGAATAAATAATCATTTAGATTAAACAAGAACGAAAAAGACCCAAATTACTAAATAAGTAATTATTACCTTACATAAATAAAAATTATTGTAAAGAATTATAGGGAATACTACAAACAGCTGTAATCAAATTTTATAACTATTTTTTTAAAGATTTTATTTATTTATTCATGAGAGACAGAGAGAGAGAGAGAGGCAGAGACACAGGCAGAGGTAGAAGCAGGCTCCATCAGGGAACCTGACGTGGGACTCGATCCCGGGTCCCAGGTCCACATCGTGGGCTGAAGGCAGCACTAAACCGCTGAGCCACCAGGGCTGCCTAAATTTTATAACTAGATGAAGGGGATAAATTTCTAGGAGACACAAAGTTCTAAAATCTATTCACAAAGAAATTCTCTGAATAAAAGCCGTAACAAGTAAAGAAAAGTCTAAGATCAAATGGTTTCACTAGTGGATTCTACCAAAACTTAAGAATGAATACCAATCCTTAACAAACTTTCCCAAAATACAGAAGAGATGGAAACACGTCTCCATTTATTCTGTGACACCAGTTTTCCCTGATTCCAAAACCAGAGAAAGACACTACAAGAAAACTACAAATATATATTTACTTATATAAATGCAAAACTCCTGAGAAAATGCCAGCAAACCAAATCCAGAAACATACACAAAGGATGATCATACATAAACCATGACCAAGCATGGATTGTCCCAAGCATGTATGATTGTTTCAACATATGAAAGTCAACTAATGTCATACATCAAATTAGTAAATGACATACAGCACACAATCATCTAAATAGGCACTGAAAAAAAGACAAAATTCAACATTCTTTCATGATAAAAACAAGACTAAGTCAGAAATAGAGGAGAACGTCATCAACATGAAAAAGGACATATAAGAAAACCCACAGCTGGGCAGCCCGGGTGGTGCAGCGGTTTAGTGCCGCCTTCAGCCCAGGGTATGATCCTGGAGACCTGGGATCGAGTCCCACATCGGGCTCCCTGCATGGAGCCTGCTTCTCCCTCTGCCTGTGTCTCTGCCTCTCTCTCTCTCTCTCTCTCTCTCTCTGTCTCTCATGAATAAATAAAATCTTTTTTTTTTTTTTTTTTTTTTTAAAGAAAAAACCCACAGCTGGGACACCTGGGTGGCTCAGAGGTTAAGCACCTGCCTTTGGCTCAGGGCATGATCCTGGAGTTCCGGAATCAAGTCCCACATCGGGCTCCCTGTGGGGAGCTTGCTTCTCCCTCTGCCTGTGTCTCTGCCTCTCTCTCTGTGTCTCTCATGAATAAATAAAATCTTAAAAAAAAAGAAAACCCACAGCTAACCTCACACTTAATGATTACCCTGTAAGATCAACAACAAGACTGGATTGGATGTCTGCTCTCACCATTTGTATTTAATATTATACAGTAGGTTCTAGCCAAGGCAAGAAAAATTAAAAGGATCCAGATTGGAAGGGAAAAAATGAGACTACTTCTTTCTCATCAGAGATGACACATCACATGTATCTAAAATCCTAACAACTCATTAAAAAACTACCAGAACTGTTAAATTAGTTAGGGATATTTGTAAGATACAGAACTACTATACAGAATTCAACTATGTTCCTATATACTACAAATAACCATCCAAAAATAGAATTAAGAGGGGCACCTGGGTGGCTCAGTGGTTAAGCATCTCCCTTTGGCTCAAGTCGTGATCCTGGGGTCCTTGGGTCCTGGGATCAAGTCCTGCATTGGGCTCCCTGCATGGAGCCTGCTTTTCCCTCTGCCTAGGTCTCTGTCTCTCTCTGTGTGTCTCTCATGAATAAATAAATAAAATCTGGGATGCCTGGGTGGTTCAGTGGTTGAGTGTCTGCCTTCAGCCTAGGGTGTGATCCCATTGTCCTGGGATCGAGTTCCACATCACACTCCCCACATGGAGCCTGCTTCTCCCTCTGCCTATGTCTCTGCCTCTCTCTTTGTGTCTCTCATGAATAAATAAATAAAATGTTTAAACAAATAAATAAAATCTTCTAAAAAATAGAATTAAGAAAATAATTCCATTTATAATAGCATCAAAAGAATAAAATATTAAGAAACAAATTTTATCCAAAAAAATGCAATTGTTAAACATGTAAAACTAGAAAACATTATTGAAAGAAATTTAAAATCTAAATAAAAGGGGGCACCTTGGTGGTTCAGCCAGTTAAGCACCTGCCTTTATGATCATGATCTCAGGGTCCTGGGATGGAGCCCCACATCCAGCTCCCTGATCAGTGGGGAGTCAGCTTTTCCTTCCTCCTCTGTCCCTCCCCCTATCCATGTGCTCATGCTCTCTGCTCTCTCTTCTCTCAAATAAATAAGTAAAATCTTAAAAAAATATATCTACATAAATGAAAAGATATTTCATGTTAATGGACTGGAATACTAATACTGTTAAGATAGTAATATTCCTCAAATTGATCTACAGGTTCAATGCAATTCCTGCCAAAATTCCAACTGGAAAAAGGTGCCAAGATAATTCAGTGGAGGAAAGGATAGTTTTTTCAACACATGGTGCTGAAATAACTGAACATCTATAAGCAAAACCATGAAGTTAGACCTCTATCTCACACTATATACAAATTCACCAAAAAAGATAGAACACCTAAATGTAAGAGATGAAACTCTAACATTCTTGGAAGAAAATACAGAGTAAGTCTTTATGACCCTGAATCAGGCAATGGTTTCTTAAATATGAACCCTAAAGGGGGCATCTAGCTGACTCAGCTGGTGGAAGATGTCACTCTAGATCTTGGGGTCATGAGTTCAAGCCCTATATTGGGCATGGAGCCTACTTAAAACAACAAAAAAATGAAACCTAAAGCACAGGCAAAAAAAGAAAAAATAAATAAACTGAAGTTCACCAAAATGAAAAACCTCTGTGCTTGAAAGGGACACCATCAAGAAAGTGAAATGACACTCACTGAATGGGATGTTTGTATTTACAAATCATATAGCTAAGTACCTAGATTATATAAAGACATCTTACAACAATAAAGACAACTTAATTTGAGAATGGGCAAAAGAATACAGATTTCTCTAAATATATACAAATAGCCAAAAAGCACATGAAAATATGCTCAACATCATTATCCATCAAGGAAATGCAATCAAAACCACAAAATATTACTTCATCCCATTAGAATGGCTAGAATCATAGAGTCGGATAATAACAAGAGTTAGTGAGGATGCTTAGTAATTGGAACCTTCATACATTGCAGGCAGAAATATGAAATGGGGCAACCACTTTTGAAAACAATCTGGCAGTTCCTCAAAATGTTAGAGTTCTAGAATTACCATATGACCCAACAATTCATGTCCACACGAAAACTTGTACTCAGAAGTTCATAGCAGCATTATTCATAATACCCAATAGAGGAAACAATCTAAACACCTGTTAACAGATTAATGGATAAATAAAATGCGGTATGTCTATAAAATGGAATATTATTCAGCAATAAAAAGAAACAAAATGCTGGTATATTCTAGAACATGGAAGAACACTGAAAACATTACGCTAAGTGAAAGAACCAAGTAACAAAAGAGAACAATTTGTATTTTTATATTTACATGAAATATTTAGATAAGGCAAATCTACATTGACAGAAAACAGATCAGTAGTTGCCTAGAGATGGAGGGGATGATAAGTGGGACAGCTGGGGGTGACAGGTAAGGAGTATGCAGTTTCTTTGTGGGGTAATGAAACTGTTCTAAAATTGATTGCAGTAATGAACGTACAACTCGATAAAAAATTGTATACCTCAAATGGGCAAATGTATGGTATGTGACTTATAATTCAACAAAGCTGTTACCAAAAAGAGTAAGCTGGAACCTACCCACTAAATCTTTTGGGCTGGCTGCTGACTGAAACAAAAGATTTAAATAGCATCCATGGTCTCCAAAAAAAATATCAAGAATGTCTAGGATATAATCAAAAAAAGTCAATCATCATACCAAGAACCAGGAAAATTACTTGAATTTTAGAAAAGACAATTAACATATATAATATCACACATGAATCAAATGTCAGAATTACCTGACAAGGATTTTAAAGTAGCCATCATGCTTTAATGAGCAGTGATATACTATTAAAACAAACAAAAAAGTTTACCAAAGAAATAGCAAATACAGAAAAGAAACAAATGGAAATTACAGAACTGAAAAATAACCAAAACAAAAAGCCATTAGATGGGCTCAATCACAGAATGAATACAAGAGATGAAAAAAAGTTGAAAGCGGAAGTAGAACAAAAGGAATTACCCAATCTAAACAACAGAGGGAAAAAATGCCTCATGAACTGTAAGATTATAACAAAAGATCTAAGAGTTGTATTTTCACAGTCACAGAGAGAGAGAGTGCCCCTGAAAAATCATTCTAAAAATGGCTGAAACATCCAAAACTTGAAACATCCAAAATGGCAAAAGACATAAACTTACAGTTCAAAAAGCTAACATAGGAGCACCTGGTTGGCTCACTCAGTAGAGCATGCAACTCCTGATCTCAGGGTTGTGAGTTCAAGCCCCACATTGGGCATGGAGCCTACTTTAAAAACTAAAAATAAAAAGCTAACAGAACTCCAAATAGGTTAAGCCCAAACAAATTCCTGCCAAGATATATCATAATTAAACTTCTGAAAACTAAAGACAAAGAAAAAGCCTTTAAAGCAGCCAGGGAGAAAGAATATACCACCTGGGGGATCCCTGGGTGGCTCAGCGGTTTAGCGCCTGCCTTTGGCCCAGGGCACGATCCTGGAGTCCCGGGATGGAGTCCCGCATCAGGCTCCCTGCATGGAGCCTGCTTCTCCCTCCTCCTGTGTCTCTGCCTCTCTCTCTCTCTATCATAAATAAATAAATAAATAAATAAATAAATAAATAAATAAATAAATAAATAAATCTTTAAAAAAAATACACCACCTCAAGGAAAACACAAATTCCAATAATAGAGGATTTCTCATCTGAAATCATGGAGGTCTAAGAGAGGTGGCACAACATTTTCAAATGCTGTAAGAGTCGTCGTCAACCACAAATTCTACAAAGAGAAACAGCTGAAAAGATCTTAAGAAAACTAAAAAACAAAAGTTCCACAGTTTATATCTTAGTACTAACAAATCACAATGTATATGGGACCATTAAATGAGCAATTACAGGTTTTTCTTATAACAGTAAATATTTGGGAATTACAGATTTCCCCCTCACAAACACCAATGCCAATTAGATACATATATGTAGATGGCTTAATGCATATTCTCTACTTTCTTAATTCTCTTAAAAAGAGTTCTAAAAAAAAAAGTTCTGTCACTGTTCAAGATCTTTTATCAATTTGATAGTTTTTGTTCTACTTTTTTTTATTTTTTTTTTTAAGATTGTATTTATTTATTCATGAGAGACACAGGCAGAGACATAGGCAGAGAGAGAAGCAGGCTCCATGCCAGGAACCTGATGCAGGGGTACTCGATCCCAGGACCATGCCCTGAGCCAAAGGCAGATGCTTAACCCCTGAGCCACCCAGGTGTCCCAGTTTTTGTTCTACTTGAAAATTCCAAAACTTATGAGCCTCAAATCAGAGTTATTTGTTTAAAGAAGATGGAAGATACATATGTCTCAACAATCCATAAGATCCATTTTAAATAGTATCTGCTGGGACACCTGGGTGGCTCAGCGGTTGAGCACCTGCCTTCTGCACAGGGCGAAATCCTGGAGTTCCAGGATTGAGTCCCACATCGAGCTCCTGGCATGGAGCCTACTTCTCCCTCTGTCTCTGCCTCTCTCTCTCTCTCTGTCTCTCATGAATAAATAAATAATCTTTTTAAAATAAATAAATAGTATCTGCTAAAGAGGAAGCCTGAATGAACCTCTATAATCATGTAACAGCTTAACTATGTTAAAAGCCAAGTATGAGGGATCCCTGGGTGGCGCAGCGGTTTAGCGCCTGCCTTTGGCCCAGGGCGCGATCCTGGAGACGCAGGATCGAATCCCACGTCGGGCTCCCGGTGCATGGAGCCTGCTTCTCCCTCTGCCTAGGTCTCTGCCTCTCTCTCTCTCTCTATCATAAATAAATAAAAATTAAAAAAAAAAAAAAAGCCAAGTATGAGAGCAAATATTATTTATCTTAATCCACTAATTTATTACTAATATATATGTTTTTTTAAACAAGAATGACTATGCAAGTATGACTAATGACCTGTTAATCAGCCAAGAAACAAACAGATGGTCATCTTGCAAAACTGTGAATTCAAGATCTGTTTCACATTATTTACCAACTGACTCACTCAACTAATTTTTATCGTTTTTAAATATACTAAGTACTGTACAAGGCAGTGATAAAAAGATAAATAACATATTACAACACTGTGATATAATTATTATAGAATATATATCCAGTCTTCATTCCTGGCTCCTGGCACAGAGCTAAAACCTTTAGAATTTTCTTGATGGGGTAAGAAGAGCATCTTTTGTTACTCATAATAAGCCCCTTTCAACCATATCTTGGAGAATGAGGGGTGGTTGCCATAAGAACCAACCTCTGACCTCAAGATGGGGAAAAGAGGTGCAGATTGAGTTTATCACAATCAACCAATGATTATGCCTACATAACGAAGCCTCCATAACACCCTAACTGAAGGGAATCAGAAGCTTCTGGGTTGGTGAACACATGAAGGTGTCGGGAGGATGGTGCCCCCAAGGAAAAGCACAGAAGCTCATGGAAGCTCTATGCCCCTTACTACATACCTTGCCCTATGCATCTCTTCCATTTGCTGTTCCTGAATTATACCCTTTATAATAAGCAAGTAATGGTTAAGTAAAGAGCTTTCTGGAGTCCTGTGAGCCATTACAGCAAATTATTGATCGGAAGAGGGGATTGTAGGAAGCCCCAATTTACAGTCAGCTGGTCAAAAGTGCAGGTCACAACATGGGACTTGCAACTAGCGTAGCAGTGGGGGGTACAGGAGGTGGGCAGGGGCTAAGTTCTCCACCGTGGAGACTGCACAAACTCCAGGTAGGTGGTGTCATAATTAGGTTAACTCGTAGGACACCCAGTAGGGGTCTGGAGAGTTGGAGAACGTAAGGGAAAAGCCCACATATGTGATGTCAGTAGCGTCATGAGTAGTGTAGAAAAAACAGTAGGCATGATCTTAGATCTCAAGAAACTCCTTGTCATGACAAAAATAGGTGCACGAGAAATCATTTAAATAAAATGGTATGTACTTTAATGGTACATGTACCAAGTGCCAGGAAAGTAAGCAACTAATGATGCCAAGAAAAATGACATTTATCCTAATTTTCACGAGTTAAATACTGTAATTTCTCAGGGTTCTATCATTCCCTCTTCAAGCTCTCAGCCCAGTTCTCAGCCTGAGCTCACATAAAAAGCAATGTTTTAATTTTAAAAATTGTATGTATGTGGGCAGCCCTGGTGGCGCAGCGGTTTGGCACCGCCTACAGCCTGGGGTGTGATCCTGGAGACCCAGGATTGAGTCCGATGTCGGGCTCCCTACATGGAGCCTGCTTCTCCCTCTGCCTGTGTCTCTGCCTCTCTCTCTCTCTCAAATAAATAAATAAAACATTTTTTTAAAAATAAAATAAAATAAATAAAAATTGTATGTATGTATACATTTATTTGAGAGAGAGAATGCACTAACCAGGGAGCCCGACATGGAACTCAATCCTAGGACCCCAAGATCGTGACCTGAATGAAAGGCAGCTGCTGAACCAACTGAGCCACCCAGCTGCCCTGGGAAGCATTTTTTAAATGAGAAGGTTTGGCCCCACACCAAACCAACTCTCTATGGAAGCCTTCACCCTCTCATCCTTATTCTTTAAAAGCTCCCCAGATGGTTTTACAGTAGCGCCTGGGTTAAGTGAATGAAGTAGTGCTTGGGATGGAAATGACCATCTCTGTTCAGGAAAAATGTAACCCAAGCCTCAACCAATCTTCTGGCAATGAAGAGAGAGAGAGAAAGATTTCAAGTAGAAACAATATGAGCAATAAGAGACCAGCTGTGAAAGAAGAGGATTCTAAGGTTTCTAATAACAAGAGTTAGGGTGAAGGCCTAAAACAGGACAAGGAGTATGTGCTTGAGGGGGCTCAGTGAGTAGAGGGAAGGGAAAAGAAAATATAGCCAAGTTTGGAATACTCAGTATCCAAATTTAGTTATCCAATAGGTGATGAAAATAAAGAACTTGAAACTCAAGAAAAATGCGGACTGAATACACATCTTTGAAAACCATAAATCTACTGGTGCTATTTGAAGCTAGGATAGGAAGTGTAATCACACAAGGAAATTAGAGAACAAAGAAAAGAACAGAAATTGAAACTCTAAGGAATACTACATTAATCAGAGAAAATAAAAAAGGGGGAAGCATCAAAGGAAGGTTTTTATCTTTGTTTTGGAAGGTGTAAACTGTACCATGTATGCAAGATGAGAAAAATATGAGAATATAGAGCAGATCAAAGATGTTAGCCTTAGAAAGGAGGACCCTTTGTTCCCTGGTAAAAGGAAATGAGATCAGAAATCAAACAGGCATAGGCATACTATCATTTTTAATGACAGATTCTTAAGAGTTCAGGGCTGAAGCCCACCAATTTCTTGTGAATTTTCTGCTGATTGCAAAATAAGCAATGAAGAAACATCAAGAGCAGGACGAAGGGAGGAGAATGGTAAAAATCTTTTAAGAAGCCATTCAGATTTTAGTACGTAAGAATATTCTAGGAGGTAAGAGTAAAGTTAGAATCCAGAAGTCTAGAGCAGCAACCCAGGTCACTTACATGATTTTCTCTAGTCTGCTCTGGAAAAGCAACAGTTTGATCCTGGCTTGTAGACCATTAAAGCAAGTGTGGGAAGAATGAGTTGAAGACAGTAATGTAGCTTTTATGATTTTGAAAAGTCAAATTTACTTCACTCTTTGCAAAAAAAAAAAAAAAAAAAAAGACCGTAGTTGCTTCCTCTGATTGCCAGAAAGAGGGTTGGGGAAAGGGAGAGATACTCTCCTCTGTCACTCTCACAAAACTTGTGAGAACTTTCACTCCCAAGCATGTTTGATCCCTCCAGCAGCTGATTCCAAGAATTCTACACCTGATTCCCCCGGGCTCTTCAAGGATGAAAATTCCCTGCAGGGCTGGACTCCCCAGCTGAGAGATACACAAGTGAACACTTCTTCTGGGAGACCTGGGTGGCTCAGCAGATGACCCACTGCCTTGGCTCAGGGCGTGATCCCGGGGTCCTGGGATCGAGTCCCACATCGGGCTCCCTGCACGAAGCTTGCTTTTCTCCTTCTGCGTGTGACTCTGCCTCTGTGTGTGTGTGTGTGTGTGTGTCTCGTGAATAAATAAATTAAATCTTTAAAAAAAAAAAAAAAAAAAAAACCAAACCACTTCTTCCACGCAATGCTACTTTGGAGAGGAGATAAACGGGGTGTGTGTGTGTGTGTGTGTGTGTGTGTAAGGAAATAACCATATTGTGAAGCTCCCTAAGAATCCTTTACAAAGCCAATGAATATAAAACAATACTTGACACAAAAATAGCCAACTTGTTTTCTTCCTGCATAAACGTAGTGAGTAAATAATTGATAATGTAACGTCTCTCGCACTTGGAGCTCAATAATCTGTCCTGCCATGTCCCACATCACTCCTCCAATAGTGAGTGGAATCCCTCTGGATCATGGGCCTCTTGTACCACCATCTGGAGGAGGAGAGGCGGACTGTGCACCCGGCCCACTGTGCGCCAGGCTCGACGGGCTCCGCGTGCAGCTCCTCGGAAGACGGACTGATGTTAACTACAGATCTGGCACCCGGTAGAGCACTAGAGTGCTGACGGTTCGGGTGCGACGGATGAAAGTGGGGAGAGGAGTCGAGTTCGCAGACGAACGCATCTGGGAGCAAAAGGGCAAAACCCAGGGCCATAAGAGGTTGCGGGGGAGACTAAAGGTACGGAGGACCGGGCAGCAGAAGGCAGGGACGAGGGCGACTGCGGAAACGAAACCCCGGCACTCGTGCGGGCAAAGTCCGCTGTGATCCCGGCGGGACGCGGGGGCGGGAAGGGGCTCATCCCCGGGAGGCGCCCCGAAGGGCTGCAGAGGCCGGGAAACGGTGCCAGCGCCGCGAGTCCCGGGGAGGGGGCCGGGGGGAGGGGCCTGGGGAGAGGCGGGGAGGGTCGGCGAGGAGCGGGTGCGCGAGCGGGAGCCGCGGGCCGGGCGGGGGCGGGGCCGGACAACTGCCCCCCCCCCCCCCGCCCAGCCACCGGGGACGGATGCGGAGACGTGCGAGCCGGGCTGACGCGGGGCAGTGGGATGCCAGGGCAGAGTGGCCGGGGCCCGAGGCGGGGCACGGCGACGGGAAGGCGGCGGGGCCGGGGCGGGGGCCGGGCGGGGCCGGGCGGGGGCGGGGGCGGGGCGGGGCGGCGCTCCCACCGAGCCACAGCGAGCGCGGCGTCTCCCTTACCTGGGATGAGCGAGGAGCCGCCGCGCCGCCTCCCCAGCATCCTGCGCTCGGCCGCTTCTCCCACTGCCCTAGGGGGGGGCCATTCCGCCCGCCCCGGGAGCCCGCCCTCACCGCCAGGCGCCAGCGGCCGCCAGCCCGGCCCGGCCCCGCGGAGCAGCGCCAACGCGACCCGCGCCCGCGGCCGCCTCAGCAGCGACTCCCGCCGTCGCTGCCTCAGCGCCGGCCGCCTGCCTCCCGGGCGGGCCCGGGATCTCACGGATGCGGCGATTGGCTGCCGCCAGCCCGGCCGGGAGATGTGTCGGACCCTCTGATTGGTGACTTTCGCTAGCTCCCGCCCGCTGGGGGCGGTGCTTGGAATAGCCCGGGTCCAGCGGGCGTTAAGGGACCAAGCGGGAGGGACCTGACGTCGCGGCCGGGCGGGCGTGCCTGCGTCCCTGCGCGTGCGCGCTCCCCGCGACGGCTCCGGGGCAGCCACCTGCGGGGCCTGGTGGTTGCCCTGGCGACCGCGCCCGGCTGGGGGTGTGCGCCACGCGGTCCGTGGCACGCGGCAAGAAAAGGAGCTTCTCCAAGCCGGCGCCCCCCCACGTCCGCCGCTTCCATCCAGTCCCACCTCTCCGGCCGCTTCTGGCCGAGGAGTTCCAGACTCCCTGGGAATAGCTCAGGGGCCGAGAGGGAATCCACGCGATATTGCATCCCACACAGAAGTGCGAGGGATGGGAGATGCGGCCCAACCACAGGGGAGGCGAACTGATCCTGGAGAGAAAGAAGTGAGAACTGGAGAAAAGGCCAAGGAACGAGCGACGCTGGGGAGAGGGATGAAATTTCCAACTGAAAGTTAACAGTTGGCGCTGACGACTCCTCCACACCAGCTTCCGACAACGCGAGTGTCTCACTTGTATGAACTGTGAGAGGAGATTCAAAATGCAGTAAGCAGGGCCTCGTCCAACTCTGGGAACGCCTCAGACTTTTGACTTTCGTCAATCGAACTTTCTACTTTTGTCAATTGCAACTTGTTGGTTTCAGCTCCACCATCTTCTCCACTTAACCTTCTGCTTTGGACTGAAAGAGAAAATGCTAACCTCTGACGGCTAAATAGTTATGTGTTAATGAGTCTAAACTCAGCCAGCAGCAATCATAATTATGTTAAAACGACTTATGTAACCTTGTGGCTTTTGCCTTTAGAAGCTGGATCTAATGCATCCTTGAAATTCAGAGCACACTTTGAATTTCAGTGGACTCCATGTCTCCTCCAAATAAATGCTTCGATTGCCTTACCTCCTCTTCTTGATGGACAGAACACATTGCAAAAAGGCATGGGCTCAGGGATCTAATCTAATAAAGATATTCAAAATTCCTGTCAACCATATTGGAATGTTATCTAATGTTATCTACAGAATGAAATCTGTAAAATATGTATCTTAGAGAGTTGCTGTAGTGTTCAAGTGAGACACACGCAAAAAATTGTACCTGAATGCTCTATAGCAACATTATTCATAATAGCCAATAAACTGAAAACAACTGTCCATCAACTGATTAATAAAATTTGGTATATCCATATGATGAAATATTATTCAGCCATAAAAAGGAATGAAGTTCTGATACATGCTACAATGTGGATTGCAATATTGAAAATATTATGCCAAGTGAAATCGTTACAAAAGACCCCATATTGTAGAAGTCCATTTTATATAAAATGTCCAAAATAGGCAAATCCATAGAGATAGCAAGTAGATTAGTAAATGTCTTGGGCTAAGCAGACTGGGGAGAATGGGAAGTGACTGCTAATAGGTCTAGGGTTTCCTTTGGGGGTAACTGTTGAAAATGTCCTAAAATTGTGTGATGGTTATACAATTTTGTGTATATATATATATGTGTGTGTGTTTTTAAATATTTTATTTATTTATTCATGAGAGACACAGAGAGAAGCAGAGACACAGGCAGAGGGAGAAGCAGGCTCCCTTCAAGGAGCCCGATGTGGGACTCCAGGATCACGCCCTGAGCCAAAGACAGGCACTCAACCGCTGAGCCGCCCAGGCGTCCCAATTTTGTGCATATATTAAATGTGTACTTTAAATAGGGGAATTGGGGATCCCTGGGTGGCACAGCGGTTTGGCGCCTGCCTTTGGCCCAGGGCGCGATTCTGGAGACCCAGGATCGAATCCCACATCGGGCTCCCGGTGCATGGAGCCTGCTTCTCCCTCTGCCTGTGTCTCTGCCTCTCTCTCTCTCTCTCTCTCTCTCTCTCTGTGACTATCATAAATAAATAAAAATTTTTAAAAAATTAAAAATAAATAAATAAATAAATAAATAAATAAATAAATAAATAAATAAATAGGGGAATTGTGGGCAGCCTGGGTGGCTCAGCGGTTTAGCGCCACCTTCACCCCAGCAGGATGTCTCCCAGAGCAGGACAGCTTTAGGTGGCCCCAAGAGCCAGAAGCAAGGACCTGCTTGAAGTGAAGCAAAGCTCAGAGTCATTTGGGAAAAAGTTTTTTCTGCTTTCTAAAGCTACCACCAACCCATAGTACATGTTAAGGAAAAAGACACCAAAATATACTCATAAGTGAAAAGAAGAAAGTCCCATTTGCATTTTTTTTAATACACACACCCTCACACACACATGCTAGTGATTAAAAAAAAAATAATCTCTGGAAGGATAAGCAACTGATAAATTATTGATTGCTACATCTGAAACTATGTAATTGAATTTAAATAATAATTTTTAAAAATCTCTGGAAAGATGCACAGTAAACCATAGCAGTGGTTATTCCTGGATGGAAAATTGAAGGACTTGGGGACAGGAATGGGAAAGAGACTTATTTTTCACTATATCTATATACTCAGGCACTTTGTGAAAGCTTGTCATGTATCTTGATTTCTATCTAAAACAAATAAATTGGGGATCTCTGGTGGCTCAGCGGTTTAGCGCCTGCCTTCGGCCCAGGGTGTGATCCTGGAGTCCCGGGATAGAGTTCCATGCTGGGTTCCCCGCATGGAGCCTGCTTCTCCCTCTGCCTGTGTCTCTGCCTTTCTCTCTCTCTCTCTCTCTCTCTCTCTCTCTCTCTCGTATCTCATGAATAAATAAATAAAATCTTTAAAAATAAAAATAAAACAAAACAAATAAATTTTAAAAATAAATAAAATAAATATAAAATAAAACAAATTCAGAATTTAAAAAAAAAAAAACTCTCTTCTGCAAAACTCACCATTCAAGGCTATATGAACCCCTGGTTCACATGATGTGTACATGGCTTTGTGTAACTTAATAAACCACATAATCAGGATACATACTGTGATCATGCTGTATGTATTTTCCCTCCCCAGCCTTACCTCTTTCAGGTGATCTACTCAGACTCAGATAACCTCACCTGAGGGCACAGACAGCTTCACCTCCAATGAAGCAATTCAAAGGACCCAGAGCTTGTTTCTTCCAAACAACCTAGGCAGCCCCCACAGGCCAAAAAAAAAAAAAAAAAGAGAGGAAGTGGACAAGTGGTCACTGATACCCCAGGGACAGCCTGGAAGCCACTGCCCAGTTAGGCCAGTCTCACACAGCTCCTGCCTCAGGGACTCATCTCCCAGGAAGGCCTGGCCCAGTGTGAATAAGGACTCCTTACCACAGTATCTCACCTCCTGGAAGGAGAGTCTATTCAACACATCTAGGAATGTTCAGGATTGGAGGAGAACTAAAGAGGCAGCACAGCCCTCCACCAGTTTTACTTTGGGGGTATGTTGCTTTTGATTTGGTATTTGGGGCAGCAGATCTCCCTTCATGGCATTGCCACTCCAGAATCTGTCATGGACAGAAGATGGTTGCAGAGGTAAGAGGTGGAAGTGGGAAGAGGCCCTCAGAAATGGAAAACTGGGGAAGAGAATCATGCCAGTTCCTCCTTTTTTATTCTGTGTCCCAGCCCAAGGCAGCTGGGAATAAGAGTCAGGAGCAAGGGACTTGGAAACAGAAAATGGGAAGACAGGCTATCTTTGCAGTGCAAGTAAAGGAGCACAGACCTTCAGAAAGCATCCACGTGGCTGCAGGAGAAGTGTGAGAAGTGGAAAGTGGGGACAAAAGGAAGTCTCAAGGATAAGGGCAGAAATGGTGATGACAGAGGTGGTTGTCTGCCCAGCCCTCTGTCCTGTCCCCAGTACAGGGGCTAGAGTGCCTTAAATGAATGGACGAGTTAATGGACACATATAGAAATGTCAAAAGCTGCAGCTGTCAATAAAGGTCACCAAGGCAAAGCAGAGGGACACAGGGAAGAGAATAGGAAGGTACTCAGGTCCTGCCTGGGAGGGCAGAGAGAGAGGGTAAGGGCTCCAGAGGCAAAGATCCTTGTTGGAGAATTGAGGGTTAGGTTAAACTTTCATCCTAAAGTGAGCTCCAAGTCCTGGCTGACCTAGGACAAAATGAAACGCTTACCTGCAAATAGCATCAAAGGGCCAGCGAGCTGCAGGCAACACCTCACAGTTCTCTTGAAGCTTGTGGGATAGAGGGGTTGGAGACAGAAAGAAAATGGTGATACAATTTAAAGAAAAGGGAAAGAAAAGAGCATGCCTCTTCACTTTCCCCTCCCCTAGATCCAGGAAAACAGGCCAGGTCAGGCCCCTCAGCCACATCATCATTTTAAAATGAAAATCCAGCCTAGCCTATGAGCAGGCATTTTCCAAATGGCTACAGAATTCCTGCACCTTCCAAAAATACCTCTTCATGGAACTCCTGCCAGGGAGCAAGGGCCACATGCCCAGGCTGGAACCAACTAATTGGGCTTTCTGAGCTACTACCCACATGCTCTGCAGACCCTAGATGCAGGAAATGCCCACTGTTCTGTCTGGTAAACCCAGCCAGACAGCTACTGGTGCTGAGCCCAAGACTGGGAGCAAAGCATCCTCTAGCTCCACTTACAACAAAAAAGATTATGGGAGGCTGGGAGGCTGCCTTTGGCCCAGGGTGTGATCCTGGAGTCCCGGGATCGAGTCCCACATCGGGCTCCCTGCATGGAGCCTGCTTCTCCCTCTGCCTGTGTCTCTGCCTCTCTCTGTGTGTGTCTTTCATGAATAAATAAATAAAATCTTAAAAAAAAAGATTATGTGATTTCCAGGAGTGGTTTTCAAACCTTGCTATGAATATAAACCACCTGTGCAGCTTTGTAAAATAGACAACAAGCCTCTTGTCAATCATATGAAGCAGAAGCTCTGGGAGAAAGGTCACCCCCCCAACCATGGAGTGGGGCACAGCGACTGGAATAATGATTGGGAAGTAGCACAAGGGGACTTGAGAAAAGCTAGTCGGTGATATTCTGTTCCTGACCATGGAAATTACCCAGCTTGTTCACTTCATGAAAACTCATCCAACTGTAATCACATGTGCAGTTTTCTGTATGTTTGTTACACTTCATTTTTCAAAGAGTCCCTGGATAAATTCTGCTCCCCAACAGGTTTGAAGACCATGGAGTCAGAGGTCTAGGGTGAGGGTCTTGGGTTACACTAGAGAAGCTGAGTACATTGGACAGGGGTCTGCCTCTACTCTTAGGCGGGTCTCTGACTTTCAAAGGAAAGAAGCTCCAGGGATGGGAGGAGCTCCAGGGAACAACCTTCCTTGTGCCCACAGATGCAATCTCCTGACACCAGGAACAGCTGCCAAGTGTAGTGACTTGTCCTGCACCTTGCCTCTTGGACAGGGCTTGCTCGGGCCCCCTGTGAGCCAACTCCAGAGGGCCATTTTCACCTGTGGCCTTGGTTTTCGTTCCCTGGTTAAAGAGGTTGCAGAGGCTACGAGTTGCTTCCCACCCTGATTGCTCCCTTTCCCAAGGCAATTAGCTTCCTGAAAGGATATGCTACCTCCCACAGGATCTGGGGGATTCAGGACATTTACTAGTGTCTTCCACCAGGCACTGTTCTAGGTGCTGAGGACACAGCAATGTCCTTGCTATTCTTTTTTTTTTTTTTTTTTTTTTAAGATTTCATTAATTTATTCATGAGAGACACAGAGAGAGAGAGAGAGAGAGAGAGAGAGGCAGAGACACAGGCAGAGGGAGAAGCAGGCTCCCTGCAGGGATCACACCTTGAACAGAAGGCAGATGCTTAATCACTCAGCCATCCAGGCATCCCAGTCATTGCTGTCCTTATTGGGCTTATATTTTAATATAGAGCATGCCACTCAATTACATGTGAAAGAGATCAGAAGATGCCGCCTCAAAATCTACCACTGTGGGGGATCCCTGGGTGGCTCAGTGGTTTAGCTCCTGCCTTTGGCCCAGGGTGCAATCCTGTGGAGTCCTGGGATCAAGTCCCATGTGGGGCTCCCCGCAGAGAGCCTGCTTCTCTCTCTCTTTCTCTCTCTCTCTCTCTGTCTATCATGAATAAATAAATAAATCTTTAAAAAAAAATCTTCCACTGTGGCTTAAGGATTATTTTGAGTTGAAGGCAATTAAGAAACAGAAAATGGGGGAGAAGAAAAAAGAAACAGAAAACACAAATTCTTTGTCCTTTTCTGCAGGAAACAGAGCATACATTTCTCTTTTGTTTTGTTTTGTTTTGTTTTTAAGATTTTATTTATTTATTCATGAGAGACACGGAGAGAGGCAGAGACACAGGCAGATGCCCCAGGGCAGCTCTGTTGAAGTCCCTGCGTGGAGCCTGACAAGGCACTTGATTCCGGGTCTCCAGAATTACGCCCTGGGCTGAAGGCGGTGCTAAACCCCTGAGCCACCCAGGAATCCCCCTACATTTCTCTTTTGTAAAAGAAATTTCCATTTGTAAAGATGCTCCTATATCTTATCAGGAAGAGAACAATTTGGAGAGAACTCTCGACCCTCTTCATCACTTAAATCTGCATAACAAACCCTACCAATCACCCTTATCTTCCATTAGTTTCCCATGTATATTTAACTTAACACATTTTGTTTTTTTTTTTTTTTTTTTTTAATTTTTATTTATTTATGATAGTCACAGAGAGAGAGAGAGAGAGGCAGAGACATAGGCAGAGGGAGAAGCAGGCTCCATGCACCGGGAGCCTGATGTGGGATTCGATCCCGGGTCTCCAGGATCGCGCCCTGGGCCAAAGGCAGGCGCCAAACCGCTGCGCCACCCAGGGATCCCACTTAACACATTTTGATATCCCTAGAAACTCAAATCCTCCCCCCTTTCTTCTATGAAGTTAAGAATATAAGCCTTTCTGCGGTTTAGCACCTGCCCAGGGCATGATCCTGGGGTCCTGGCTGCACGGAGTCTGCTTCTCCCTGTGTCTGTGTCTCTGCCTCTCCCTCTCTCATGAATAAATAAATAAATAATCTTAAAAAAAAAATATATATATATATATAAGTCTTTCAGGGGCTTCACCCTCATACATTATGCAATGCAATGCAGATTCATGGGGAACCTGGTGTTAAACCATTCTTAGACGACCTACTTCTGGGTCCAGGTTTCTTTTTTTTTTTTTTATAACTCTTTTTTTTTTTTAATTTTTATTTATTTATGATAGTCACAGAGAGAGAGAGAGAGAGGCAGAGACACAGGCAGAGGGAGAAGCAGGCTCCATGCACCGGGAGCCCGACGTGGGATTCGATCCCGGATCTCCAGGATCGCGCCCTGGGCCAAAGGCAGGCGCTAAACCGCTGCGCCACCCAGGGATCCCTGGGTCCAGGTTTCCTACGTAGCAGAGCAGCTTCCTCACTGTGATCTATTGAAAGCCCTCATCACAAGGGCTTGTGAAAAACAAAATAAATACAGCAAAAAAAAGAAAAGAATATAAGCCCTTCAACCTATGGAATGGGAGAAGATATTTGCAAATGACATATCTGTTAAAGATTTGGGGTTAATATCCAAAATCTATAAAGAACTTATCCAACTCAACACCCAAAACCAAATAATCCAGTTTAGAAATGGTCAGAAGACATGAATAGGGATCCCTGGGTGGCGCAGCGGTTTGGCGCCTGCCTTTGGCCCAGGGCGCGATCCTGGAGACCCGGGATCGAATCCCACATCGGGCTCCCGGTGCATGGAGCCTGCTTCTCCCTCTGCCTGTGTCTCTGCCTCTCTCTCTCTCTCTCTCTCTCTGTGACTATCATAAATAAATAAAAATTAAAAAAAAAAAAGACATGAATAGATGTTTTCCCAAAGAAGACATCCAGAAGGCCAACAGACACATGAAAAGATGTTCAACATCATTCAGCATCAGGGAAATACAAGTCAAAACTATAATGAGATACCACCTCACACTAATCAAAAAAGCTAAAGTTAGGATCCCTGGGTGGCGCAGCGGTTTAGCGCCTGCCTTTGGCCCAGGGCGTGATCCTGGAGACCCGGGATCGAATCCCACGTCGGGCTCCCGGTGCATGGAGCCTGCTTCTCCCTCTGCCTGTGTCTCTGCCTCTCTCTCTCTCTCTCTGTGTGCCTATCATAAATAAAAAATAAATTTTAACAAAAAAAAAGCTAAAGTTAATAACACAGGAAACAACAGGTGTTGGAAGTGATGTGGCAAACAAATGCAGAAGAGAAATTATTAAATTTCCTAACTACCTACAGCCCATTGACAGGTCCTTGAAACAGGCAGAGGGACATTCCTCTAGGGACCCAACTGCCACAGTGTTCATAATTTGCTAAGGACAAAAGGCAATCTTTGCCTGACACCCAGGTTCCTGTAAGCCTACTTTAACATATAAAAATTCCTTTAGATGGGATCCCTGGGTGGTGCAGCGGTTTAGCGCCTGCCTTTGGCCCAGGGTGCGATCCTGGAGATCCGGGATCGAATCCCACGTCGGGCTCCTGGTGCATGGAGCCTGCTTCTGCCTCTGCGCCTCTCTCTCTCTGTGACTATCATAAATAAATTAAAAAAAAAAAATTCCTTTAGAAATTTTCTTTATCTCTAAAAGCTCCATGACACGTGTTGGCAATCCTCCTCCAAGCACATGGCCCACCGATGTACATCTGAAGGGTCCTATAAGGTTTTATTAAACAGTAATAAATGACCTTGTTCCAACAATAGTTAGCCCTCCAAGGTTCTGGAAATCTTGCTTCCAAAATTCCTTAGAGAGTACTCTATCCTCAAACCCTTCCCAAGTTGAAAGTATATAATGGGTCACACCTCATGACCCCAGGGCAGCTCTTTCTGCCCATGGTCCTGTCGCCATGCTTTAATAAAACCAACATTTTGCACCAAAGACATTTTAAGAATTCTTTCTTCAACCCTAATGTCTTTCCTACATCATAAGGATGTAGAGAAAAGGGAACCCTCTTTCACTGTTGGTGGGAATGCAAACTAGTGCAGCCAGTCTGGAAAACAGAAGAGGTTTTCCTCTTGGAGGTTCCTCAGAAGGTTAAAAATAGAGCTACCCTATGACCCAGCAATTGCACTACTAGGTATTTACCCAAAGGAGATCTATATCTATATCTATATCTATATCTATATCTATATCTATATCTATATCTATCATCATCTATATCTATATCATCATCTATATCATCATCTATATCATCATCTATATCATCATCTATATCTATCTATATATCTATCTATGCTTTTAACTCTAACCATTTAAGAAGCCAACTACTTCCTTTGTTGGCTCCTGTATACCTGGGCAATAATAATAACGTTTTCTCCTGTTAACCTGTTGTTTGCCAGTTTAATCCTCAGACCCCAGCCTCTGAGCCTAAGAGGGTAGAAGACTGTGCAGTCTCCCAAGTGTACTTAACAGAGGCACTCAAGATAATGAAGACTGGCTCACCAGTCTCACAGTCACTCACTGTGCCCAGGTCTCCATGTCCAATCCTTTGCTCATACACATTCTTTCACCTGCATTGACCTCCAGCCAGCTCTGCTGTGAAAATCCAGCCAACCTCCAAATGCACTGCAAATGCAACTCCACTCAAAAGTGTCTCTCTGTGACTTTTGTGACTTGTGCCCAGCTTAACACTTCTTAAGAAACTCTTCCCACTCTATTTGCATTCTTGTTTTCTGTGTCTTTGTCTGGTTGTCCTCCCTCATTCTCAGCAGATAGGAAGGGGATGTATTGTACTTTGCTGCGTATTCTCTGCAGCAGCACCCAAAGCCATTCTGGGCCCATAAAAGGCCTTGGAATGTTTGCTGAGATGGATTAAATTGAATGGTGGGAGAGCGTTTCCCTTAAAAAAAGTTAAAAAAAAAAATCATCAATTAACTTTGTTCTATGTCTGTAATTCACAGACAAAAGCTCTATTGGCTTTTTTTTTTTCTATTGGCTTTTTTTAAACTTTATTTTGAGAATTTTTAAACATAGAAAAAATTGGTGAGAATAGTACAATTAACTCCAGTGTATATATCATTTACTGTGTCCAACTGCTGATGTACCAATTTTCTACATTTGTTTGATGTCTGTCTAGATATAATTGTCATCGTTATTTTTGAACCATTTGATAATAAATTACAGACATTGTGTCTTATGTTCCTTTTTACTTCATAGGTATCTCCTAAAACAAGGACATTCTCTTATCATGATCCAGTGAAGGAAATTTATCAAATTTATGTCACATACAGTCCATATTCAAATTTATGAATAGGATTCATAATCCGAGAGGATTTCGTCGACCCCCATTTTGACCTCAGTCTGTACTTTGTAATTGATTAAGTTCTTTCCAGCTTCTCTCTGAACTCAGGCAAAAGAGCCTGTATGCAAAGCCTCCCCTGATGGGAACTGAAACTACGTTGACCCCAACCAGACCAGACCAGCAATGAGGACTGCCCAGAGCCAGCAAGACTGTGCTGGTGATTGGCCCCAAGACAGTGATGACCTGACCTTTATTGCACACCTGCAGGTACCCTCCAACTGTTGTTGTCCCACTCTTTCCTGGTAGAAATCTAGAAACATTTGTGGCATCTTGGAGACGGTCTTGAGATGTTAGTCGGCTGTCCTCCTGATGTTGGCCTTGCTGAAATAAATCTCTTTCTTGTTCTGTTGCCAGTCGTCTCCCTGCCTGATTCTGTCAGCCGGTAGTGGCCAAACCCAGTCTGTGTGGGGCCCCAGAGCCCGGTGTTCCCACACCTTGTGCTGGGGCTGTATTTACAGCTAGTTTTCCCTTATAATCTGTGTGTTGCCTTTGGTTATGTCACTTTTGTCTCTTTCCTCACTCTTCCTCCGTCTTTTGAGGCACACTAGTTACTTATAAAATAGTTTTCCACTTGAGTCTGTCTGCTGTCTGGGGGCAAGAACACCCCCAAAAGGGAGGTGCCATCATAGCAGGAGGCACACAAAGTCAATTTGACTCATGCCCGGTGGCGTGGACTTCTAGTTAAGGTAGGAATCTCCGCTGGAAGTTAGTGTCCCTTACTCCGTAGCTTACAAGGAAGCTGTTGAAATGGCTCAGTATTTCAGGGACTGAAGAAATATCCCGTTCCCCGTCTGATGATTCCTGCCGGGCCCTGCTGTTTTTGCCAGTCATTCAAGGAAAGCGGAGCTGGCCACCCCCCAGGAGTAGAGATCCCAGGGCCAGGTTGGACACAGAAGGAAAAGCAACCGGGACAGGAAACTAAGCGGAGAGCCGGGAAGGCAGTGGGCGCAACGCCACGCGGGCCGAGCCGCGGCTCCCTGAAGCCTCAGTGGCAGGCCCCTCACCCCCCTTCGGTGCCCCTCGCAGCCCTGGCGCTGCTGCAGCAGGCCTGGCCCTTCACTGGGAATGTGCTCTGGAAAAGGACCAGTTTGCAGGAAGCAGAAGAACCATCCTTTCCCTCTCCATTCCCTGCTGGTCCCTGCTAATCCTCAAGAAGAAATGACCCAGAAGCATTATATCCAGAAATTGTCCAGAGGCCAGTGAATCTGAAGGGTTCCAGATGTCTGAGCCCCACTTGGCCTTTGCAGCCAGGCCCTCATAGATCCACTGCCTGTTTCCTCCACTCCTTGCAGATATTTGCTGTACTGTTGTACACACCCTGGGCTGGCAGTCAAGGTGGAATGTGGGGGTGCACACCCACAGGACACAAGCGCTCTGGACAAATTGCCCACAAGTTCTCATATGCCCAGTGGAAAGTGTATTTGTTTTCTGTGGCTACCATAACAAACTGCCACAAACCGAGTGGCTTGACACAGCACAAATTTATTCTCTCACCCTTCTGGAGGTCAGAAGTCTGAAATCAAGGTGTCAGCAGGATGTGCAGGTTCTCTAGGGGGAATCCTGCCTCACCCTTTCCAGCTTCTGGTGCCTGCAGGCATCCCGTGCCTTCCTTGGCTGTATCTTCCAACTCTGCCACTGTGGTCACATTGCTCCCTCTCCTCTCACAGAAAACTTGTCTTTGGATTTCAGGCAGGATCCTGCAAATACCCAGATAATCCAGGATGATCTTATAGTAGATGCTTAATTTGATTATCTCTGCAAAGATCCTTCTTCCAAATAAGGTCACATTTGCAGGTTCTGGGGGTTAGCACATATCTTTTGAGGGGTCACCATTCAACCCACTAAAGAAGAAGGTATCCTTTCTTCCACTGCGGACAAATGATAATTTTCCAAATGTTTCTCTGAATGAATGCTAAACTCCTAGCTAGAATTCATTAAAATAGTCCTTAGGGGCACCTAGACGACTTGGTTGGTTGAGCAACCTGCTCTTGGTTTCGGCTCAGGGTCCTGGTCTTGGAGTTGTGGGATTGGGCCCACACTGGCCCGGTGCTCACCTTGGAATCTGCTTGTACCTCTCCCTCCTCCCATTCTCTCTCTCTCTCTCTTTCTTTGTTTTAAATAAAAAAACAAATAAATAAAATATTTAAAAATAAAATAAAATAGGGGATCCCTGGGTGGCGCAGCGGTTTAGCGCCTGCCTTTGGCCCAGGGCGTGATCCTGGAGACCCGGGATCGAATCCCACGTCGGGCTCCCGGTGCATGGAGCCTGCTTCTCCCTCTGCCTATGTCTCCGCCTCTCTCTCTCTCTGTGTGTGACTATCATAAATAAATAAACATTTAAAAATAAAATAAAATAGTCCCTAATGGCCCTTTTGGGCCTACCCAAATACTTTTCTTTACACACATAAATACATACGCACATGTACCCACACACAAAAACTTCTACACACAGAGATGTACACATTGTACACACATGCTTGTACAAAAACATGCATGTATACTGTACTCATACTGCATTATGTATCGAGTGCCTACTGCATGTCAGGCCCTGTGGCTACTGTATGCCAAGCCCTGTGGCTATTGCATGCCAGGCCCTGCGGAGCACAGGAAACACTGCAGTGAATAAGGCAGCAAGACTCTGCCTTGTTTACACTCTGGTAAAATATTTACATGCACACAATGTGCAAAATACAAATGCAGAATACACAATTCCCAGTGCTCCCAGAAAGGCTAAATTCAGCAATTCTAGGCCATAGGCAGCAAAGGAATGCGAAGGCCTTGATGTAAATAGTCACCAGCGAATGGTTTCTTTCTTTTTTTTTTTTTTTTTTAAGATTTATTTACTTATTTATTCAGAGAGAGAGAGAGAGAGAGAGAGAGAGAGAGGCAGAGACACAGGCAGAGGAAGAAGCAGGCTCCATGCAGGGAGCCTGACGTGGGACTTGATCCCAGGTCTCCAGGATCACGCCCTGGGCTGAAGGTAGCGGTAAACCGCTGCGCCACCGGGGCTGCCCACAAATGGTTCCTAAAACAGCAAATCATTGATTAAGTGAAACCTTTGTGAGCAGGAGTGAGTCCCACCCAAGAAAGAGCAGATCTTCACCTTGTCGTAGAGAGGCTTGGGGTTCAGAAGTATGAGACAGAGGAGTGTGAACAAATGAGACCACCTGAGCCTTAAGCAGCCGGAGAAGGCCAACTTAGACACCGATGCTGGTTTTGAGAAAACAGAAGGCACAAGGCTGGCTGGAGGGAAGGGAGATGGCCCACAGGAGGCACATGCAGGGAGCTGAGGGCCAGAAGTCGGACATGATGTACAGAGTGAGGTAAGATTATGAAGATAATGTCATGGCATTGTCTACCACTACTGGCACTTGCACAGGTGTGATGGGTACATGCTGTGGCAGCTCAGCTAGCCTTAACTGCAGACCCAGATTCCCTTCCTAATGTGATTCTTTTTTTTTTCCTTCCTAATGTGATTCTAACCAGCTATGAGCAGTATTCTTGCATGACAGAGGAGGAAAAGAAGGCAGAGGCCATTTGGTGGCTGTGGTACCCACACTTCCTCCTAATTATTCGCACAATTGTCTGTTCCCTCTGGATCTTCCTTCCGAGTGCCTGAGAACAAGCTTCCAGCTGCGTCCATGGAACCCCAGCCTGCTTGGGACCTGCCCTTCCTGACTGCCTGCCCTGCTGTGGACTTTGCACTTGCTTTGCCAGCCCCCACAATTGCATAAGCCCATCCCTTATGAAAAAAATTTTTAAAAAGAGAAAAAAATGTACAAGTATGCTGAACTTTAATACACCTAGATTTATAAACAGTTAGGAATTTAAAATTTTTTTTAAATCAAGCTACATATTGAAATGCATTTCAAATACAAAAGTTTATAAACATCAAAATAGCATGAATTATACATTATAATTCTACTATAATTTGTTAACAAATTTATTTAATGAAATTTAAGTATTTTAAAATAATCGACTTGGCACAATAGTCAAAATAAAAGTTTAATCATGAAATATTGATCATGAAATAACATTTGATTTTCTAAATCAAAGCAATTTTAAAATATAAAGTGTGTCTGCAAAGAAATGGAAAGACATTCCTTGCTCATGGATATTTAGTTTATTCATGAGAGACACAGAGAGAGAGACAGAGACACAGGCAGAGGGAGAAGCAGGCTCCCTATAGCAAGCCCGATGTGGGACTCGATCCCAGGACTCTGGGATCATGCCCTGAGCTGAAGGCGAATGCTCAACCACTGAGCCACCCAGGCATCCCTGGAAGAACAAATATTGTTAAAATGTCCATACTACCCAAAGCAATCTACAGATTTAATGCAATCCCTACAAAAATACTGACAGCATTTTTCACAGACCTAGAACAAACAATCCTAAAATTTGCATGAAACCACAAAAACCCAGAATAGCCAGAGCAATCTTGAAAAAGCAAAGCAAAGCTGGAGGCATCACAATTCCAGACTTCAACTTATATTACAGAGCTGTAGTCATCAAAGGAGTATGGTACTGGCACAAAAATAGACACAGAGATCAATAGAACAGAACAGAAAATCCAGAAATAAACTCACAATTCTATGGTCAATTAATCTTCCACACACCAGCCAAGAATATGCAATGGAAAAAAGACAGTCTCTTTAATAAATGATGCTAGGAAAACCGGACAGCAACATGAAAATGAATGAAACTGGACCACATTTTTATACCATACACAAAAATAAATTCAAATGGATTAAAGACCTAAATGTAAGACTTGAAACCATAAAAATCCTAGAAAAGAGCACAGGCAGTAATTTCTCTGACATCAGCCATAGCAACATTTTTCTAGATAGGTCTCCTGAGGCAAGGAAAACAAAAGGAAAAATAAACTATTGGGACTGGATCAAAATAGAAAGCTTCTGCCCAGTGAAGGAAATAATCGATAAAACTAAAAAGCCACCTACAGAATGGGAGAAGATATTTGCAAATGACATATCCAATAAAGGGTTACTATCCAAAATCTGTAAGAACTCATACTACTCAATTCTCCAAAATCAAAAAATCCAATTAAAAAATGGGTAGAATGGGGGCCGCCCGGGGGTGGCTCAGTGATTGAGCATCTGCCTTTGCTTCAGGGTGTGATCCCAGAGTCCCAGGATCAAGTCCCACATCAGATTCCCTGCATGGAACCTGCTTCTCCCTCTGCCTATGTCTCTGCCTCTTTCTATGTGTCTCTCATGAATAAATAAATAAAATCTTTTTTAAAAAAAAATGGGTAAAATGGGATGCCTGGGTGGCTTAGTGGTTGAGTGTCTGCCTTCGGCCCAGGGGGTGATCCCAGAGTCCTGGGATCGAGTCCCACGCTGAGCTCCTTGCATGGAGCCTGCTTCTCCCTCTGCCTATGTCTCTGCCTCTCTCTATGTGTCTCTCATGAATAAATAAATAAATCTTTAAAAAAATTAAACATTAAAAATGGGTAGAAGACATAGATATTTCTCCAAAGAAGCATACAGATGGCTAACATTCATCATCACTGATCATCAGGGAAATGAAAATCAAAACTACAATGAGATATCACTTCACACCTTCCAGAATGGCTAAAATCAACAACACAAAAAACTGCAGATCTTGGCAAGGATATGAAAAAAAAGGAAACCTCATGCACCATTGGTGGGAATGCAAATTGGTGCAGCCACTATGGAAAAGAGTATGGAGGGATCCCTGGGTGGCGCAGCGGTTTGGCGCCTGCCTTTGGCCCAGGGCGCGATCCTGGAGACCCGGGATCGAATCCCACGTCGGGCTCCCGGTGCATGGAGCCTGCTTCTCCCTCTGCCTGTGTCTCTGCCTCTCTCTCTCTCTGTGACTATCATAAATAAGTAAAAATTAAAAAAAAAAAAAAAGGGTATGGAGGTTCCTTAAAAAGTTAAAAATAGAATAACCCTAGGACCCAGCAATTGCACTACTGGGAATTCACCCACAAAAAAAAAAAAAAAAAAAGAAAGAAAAAGAAAAAAAACCCGAATTCAAAGGGATACATGAACCCCAATGTTTATAGCAGCATTATTTACAATAGCTAAGATAGGGAAGCAGCCCATGTATCCATGAACTGATGACTAGATAAAGAAGATTTGATATATACATACAATGGAATATTATTCAACCATAAAAAATGAAATCTTGCCACTTGCAACAACATGAATGGACCTGCCAAAGTATTATGCTAAGCAAAATAAATCAGTCAGAGAAAGACAAATACCATATGATTTCACGTATATGTGGAATTTAAGAAACAACAAATGAGCAAAGGAAAAAGAGTGCCGTTTCCCAGTGCTCCCAGAAGGGGTGAATTCAGTAATTCTAAGCCATAGGCAGAAGGGATGGATTGGGGAAGTGGGTGGGGATGGGTGAAATAAGTAATGTAGCTTGAGGAGTGCACTTGGGATGAGCATTGGGTGACTAAAATAAAAACTTAAAAAATAAATAGGTAAATATTGTAAAAAATATAAACCGTGTCTAGAGTTATGAGAAAACCATGTCTGGAGTTATGAGATCATTTTTTGTGCAAATATTTCCAGCTTCTGAAAAACTGACTCTTCACTGACTGGGAGAAGGTGAGGAGAGAAACCCAAATGTCTTTCTGTTGTTAAGGAAACAAAATTCAACTGAGTCAAGATTTTATTGGCTTTATATAAAGATTCACAAATCGGCCAGCAGACACAAAGTCAAAATGAAAGACTTTTATAGGCAGAAGGGAACAGGAACAAGGCAGTTATATTGTTATACTAGCAAAAAGCAAGTTGGTTGTGGCAAGGTCACTTTCCTTTAGGGGATGGCAGGGGACTATCAAGCAGATTACCTCATTGCTGACCAGGTAATTTCTCACTAACTGATTTAATATTCCATTTTTGGAAGAGCTAAAGCTGTAATTTTTTTAAAGATTTTATTTATTTATTCATGAGAGACCCACAGAGAGAGAGAGAAAGAGAGGCAGAGACACAGAAGCAAGCTTCATGCAGGGAGCTCCATGCAGGGAGCCTGACATGGGACTTGATCCTGAGTCTCCAGGATCAGGCCCTGGGCTGAAGGTGGCACTAAACTGCTGAGCCACCTGGGCTGCCCTAAAGCTGTAATTAAGTTAAGTCTTGGTTTGGTAATGTGGGGCTTAAAATAAGTGATTCTATTTGGGGCATATTGTTTTGTTTTTAACAATTCCCCCTTTTGATCAGACTCTCAGCCTGAAAGAAGTGATAAAAATTTAAGGCATTAGCACTATTCCCAGCTACCACTCTGAAACTGCTTATTCTCTGTGTAGTATTCATTGGTCAAGCATCTGGTTCACATTCTTTAAGTAGCCATCTCTTTGTTCCTTTTCTGATGTTCTAGTCTTAGGGAGATCATGTGTTGGTGGCTACCAGCTGTGAACATGCATTAAAAAAAAAAAAAAAAAAAAGAACAAGTATTTAAAGTTTTTGAGAGAATACAGTATGCCCAGGAGACAGTTGTAATTATTATAAACAGAATAATTCCCAATATCTGAATTGCACTTCAGAGCCATGGTCCCCATGACTCAAGTCAATCAAAATCAAATAAGCCAAAGAAAGAGTTAAAGGAGTCACTTTTATAAGCTAAGTGGATTGTTCAATGATTTTATGTAGCTTTCAACTTCCCTAAAAGTACTAATCCAGGTGCAGCAACTGGTGTTGGCCATACCTCAGACATCTTACTCAGCAAAAGATAATTAAAGTCTATCCAATTATTAAAAACAAGTTTGACCAGAGAATCTAGGGAATTTTGTTGGGCAGCTATTGCTTTATCAGCAGATTCTGCAATATCTTCAAGAGAAAGGCTCTTGATCATGGCATTGCTTGCAGTTACTCCTAAGCAGGGCAATAAGGATCTGCCAAAGGAAGTGACTTTTTTTTTTTTTTTAATTTTTATTTATTTATGATAGTCACACAGAGAGAGAGGCAGAGACACAGACAGAGACACAGGCAGAGGGAGAAGCAGGCTCCATGCACCGGGAGCCTGACGTGGGATTCGATCCCGGGTCTCCAGGATCGCGCCCTGGGCCAAAGGCAGGCGCTAAACCACTGCGCCACCCAGGGATCCCAGGAAGTGACTTTGAATTATGAATGCCTCTTGGTAATTCCTGGACTAGAAAGTGGTGGTCAGGACTAGAAAGGTGACAGCCATGAAGGCCAGTAAAATTTGAGGATCTGTAGACCACACAAGCAGTTTTATTTTGGTTTCTTTTGCCTTGTGTCCCTTTCTTTGTAAGAGCCTGCATGTAAGTTTCTCAGGTTTGGGGTTATGAGCCAGAGACAGAGAAATTGACCCCCATGGTTAAGGAACCTATTATGATAGAGAGGAAGCTGAGTTTGTTGTAGAGAAACTGAGTTTTCTGTTATTACTGAAGTAATAACAGAAGCATTACTTCTAACTTGACTTGGAAATCAGGGAGAAGTCTATGATGGGCAGAACCACAGAATCATCAGAACCATGGAAAATCCAACAGACATTTGGAAGTTGGATTATCTCCTTGCAATGCCTGAGATATGTAAACAATGGTATTTCCTTTCCAGGCCAGAGCAAGGCAAAAGAATCATAGGATCTTCATAGTGTAAGACTTAGAAAAAGGATGGTCAGATAGGGAAGGAGAAATGGAAAGAAATGTTCTTGATCGATGTCTTGGAAAGAAGCAGTCTACCTCAATGTCATCTACTTTTCTTCCTAGAAAAAAAAAATGTGATTTTGAGGTTTCTAGCATTTGCACAGAACCAGATGTCAGGAGAAGACATCTTCATTTGTGAAATAGGCACTCAAGGTTCAACACCTTGTAATCCAGCATTAGTGTTGGTGGTAAATAGTTTTTGGGATAGTCCGTTCCATGACTCACTTTTACAAAAGCATTAAAGTAAAACAATAATGTCTGTAAATGACAAAAGACTTTAAAATACCCGTTGCTAAAGATCTGATGAGAGTTCACTACTGACGAAAAAATTTGGTTATTTCTGTGACACACAACATTTTAAGATAACTAGAATTATGACTAATAATGTTATATCAGACATAACAGATTTCTGGAAATTTCATATAATTACTGGAACACTTATAATAACAGAAGCATTACTTCTAACTTGACAATGTAATTTAATATATCAAATAAGCCTAATTAGTTTCATATATCTCTTTTTATGTGGAGAGAGAGCAAATCTTTTGAGATGTTCCTGGGACCCACTGAAATATCCCAAAGTTAGATGGAGGTTGCAAAAAAGACTATTTAGAATTCAATTTGGGGAAGTTATTTAAAAATATCAAAAGCTTTTTGGCACTTGACTAAAAAGGACCACAGAGCATTCTGGAACAATACTTAATTATTCATTTAACTAAAGTGACAACAAAAAATTTCAAAGGCAAATACAGAAGGTTACATAGTTCTGAGCAAAACTTTGCCCTTTCAATATTGAGAAGACTCGGTTTATTTAATCAAAGACATGTTGATAAAGATAACATGAAGCACAGGAAATTATTTTGATAAAACTTAAAATCTTTGCTTTCTAGGCAGATTACTTAAAAGGTGAAAACGAAACAAAAACAAAACTCCCAAAACCCTTGTTTAAATTTCTTATTAAGAACAGACCAAAAAAAAAAGAACAGACCAGAGCAGCTCCAGTGGCTCAGCTGTTTAGCGCCGCCTTCAGCCCAGGGCGTGATCCTGGAGACCCGGGATCAAGTCCCATGTTGGGCTCCCTGCACCTGTGTCTGCCTCTTTCTCTTTCTCTCTCTCTCTCTCTCTCTCTGTTTCTCATGAATAAATAAATTTAAAAATATTTAAAAAAGTACATACCAATAGTTTAAGAAAAATTTTGCCTCCTTTTTTTTTTTTTAAGATTTTATTTATTTATTCATGAGAGACATACAGAGAGAGGCAGAGACATAGGCAGAGAGAGAAGCAAGCTCCCTCCAGGAAGCCTGATGCAGGACATGATCCCAGAACTCTGGGATCATGACCTGAGCCAAAGGCAGATGCTCAACCACTGAGCCACTTAGGTGCCCCCCAAAACTTTGCCTTCTTTTTTTTTTTTTTTTTTTTTTTTTTAAAACTTTGCCTTCTTAACAGAGAGAAAACCAAATTCTAATTTTGTACCAGCTGTACCTTTGATTTTTAAATTAATTACATTAAAAATTTAATTAAATCCATCTCAATCTTAGCCTGACCTCACATGAAAGTCCTTTCCCAAGATCCCTTTCCACAAACCTTCTATAACTTCCCATGTCCATTTAGTTTGTCCTTTGTTCTCTTTCCCATTCTGAAACAACTAGTTGGGTTTTTTTTTAAACATTTTATTTATTTATTCATAGAGACACACACACACAGAAAGAGGCAGAGACACAGGCAAAGGGAGAAGCAGGCTCCATGCAGGGAGCCGGACGTGGGGCTTGATCCCGGGTCTCCAGGATCACATCCCAGGCTGAAGGCAGGTGCTAAACCGCTGAGCCACCCAGGCTGCCCAATTAGTTGGGTTTTTAAAAAAGATTTTATTTATTCATTAGAGACATGGAGAGAGGAAGAGACATAGGCAGAGGGAGAAGCAGGCTCCCCATAGGGAGCCTGATGTGGGACTCGATCCCAGGACCCCAGGATCATGACCTAAGTCAAAGGTAGAGGCTCAATCTCTGAGCCACGCAGGTGCCCCTGAAACAATTAGCTTTTACTTTAGGATAAAATTTCTTTCTTGTTCCCTCAACAAAAATGCATCTCCATTCCTTACACCTTTGCTGAAAACAAACATTCTATTCTCCTTGTTTGCAGAGATGTTTCCCTTATTTTTTCTATTAGTTTTAAGGAATGTATTAGATTTTTTAACCCAGGACACATGGGTGGCTCAGTCGATTAAGGATCTACCTTTAGCTTGGGTTATGATCCTGGGGTCCTGGGATTAAGTCCTGCATTGGAGTCCCTGTTCACCCAGGAGCCTGCTTTTCCCTCTTCCACTCCCTGCTATTTCTGCTCTCTTTCTGTCAAATAAATAAATAAAATCTTTAAAAAATAGACCCATAAAAACCTCAATTTCTAGTGAAAATTAAGAATTAAGCAATTGTCCATTACTGGCAAATTTATAAATACATTTCACAGACGCATATTCTCGTTTATAGTAAATTTTCCAATGTGGCACAAACATGTTTACTAATAGACCCAAATATCTTTAGCTCCTCATAAAAGGAAGCCAAAAATAAGTAAACCTATGACCAGTAATCAATGTTTTATTATTTTATCTTATTTGGAAATATTCTAGATATTCAATGGCTATCATTTAAATTAACTTAGCAAAACCCTAAAGTTTCAAGTTACCAAAAGGATCTGGGAAAACTAAGTAGACACACCATAAAACATAACTGTTGCTGAAAAGTTCACTTGAAACCTCTTAGCCTGGGAAGCTCAGCGGTTTAGCATCGCCTTCAGCCCAGGGTGTGATCCTGGAGTCCCGGGATCTAGTCCCATTCAGGCTCCCTGCATGGAGCCTGCTTCTCCCTCTGCCTGTGTCTCTGCCTCTCTCTCTCTCTCTCTCTCTCTCTCTCAGTATCTCTCTCTCTCTCTCTGAATAAATAAATAATCTTTAAAAAAATAAAAATTTCAGTCAAGAAATGGGTATGGGTATGGTAATACAAAATCATTAGTTTATAAAAGAACAGATGAATCCAAATTCTGTTTCTGCAACAGGTATTGGCAAGGATGTGGAGAAAGGGAAACATTCTTGCTCTGTTACTGGGAATGCAAACTGGTGCAGCCACTCTAGAGAACAGTATGGAGTTTCCTCAAAAAGATAAAAATAGAACTATCCTACAATTCAGCAATTGCACTACTAGGTATTTACCCAAAGAATACAAAAATACTAACTTAAAGGAATACACGCACCCTGATGTTTATAGCAGCATTGTCTACCATAGCCAAATTATGGAAACAGCCTGAATGTCCACCAATTGATGAATGGATAAAGAAGATGTGGTGTGTGTGTGTGTGTGTGTGTGTGTGTGTGTGTGTGTAAATGTCTATCCTAAAATAGACCTAAATCTGATGACTCTGTTGACAGAGTTTCCTTGCACTGGCAGCAAATTGAGAGCTGCTATATGGTCAAATTGGCATTTATTGAGTGAAACTATGTATAGCATTGTATGAGTTTTTCTCTCTAACTTAAAAAAAAAAATCGTATCTTGAATGAGTAGGAAGTGGACCATCCAGTACAGACCAGAGCTCCTAGTACAGGTCAGTATCTTGGCTATTCTTGGCTTTTTGCACTTTCATAAAAATTTAGAATCAGCTTGTCAAGATCTATTAAGAAACATGTCAAGGGACACCTGGGTGGCTCAGCAGTTGGGCGCCTGCCTTCTGCACGGGATGTGATCTTGGGATCCGGAATCGGGTCCCGTGTCAGACTCGTCTGCTTCTCCTGTCGTGCCCAAGATTGCGAATCCGAGAAACCACCAAGGAGCCGACACCGATGCAAACACACGAGGGTTTAAATTTTTATTTATTTATGATAGTCACAGAGAGAGAGAGAGAGAGGCAGAGACACAGGCAGAGGGAGAAGCAGGCTCCATGCACCGGGAGCCCGACGTGGGACTCGATCCCGGGTCTCCAGGATCGCGCCCTGGGCCAAAGGCAGGCGCCAAACCACTGCGCCACCCAGGGATCCCCATTCTAAACTTTCTAATTTAAGGTTATGTAACTTTGTAATACAACCATCTCTACCACTATCTATATCTAGATGGTTTATATCTATACCCAGATGTAGATAGATAGATAGATGGGATTTTTTTTGTTTTTGGATCTATGGAATGTTTATAGAACATTCTAGTCAATGGTGTCTGTGTCTTTTTCTCCAAGAGAAAAAGGATCCAGACCTCAAGAATTGAGGATAGGGACTCTAGATATGAACCAATGAGTTAAAATAGCTTAGGAATGTGCTGTCTGTTGGGGAATAGCCACATGAGGACACATTTTAATCATTAGTGCTGATGCAGGCCAGATTGCTTTCCAAGAAACCCTGCCCTGTCACTTTTTCCAGCCATTTTTGTCTGAGGACAGAGGAAGTTAAGCAAGCTTGGGTATTCTTGGAAGGAAAGCTATGCCTGAGCTTGGTGGCCAAAGTTTCAGCAGGGGTGTGTGCAATGCAGAGTGTGATGACAGAAAGAGCAGCTCCCTGGATCCTCTAGGCAAGAGAGAGGAATTCAGCAACTGAGCATTCCAGAGACCACACTTCTCCAGGTTTGGAGACCACAGGAAAAAAAATTCACTTCCAGAATCCAAATATGACCCCATTTCCCCTGTGCTTCTGAAATACGGTCAGGGCTCACTTCTTATTCAATTACTTTATCTTAAGAAACTTTGCAGTTTGAATAATTGATTTGGTATGAGGCAGCTAAGTACCCAGTACTGTTAGATTAGAGGATCTTAACTGGGAACACATTACCTGGAGAGACATTTCAAAATTTACAGACCCTGAACCATTCTGGCCCATTCTGAACCCACTGAATCAGAAAATCTGGGGCCTAAACCCATGTAGTTTGGAAAGGTCACATAGATTCTAACTCAAGCACCAAGTTAAGGGCCAGTGCAAAAGAACAAGGTGCCAGTAGGGTGAGGCTATGGCCTTGATATTTTTTCCTTTTTTGATGTTAAAAATGTCTATTTCATCTAAGTCACCAAAATACATTAGAGGCTATGTTCATTCTACTGGGTGCGCTAAACCAGACTTCTGACATAGATGAACATAGATATCACATCTTGTTAAAATGCAGATTGTGATTTCTCAGGTCTAGAGGGGGGCCTGACAATTTGCCTTTCTAACAAGTTCCCAGATAATGCCTATGCTGCTGGTCCAGACTTTAAGTAGCAAGGTCAGTGATTCTTAACCTGGGGCAATTTTGTCACCACCATCCCTAGGGGACATTTGGCAATAAGAAAGTCTAGTGCTGTTTTCTCTGTTGTCAACAGGGGAAGGGGAAAGTGTTAACCATCTAGCTGGTACATATACTCCTAAACATCCGACAGTGCATAGGAAAACCCCCACAACAGAGACTATGCAATCCAAAATGTCTGTCTTGGGACGCCTGGGTGGCTCAGCTTTTGAGTGTCTGCCTTTGGCTCAGGATGGAGTCCCACATCGGGCTCTCTGCAGGGAGCCTGCTTCTCCCTCTGCCTGTTTTTTGCCTTTCTCTCTGTGTGTCTCTCATGAATAAATAAATAAAATCTTTAGAAAACAAAAAGTCTGTGTCTCTAAGGTTGAAAAATGCTGGACTTAGACTAAATGCAAAATGTGTAAGGTTTGAAAAGTAGTGACTTTGGTCTTAATTCTTTGCCCCCATGTTGACAATTAGATTTAAAGACTGAATTATTATTATTATTTAAGATTTTTATTTTGTTGATTTGAGAAAGAGAGACAGCATGAGCAGGGAGGACGAGGCAGAGGGAGAGGGAGAAGCAGACTCTCTGTTGAGCAGGGAGCCCATTGTTGGGGCTGGATCCCAGGACCCTGAGATCATGACCTGAGCTGAAGGCAGACATTTAACTGACTAAGCCAATCCAGTGTCCCAAGAAGATAATTTTTTTGAAGAGAATTTTATAGAAGATGTGCATTTGCCCTACACCCAGTGACTAGGGAGTTCCTCGAAGAATTCCTCAGTGTATTCAAGTATCAAAGAGCTAGTTTTAAATATTTAACAAATCCAAAACCAACTCACAGCAGTAGCACTCAATAGGGAATGTTTCTGTTACCCTTTCCTGTCTTCCTTTACTATATTCCAATCCCGAGTGTTCACAAGTTAGCCACACACAACACATTCCCCAATTTCAGGCTTCCCACCTGTGTTCCACATCACAGTCTTTACCCAGTCTGAGAATCCTCTTACCTTGTCTTCTTTCCCATTGGGTTTTTAAGGCCTCATTGAGATACTCCTCCCTTGACCATCCTCACCTGGAGTGATCTGGCCCTTTTTTGGTTTTCCTTGATTTGCTGTCACACATTGTATTAATGCCCCTATCATTATAGTTCTTCTTCTTCTTTCTTTTTTTTTAATTTATGATAGTCACACACAGAGAGAGAGAGAGGCAGAGACACAGGCAGAGGGAGAAGCAGGCTCCATGCACCGGGAGCCCGATGTGGGATTCGATCCCAGGTCTCCAGCATCGCGCCCTGAGCCAAAGGCAGGCGCTAAACCGCTGCGCCACTCAGGGATCCCTAGTTCTTCTTTTTTTAAAAGATATTCTTTCTTTCTTTCTTTCTTTCTTTCTTTCTTTCTTTCTTTCTTTCTTTCTTTCTTTCTTTCTTTCTTTCTTTCGAGAGACTATGATCGTGCCTGTGAGAGAGCAAATGCAAAATGTATGAGGTTTGAAAAGTAGTGACTTTAGTCTTAATTCTTTGCCCCAATGTTGACAGTTAGATTTAAGGACAGAATTATTATTATTATTATTATTATTGGGCAGGGAGCACAATGCAGGGCTTAATCCTGGGATCCCAGGATCAGAGCCAGGTCTGAAGGCAGATGCTTAATGACTGAGCCACCCAGGGGCCCCATCATGGCTCTTCTTTTTAAGAACAGCTTTATTGAGATAAAATTCATACAACATACAATTCACCCGTACCCCTCAATGGTTTATTTTATTTTATTTTTTTTTAATTTTTTATTTATGATAGTCACAGAGAGAGAGAGAGGCAGAGACACAGGCAGAGGGAGAAGCAGGCTCCATGCATCGGGAGCCTGACGTGGGATTCGATCCCGGGTCTCCAGGATCACTCCCTGGGCCAAAGGCAGGCACTAAACCGCTGCGCCACCCAGGGATTCCCCCCTCAATGGTTTTTAATATATTCAGGGAGATGTGTAACTATCACTACAATATTGTGATT
Source organism: Canis lupus familiaris (assembly GCF_011100685.1). Classification (NCBI taxonomy): domain Eukaryota; kingdom Metazoa; phylum Chordata; class Mammalia; order Carnivora; family Canidae; genus Canis; species Canis lupus. Next base: position 796,496 of record NC_049227.1, on the reverse strand, counting down.
TATAAGAAATATATGCTTGGTCATTCCAATGACCAAAATATTTTCCCCATATATATTTGGCCCTTAATTTTCCAAAAAAGACATAGAGATGACTAACAGACACATGAAACGATGCTCGACATTACTCGTCATCAGGGAAATACAAATCAAAACCATGATGAGATAACATCTCACACCTGTGAGGGTGGCTAAAATTAACAGCACAAGAAACAACAGTTGCAGGCACAGATGCAGAAAAAGGGGAACCCTCTTGCACTGGCACTGTTGATGGGAATGCAAAGTGGTGCATCCACTCTAGAGAACGGTATGGAGTTTTCTTATAAAGTTAGACATAGAACTACCCTACAATCCAGCAATTGCACTACCAGGTATTACCCAAAGTATACAAAAATACAGATTTAAAGGGATACAGGCACCCTGAAGTTTATAGCAGTAGCCAAACTATAGAGAAAGCCCAAATGTCCATCAACTGATGAATAGATAAAGAAGTGTACACAGGGATCCCTGGGTGGCGCAGCGGTTTAGCGCCTGCCTTTGGCCCAGGGCGCGATCCTGGAGACCCGGGATCGAATCCCACGTCGGGCTCCCGGTGCATGGAGCCTGCTTCTCCCTCTGCCTGTGTCTCTGCCTCTCTCTCTCTCTGTGTGTGACTATCATAAATAAATAAAAATTAAAAAAAAAGAAGTGTACACACACACACACACACACACACCGAAATATTCCTCAGCAATCAAAAAGAATGAAATCTTGCCATTTGCAATGGTGTGGTTGGAGTTAGAGGGTATTATGCTAAGTGAAATAAGTCAGTCAGAGAAAGCCAAACACCGTATGACTTCACTCATATGTGGAATTTTTTTGAAAGATTTTTATTTATTTATTTATTCATGACAGACGGGGAGGGGGGCAGAGACATAGGCAGAAGGAGAAGTATGCTTCCTGCAGAGAGCCCAATGTGGGACTCGATCTCAGGACCCTGGGATCATGCCCTGAGCTGAAGGCAGATGCTCAACAGCTGAGCCACCCAGGCGTCACCATATGTGGAATTTAAGACAGAAAACAGATGAACATATGAGAAGGGGGAAAAGAAAAAAAGGACAGAGGGAAACAAGCCATAAGAGACTCTTAAGTTTCCTTAAAACCCCAAGTGACAGTTTTTTGGACCCTTTCTCTTTGGAGAGCTTCCATGTGGTAGGAACAAGAATGCTTCCACATGCTACTGAGCTGGGCCCCAAGTTCCCCAGAAGCTTCTTTATTCAGGACCTCCCCTAGGAGTCTCTTCATCCATATCCTTTATCATATCCTTAATAAACTGGTAAATATAAGGGTTTCCCTGAGTTGTGTGCATTGCTCTAGCAAATTAATTGAGCCTAAAGAGAAGGCTGTTAGAACCTCCAACCTGTAGCTGGTTACTCAGTAGTAACATGTATCAGCCTGGGACTTGCAACTGGCATCTAAAATGGGGAGTGGGAGGAGACTGAGCCCTTAACCTGTTGGAATATGATGGTATCTCTAGATAGTGTTAGTCACCAGGACACTCTGCTGGTGTGCAAGAATTATTTGGTGTTGTGTGGGGGAAACACCCACATACATTGGAATTCGGTCTGGGAACCCTAAAAGAATGAACATATCAATTCTAGAACATTTTCATCACCTAGAAAAGAAATGTTAAAAAAAAAAAAAGAAATGTTGTACCCTTTACTTATCACCCCTCATTTTACATCTTTCCCCTCCCAGTCAGAAACAAACACTAATCTACTCTCTCTATAGATTTCTCTACTATAGATATTTCAAATGAATGGAATATAATATGTGTCTTCTGTGACAAGTTTCTCTCTCACTTAGGGCAAAGAGTTCAAGGCTCAGCACATTGGAGCGTGTATCAGTACTATATTCCTTTTTATGACCAAATAATATTTCATTGTATGAATGTGCTACATTTTTTAAAATCCATTTGTCAGTTGATAGACATTAGGTTGTTTTCACCTTTTGGCTATTGTGAATAATGCTGCTATGAACATTCGTGTATAAGTTTTGGTGGGGATATATGTTTCATCTCTCTTGGGTGTGTAGCTAGGAGTGGAATTGCCAGGTCATGTGATAACTCTGTGTTTATTCATTTCAGGACCTGCCAGACTTTTTTTATTTTTTTTAATTTTTTAAAATTTATTTATGATAGGCACACAGTGAGAGAGAGAGAGGCAGAGACACAGGCAGAGGGAGAGGGAGAAGCAGGCTCCATGCACCGGGAGCCCGATGTGGGATTCGATCCCGGGTCTCCAGGATCGCGCCCTGGGACAAAGGCAGGCGCCAAACCGCTGCGCCACCCAGGGATCCCCTGCCAGACTTTTTCTAAGTGATTGTGCCAACTGCAACATCAGGAGATCCTGCTGCCCCTTCTCTTACCCCATTGTATTGCACACCAAAGGAATGTCCCATGGGCACAGTTCTTCTCCAGCCTCAGAACATGGATTGGGATAGACCATCCAAAGTGTTGTGGGATACCAAAGCCCCAACACATGGAGGATTACAGCAGAAGTCTTGTTGTCAAGTGGACTGGATGCTGTTCTTGTGGTCCCCTGCAGATCTGATAATGCAGGAGGGAGTGGGGGGAAGAGAGAGAGACACCACTCAGATTTTTTTTGTATATATATTTTTAAAGATTTTATTTATTTATTCATGAGAGACACAGAGAGAAAGAGAGGCAGAGACACAGGCAGAGGGAGAAGCAGGCTCCACGCAGGGAGCTCGACATGGGACTCGATCCTGGGTCTCCAGGATCACACCTCAGGCTGCAGGTGGCGCGAAGTTGCTGTGCCACCAGGGCCGCCCTTTTTGTATATTTTTTTATTGGAGTTCTATTTGCCAACATATAGTATAACACCCAATGCTCAGACCGTCAAGTGTCCCCCTCAGTGCCCATCACCCAGTCACCCCAACCCCCGCTCACCTCCCCTTCCACCACCCCTTGTTCATTTCCCAGAGTTAGGTGTCTCTCATGCTTTGTCTCCCTCTCTGGTATTTCCCACTCATTTTCTCTCCTTTCCTCTTTAATTCCTTTCACTATTTTTTATATTCCCTGAATTAATGTAACCATATAATGATTGTCCTTCCCCAATTGACTTACTTCACTCAGCATAATACCCTCCAGTTCCATCCACGTTGAAGCAAATGGTGGGTATTCATCCTTTCTAACGGCTGAGTAATATTCCATTGTATACATGAACCACACCTTCTTTATCCATTCATCTTTCGATGGACACCGAGGCTCCTTCCACAGTTTGGCTATTGTGGCCATTGCTGCTATGAACATCGGGGTGCAGGTGTCCCGGCGTTTGACTGCATCTGTATCTTTGGGGTAAATCCCCAGCAGTGCAATTGCTGGGTCATAGGGCAGATCTATTTTTAACTCTTTGAGGAACCTCCACACAGTTTTCCAGAGTGGCTGCACCAGTTCACATTCCCACCAACAGTGCAAGAGGGTTCCCCTTTCTCCACATCCTCTCCAACATTTGTTGTTTCCTGTCTTGTTAATGTTCCCCATTCTCACTGGTGTGAGGTGGTATCTCATTGTGGTTTTGATTTGTATTTCCCTGATGGCCAGTGATGTGGAACATTTTCTCATGTGCGTGTTGGCCATGTCTATGTCTTCCTCTCTGAGATTTCTCTTCATATCTTCTGCCCATTTCATGACTGGATTGTTTGTTTCTTTGCTGTTGAGGTTTTGTTTTTGTTTTTGTTTTTGTTTTTGCTGTTGAGTTTGATAAGTTTTTTATAGATCTTAGATACTAGCCCTTTATCTGATATGTCATTTGCAAATATCTTCTCTCATTCTATAGGTTGTCTTTTAGTTTTGTTGACTGTTTCTTTTGCTGTGCAGAAGCTTTTTATCTTGAGTAAGTCCCAGTAGTTCATTGCTTTTGTTTCCCTTGCCTTCATAGATGTATCTTGCAAGAAGTTGGTGTGGCCAAGTTCAAAAAGGGTGTTGCCTGTGTTCTCCTCTAGGATTTTGATGGAATCTTGTCTCACAGTTAGATCTTTCATCCATTTTGAGTTTATCTTTGTGTATGGACACCACTCAGATTTTATTGCATGTCCCAGCTTTCTCTTCTGGAAAATTCAGTCCCTGGAAAGCAACCAGCTTTCCAGCTGTAAGTCAGTTTCAGGAGTTCTTTCCTCCCTCCTTCCCTCAATTCTTCCCTCTACACTCTTCTTTCCTTCCTTCCTTCCTTCTTTCTTTTTCTTACTTTCTTCCAACTTAATTTTTTCCAATGACAAAAAAAAAATACTATTACAAACACTTTAGAACACACTGCAAAATATTAAAATGGAAAGAAAAATATCTCTCAGAAATGATCATTGTTAACATTTTAATAGTTCCTTTTAGGCTTATTAGTGCACAGTTTTAAAAAATCACAGAAGAGAACATATTTGCGGTAGACCTCCAGCCTCCCTGTATGCAAGCTGTTGTCTAATGCTGCCCACCCCCCCACCCCCCCCCACACACATACCCATGCAACTCTGGGCTTGGTCATCCTGACTTGCTTTGGCCAACAGGACATTAGCAAACATGAGGCAAAGCAGAGTGCTCACACCTTGAGGCTTGTTCTCTTGCTGCTCTTTGGGTCCACCTAAACACTATGAGAAGAAGCCCAGGGTAGCCTGTTAGAGGATGAGAGATCACATGGAACAGAGATGAACTAACTGTCCTGGATGAAGCCCTCTTAGACCATCAGACTGCCAGCCACCAGATATGAGAATAAGGCTGTTCCAGACTATTCAGATCCAGCTGCAAAACACCTAGACACACAAAACAAGGGAAATAATAAATGCTTAAGTGAATTAAGCAACTAAATTTGGAGTTGTTTGTCACATGGCAAAAGATGACTGGTATACTAATTTACCTAAAATCCTGTGACCTATTTTTTTTTGCACTTGATATTTCTTTCTTTCTTTCTTTCTTTCTTTCTTTCTTTCTTTCTTTCTTTCTTTCTTTCTTTCTTTCTTTCTTTTTTCTTTCTTTCTTTCTTTCTTTCTTTCTTTCTTTCTTTCTTTCTTTCTTTCTTTCTTTCTCTTTCTTTCTTTCTTTCCCTTTCTTTCTTTCTTTCTTTCTTTCTTTCTTTCTTTCTTTCTTCTTTCTTTTTAAGATTTTATTTATTTATTCATGAGAGACATAGAGAGAGTCAGAGACATAGGCAGGCTCCCTATGGGGAGCCTGATGTGGGACTCGATCCTGGGACCCTGGTATCATGCCCTGAGCTGAAGGCAGACACTCAACCACTGAGCCACCCAGGTATCGCGCACTGGATATTTCAACAAAGCACTTTGTCATATGATTACAACTCTTCATGAACATCTGGTTTTAATGGTCACATAATAGTCCCTTGAGGGACAGATCTAGTTTACGAAATTGTTGCCTATTGTTTGACATTTAGGTTGCCGTAATTTTGGCAATCGTAATGCTCATGGGATTGATATTCTTATGCATAAAGGTTTTTCCTAAATTAGATTATTAGATTTTCTCAGCATGGACCCTCTGGAATTACAGAATTACAGAGTCAAGGTGAAAGATCTTTTATTTTATTTACCTCCTTACTGTGAAAATTTAAACAAAATACTGAAGAGTATAATGCATTTAATGGGCCAGAATTCAGCTTTAATAATTACTAATATTTGCCATTTTTCTTTCGTGTATCTATTCCTCATCCCCATGTTTTTTTCCCAAGGTATTTTATTTTATTTTATTTTATTTTATTTTATTTTTTAATTTTTAAAATTTATTTATGATAGTCACACAGAGAGAGGGAGAGGCAGAGACACAGGCAGAGGGAGAAGCAGGCTCCATGCACCGGGAGCCCGACGTGAGATTCGATCCCGGGTCTCCAGGATCGCGCCCTGGGCCAAAGGCAGGCGCCAAACCACTGCACCACCCAGGGATCCCTCCCGAGGTATTTTAATCTCTCCTTTAACATAAACATTTTTAGTATGTATTTCTAACTGATAATTAAAAAAAAAACAATACATAGGCACAATTTCATCATCACACTTAACAGCACAAACAACAGACATTAAAATCTTCTAACAATAAATCCATGTTAATTTTCCCTCATTTTCTGAAATTATATTGATTTGAAGGATAAGAAGGTCTTGGTTGATATATGTCTTATCACTCTTGTAAATTCTCCATAAACTGGATTTGGTTGATTGCATCCTTATGATGACATTTAACACATTTCTCTAACCTTTATATTTTCTGTTATTCCAGATATTTGATTAGATTAAAAATTTTTTGCATGAATACTTCATTGGGAATAGTATGCTTTCTACTACATCACATCAAAAGCCTCCAGAACATCCGGTTGGCCCTTTGTGTGATCTTAAGATTGATCAGTGGGGTTCCGAAGCTGTCAGCCTGATCATTTCACCAAATGTTTTCCACAGCCACCGATAGCCACTGCTTAAATGTATTACCTCATGAGGGATTGTAAATACAGATTTTCTGGGGATCCCTGGGTGGCTCAGGGTTTTAGTTCCTGCCTTCAGCCTGGGGCATGATCCTGGAGACCCAGGGTTGAGTCCCACGAGGGGCTCCCTGCATGGAACCTGCTTCTCCCTCTGCCTGTGTGTCTCTCATGAATAAATAAATAAAATCTTTAAATAAAAAATACAGATTTTCTAATCCTATAATTCCTTTTGCTGTAAAAAGAACTTTCTTTCATCAACTATTTGAGTATCCTAAAATAGAGTTGATAAGGAAAGTCAGGATAAATGCTTAATTCTTTTTTTCCTTTACCAACTTGCAGAACAAATTGGTATCCCAGAACTTCAAATAATACTTTTACTTTTGTTTTTTAGTATTAAATATTTATTTGAGAGAGAGAGAAAGAAAGAGAGTGGGGGGGAAGGGCAGTGGGAGAAGGAAGGAGACCCTTCTCCCTCTGCCTGTGTCTCTGCCTCTCTCTCTCTGTGTCTCTCATGAATAAATAAATAAATAAAATCTTTAAATAAAAAAAGACTGGATATTCTTGTTAAAATAGATGGATAGATAATATATATTGTATATTTATATGTAAATATATATTACATATAAATCAATTGTTGTCATGGAGAATGTAAATGGACATCAATATTTTTTTAAATAGTCCTGGGTGATTTTATAGTACAACCAGGGTTGGGAATCACTAAACCAGTGCTTCTCAATCTGTGTATACAAATCGCCTGGGCATATTGTTAAAAGACAAATCAGATTTGGCAGGACTAGGGTGGAGCTGAGATTATATATTGTATATATATGTATTATAAATATACTAATATATTTCTACATTATATGTATTAAATGAATATATATATTATAAATATATATAAATATTTGCTATCAATAGGTTTTTAAAAATTGTATCTGTGCTAATTTGCCTTTATTTTTCATTTCTAGTGAGGCTGAAAATTTTCTGTATGGGGTGCTGGTAAGGATGACAACAGACCTTCAGTTTTGGGGGCTGGCAATAGATGTGCAGTTGAGTTCCAGGCACATATGTGGCATTGGTGCTGGTGGCAGTTGTGGGCGTAGTTGGTTTGCATCCCTAGCATGAGTGCAGATGGGCTCAGTGCCTGGCAGTGGGAAGACTGGTTTCTTCATTAGGTCAGTTCTGAAACCGTCTTAGGCATTTATTCCTGGGAGCTCAGCTCCAAGCTCCTAATTGGTTCTTGGAGTACCCCAGTGCCTTTTCTGAGCTAAAGCATGTTTTGATGTTATGACTGAGAATATTTATTTATTTATTTATTTATTTATTTATTTATTTATTTATTTATTTTTATAACTGAGAATCTTTTTTTTTTTTTAATTTTTATTTATTTATGATAGTTACAGAGAGAGAGAGAGAGGCAGAGACACAGGCAGAAGGAGAAGCAGGCTCCATGCACCGGGAGCCCGATGCGGGACTCGATCCCGGGTCTCCAAGATCGCACCCTAGGCCAAAGGCAGGCGCCAAACCGCTGCGCCACCCAGGGATCCCCTATAACTGAGAATCTTGAATAACAGTAGGCAAAACTAAATTGGGGAAGAAAGGTATTGTATCCGGTATGAATTGTAGGTGTTGTCTACAGTTCAGATGGATCCTTGATGTTCTAAAGTGTGTAAAGTCTGGTCCATGTGGACCAGCAGCACCAGTCCCTGAGAACTTGTTGAAATGCTTAAACTCAGTCCACCCCAGTCCTGTTGAATCTTATTTGCCCTTTTTATTTTTTGGAAAGAGACAGAGAGAGAGAGCATGTGCACCTGAGGTTGGTGGGGGGTGGTGCAGGGCAGAGGGAGAGGGAAAATCGTAAGCGGGCTCCATGGAGCCTGATGGGCTCGATCTCACCACCCTGAAATCAGGACCTGGGCCAAAATCAAGAGTCGGGTGCCTAACCAGCTGAGCCACTCAGGCACCCCTGATTTGCCTTTTAACAATATGCCCACAGGATTTATAAACACAGATTGAGAAGCCCTGGTCTAGTGTTTCCTAATGCTGGCTGTGCTTTAAAATCACTTGGAGACTATTTAAAAAAATATTGATATCCATTTACATTCTCCATGACAACAATTTATTCAGGAAAGAATCATCAATGGATCCTAAAGCCACAGGGCAAAAGGTTGTTGGGGAATTACTTATTCTCAAAGAATTTCCCCACAGATCACTTATTAGTTACAAAAGGGAAGAATGACCTTTATTTTATTTTATTTTTTTTAAATGAACTTTACAGCAGAGAAATCTAGCGGAATCCACATAAAAAGGGACAAAACTTAGCAATACAAATAATTGGGCCAAGTAACATCATGAGCTTCCTGATAAGAACACAACGTCACCTATGTAGAATTTCTGCCAAAAATGAAAATGATTAACCTGAATCTAATACTGAGCAACAAAGAAATACAGATATATCCAAACTGAGAGACAATCTGCTGAACAGCTGTCCTGGACTCTTCAAAAATGTGTTTCATGAGTGCTGAAAAAGACTGGGAATTGTCCTAGATCGAAAGCAACTGAAAAGACATGAAAACTAAATGCATCTTTAATCACATACTAAACTGAGGGTGGAAAGGCTATGAAAGATATTTTCAGGCCAATTTGGAGGAAATTTGATTATTAGTTAATAGTATTGTATTAATGTTAAATACTCTGGGTGTGATAATTATAACGTGATTTATGGGGAAGAGTAAACTTGTTCTCAGGACACACGCTGAAATATTAAGAGACAAAGTGTCATGAGACCTATAGTTTTAATGATTTTTTAAAAAATATTTTATTTATTCAAGAGAGACAGAGAGAGAGAGGCAGAGGCACATGCAGAGGGAGAAGCAGGCTCCATGCAGGGATCCTGATGTGGGACTTGATCCTGGGTCTCCAGGATCACTCCCTGGGCGGAAGGCAGGCCCTAAACTGCGGAGCCAGCCAGGGATCCCCTGTTTTAAATGATTAAAAAAAGGGGATCCCTGGGTGGCGCAGCGGTTTGGCGCCTGCCTTTGGCCCAGGGCGCGATCCTGGAGACCCGGGATCGAATCCCACGTCGGGCTCCCGGTGCGTGGAGCCTGCTTCTCCCTCTGCCTGTGTCTCTGCCTCTTCTCTCTCTCTCTCTCTGTGACTATCATAAATAAATTTTAAAAAAATTATTAAAAAAAAATCATAGATAAAAGAGAAATAAAGGAGGTGGGGGCAGGGGGGAAAGAGAAATAAAAACAAAATGGTAATATTTGGTAGACCCAGACCAAGGGTCAGTAATTTTTTTCTGTGAAGAACCAGATAGTACATTAGGCATTAGTTTCTGTCGTCATACTCAACTCCACTGTTTTAGTGTGAAAGCCGTCATAAACAAAATAGGTCTGGCTATGTTTCAATAAAACTTTATTTGTGGAAAATTATGTACTAATTTTAGCTCATTAAAATTAGAAAATAGCGGGATCCCTGGGTGGCGCAGCGGTTTGGCGCCTGCCTTTGTCCCAGGGCGCGATCCTGGAGACCCGGGATCGAATCCCACATCGGGCTCCCGGTGCATGGAGCCTGCTTCTCCCTCTGCCTATGTCTCTGCCTCTCTCTCTCTCTCTCTCTCTGTGACTATCATTAAAAAAAAAAAAAAAAAAAAAAAAAATAGAAAATAGCCATTTCAAAAATTTCCTTCTCAGAGTTGTTGAAAGGGAACTGTTTTACTTTCTATACGTCCATACTGTTTAAATGTTCAAAAGAGTGCTTTGAGTTTTTTGTTTGTTTTTTTCACTAAATTGCTTCTTAGTCAGCTTTTGCTGCAGTAACAAGCAACCCCAAATCTCAGTGGTTTATAATAAATATTTGTTTCTCATTTTATGTGAGGGCTGAAAATAGGCTGTACTTTGGCCCTGTGTATTTTCTTACTCTGGCACCCAGGCTGAAGGAACAGACCTATCTGGAACGTACTGTTCTCATAGCAGAGGGCAGAATTGCTAGAGACCAAGCCAAACTACGCAATTGCATTTAAGATTTCTGCTCAGACATGATGTGAGACGAGCCTGCTCCCAGGCCAAAGGCCAAAGGCCCAAGGCAGTTCCCAGTCAAGCCTCTCAATGGAAGTCTTAACCAAGGGAGTACGTATAATTACCTTATAGGGAAGGGAATGGAGAATTGTGAAACAATGATATACTTGACTACATTTCTTTTTTTTCTTTTTTTTTTTAAGATTTTATTTATTTATTCACGACAGACACAGAGAGAAAGAGAGAGGCAGAGACACAGGCAGAGGGAGAAGCAGGCTCCATGCAGGAGCCTGACGTAGGACTGGATCCTGGGTCTCCAGGATCACACCCCCGGCCGAAGATGACACTAAACCGCTGGGCCACCAGGGCTGCCCTTGACTACATTTCTGTTCAGCTAAGTAAATTCCCTTTGAGAAAATATTTTCTATTTTTGTTCTTATATTTTTTTCCCTATTGATCCACTTTTTTCTTCTTAGTTTTTAATTCCCTATGTAAAACGTAGCTTCAGCAGTGCTTTTCAAACTGTAGATGGTAACCCATTAGTGAGGCATGAAATTAATTTAGTGGAGGCACAACTAGTCTTTTGTATAAAAAACAGAATACAATAGAAAATTATAAGAGAACATTGCACATAGTAAAAATAAGGATTGTTTCATGAAACTTTTATTGCAGTTACATATATCTGTCCACAAACTAATAAAAGTTATAATTTTTGCTGTGAGTTTCAGTAAAAAAAAATTTAAGTGTTGATGGAAAGGACAAGCTAGGCTGGGTGCCTAAGCACTTCCAATTCCCATCTGGATTCAAGGATGCTGGCATCCAGGGTAGAGGGAAGCTGGTTGCAGAATCTGATCGCCAAGACACCCCTGAAGGCCAAGGGACTGTCGTGGATACAGCAGAGTGGCAGTCTCCTCCTCTTTCCTGTGTTGCATTCTCCTCAGCTGCAGAGACTAGAAATCCTAAAACTACATTTCCCAGGCACCTATGCGGCAGGGCTCCAGGTGGGTTTTAGCTTCCACTCATCACATGTTGTGGTAGGTCAGAACTGCACACATTCTTTGCTACTCCTCCCATTGAGAGGTAGAATCCCAGGAATCTGACGTTGGAGACTCGTGTGGCCAAAAGAATGCAGCAGAAATGATATTCTCGAACTTCGTTCCTAAGTTCCTAAGAAGTCTTACAGCGTCCACCTCTTGGAATGTTTTCTCTGGAGGAGCCAGCTTCTGTGTGAGAAGTCTGACTGTCCTCGACAGCCATCCTGTGAGAAGCCCAAGCATCTGGAGGATGAGACCAGCACGTAGAGGTGCTCAGTACGGCAGTGAACAGTATTATTTTGGAAATAATAAAATTTGGAAGTAAATCCTCCAGCCCCAACTGCACCAGCATGGATCAGAGATGAACCACCCAACCGAGCCCTCTCCTGACTCACAAATCATTATCAAAATAAAATGGTTGTTTAAGCCACCAAGTTTCAAGGTACTGTGTTTTATAACAATAGATGAATGGAAGAGATGCCTTTTCTCAAGACTTGGAACGGAGTTAAGCAGAGAGACAGTGGCATGCAAGGCGCCCAAGGGATCAAAGGTTGCATCTTGTTTGGGCATCTTGAAGATGTGTGGTATGCATCTTTCCTTTTAGGCCTCCACCCTTAGCAGCACCCAAACTCCAGGATAGGACACTTGGGAACCAAGAGACATTGTGCTGAGAGAATCCAGAGGCTAACACTAAGGACCACAGGAAAGCCAAGGAGAATTGGGGGTATAGAGCAGAAATGAAGCTGGACAGAGTGAGAAACTCAGAGGGCTAACATTTGCTGGACATTTGCTGTGTGCCAAGAGTACATCCTCACTCTATGAATGTGATTTTATTTGATCCCCCCAACTATCTTTTTTTTTTTTTTTTAAAGATTTATTTATTCAGAGAGAGCGCGAGAGAGGCAGAGACACAGGCAGAGGGAGAAGCAGGCATCATACAGAGAGCCTGATGTGGGAATCCATCCAGGGTCTCCAGGATCACACCCCGGGCTGCAGGCGGCGCTAAACCGCTGCGCCACCGGGGCTGCCCTCCCCCCAACTATCTTACATGAAGAAATTAAGGCACAAAGAAGCTAAGTAATTTCAAGGTCCTGCGACCAGTAAATGGCAGAGCATGGATTCATCTGACTGACTGCTTGTGCTCCTAGCAGCCACTTACACTGGAATGGCTTCCAAGACCAAGGGCCAAGTCATTCAAAGGATGTTGAAACCACAGTGAGCATTAAAGGGCATGTGAAGTGTGTGTGTATGTTCTTGCACAAAAGTACAGGTGGGATTCAGCCACACAGAATGGTCCTTGACTCAAGGTAACTCATGAGCGAGGCCCTACCCTCACTCTCTAAGACACTGCTTATAGACACCAATATTGTTTCTACTCTGTGAGTGCTGAAAGTTCCTGTTGGGATTCTAAGGCTCTTCTTTGCTCCTGGTAAACAGAGCCTGGGTTCACCTTAGCATGGCTCAAAGCCCCAGACAGTTCAGACCTCTTATACTGGTTCAGGTGTGATCCGGGTTGGGGCTGGCCAGGAAAATTGCTGGAAAAAGGGCTGGTGTAACTCCCATGATTGTGTTATACTATATGGTGAAAGGGACGTTACCCAAGTGGACCTAATCTGATCATACAAGCGCGCTAAAAGCAGTTTCTTTAGCAGAAGAAGTAGTGACAAAGGTTCCCCTTTTTGACCAAACTCTGGCCATGCTCCTCTGTGCTCTCTTCTCCACAAGGAGAAGTCCATGTTGGACTATAAAGACTTGAGCAGGGATACCTGGGTGGCTCAGTGGTTGAGCATCTGCCTTTGGCTCAGGGCCAAAGATCCTGGAGTCCCGGATCAAGTCCCACATCGGGCTCCCTGCATGGAGCCTGCTTCTCCCTCTGCCTATGTCTCAGCCTTCTCTCTGTGTCTCTCATGAATGAATGAATAAATAAATAAATAAATAAAGACTTGAACAAACGCTAACCTAGTTTCCAACAACTCAAGGCCACATCCCTCGGATAACCCTGAGATAAGCCTGAGAAAGCTCAGTTGAGTTTTATTCACATTAGACTCTTTCCCCTATTGCAATAGTTGTTACTGATTTTCATCTGTCCCTAACCACTTTGACTAATGTCCAGCTTTGTTTACCTTTGACAGAAGTTGGAGAGATTCCAGGCAAGAATGATTCAACACACTGTTGTTGGTTTGAAGATGGAGGAGCCATGTGGCAAAGAATGAGGGTGGCTTGTGGAAGCCAAACACCCACAGGAAAACAGGGACCTCAGTCCCAGGAACTGAATTCTCCCCCTGAATTTTCTTGGAAATGAATTCTTTCTAGAGCGTACAGATAAGAGCCCAGTCAACATCTTGATTTATGCCTTGTTATATTTTGAGCAGAGAGCCCAGTCAAGCATGCATGGACTTCTGTCCTACAAAACTGTGAGCTAATGGGTAGGCGTTGTTTTAAGCTGCTAAATTTGTGGTAACTTGTTACACAGCCATAGAAAAGGAATGCACCCTTGGTTTGACCCAGAAATCCCATTTCTAAGAATTTACCCTGAAGATATACTGTCAATAATACAAATACATAGGTTATTCACTGCAATATTATGTTTAATTGCAAAATACTGGAAATTTCCTAAATGTCCAAGCAGAGGAGATTGGGTGAATAAACTCTGGCATAGACAAGAGCTCATGGAGTAAATAGAACAAGGAAGACTTCTGTAAGCTGAGATGCAATGATTTCCAGAAGATAACTGAAGAAATTTAATTGCAGAAAAGCATATTGTGAAGGAAAAACTGTTTTCCCCTACATTACACACAATACTCTGAATACATTTGTACTCCATATATGTGGTAGCTTTTCCCACATCAAGCAATTTTGTGATGCTGCCTAGGTAGCCTATAATTTAACCTAATTTTTACATGATCTGCCTAGAGAGAGCACCAGACCCCACAGGTTAAGGACTTAGTCCCATAAGATCTCCCCACTTCAGACATCAATCGTAAATCCAGGTTGTTACATGTGTTTCTGAAGGGCCATAAATTGGAGGTTCCCATAAACTCCTGTTTAGATTTCATTTATTCACTAGAGTGGCTCACAGAACTCAAAGAAATCAGTTTATTATAACATATTATAAAGAATACAGGGATCCCTGGGTGGCGCAGCAGTTTAGCGCCTGCCTTTGGCCCAGGGCGCGATCCTGGAGACCCGGGATTGAATCCCACGTCGGGCTCCCGGTGCATGGAGCCTGCTTCTCCCTCTGCCTGTGTCTCTGCCTCTCTCTCTCTCTCTGTGTGACTATCATAAATAAATAAAAATTAAAAAAAAAAAAAAAGAATACAGATGGGGGTGCCTGGGTGGCTCAGTTAGTTAAGCGTCCAACTTTTGGTTTCAGCTCAGGTCATGATCTTAAGGTCATGCAATGGAGCCCCACATTAGGCTCCATGCTAAGTGTAGAGTCAGCTTAAGATTCTCTCTCCCTCTGCCCCTCCTCCTGCTCTCTCTCGCTAAAGTAAAATAAACAAATAAATAAAACCTTTTTTTAAAAAAAAGGATACAGATTAGCAGCCAGATGAAGAGGTACATAGGTTGGGGCCCAGCAGGATTCTGAAGACAGGAGCTTCTGGCCCATAGAACTGGGATGTGACACTCTTCAACATGTGAATGTCTTGTTCAAGAGTCAGTGGGAGATGCTGAAAGTTCCAATCCTCTAAATGCTGAGCCCCAATCTAAGGGTATCTAGGGGCCTCACGCTGTCACTTCATTTGCCTACAGTCAAGTGTGCTCAAAAAGGATCTCATTAGAAGTAACTAAAGACACTCCCATCATTCAAGAAATTCCAAGGATTTCAGGAGCTCTGTGCCAGGAGCCAGGGACAAAGACCAGATATATTTCTCTATTTTTTTTTTAAGATTTTATTTATTTATTCATGAGAGACACAGAGAGAGAGAGAGAGAGAGAGAGAGAGAAAGAGGCAGAGACACAGGCAGAGACACAGGCAGAGGGAGAAGCAGGCTCCATGCAGGGATCCCAACGTGGGACTCGATCCCGGGTCTCCAGGATCAGGCCCTGGGCTGAAGGCTGTGCTAAACCGTTGAGCTACCCGGGCTGCCCTCTCTCTTTTTTAAGATTGTCTATATTTATTTGAGAGGGAAGGAGGGAGAGAGAGCAAGTGAGAGCACAAGAGCAGGGGGAGGGAGAAGCAGACTACCGCTGAGCAGGGAGCCCAAGTTGGGGCTTGATTCCAGGACCCCGGGATCATGACCTGAGCCAACGGCAGACACTTAACTGACTGAGCCACCCAGGCACCCCAAAGATGAGATCTATTTCTTTTATTACACACATGCAGTATGCTTATATTTTGCATGAGAAGAGAAAATGAGAAAATATACATATATCTGCTTATCATTACAAAATAAAACCCAGGAAGGATAAACAAGAAAACAGTGCAGTTGGTTACCTACAAGAGGTGGAGGGGAATAGATGGAAATGATATTTCTCTGAGCATATCTTCCTGTATGATTTTGACTTTTGAAAACATGGCCATCCCACATAGTCAACAGTAAAATTAAATCAGTAAGAATGGCAAAAAGTTACATTAGAACTGAAGGCAAACTAAAACTAAATCATGTTGTGAGTAAGTCCCATAATCACACTGAACAGGAAAAAAAAGAATTAATTCGAAGTAATTTAACACAGTATTCGACTATATTTTCTCCACTGGGGACCAGGGATGTTGTGAGGAGGGGGAAGAATTGCAAATACATCCTCAACTCTTTTTCCTGGGTCTGCTGTTTGAAATGGGGTGGGCAAAGCAATTCAGAAAGGATTCTAGGTGGAACAAACTATTTTAGGTATATAAGATTGAGCAAAAGTGTTGAGTTGGGAGCCAGGAATCTCACATAGGGAGAAGGGACAACCAAATAGGGAATGGGAAAGGTGGGAAATAACCTCGTGAGGGGGTATCAGTATAAATCCATGATATCCAAGATCTGTATATGCAGATCTGTCTATGCCACACATGTATACATGTGCAAACATATGTACATATGTACACTTGTGTATATATGCATGTATGTCCCAGCTCTGTCCATTGAAGGGGCCAAGAAGCAAGGACATTGCAGTAGCGCAGAGGACACCTAATTCTCTGACCTTGAGCTCTAAGAACTTCACTACGAAATGAATCAGGCTCCTCAAAGAAATGGGGGAGATGTAGGCTAAGTCCTAGACATAAGAAATCCTATTATGCCAAAAAGTAAGGAAGTGCTGTTTTTAAAAGTGGGTTTAGGTTACATGGGCCTAGAAGACAGCTTTATGGGGTTCTCACTGGCAAATGTAGGACAATTTGAACACCAAAATAAGAATTGAATTATAAATCCCTAAAAAGGGACGCCTGGGTGGCTAAGCAGTTGAGCGTTTGCCTTCAGATCAGGGCGTGATCTCAGAGTCCCAGGATCAAGTCCCACATCAGGCTCCCTGCATATCCCTCTGCTTCTCCCTCTGCTTCTCCCTCTGCCTGTGTCTCTGTCTCTTTCTCTGTGTCTCTCAGGAATAAATAAATAAATAATCTTAAAAAAATAAAAAGAAAAAAATCCCTAAAAAAAATAGGAACTCATGAGTCTATAGCATGTGTCCACAAATACACAAATTGAGAGAGGGGAGATCTCTTGTTCATTGGAAAATGCTGACAGCAGAATGGAAATGTGGAGGGAGTGTTGGATTACTGTTTTGAAACTGTCATGGTAAAGAGTGGATGGGCAAGAATCATCAGTGGATGCTAAATCTAGGAGACAATTTTGATAAAGAACATGATTTGTGTGGTGCACCTGGGTGGCTCAGTGGGTTAAAAGACCAACTCTTGATTTCTACTCAGGTCATGATCTCAGGGATGTGCTCTAGGCAGGGCTCCATGCTCAGTGTGGAATCTGCTTGAGATCCTCTCTCTCCTTTTCCCTCTACCCCTTCCCCTACCTGTGTGCTCTCTCTCTCTGAAACAAATAAATAAAATCTTAAAAAAAGAATATGATATTTGCATGATGTCCCATACTGCTTATTAGTTGCAAGGGAGAAAAAAAAATCCTAGCAATAATCATACAGTAAAGTATTTAGGGGTTAAAGGGCTTGATATATTTAACTCACTTTAAGATAGTTCAGGGTGAAATGTGTATTTTTATATTGTGCTGCTTTTATTTTTGCAACTTGGTGAAAGTTTGACATTATTTATGGATGGCTTAAAATTTTTTTTAAAACCTCCTACCCGGAAAGTCTCTGAGAGTAAAGCTCTTGCAGAATGCAGTTTTCATCCAAAGAGAGGGTTGAGGCCTGACTGAGTGATCATAGCAGATAAGTAGCCAGGCTAGGGGACTACAGCTGATAGGATAGAGAGGCTGAGCCCCAGGAAACCAAGGTGGGAATGGGCCTGAGGCCTGTAGAAGAGGTGAATGTCCACCACAAAATCTGATCCAACAGGCTACCCATACTAATGCATGCTTCTGGGCATGTACATCCTCAGCCTGGGCCAATCTCCCAGCTGTAGGCCACTATCAGCCCTGACGACAAGCTTTCATCCCTGAAGATCTCCAGACATGGGTTCAGGATCTCCTATACCATCCAGACGTGATCCTGACCTGCTGGAGCTTGTTCTTGGCTCCAATTCTGACTGCATTCCCTCATGCGACCTCGCATGTATCTGGTGAGTTCTCCCTCCTCCCAGCATTCAGACCATGGCTTTCCTCCAGATTTTCTGGCTCAGTGTGTCTTGCCCTGGCCCTGATTCCATGTCTCCCTCTGACTCAGGGCTCTGGCTCCCTGCCCCAAGACCCCACCCTGCCTATGTTCTGGTCCTCCCTTCTAAGGTCCCACAAGAGTCCAAAGAATGGGCATGTGTAATCCAGAATCTGTCAGATTACTAAGACCCTCCACACTTATCATGTGAAAGGACAACTTGGGGCTCCTGCTCTGCCAACCCAGGTACTGAGCCAGTCATGTCTGCAGGACACTGCAGATACATAGTGACCCATGAAGCTGCAAACCAGGGTGGAACCAGCTCCTGACTACTGAACACACCCAGCATGTCACAGTCCATGGCCCTCTCTCTAGGTCAGGCAGTGTTTGGGAAGCACAAGGAAGGAGCATCAGAAATAGGCTTGTTCAACAGACCTGATTCTTGG
Source organism: Canis lupus familiaris (assembly GCF_011100685.1). NCBI lineage: Eukaryota > Metazoa > Chordata > Mammalia > Carnivora > Canidae > Canis > Canis lupus. The sequence goes on along the minus strand of NC_049227.1, from coordinate 777,834 downwards.
AGTCCCCCATTTTCAGCTAATACTTGCTTCCCCAACTCTAGCATGTGAACTCCAGCTCTAGAGCAGCTGGTCCTAGAGTCTCCTCCCATTTCTGCTGCTTATTAGCTATGCCCCTTGCACTACTGTTTCACCTCTGCAGCTTTAGTCTCTTCTTCTGTGATGTAAGGACAATGCACATGAAGACCCAGTGTAGCACCTGGAGTGTGGCTGGTGTTCAAAAATAGCAGCCACTGATTCAGGAAAGAATCGTCAACAGATGATGATGAAAAGTTTGATGAGGAAGAGGATCTTCATATAATTGTAAAGTATCTCTCCATAAATTACTAATTAATTTAAGAAGGGAGAAAAAAAATCAAAGGACACTATCAAGAAAGTGAAAAGGCAACCCACAAATGGGAGTAAATATTTGCAAATTGTAATTCTGATAAGAAATTAATATCCGAAATCTATAAAGAACTCCTGTCAGAACAACAACAACAAACACAATTCAAAGGACTTGAGTAGACATTTATCCAAAGAAGATTTACAAATGCTCAGTAAGCACGTGGAAACTTATACATCATCGATCGTTAGGGAAAGGCAAATCAAAGCCACAATGAAGATACCACTTCAAACCCATTAAAGTCGCTATGATTAGAACAAAAACAAAATGGAGAAAGAGAAATGTGGGCAAGGATGTGGAGGAACTCATGTGCATTGTTGGTGGGAATATATATATATGATATATATATATATATCATATATATATGATTCTATTTATTCGTGAGAGAGAGAGAGAGAGAGAGAGAGAGAGAGAAATAGGCAGAGGGAGAAGCAGGTTCCATGCAGGAGCCTGATGTGGGACTTGATCCTTGGACCCTGGGATAAGGCACTGAGTCAAAGGCAGATGTTCAACCACTGAGCCACCCAGGTGTCCCTGTTGGTGGGAATATAAAGTGGTACAGCTGCTGTGAAAATGGAAAAGCCATTTCAATATGTGATAGTTCTTTACAAAGTTGAAAATAGAATTACCATATAATCCAACAATTCTACTCTTAGATAAGTATCAAAAGAATTAAAAGTAGGGTCTCAAATAGATGCTCATACACCAATCTTCATAGCAGCATTATTTGCAACAGCCAAAAGATGAAAAAAGTATTCATCAACAGATGAATGAATCAACAAAATGTGCTATATATACATATATATATCTATCTATATACATATATATATCTCTATCTATCTATCTATATCTGCCTTCGGCTCAGGTGCATGAGCAGGGGGAGGGGCAAAGGAAGAGGGAGAAGCAGAGTCTCCACTGAGCAGGGAGTCCAACCTGGGGCTTGATCCCAGGGCCCTGAGATCATGACCTGAGCTGAAGGCATTAACTGAGTCACACAGGTGCCCCAAGGCAGCCACTATTTTAAAATCAGCTAAAAATGATTAAGAAAATGATACAAGACACAAAAGAGTTACAGTAAAAGAAATGAGAAAAACTTAGAAATGAGTAAAGAATTAGAAATAAAAGGGGGAGGGACGCCTGGGTGGCTCAGCAGTTAAGCATCTGCCTTTGGCTCAGGTCATGATCCCAGGGTCTGGGATCGAGTCCCTCATTGGGCGTCTTGCAGGGATCCTGCCTCTCCCTCTGCCTATGTCTCTGCCTCTCTCTCTGTGTCTCTCATGATTAAATAAATAAGATCTTTTTTTTAAAAAAAGAAATAAAATGGGGAAATAAAGAGTAAATTAGAAGAAACACAAAGGCAAATAAACAAGAAAAATCTTAAGGGAAATAGAAGGGAGAAAAACATTAAAAACATTTTTTAACATCAAAAAAATTTTTTTCTAAGATTTTACTTATAAGTAATTTCTATAGTCAATATAGGGCTTGAACTCATAACCCTGAGATCAAGAGTCACATGCCCCACTGAATGAGCCAGCTAGATGTCCCAAGAAAAAAACATTTTTTCCCAAAGATTTTATTTTATTTATTTATTTGAGAGACAGAGTGTACACACACAAGTGTGGGAAAGCGCAGAGGGAGAGGGAAAGGCAGAGAGTGAATCTCAAGCAATCTCCCTGTTGAGCACAGAGCCCAATCTGGGGTTTGATCCCACAACCATAAGATGATGACCTGAGCTGAAATCAAGAGTTGGATGCTTAACCGACTGAGCCACTCAGGTTCCCTGAGAGAAAAACTATTTTAATTTTAGAGGAGTCTAATAGAAAAGAACAAAATGAATTGACTGAAAATGACAAATATGTAGGATAGACAAAGCAGAGCCAGTACAGAACATCAAAGTCTATCAAGTTGAGAGTGAAGCAAGTAAATAGAATAAATATAAAAATCAAGAAAAACATAAAAAAATCAAGATATATAAATCTTAATGTAAAATATGTGTAAATCAAGAAAATATGTAAAACAAAAAATTAAGAAAATGTTCCTGAATTGAAGAAAAATAATTTTTTTTTTTTATGATAGTCGCACAGAGAGAGAGAGAGAGAGAGAGCAGAGGCAGAGACACAGGCAGAGGGAGAAGCAGCCTCCATGCACCGGGAGCCCGACGTGGGATTCGATCCTGGGTCTCCAGGATCACGCCCTGGGCCAAAGGCAGGCGCTAAACCGCTGCGCCACCCAGGGATCCCGAAAAATAATATTTGAAACTACACACACACACACACACACACACACCATGTACCTAAGAATACTTGACGCAAACAACACTATTAAGACATATTCTGGAGCACCTGGGTGGCTCAGTCAGTTGGCCGTCTGCCTTCTGCTTAGGTCATGATCCCAGGGTCCTGGTATGGAGTTCCACATTGGGCTCCTTGCTCTGCAGGGAGCCTGCTTCTCCCTCTCCCTCTGCCTGCCACTCTCTCACCTTGTGCTCTCTCTCTCTCTCTAATAAATAAATAAAATCTTTATATTAAAAAAAAGACATATTCTCATAAACTCACTAGACTGTCAGAAGAAAAAAATTCCTTTGGGCATCAAGGGAAAAAAAGAAGTGGTTTATATGAGAAACAAATGTGGGTATTGCCAGACTTTTTTTGACAGTAAAAGAAAAGAAAATGTGGCCCAAGGATTTTATACCCAGCAAAACTGACTCCAAATATAAAGACCACTTACTATTATCAACATGCAAGAGCTCAGGGAATACTGTTTCATGAGCTCTAACTGAAAAATCTACTGAAGAACAAGTTTCAGATAATCAAAATGAGACATATGAACATAGCATAACCCAAACGAGAGATTTGAATATAAGGTGTGGCAAGGAACATTATAAATACATATAGTAAGTTGTGGAACTCAAATTAAACAGAGGTTAAAAGAGGAAGGAATGGTTATATTTCTGGCCATGTTTGTATAGATTGGTTATTATAAAATGCAGAGTAAAAGGGAAAGCAGATATGAAAAATATATTTTTAAGTATTTTCAGTAATTATATCAGTAGTGTATTACTATTGTTATTCTGAGACTCTCGTATAGGTAAGGTGGGTAAAGCAAATAAACAATTATGAGACATTCTAATTCTATCCTCTAGAAGAGTTTAAGTAAAAACTCTGAATGTGAAGTGGAAGTACCATCAGGATGACCTCAGAAGTTACCTTTATCTTTAAAAATGTACATAGACATGTATGCATATATTTATATAAAATACATGTATATTATGTACATATCATCCTAGCATATACATATTCATTTATGTATGTATTTTGTACACTTATATATATTTTCATTTTTAGTTAAAAAATGTATTTATTCATGGGAGACACAGAGAGAGGCAGAGACCATAAGCAGATGGATGTGGGACTTGATACCGAGAGGTCATGACCTCAGCCAAATGTAGACGCTCAACCACTGAGCCACCCAGGCACCCCTTATTTATTTTTATAATATATCTTATATCATATGTATATATAAATTCTTAGCTCTCTTGACTGAAAATGCCTAGAAATGAGGTAGACACAATGACCAACTAGTGGCAGTGTGGATAATGGTCTCAAAATACTGCTTTGCACTAGAAGAAACCAGGGCTTTTTGAAGAAATGGATGATTCAAAGATAGGAAAGGTACAAGATGAGCCTGGAACTCTTTGCATATGTCAGGGCACAAGGAAGCTCTCCGAGAAACTCAGGAGCCAACTTTGAAGAGGCTTCCATGGGCCAGAGGACAATTTGAGCTGCACTAAGGATAATAATTATATAGACTGAAACCCATCAATAATAGTTAAGTCCAAAACGTTAAGTCCAACCAGTACTTAAAACAAACAGAATTAATTGGTCACCTTTGGACAATGTTTAGGAGCCAATTCATAATTTTGAAGATAGATAAGTAAAAGGAAAGAATCAAACATGTATCTTGCTTTCCCTACATGAACTTTACTCCTAGGTGGAGGGTAAACAAAAATCTATTAAAAAAATAATAAAATAAATGTTAATATCTTTTGTGCTTAAAAGAGAACATTTCCTCTTGTTCTTTCTTTTCAGCATTTCCTTTAAAAACCTGAAATTATAAATGCTTTCTCTATCTCTCTGAGATATATGTAAATCTTAAACAAGTTAAAAAAGATCTCTTGCCAGTTTTTCATACCAGGAATGCCTTCTTGGAGGCCAGTAAAACTGACCATTCTTGAAATGTGAATTTGTCTCTTTGGGATGTTAAACCTAGGTGCCTGGCTCTTAATGTAACATCCTGATTGTCATAAAGATGGGAGAGAAAAAAAAATGATGGGAGAAGTTTTATTTTTCCTTTAATAAAGACAATTAACATATATGTAATGGATTTTATTTGCCTGGCTATATGTAACAGGATTTATTTTTCTTTGCAGTCTCGTTGATGGATTGCTATTATGTGCACTGCAGTCTGGTTTAATGCTTATTCAATAATGAGACTATATCCTTTCCTATTTTGTAGGAGCAAATTTCTGTGTTGGCAGGAGATCTGATTTATAGTTATATTTCCCCAAAATGGGTAACCAATAGTAGATGAGGAAAAATATGTCATTATAAAAATATTTCATTTAATAAATAAAGAAAAAGTGATAGAATTAGAATACCACCATTGTGCAACCCCTGGTGAATTAACAGATCCAGGCTAACAGATCCACTAGTATTAACACTGCTAGTATCATAAACAGACAATACAGACGCTATATGCCTCTTGCTGAAAGAACACAATACCACCTGTATAGAGTCTTGCCAAAGGGATCAAACCTAAATCTGACCAAGCCTCTGGACTCAGTTGCTAAAGTGCTGGAAAAACTTGAGAACATGTTGAATTGCTCTATGAGTATGCCATCAGCAAAATCCAGGCCGCTACAGGAAACTCTATAGGTCAAACAGCCTGGGATCGTCATCATGAAATTTTAAGAAGGGCATGGTGAGTGATCTGGAAGATTAAGAGACTTAAAAGGTATGTTTAAAAAAATAACAAAAGTGCGAGAGAAAACTATTGTGGTAGGGGATGCACACTTGGGTAACAAAACTATAAAGAAACCCAGTGAAGTGGCTACCATGAAGTTCAGGACTGTGGACACTTTATGCAAGAGGAAGGCAATTGTATGTGGGACAGGATGAAAGGAGGGTTTCCAGGGTGGCTGGCAAAGTTCTGTTTCTTGACCTGAGTGGTATTTATACAGGTGAACTCATTAAGCTATAAATCATAATCGTAAATTCTCTTTATAATCCAACTCCTTATAATTCACATGATTTATGTGGCATTTTTTGGTATCTGTGTTTTATTTTACCATAAAAAATGTTATGATTATTTAAACCAAGTCCTTTTTTTTTATTTTAAAGATTTTATTTATTTATTCATGAGAGACACACAGAGAGATAAAGAGACAGAGACACAGGCAGAGGGGGAAACAGGCTCCCTGTGGGGAGCCTGACCCGGACTCAATCCTGGAACTCCGGGATCATGCCCTGAGCTGAAGGCAGATGCTCAAGCACTGAGCCACCCAGGTGTCCCTAAACCAAGTCGTTTAATCATTGTCTCCCCAGAAAATTCTGCATGGAATTAAAATAGAAGAGACTTGCTAATGAACTGGATTGAGGCTGGAATCAAGAGGGACTTCTATTTGTGTAACAGGGCAGGTGGGCATCACAAAAACACCACAAGGCCATGCATAGCTTAGAACTAATAACCAGCAATTGTTTCATTTATATCAAGGAGAGAATACTTCAGCATAAGATGATCAGGAAGGACTTTCTGAAGAAGGGAGGAAATGAGCCAAATCTTAGAATTTGGAGTTTTTTTGGAACGCCAGATAAACTCAGGGATCGACACCACCCTGAGATCATGATCTGAGCTGAAATCAAGAGTAGTCGCTTACTGACTAAGCCACCCAGGAGCCCCTAGATGGGGCTTGATCCCAGGACCCCTAGAATTTGGATTCTAACAGAAGGTACATAGTACAAGCAGATGGCACCCTATACACAAAAGCATATAGATGAGAAAACACAAACATCTCTTGAAGGAATGTTCTTTCCTTCACTGACCAACTTACTCATCCTTTAAGTCCACACATTATTCTCTCCAAGAACCTTCCCTGGTTCTCCCAGACTAGGTTAGATTCTCTATTATATGCTCTCTTGGCTCATTTTAATTTCCAACTCTTAGCACAGTCATAATTAAATGACAAGCTGTGAAATAAGTCATTTAACATCTCTTCTAGAACAGTGACTCTGGATGTCAGAGTCACATCATATCCCTACTCCCCAGCCCTAAGCCTTGTATGGTAGACACTCAAAAACTTGAGTAAATAATGAGTGAAACCATTCAGCTGAAATGGAGGGTTGTGCAAGAGACTAATAAAATTGGGAAATTTTATTGGGAGACAGATTATGAATACTCTAGAATGCTAGGGCTAAATGCTTAGATTTTTATCCTTTTTTAAAAAACTTAAACAACAGAAATTTATTGTTTCATAGTTATGGAGGCTAAAAGTTCCAAATCTATTACATTCAGCAACTTCCAGATGTCAAGAGGGCTGTTTTCTTCAAAGAGCTCTCTCCTTGGCTTGCCCATGGCTGCCTTTGGCATGTGTCTCTTCACACGAACTTCTCTCTATGTGTATCTATCTCTCTGTGCCCAAATTTCCCTCCTTTATTCCCTAAGGTTTTATTTATTTATTTGAAAGAGAGAGAAAGAGCACAAGTTGGGGGAGGAGCAGAGGGAGAGGGAGAAGCAGGCTCCCCACTGGGCAGGGAGCCCAACATGGGGCTTGATCCCAGGACCCCAAGATCATGACCTGAGCCCGACGCAGACGCTTAACCCACTGATCTGCCTTAGGCACCTTCAAATTTCCCCTTTTTATAAGGACTCCAGTCGTATTGGATTAGAGTCCACTCTAATGACCCCATTTTAACTTAAAGAATCCTATTTCCAAAATAAGGTGACATTCTGAGGTACCAGTGTTAGAACTCCAAAATATTTTTTTTTATGGGGGACACAATTCAACCCATAAAATATGGCTAACTCCCACTCAACATTTGAGACAGTTTGAAAGTTTTATTTGGGATGCCTGGGTGGCTCAGCGGTTGACCTTCTGCCTTTGGCTCAGGGAGTGATTTCGGTGTCCCAGAATCGAGTCCCACATGGGGCTTCCTGCATGGAGCCTGCTTCTTTCTCTCTCTATGTCTCTGCCTCTCTCTGTGTGTCTCTCATGAAGAAATAAAATCTTTAAAAACATTTTTTTTCAAAGACATATATATATATATATATATATATATATATATATATATATATGTAGTATGTTAACAAATACACAAAGTTTTACTTTTTTAATATGATGTAGGCAAACAATATAGCTTATATTCTAAAAACAAATTAATCAGAATACTGAGCCTTATATTCCTAAGTAACAAGATTTCAATCTTTTTTTAAATTAAAAAAAGATTTTATTTATTTATTTGAGAGACAGAGCACACACAGAGAGAGAGAAGCATATTCCCTGCTGAGCAGGAGCCCACATCGGGGCTCGATCCCAAGACCCTGGCATCATGACCGGGGCTACCCAGATGCCCTAAGATTTCAATCTTAATTCAAGGATATAGTCTCTGTAAGTGGTTTTCAGAGCACATGCACAGGAATATGACCCTATTCTGGAGGAAATCTGAAGCTTGATAGGTCTGATTGTATTAGAATGAGTGCCTATAGCCCTACCCTTTTGTCTGATCTTGAGATCCATGAGTTGGCTTCTAAAGTTCTTAGTAATTCAAGGATTGAATAGAATACAGTGTAAGAATCACTGATCTAAAGGACAGAAAGTGAAGACTCTGAATACATATTGTTTTCTAAAAATCCTTGTTTTCCTCTATTAACCAAAAAATCATAATCTCTGAATTTTGGTCTAAATATTTTTGTAGGGATCCCTGGGTGGTGCAGCGGTTTAGCGCCTGCCTTTGGCCCAGGGCGCCGATCCTGGAGACCCGGGATCTAATCCCACGTCGGGCTCCCGGTGCATGGAGCCTGTTTCTCCCTCTGCCTGTGTCTCTGCCTCTCTCTCTCTTACTGTGTGCCTATCATAAATAAATAAAAATTTAAAAAAATAAATATTTTTGTATTCAATATTTAATTTTCTACTGTCATGATCTAATTATGTATGTATATAGTTCAGAATTTTAACTGCCATAATTTATTTATTTTAAAGATTTTATTCATTTATTCACGTGAGACACAGAGAGAAAGAGAGAGGCAGAGACACAGGAAGAAGCAGGCTCCATGCACCGGGAGCCCAACGTGGGATTCGATCCCGGGTCTCCAGGATCGCGCCCTGGGCCAAAGGCAGGCGCCAAACCGCTGCTCCACCCAGGGATCCCAACACTTGATTTTATAGTGGTTTTGGTTTATATTTTTCCTAATGACTAATGATTTCAGCATCTTTTCACAAGGTTGTGGAACATCTCGATATCTCATTTGGAGAAATGTTTATTCAAAACCTTTGCCCATTTTTTTTTTCTTTGCCCATTTTTGAATAAAGTTTTTTTTTTCTTGTTGTGTGCTAGCAGTTCTTTATATATCCTGGGTATTTTTTTTTAATTTTAATTTATTCATGACAGATACACACAGAGAGAGAAAAAGACAAAGGCACAGGCAGAGGGAGAAGCAGGCTCCATGCAGGGAGCTCGACGTGGGACTCAATCCCGGGTCTTCAGGATCACGCCCTTGGGCGGAAAGCAGGCACTAAACCGCTGAGCCACGGGGGCTGCCCTATATCCTGGGTATTAGTTGGTTATCAGATATACAATTTGCAAATGTTTTCTCCATACTGTGTATTGCCTTTTCACTCTCTTAACAGTGCATTTTGACACATGAAAGTTTTAAATTTTGATGATTAAGGTATCTATTTTTTATTTTGTTGCCTTTGCATGTCGAAAAAAATCATTGTCAAATCCAGTGTCATGCAGCTTTCCTCCTGATATTTTCCAAAAGTTTTACAGGTTTTTAAAAAATTATTTACTTTTTAAAAAAGATTATTTATTTATCTATTTATTCATGAGAGACACACACACAGAGAGAGAGAGAGAGAGAGAGAGAGAGGCAGAGACACAGGCAGAGGGAGAAGCAGGCTCCATGCACCGTGAGCCCGATGTGGGACTCGATCCCGGGTCTCCAGGATCACGCTCTGGGCTGAAGGCGGCGCTAAACCGCTGAGCCACCGGGGCTGCCCTATTTACTTATTTTAGAGGAGTGGGGGAAGGGTCAAAGGGAGAGGGAGAGAAATCCTTAAACTGACTGCTGAGCACAGAGCCCAGTGCAGGGGTCAATCCCAGGACCCTGAGATCATGAACTGAGCCAAAATCAGGAGTCAGATGCTTAACCACCTGAGCCACTCACGTGCCCCCAGAGTTTTATAGTTTTATTTTTTTAAATATATTTTTTTAAGATTTTATTTATTTATTCATAAGAGACACAGAGAGGAGGCAGAGACACAGGCAGAGGGAGAAGCAGGCTCCATGCAGGGAGCCCGACGTGGGACTCGATCCGCGGTCTCCAGGATCACACTCCCGGCTGCAGGCGGCGCTAAACCGCTGCGCCACCGGGGCTGTCCAGTTTTATAGTTTTAACTCTTATATTTAGGTCTTTGATATACTTTGAGTTAATTTTTGTATATGGTGTAAGGTAAGGCTCCACTTTTATTCCTTTGCATGTGGCTACCCAATTGTCTCAGAATCATTTGTGGAAAAGATTGTTTTTCCCACTGAATAGTCTTGGGACCCTTGTTCAATTGAGTTTAGGAGGGCTTACTTCTGGGCTTTCTTATTCTATTCTATTGGTTTACATATCTGTCTTTATGCCAGTACCTCACTGTTTTGATTACTGTAGCTTTGCAGTAAGTTTTAAAATAAAAAAGTGTGAGATCTTTTTTTTTTTTTTTTAAGATTTTATTTATTTATTCATGAGAGACACACAGAGAGAGAGAGAGGCAGAGATACAGGCAGAGGGAGAAGCAGGCTCTATGCAGGGAGCCTGTCGTGGGACTAGATCCCGGGACTCCAGGATCACGCCCTGGGCTGAAGGTGGCACTAAACTGCTGAGCCACCCAGGCTGCCCAAAAGTGTGAGATCTTCAACTTTTTATTTTTCAGGATTATTTTGGCTATATGGGGGTCTCTCAGGATTCCATAAGAATTTTAGCATGGATTTTTTTTTTTTTTAGCATGGATTTTCTATTTCCACAGAAACATCAATGGGATTTTGATAGCGACTCATTAAATTTGTAGATCATTTAATGTAGTATTGACATCTTGACATTATTAGGTCTTCCAATTCATGAACCTGAGATGTCTTTTTATTTGTGTCTTCTTTCTTTTTAAAATGATTTTATGTATTTATTCATGAAAGACACAGAGAGAGAGGCAGAGACACAGGCAGAGGGAGAAGCAGGCTCCATGAGGGGAGCCCAATGCTGGACTCGATCCCAGGAGCCCTGGATGTGACCTGAGCCAAAGGCAGGTGCTCAACCACTAAGCCACCCAGGTGCCCCGCATCTTCTTTAATTTCTTTCAGCAACATTCTGTAGTTTTCCATGTACAAGTCTTACATCTCCTTGGTTAAATTTATTCCTAAGGAATTAATTTTCTTCAAAGTTATTGTAAATGGTTTTCTTGATATCTTTTTCAGATTCCTCATTATTAGGATATACAAATGCAACTGATTTTTTGTGGTGACTGTGTTCTGTCACCTTGACTAAAATTGTTTACTATTTTTTTATTTATTATTTATGATAGTCACACACAGAGAGAGAGAGAGAGAGAGAGAGAGAGGCAGAGACACAGGCAGAGGGAGAAGCAGGCTCCATGCACCGGGAGCCCGTCGTGGGATCCGATCCCGGGTCTCCAGGATCGCGCCCTGGGCCAAAGGCAGGCGCCAAACCGCTGTGCCACCCAGGGATCCCTGAAATTGTTTACTAGTACTAACAACGTTTTTGTGGAATCTTTATGGTTTTCTACATGTTATCTGTCAACAAAGATAATTTTACTTCTTCCTTTCCAATTTAGATGCCTTTTATTTCTTTTTCCTGCCTAATTGCTCTGAAGAGGACTTCAAGTACTATGTTGAATAGAAATGGCAAAAGTAGGCATACCTTTCTTGTTCCTGATCTTAGAAGAAATGCTTTCAACCTTTCACTATTGAGTATGATATTAGCTGTGGGTTTTTCCATGTGACCTTTGGTCAATGATGTATAATCCTTTTAATATGCTAATATGTTGTTGAGGTTTTTGCATCAATATTCATAAGGGATATTGTTCTTTAGTTTTCTTGAAGTGTCTTTGTCTGGCTTTGGTATCAGAGTAATACTGGTGTCATAGAATGTTAGAATGTATTCCCATTCTTCGATTTTTTGGAAGAATTTGATAAATATTGGTGTTACTTCTTTAAATGTTTAGTAGAACTCATCAGAGAAGCCATCTGGTCCTGGGCTTGTTGAGTTTTTTGTTTTTTTTGTTTGTTTTTAGTTTTTTGGTTATTGATTCAATATTTTTAGTTATAGTCTATTCATATTTTCTATTTCCTCTTGATAATCTTGGTAGGTTGTGTGTTTCTAGTAATTTGCCCATTTCATCTGGGTTATCCAATTAGTTGGCATACAATTATTCATAGTACTTTTTTATAATCTAATTTCCATAAAATTGGTAGTAGTATCCTCACTTTCTTGCTGATTTTAGTAATTTGAGTCTTCTTTTTCTTCTTAGTCAACCCAGCTAAAGTTTGATCAATTTGTTGCTTTTTTGAAGACCCGATTTTTGGTTTCATGGATTTTTCTATTCTCTACCTGCTTGCTATGCATAGAATATTTGTGTCCTCTCAAAATTCGTATGTTGAAATACTAACCCCCAACGTGATGGTATTCGGAGGTGGAGTGTTTGGGATGTGTTTAAGTTAGGAGAATGGAGCCCTCATGAATGAGATTAGTATCCTTTTAAAAGATAACCCTCCAGAGCTCCCTCCCCTCTTCTGTCATAAGAAGACAGTTAGAAGATGGTGGTCTATGAACAAGAAAGTACATCCTAACCAGACACCAAATCTGCTAAGGCCTTGATCTTGGACTTCCCAGCCTCTAGAACTGTAAGAAATACACTTCTATTGTTTATAAGCCACCTGGTCTATGATATTCTGTTATAGCATTCCAAACAGTCTAAGACATTGTTCCAATCTTTATTTCCTTCCTTCTACTAGCTTTGAGTTTAGTTTGTTCTTTTCCATTCCCTCAAGGAGTAAAGTTATGTTGATGATTTGAGATCTTTCATCTTTAAAAAAATTTTTTTTATTTTATTTGAGAGCAAGCAGGGGTGGGAGGGACAGAGGGAGAAGGAGAGACCATTTTTAAGCTCACGGGGCTCAGTCTCACAACCCTGAGATCATGGCCTGAACCAAAATCAAGAGTCAGATGCTTAACCAGCTGAGCCACTGAGGTGCCCCTTAAATCTTTCATTTTTATGTAGGTATTTACAGCTACATATTTCCTCCTTAGCACTGTTTATGCTGAATCACATACATTTTGGAATGTTGTGGTTTTGCTTTCATTTGCCTCGAGATATTTCATAACTTCGAGATTTCTGACCCATTGGTTTAAAGAATGTGTTAATTTCCACATAATTATGAATTTTTCAGTTCTCCTTCTGCTGATTTCTAATTTTATTTCATTGTGATGGGAAAACATACTTTGTATATTTTCAATAGGTTTAAAATGTATTTACTTGTCTTGTGGCCTAACCTATGAATTTTACTGGAGAATGTTCCATGTGCACTTGAGAAAATTGCTGGGTGGAATGTCTGCTAAGTTCAACTGGCTTATAATATTGTTCAGATCTTTTATTTCCTATTGATTCTATCTCGTGTTCTATCATTATTGAAAGTGGTACTGAAATTACTCTTACTGCAGAGCTATCTATTTCTCTCTTGAATTATGTCAAGTAAGTCCTTTCCTACCAGCCATTACTTTAAATGTAAATGGATTGGGACGTTGTCTGGGTGGCTCGGTGGTTTAGCACCTGCCTTCTGCCCAGGGAGCACATTTCATAGTTTAAAAAAAATATTTAGTAAGTCTGATGCCTGTGTTTCCTCAGGGAAGATTCCTGCCACTTCCTTTTCTTTTGAATGGCCCAGGTTATCCTGCTGCTTGTGATTTTTTTTGGTTGAAAACTGAGCAGGTGAAAAATAGCCTCTTTTTCCAGTCTTTGAAGACTGGGTCTGTGCCAGTGTATTCTTTTACTGATTAGTAGAATATGTTCTGAGCTTTGGGATCAAATGAGAAAGCTAAGTCTTCGAGGATTTCAGTGTGCATCCCACCTGGATTTGCAAACCTTTATCTATTTCCCCCTATACCTTCTTGCTTTTATGTCTTCCAGTTTCACTCCAATTTCTCCTTGGGGCCTCAGATGCTCTACTATGTGTCTCCATCCATAATGTCTTGCCCCAGGTGTCTGTGAGCCATAATCTCTCTAGAGATTTTATGAGCAGTTCCTTCCACTTTATGCTGAGTTTCCTCTGCAGAACTCCAATTATGGGAAAAAGAAACCAGTCCTTCAGGCAGTTCCCAGGTAAGTTAGTACACTGCAAATAAGGTTTGCTCTGCTCCCTTCAATTTGAGGTGGGGCAGGGTATCGGAAAATGGGCTGTTGCCTCCTCCAGATCAAGACTGCCCATAAGTGAAGGGACAAGGATGAGCCAAACTTTCATTTTTCCTACTATTTTCAATGTAGCTTTTACTTGATTGGACATTCACTTGGTTACTGTAGACTTTAGCCTGTTTTCCTGAGCTACCTCAACCTCACTGTATAATTTTTGTAAAGGTTTTACTTATTTGAGAGAGAGCAAGAAAGCACAGAGGGAGAGGGAGAAGCAGACTCCTCGCTGACTAGGGAACACATGCAAGCAGCCTCCATAGTGTGTGGTAGGTAAGGCAATCAAAACTGAACACACTCCATAAGACTTTCATATCATGCTAGTGGGGAGAATCTCAACCAGGATTGGGCACGCCAGCTCTTGAAGCATTTATGGAAAAATCCCAGATGTCCTGCAGAAAAGTAAGGTACAGTGAGGATCTCATGAAGAAGGTTGTTGGTGGATAGGGAACCCTCTTCTCCCTACTCTAGAACCATCTAAACAAAGGGTCAACAAATAATAGCCTGTTGCCTGATTTTGTAGTTTTACTGGAACATAGTCACACTTACCTATTTATCAATTATCCATAGCTGCTTTCATGTTGTAACATCAGAATTAAGTAGTTGTGACAGTAATATCATGAACTGCAAAGCCTAAAGTATTATCTGGTCCTTGCTGACTCCTGTACTAAACAATATAGTGAAGTCTAAAGGGGCTAGAGACTGCTGTAAATGACCATATTTAGTAAGGGCCAAAGATGACAGATAACTAAGTAGTCCACAGAACCTGGCTGATGAAATTTAGTAGTCACTGTCTTTTCATGGACAGAAGGCTTGGAGGAAAACAGGTTTCAACAAATGGTACTAGGACAAATGGATATCCACATGCAAAACGTGACCCTTCTTTGCACTATACACAACAATTAACTCAAAATGGATTGAAGACTTAAATGTATAAACTTTTTAAAAGTTACAGAGGGGTAAATATTTATGATCTTGATTTAGGCAATGGATTCTTAGATATGATACCAAAACCAGAAGGAACCAAAGGAAAAAAAGATATGCTGGACTTCATCAAAATTAAAAACTTATGTGCTTCAAAGATACCATCAAGAAAGTAAAAAAAAAAAAAAAAAAAAAAAAACAACACACCAAAAAATGAAAGAAAATATGTATCTGCTAAGGGTTTAGTACCCAGAATATATAAAGAAATCTTGCAGTTCAACAACAAAGACAAACAATTAGAAATGGGCAAAGGAGAAGAACAAGGGGACCGACACTACATGACTTCAAAACTTAATACAGTAATCAAGACAGTGTGATATTGGTGAAAGTACACAGACAGAACAACAGATCATTAGAGAGCCCAGAAATACCCATACAAAGAGAGTCGACTGATCTTTGACAAGGGATCAAAAGCAACTGGATGGAGAAAGGACAGTCTTTTCAACAAAGGGTGTTGGAGCAACTGGATATTGACATGCAAAAAAAAAAATAGTAGATACAGTTCTTACATTTTTTGCAAAAAATCACTCAAAATGAATCAGATCTAAATGTGAAATATAACGTTATAAAACTCCAAAAGATAACATAAGAGAAAATCTATGTAACTTCACCATGATAATCTAGCCTTCACAATGACTTTTTAGGTATAATATTAAAACCATGATCCATGAAAGAAAAAATGGACAGGTTGGACTTCATTAAAATTAAAAATTTTTGTTCTGTAAAAAACTGTTAAGAGAATAAAAAGACAAACCATGGACAAGGAGAAAATACTTGCAAAACACTTATTTTTGATTTGGTCTAGTATCCAGAATAAATTTTAAAAACCACTTAAATCTCAACAAAAAGAAAATAACCTGGGGCACCTGGGTGGCTCAGCGGTTAAGCGTCTGCCTTCGGCCCAGGGCGTGACCCCGGGGTCCCGGGATCGAGTCCCACATCGGGCTCCCTGCGTGGAGCCTGCTTCTCCCTCTGCCTGTGTCTCTGCCTCTCTCTCTCTCTCTGTGTGTGTGTGTGTGTGTCTCTCATGAATAAATAAATCTTTAAAAAAAAAAAAAAAAAGAAAGAAAATAACCTAATTAAAAAATAGGCAAGAGATCTGGACATTAATAAAGATATACAGATGTCAAATAAGCATATAAAAACATGAATATTTTATGTCTTGGAATTGCAATTAAAACAACACAATACTGGGACACCTTGGTGGCTCAGCGGTTAACAGTCTGCCTTCAGCTCAGGGAGTGATCCCAGGATCCGAGATAGAGTCCCACATTGGGCTCCCCACAGGGAGCCTGCTTCTCCCTCTGCCTGCATCTCTGCCTCTCTGTGTCTCTTATAAATACATAAATCTTTAAAACAACAACAAAAAACAACACGATACCATTACATACCTATTAGAACGGCCAAAATCTAAAATACTGACACCACCAAATTCTGATGAGGACATAGAACAAAAGGAACCCTGATTCATTGCTGCTAAATGGTATAGTCACTTTAAGACGATCTGGCTGTTTCTTAGGAAACTAAATATACTCTTACTCTATGATCCAGGTATTTTGCTCCTTGGTATTTACCAAAATGAGCTGAAAACTTGACCACACAGGCATGTACACAAATGTTTATAGTGGCCTTTTTTGATAATTACCAAAATCTGGAAGAAATTAAGGTGACCTTCAATAGGCAAATGGATAAACAGGTACGTCTAGACAATGGAATATTATTAAATACTAAAAAGAAATGAGCTATCATGCCATTGAATGACATGGAATAATCTTCAATGCGTATTGCTAAGTGAAAAATCCAATTTGTAAAGACCATATGCTCTAAAATCCAACTATATGACATTCTGAAAAAGGCAAAACTGGAGACAGTAAAAATACCAGTGGTTTTAAGGGACTCAGAGGAATGGAGGGGATGTAACGGATGGAGCACAGGGTGTTCTCAGGGCATGGAAAATATTCTGATGATAGTATAATGGTGGAATACACATATTTGTCAAAACTCATTTTATGTATGCATTACTGCACTTTCTAACGTACAACACAAAGAGTGAACCCTAATGTAAACTATGAATTTTAAGTAGTAAAAGTTTATCAATACTGGTTCATCAATTGTAATGAATACACTACACTAATGTAAGATGTTAACAACAGAAACTCTTGGGGGTGGGAGCAATGGCCCATATAGGAATTCCCTATACTTTCTGCTCAATTCCTCTGTAAACCTAAAACTCCTTGAAAAAAGTCCGTTTTTTAAATGCAAAGGATTCTTTTTAAAGATTTTATTTATTCATGAGAGAGAGAGACAGAGAGGCAGGCAGAGGCACAGGCAGGAGAAGCAGGCTCCATGCAGGGAGCCCAATGTGGGACTCGATCCTGGGTCTCCAGGATCAGGCCCTGGGCTGAAGGTGGCCCTAAACCGCTAGGCCACCTCGGCTGCCCAATGCAAAGGATTTCAATAGGCATTTCTTTAAAGAACATACAAAAATGGCCAATAAGGACATGCAAAGATGTTCAACTTTAATAGCCATTAGGGAATTACGAAGCAAAACCACAATGAGATAGCACTTCACAACCACTAAGATGGCTATATTCATAAGAGGGAGAGAGAGACTGGATTCCATCATGCACTGCTGGTAGAAACAGGATATGGAAAACAGTTTGGCAGTTCATCAAACAGCTAAACAGAATTATCACATGATGTAACAACTCCACTTATACGCAAGAGAAAGGAGAATGTAAGTCACAAAAATTTTGTACATGAATGTTCTCAACAGCATATCTATAAACAGCCAGTTATGAACACACTCCTGATGTCCACCAACTGATGAATGAATAAACAAAAGTGGTATATCTATTCAATGAACTATTATTCAGCCATAAAAAACAAAGGTACAACATATCTGAACCTTAAAAATATGCTGAATGAAAGAAGTCAGATACAAATGGCCACATACTGTATGGTTCAATTTATACGAAATGACCAGAATAGGCAAATACGTAAAGTAGAAACTAGATTAGTGGCTGCCAAGGGCCTGTGGGGAAATGTTAATGAAGAATGACTGCTAGTGGGTATGGGGCTTCTTTATGGAATGAAAAAAATTCTGGAATTAGAAGTGATGATTGTATAACCTTGCAATAAAAGGGCAAATTTTATGGTACATAAATTGTATCTTAATTTAAAAATTACACAGAGGATCTTAAGCAGTTCTACTTCCTCTTATCTCATTCATTGTTGTGTAATTAAGGTTGATGATTCTTTTCAGAGTATGTGATGTTTTACAGTTTATCAAGAAACGATCTATTTACATGCGTGTTAAATTCACTTCAGGGGAGAAAATGATTTAGCAAATATTATTCTGGAGCATTAATGTACTTACTAGGGCATAAGCTTTTGAAAGCTGGCACACAATGATTAATTAGTGAAATGGTATCATTTTATGAACAAGTCCTGAAGAAATGGGAAGTCTTCTGAGGTGGCAGTGGGTCATACTGTAAACTTTTAAAAAGATTTTATTTACTTATTTATTTAGAGCGAGCATGTGTAGGGAAGGACAGAGGGAGAGCCACAATTTCAAACAGACTCCCCATTGAACACGGAGCCCAATGTAGGGCTTGATCTCCCAACTCTGAGGTCATGATCTGAGCCAAAATCAAGAGTCTGATGCTTAAGCAACTGAACCTCCCGGCTCCCTCACACTGTAACATTTAAGCAAAAGGGGGCAAGGGAAAAATATGTGGATAAATCTCTAATTAAGGGTCAATTTTTAAAGAGCTCCGTAGTATCTTCTTGAAAGATAAGAAAATCTTCCTGTGTCAAAAACTAAGGCTTTCCCCTAAAGAAAATTTAAAGCTTGGGAAAAAAAGGTGAACTGAGAGCTTAGGAAAATCTGGAATAACAAAGGAAGACTGGTTGACCTAAAAATATATCCAGCTACAGTCACTGAGCTAGACACTGGCATTAGTCCTCAAACTCTGCCTTCCTCACATGCCTGCCCCAGGTCCCTGCAGAGCTGCCTTTCCTACAGTGACTACAATGGATGTCAGCCTCTGTGTGGGACATAATTCAACTGTCAAGTACACATTCAGTAACATTCACAGAGGCCAAGAACAAGCATATGGATGTACTTTTTTTTTCTTTTTAAAGAATAGTCACATGGTCAAGAACTAAAACCACGTAGAAGGATATAAAATGAAAAGTAAAAAAAAAAAAAAAAAAGGAAAAGTAAGATTTCTAGGCTCCCCAGCTCTTCTTCCCAGATGTGATATGGGTTAAGTTTCCCAATATTATATTCTATTTGTTTCCTATAAAGGTTATTTAGTCTTTCAGAACCTGCCATTATCAGAAACTGAAGTTAAATTAAGGTCCCAAATACAGAAGCTTAAAATTTTCTTGCAATTGAAAATAGATGACACTAAATAGATTCAACTTTTTAAAAAAGTTATTTATTCATGGGAGACACAGCTCTAGAGAGCGAGAGAGCGAGAGCGTGCGCAGTGACACAGGCAGAGGGAGAAGCAGGCTCCATGCAGGGAGCCTGATGTGGGACTCAATCCCGGGTCTCCAGGATCCTGCCAGCCCTGGGCTGAAGGGGGTGCTAAACCACTGAGCCACCGGGGCTGCCCTCAACTTCTTTTTTATTTTATTTTATTTTATTTTATTATTATTATTTTTTTTTTCAACTTCTTTTTTAAATAAATAATCCACACGGGGATCCCTGGGTGGCTCAACGGTTTCCCGCCTGCCTTTGGCCCAGGGCGCGATCCTGGAGTCCCGGGATTGAGTCCCGCATCAGGCTCCTGGCATGGAGTCTGCTTCTCCCTCTGCCTGTGTCTCTGCCTCTCTCTCTCGCTCTCTATGTCTATCATAAATAAATAAAAATAAACCTATAAAAAAATAAATAATCCACACATTTTAACTTTTAAGTCAGATTTTATTTCTTTCTATCCATGGCAAAACAAAGTCCTCCAGGATTTTTTTAAAAAATATTTATTTATTTATTCAGGAGAGACAGAGAGAGAGAGGCAGAAACATATGCAGAGGGAGAAGCAGGCTCCCTGTGAGGACTCGAACCCAGGATCCTGGGATTGTGCCCTGGGCCAAAGGCAGATGCTCGAATGCTGAGCCACCCATGCATCCCACTCTTCAAGGATTTATAAAAATACCAAAAGTTGGTGGTCACTTGGAAACAATTTATTATTAACTAGATTAATCCATTAAGAAAATGCACAGAATACACTGAAGGTTAAAATAAAACAGTGACACAGGTACCCAGATGACGTCCTGACAAATCAGCAGTTCTTGGTAAAACTCCCAATACGGAAGAGAGATTTAAAAACAAATGCCCTGCAAATTCCAGTTTTGCCTGATCCTCAAATGATAAGGTTAAGAATGACCTAACTGCAATTGGCAGGGGTAGTGGGGAGGTTGAAATAATCTGGGAATTGCAAGGGGGTGGGAAATAATCCAATTAATAGCAGCACTGAAAGTATGTAATCTCACAACAAAATGAGTACCGATTTGGAAAGTTAATGTCTGTATTTTCTTCCCCAAATGGGGAGCAGGGCAAATGTGGGAAATTTGCTTTCAGCAATACTCCTAGGACCTAAGGCAACCACATGTCTGGAGCTACTGAACTCTCCAAAACCTCAATATCAACAAACTCTTCACATGATCATTAGCCTAATATTTTACTTATTTATTTATTTTTTTAAAAAGATTTATTTTTATTTATTTATGATATACAGAGAGAGAGAGAGAGAGAGAGAGAGAGAGAGAGAGAGAGAGGCAGAGACACAGGAGGAGGGAGAAGCAGGCTCCATGCAGGGAGCCCGACATGGGACTCAATCCCAGGACTTCAGGATTGCACCCTGGGCCAAAGGCAGGCGTGAAACCACTGAGCCACCCAGGGATCCCCCCTATCCTAATATTTTAAATTGAAAAACTGATGCAACCTTGCAATAGCCAACAAATTCAAATTCTTATTAGTCAACCTCTAGTTCTTCATATTCTGTCCCTATCTGTGCCCTTTCAAAAGATGCAATCTGTCCACTGTGCAAGTGAGGCTCACCTGGCCTCAAGAGGCAGTGTGTACCCAGGGCTCTTGTCGGTGGTGAGTAAGGCAGCCAACGCTGAACTTCTTTGTCACTGTCACTCAGTCAGTCAGCAGTGGTTTTTCAACTAGAATGGGCTGGTGCCCTAACACTGAAGAATAAATAGTGAGCTGGGAAACAATACCCGTGCCAAGAGAGGAAAAGAGCCTTCAGACCTGAGGAAGGCTGGACAGGCCAGTCTTCTCTTATCTTTGATGTGCTGGAGGAAAAGATTCCTCTAAGGTGAGCCAAGTTCAGTGGCTCATTCTAACCTAGAGCAACTTTTTGCTGCTCTGGGAGTTTCAGGCCATCTAACTGGATTCTTCTAACTCAGCTCTCACCCCAACAATGCTCAGTGCCCCTGCTTGGGAAGCTCCTAGGGAAGCAGATGAAACTAATTAGGACATAGCCAATCAAAGGCAACGCAAGCATTTTACCAGCTGTGCACAGGGCCCTGCCCACAACTATGGCAAAGGCCACAGAAGTATTTTTACCACAGAGGGTTGCACATTGTCCTCTTTGACTCTGTCCTCCTCTCTGCCCTGACAGCCTGTCTTCACCAGGTTTTATCTCCCAGAGGCACATGTACTTCTTCTTAGCTTATTTTTGTGTTTTATCTGACCAACCATGAAATCATTGGGATAAAGGGTAAAACCAAATGAAAAATCCTCTGGATGTCTGGGAAATGGCTGCTGGGCTTTTCAGCTTCATGAGGCAGCTGGCTGGCTGTGCTCTTCTATGCTGGGTCCTCTTCATCCACTGTCATGTCATTCATGTTTTTCTTCTGTTCAGCCTCTGGCCCCGCAGGCAGAATGCTCGTGACGGTATGGAGGAGGGCTTCGATTTGCTCCTCTGTGAGCCGTTCTTCACTCTCTTCAACCATCTGCAGAAGAAAACCTCCAAGGGTTACAGATGAGCCAACAGGCGGTGTCCAGGCTGCCCTCCCCACCCATGCTGTTTCTAGTCCACTGGCCTCTGGCACGCTGGCTCCAGAGCCTCCTCAGGTCTCTGTGTTCTCTCCACCCTGGCTCCGAGGGAGGGAGAAGCCAGCTCCAATTCCTATGCAACTGTTCCAAATGGGCCAGGGCAAAAAGCAAGTTGCAGGTTAGCATTTTTCTTCAAAGAAATAGAAAACCTTAATGGTTCTATACCCATCCACATGCACACTTGAATATGCTTTGTATGCAAAGAAAACTCACTTCTGGGGAGTGAAATAGCATTTTATATACTTTTGTAGTTCACAACAAACACAACTGTAACTTATAAACTATATCAACAACCCATCTGACAATTGCCCACTGTGTGCCAAATTTTTTTTTTTCTCATCCCCACTCCCACTGCCACTAACAGCTCTTTAGGGAGCTCACATGTCCGAGTGCACATAGCACTTCCTATCTGTTATTTCTTTTAGCCCTCACAACAATCCTGGCAAAAGACAGAACGAGCACCTCAAGTTGGGCCTGCCCAACACTGACACCTACAATCAAACACACACCATGTGGCCTTGATCACCTCCTAGGAATGTGAAGCAAGAGTGATGGCTGGGAAACAATCCCCTGCTGCCTCACTAAATTAGATCCACTTAAAGCCCAGTTTGATGTGTCCTGGAAATCTACACACTGATAATCCACAATTATGAGCCAGTTTTCTTAGCTGTACCTCTAGTTCTCGAATATATTAATGAATACAAATATAGTCAACAATGTTTTTAAGAGCAATACACAGGCAGTCAAATTACTTACCCATGTTCACTTAGGGGCACCAGCCACCTATCATAAACAGCTAAAGGTGTCCAGGGTTCTGTTCTGTGGTATTTCCCACAGCAACCTCTGAGATCTGGTGACTAGAACCAAGAGGAGTTCCAGAAAGAAATCCCAGCAGATTTAAATAAAACAGGATAACAGGCTAGACTTCAAACCCTGAAGAGGGTTTTGGTCTGACCGCCTCCCTTTACAGAAGCTCATCAAGTCAGGTGATGTGTCTAAGATCACATCACGAACTCCTGGGAAAACATCAGTCTCTTCATTCATCTAGGGTACAAAAATGTTTCTACAACCAGAGAATCATCCTGAGTGTTCTAGGGTGGAGAAGACCCTGAGTGAACCAACGGGGCTACTTCTCATCATGCTGTGAAATAAAACGACCATTTCCTAAAGATTCAAAAGCTCCATAAAGTATAACCTCTACTGAACAAGAAATAATCCTCAAAAACCCATTTTTAAAACCAGACATGCTGGGACGCCTGGGTGGCTCAGTGGTTGAGCATCTGCCTTTGGCCCAGGGCATGATCCTGGAGTCACGGGATTGAGTCCCACATCGGGCTCCCTGCAAGGAACCTGCTTCTCCCTCTGCCTATGTCTCTGCCTCTCTCTCTCTCTAATAAATAAATAAAATCTTAAAAAAATAAATAAATAAAACCAGACATGCAAAATTACAGTGTGTAAAAGGAAGTAATCTAACAGAGACTGTCTCCAAAATATGAAGGAGTTGGAAAGGGGTATATCCAATTTGATTATTTAACCCTAAGAAAAGATGATCTCCATTTGAGAAAGGAATGTCTCCAAATTTATAAATTGCCATGTGCAGTTGATTATGAACTGCTTCCTGACTCAGGGGAAGCAGGAAAGGAGATTTAGACTAGTCTTAGAACACTGACAACTTCCCACCAGTATTTGTGCAGGGGCTTTCCCAGAATCACTGCCACCAGAGCTTCTCAAGCATGTGGAAGTCAGGACAATTTATAGATGAGTAAGTGTAGGCTCAGCATTGTAAAGAAAACCTGATCTGGGTCTTACAGCAAGTAGGGAAAGGTCTTTGCCTTTGGATTCCAGCTCTTTCTAGAACACCATGCCTCTATCCTTTCCTCTCTCAGAGAGGCAGACTAGAGTTATAGGACTTCTCAGAGGCCTCATTTTTAGAAAACCAAATAGAGAAGACTTGAACAGACCACCTTCTTGCATCCTGATCACTGCGTGTGGCAGATGCAATGATGATCAGGCGTCAGCTGATAGGCAATAGGGCCGAAGAACAGAAACTTTCCTTTTCAAACCAAGATTCCCAGTCACAGGAAAAAAAACCTAAACCTCATTAAGCAAAATGAAAACACATTTATACAAAAAAGAAACTCAGAAACCAAAAACTCACTAATACCTCTTGGGTCTCTAAGATAAAATGATACTAACTGTATTACTCCTCACCTTTTCTTCCCAACACAGAAGAAACTGAGCCCAAAGAGACACAAAGCACCACCTCAACGTTCTCAAACACCCAAGGTTTCAAGTTGTTCGGAACAGAAGGGTGAATGAGATGTAAAAATCCAAAGTATTTGCAGATGAGTCAACGCTAAATTTTTATCATATACAAAGACCGTATCAATTCCTAGGAACTGTCAAATGGGGCTGCTATACTCCAAAAATGGTGTCTCTCATTCTGAGCTGCCAAGGCCAACTTCCTACATTACCAAAACAACTTGAACCTAATAACTATGGACACTTCTAGCTATCTGACCCAGAACAGTTCACTTAACCTCTGTAAATTTCACTTTTCTCTAATGTAAAATGAATGTAACATCCACAGTTAAGGACCAAATAAGAACACATATTACAGTGTTTTGTAAGCCATAAGACGATACAATCTAAGACATTTATAATCACTAACTTCCAACAGGCGTATATGGCAGTACTGTTGAGGACAGTGGCAGGACGGGGACAGAATCACAGAAGTGGGGGGCAGGCTCCTGTGGATCTGAGGCTTACCACAAACCATGGCTGAGGTGTAACCAAAAGTAGCTTTACCCCCCAAAACTGAATACAAATGCTGGATGCTGGAAATACTTTGGACACAGGGAGAATAATGGCCGTAAGGTTAATGCAAGGATATTCTCAAGTCTTCTGTACTTCACACCCTTTGTGAAAACCTCATTTCTGATCCCTCTCTTATGAGAAGAGATATTGTCACTGGGATTTGCTATCCTTTGTAGCCAAATCCCAGGCTGGGGAAAATCTGACTATAACATGGTCCAACTGCTGAGAAACAACATACCGTATTTATCAAGACCTACTACCTACCTACCTGTGAAAAGGAGAAAGGAAAGGACAGTCTGAGGGGATGCCACACACTTCTTTCTTCTTACTATGCAAAAGCACATGGCTTGGAGGAGAAAGTAAGGTGCTAAGTCAGACAGACCCAATTTGCCACTCACTAGCCAAGACTATGGTGAGGGCATTAAAGGTGACACCTACGAAGCCCATGGCATAGAGCAGGCACTCTTAATAGCAGCTAATCATACCAAATAATGATAGAGCTTTCTACAGGCTCTGGGATGAGATCATGCTAATCTTCATCTCCTCTCTCCATCTGTCATTAAGCCATGAATAACATATGTTGCTGATTAAAGTTGGAGGAGCTAACATGTGATTTTTAACCCAGAGGGACATGGATTAGTTTCTTGCTGATTTGTTTTTTTTTTTCTGTTCTAAGATGAATCTCCTGCACAGTTGAATGCATCAGAGTAAGGATACAAAAAAAAAAAAAGGAATCTCTATTTACCCTAAAGGCCAGTTCCCCCAGAAAGTCACCCTTTATGGAAGGAATTTTTCTAATTTATTTATTTATTTTTTTTTAATTTTTATTTATTTATGATAGTCACACACAGATAGAGAGAGAGGCAGAGACACAGGCAGAGGGAGAAGCAGGCTCCATGCACCGGGAGCCCGACGTGGGACTCGATCCCGGGTCTCCAGGATCGCGCCCTGGGCCAAAGGCAGGCGCCAAACCGCTGCGCCACCCAGGGATCCCGGAATTTTTCTAATTTAATTTTGGGGGCATTTTGAAGGACAGGAAAACATTAGGAGGACAATAAAAGTCTTAGTCGAAAATTAAATGCCCCATGACCCTTTTATTTATTTATTATTATTTTTTAAGGTTTTTATTTATTTATTCATGAGAGAGATAGAGAGGCAGAGACACAGACAGAGGGAGAGGCAGGCTCCCTGTGGGGAGCTTGATGCGGGACTTGATCCCGGAATTCCAGGATCATGACCTGAGCCGAAGGTAGATGCTCAACCACTGAGCCACCCAGACGTCCCTCCATGAACCTTTTACAAAGGTTCTTTTTAAAGAAACTCTAAACATCATAGGTATTTTTGGCTGCTTTCTTCCACACTTTCTGAGAGAAATTTGACAAAGGATAAGTACTTCTAAAACTGACTTTGCAAACTCCTTTTTTCTCATTTTGTTAATTCTCTAATCAGTTTTTTTTTTTTTTACCGACAATTAAATGGCCTGCCTGGTATTTAGAGCTTCACGGTGTTCCCAGGACACCAACACAGTAACCACACAGATTTTCTCACTGGGCCTCAGCTTCACATTCTCCTTAGACCATGTATAGCTTTTACTCTGGCTGTCTTGCACAATTCTAAAGCTTTATACTGTGACTGCTGTGTAGACTGTGCAAGTGATGAGGATCCACTGAATGGTCATACGCAGGGAAACAAGATGATCAAGTTTGTGGTCTGAGAAAGTGAACTCTGACAGCGGTGCAGAAGGTGGACTGTAGGGGCCAGCCTGAGGCAGGGATGATGAGAGGACAACCACGAGAGCTGCACTGAGAAAAGACAGAAATTAACACAGTGTGACAGGGAGAGGAGAGAGAACAGGGGAAGACACAAGCAACAGAACCTGGGGACTAAGTGCATGTGAGATCAAAGAAGAGAATGACTTCCAGGTTTCTGGCTTGAGAGACTGGGCCAGGAGGCTGACAGAAAGAGCATGTGGGGAAGTACACTTGTGCTCTGTGAACTAAGAACAGAAACAGGAAGAATAGGGTTGAAGGGTGGGAGTCAGGGAGGAGAAATTCTGCCAGAGTCATGGTGAGTCTCTTGTTTTTCTGCAACATCTGGTTGGCAATAACCCCTACAGGAAAGCAATGACCAGGATAGGGTGGGACATCAGGGGAGACAAAGAGTGCTGCGATGCAGGCCCAAACCCTAAGGAAGGAACAAAATTTCCCCAGTCTACTTTCATTAAGTCCATACTAACTAGGATCCAATTGGTGAGGTCTCCTTTCACTTATAAAATGGGGCAGGCGGGCAGTCTTTTCAGGAAATGGCAGTTCCAGCCTTCATCACCCTTTCTCCCTTTCAGACTCAGAAACCACTCCCCTCATATTCGGGCCTCCTTCACTCACCAGCTGGATCTCAACAGCAGTCATAGGCCTGTGATTCAGCAGCTGAAGCTTCTCAGCTCTGTCAAATGAAAGTACAAAGCATTTAAAACTCTTATTCCCTTCAGAATCTTGAGTCTTGACCAAGCTGTTCAGAGAACACGGTGTCAGATAACAAATGGGAAAACTGCTTGGAAAGTGGCCCTCAGTTTCTTCAACTGTAAAAGGGAGAATGAGAATTGAAGAGCCCACATCAGAGACTCTTGAGAGGGTACAAATGTGTATTAGAATCAAAAAACAACTAATGTATGGATTAAAAGAAATGTAACAAATAGAAGAGGTGCAGTTTTAATCAATTTTATCTGGAAAATATGAAGAAAATAACATTTTCTTAATCCAAAAGATTAATAAAATAATCTTGGTTGGTTGGTATCACTTAGAAATGGCAGAGAATTCCTTTTTGAGATTAATATTAAATGTCAGATTTTCACTTGTTATATCAGAAACAAAAACCAGGACTAGAGGGGGGTAGGGGTTAATGCACAGAAGTATAAGGCACAGTCCTCTGCCCACAAAGTTTACAAGCCAGTTGGGGAAAGAAGACAAATACAAGAAATTTTAACAAACATGTAAGTAACTGTTGAAGATAATAATTATCACCTGTCACAAGGTAATATCTAGCTCATTTCTAAAGGAGTGGTTGAAATGTGTGGACTCTTGAAGGTGATATAGGACTTAAAAGAAAAAAGAACAGCTTTTTTCTTTTACCACCCCTGTGCAGGTGACAATTTCTAAGTTTCCCTCTCAATCTGACCCAGAAGCTCCAGATTCATCTTTCGGATCAACTCAGTAAATATTTACTGAACTTTAAAGACATTCTGAAATAAACAGATGACTGAGCCACAGGCCCACAGCCGCCTTTGGAGAAACAGCATATTAGCCAGCCTCCCTCTGCCTCGGTCTCGCCATCTGTATAACAGCAATCATAATAGAACTTAATATCTCATCAGGGGGTTAAGGAGGGATGAACATCTTTCTGTTTATAGTGCCAGCAGCTACCATTTATTGCTTCTTCCCATATGGCAAGCACATTGACTTAATCGATGCTGAGATGGTAAATAACTTGTCCAAGGGTTACACAGCTAGTAAATAGAGAGTTGGGACTCAGTCATCAAAGCTCATGTTCTTAACCATCTGCTTCTAGTGTTCGGTATTCAAATGATGACTGTCACAGCAATTTCTCCATAAATGGAAGTCATTAGTAAGGCACTTGTAGTGAAGTTCTACTCCTTCCTCATAATCCTGCAAACATTTACTCTAGACTCGAAGATGACTTCACTGAGGAGGAAACCTTTGCACTGGGCCCTGAAGAGTTTTCTAGACAAAACAATGGGAGCAATGGACAGTCAGGGCAGGAACAGCATAAGTAAACGGCAAGAACAAAAATTATGGAGTTTTAGGAAATGGCTGCATGAAAGGCTGTGAGACATGAAGCTGAGTCCTTAGGACAAGACCACACAGGGCTCCAACTAACAACAGGCTGGATGTGACTCTGTGGACACTGGAAAGTAACCAAGGAACGGAGTGATATGCTGAGGTGAGAAAAAACAAGGCCGTGAACCTGGGTAGCAGCAGGGCTGGCAATGAGAGGCTGGACATGTGAAAGGTCAACCTCAGGTATAGGTAACAGGACCTGACAACAGCCTTGGTTGGGTGGGGAAAGAGAGAAGAGAAGAGTCAGGGTTTAGTGTCAGGTTTTTAGTTTGTTTGGGAAAAATCTATTACTTGAAATCTGAGGAGTTTGTGGTGCTTTTGGAACAATGAAGAGGTCTCTGTTCAGCCATTCGTCTAGTTCTAGTTCTAGTGTGGTCTAGAACTAAAGAAAAAGACCAGAGCTGGATGTACTAGCAAGGAGTGATACAAAACCATGGGAGTGGATATCACAGTCCAGAGACCAACTACAGAGTAAGTGGAGACACAAGACAGGGCACCATAAAACATCTCCAGTTAAGGGTCTGGGAGAGAAGGTGGCAAAGGAGGAGGAAAGAGAGGCAAAGAAAACCTGAGAGAGTGATGTTAGGGAAACCAAGGGAGGAAAAGCTCTGGGAAAAGGGCAGGAGCAACAACATCACATGCTGAAGAGGGGAAAGCAGACTGACAGTATAGAAGTAACCAGATCTGCCAACAAAGAGGGCACTGGTGGTGGCCTGTGCAATAGTTTGGTGGAACAACAGTGATGGTCACAACTGGACTGTGGGGACTGAGGATTAACTGTAGAGAAAATAATCTTTTTTTCCCCTTTGGTAATGCAGTGTTACCACTTTTTTAAAATTTTCAAAACAATCTTTATTCTACATTTTGAGAATTAAAAAATTAATCAGCAAAGTGTGTCACCAAAAAAAAAAAAAAAAAAAAAGTGTGCCACAGTGCAAAGAGAAACATACAACAGAGAATCTCTATAATAATCAATGGTATAACCAAACATCACATGTACACATTTAGATGAACTGAAATTATAACATAAAATAAAACCCAATTTCTGAAAACAAAAATGAAGGTATTAAGGATCTCCAAACATTCTTAACTCTAATGAGATTTCACTGGACTCAAGTCATTTGGAAGTGAGGCATTCACAATATGACTCCATTAACCCAGCTTAGGAATTCTTGGGAGCCATGAATGGCTGTGGCAGGCAGGTTGACAACAAATGGCAACCAAATTTTGATCAGAAAATTCCCCTCTGAAATTTGGCTCTAAAGTTATCAGGCTTTTGAAAGACATCCTCCTCACTGCCCCAGATTTTAAACAAACTCGTTTTCAGTACAGTTTGTATTGATATTCTTTGTTTGGATGAACCTCAGTTTTTCTGGCATTAAAGCAAATTTAGATTTGGTTCATGTCTGATGAGAAAAACCTGTGAGAGGAGGGTCTAAGAGGCAGGTGTGAAAGCCGAAGTAATGGGGTCTGTGCTTGGGGCACAGAACGAGTTTCAGAAGATCCTTGTGAAAGACAAGTTAAAAGCACAAGGGGAGATGTCCAAGGAGAGGAGGAGGTTATTAGTCTGATTGGTCTCTGGCCTGCAACTCTGTTTCAATGGGGACTGGCAGGAGGGAATGGAAGACAAGGTTTGAGGATGGATATGGGGCAAAGGATAGAAAAGCTAAGTCAGACAACTGAAGTGTTTCATTTATGACATATACTATAAATCAAAGACTTAAAGGAGACTAAAGACCAATCCAGATATTTTGGCAATTTTAATTCTTAGGAAGATGAAAGTTCCCTCAAAGCCTAATTGATATTTCCTTACTAAAAGCAAAGACCAGTATGGTACAGTATAATTCCAGAGGAATTTAAGGAAGATCCTTAGGGCTGCTTTGTCTACTTTATTTTATGAATGGCTACCTCCCCTACACCAAAACGCTTCAGGGAGATTCTGCTACTGTAATACGGTTTCTATTTTTTTAAAAGATTTTTATTTGAGAGAGCGAGTGAGTGGGAGAGAGCAAGCATGAATGAGGGAGGAGCAGAGGGAGAGGGAGCAGATTCCCCTCTGAGCAGGGAGCCCAGTGCAAAACTCAATCCTAAGACCCTGAGATCATGACCAAGCCTGAAGTAGATACTTGAAAGACTGAGCTACCCAGGTGCCCCTATAATGTAGTTTCTTATTAAATCTGAAAAGTGTCCAAAAGTTTCAGCACCGGAAAGACACCACAACACGTGTCTGAAGTGAAATGAGAGGCTAACAGGACTAAAGCAGCTGAACTGTGATAGTGCCAAAGGTAACTGATGTCCTTCCCAGCACACTGGTGGCCTACCTCCTCACCAGATGCTGGAGTCACCATCTAAGCCACCCACGAAGAGGTTTCCCTTTCACTGAGTTCTGAGGACACTGGCTCCCTGTGAGGCTCCAAGCTGAGCAGCACTGGGAAGGAATCCTGGACGTGGAGGAGGAATGCTGCCAGCAGCGGCCCCAGCTCTGAATCTCCTACCTGCAAAATACTTGCCTTCCACCAGCACTGTTGAACCAGGTGGACAGGTGGGACCAAGTGGATCAAAGTCATAGGGATTATGGACTCTAAAGGGCCAAAAGCCACGTCTGGGCCCTGGGAAGATACAGTGAGGTGCCAGGAAAAGCAGCTGACGTGGTAGCGACTGGGGCTGCCCACGGCTGCACAAAGCTCCAATAAGAGCTCTGAGTAGGCAGATGGAGGGAGCATCAGTACAGGAGGAGCCTGAGAAGTCACAAGATCTGAAGGTGGACTGGATTCCCACAAGGCTGCACAGGACAGATCTGTGTTTGATACTGACCTTTGCTGTTCACAGTAGTTATGGGTCTGGTTCCTCTCAGCATCACAGACCAAAATAATCTCTTGAAGGAAAAGAGAAGGCAAGGAGCAACTACAGCCTGAGGAGGGGAGGTTCTGGAGGGACCCTGGAGCATGTCTGCCAGCTAAGGAAATAAGCACGAGGAAAGACTATAATTGAAGGGAAGAAAGGGAAAAAGACCCTCAGAAAAACAAAAGTCCAAAGTTTCAGCAAAGGGGCTCATATTCCACAGAGGCCACAGCAATGTGGGGGAGAAAGCATATTTGAAGGGATCTGAAAGGAAAAAGTTCATTTTGGATAATTTTCTCAGTTAAGCAGAAATGAAAAAGTAGAGCTAAATAAATGAGCATCTCTGCTCAAATCAATCAAAGCAATGGAATCCAGTTCATCGACCGGTCATTATCAAGCTAGGTTCTGAACTGCTGGAAATGTTCCTATAGTTACACAAAAGGATCTTGTAAGTCGACTAGCAACAAAAACACAGCTGCTCCATGAAAAAGCTGACTTGGAGTCAAACCAAACAAGCAAGTTCTCTGCTCCTACATTCAAGGAGCTGAGCACTGCAGGAGCAAAATCACAGACCCACGCTGACTGCAGGCTCTGGTTTGAGGGTCTGCAGGTTAAACACATTCCCCTCACTTCATAACTAAGCCTGTTTTTATTGTCCCTTTATTGTCCCTTTCATCCTTTTCATTTTTCAACTCATTACACTTTAGCTCGTGCCCCAACTGATCACTAAAACTGTTCTTGCCAAAGGGCTCTATGCCTCCACACAGACAACTCTAGTGGATGCTTCCCTGTCTTCTTTTACCTGTCTCTGTGATATCTGACATTGTTGATCATTCTCTCCTTAAGACTATCTACCTTTATGGCTTCTACACAGCATTCTTTAATGATTCTCTTATCTGATGAGAATCTCAGATTCATCTCAATCTCATTCATCTCTTTCTAGTTTTTTTTTTCTTTTAAGATGTTATTTATTTATTCATGAGAGACACAGAGAGAGAGAGGGGGGGGGGGGGCAGAGACACAGGCAGGGTGAGAAGCAGGCTCCATGTAGGCAGCCTGATGTGGGACTCAATCTCGGGACTCCAGGGTCACACTCTGGGCCAAAGGCAGGCGCTCAACTGCTGAGGTACCCAGGCATCCCAGATTATTTCTTTCAAGATCTCCATCCCCTTCTCACCATTTCTATAAGCCACAATTTTTCTTGGTTAGAGGACAATGACCTCTATTCTCAGAGGTACCTGAAATAAAGTATTTTTATTTATTTTTATTTTTTAATTTATTCATGAGACACAGAGAGAGAGAGAGAGAGAGAGAGAGGGGCAAAGACACAGGCAGAGGGAGAAGCAGGCTCCAGGCAGGTAGCCTGATGTGGGACTCGATCCCGGAACTCCAGGACCACACCCTGGGCCAAAGGCAGGCACTAAACCGCTGAGCCATCCAGGGATCCCCAATAAAGTACTTTTAAAAGATAAAAATCTGGCTGCCTCATTATCCTGCTTGTAATCTTCTACCAGGATTTTGGTATGAACTTGAATTCCTTAGTTTAGTCTCCAGAACCCAATCTGATATTTCCAATCCTCTAGGTTCATATGCCTTTGCTTTCCCTAAGCACTCATATCCCGATTAAATGAAACTAAACATTGCACAGAAAAGCATCAGACTACGTCTTGATTCTGTGCCTTTGCACATCATGTTCTTTCTGCTTGAAGAACTAACTGACCTGCACCTGGCTGACTCTTCCTTTGTATTAAAACCCAGTGTCACCTCCCAGAGACAAAATAATATACTCAAATTCCAACACTTTAGTGTCTCTCTACCATGTCCCTCCTACCATAGCACTTATACTGTATTCATCTTTGTATCTCTCAAACAGACAAAGATGGAGGATAAGTCAAAGAAAGAGCTAGGGCAGGACTGACTTTCAAGAAAAGTGCAAAGAAGAGACAACTGCAGAACACTGGGGAGACCTGGGGCAGGAGTCCATGCTCCCAGAGCAGAGAGACTACCCATAATCCAGATACTCGTGAAATCTGACAACTCATCCATTTCCTCTGGGCTTTGCTGGCCCTAGAAGTATATATCCCAAATATGATGCCAAACCCCAAGAGTAATCTGTGTACAGAAGAGTCCCTTTAGGACTCAAAGTTATTTACAAACCTACCTAAGCTGGGTCTCAAAGACAAGTCCTTCTATTCTGGCAGACATAGCTGTCTGCACATCTTAGGGAACAGGTATCAGGATAAGACCTGGGGCTGTAAGACAGACTGCAGTTCTTAAGAACTAAATGCTTCAAGCAAAAATGATTAAAGAATCAAATGCTTTGAGAAAATGAACTATAGAAAAATATAATAGACTATAGAAAATTAACATAGGACTTAGTGTTAAAGTGACTTCGAGTTGAGTTTCAACACTACCATTTTGCTGAATAAAGCTATGGAGTAAAATAAAACATGGTTTCTATTTGTTTTTTTTTTTTAATTTATTTATGATAGTCACACACAGAGAGAGAGAGGCAGAGACACAGGCAGAGGGAGAAGCAGGCTCCATGCACCGGGAGCCTGACGTGGGATTCGATCCCGGGTCTCCAGGATCACGCCCTGGGCCAAAGGCAGGCACCAAACCGCTGCGCCACCCAGGGATCCCTAAAACATGGTTTCTATTATACCCTCAAGGATTCTAGCAGTGGAGGTACTTAAGCAAATTATAATAGAGTTCCAGTTTGTACCATGAGAACTAGACCCTTTAAGGGCTATTATCTTGAATCTCCTCTTCCTGAGAGGATGGTAGAGAAAAACTCTCTTGGGGATATGCAGATATAAGGATTAATGAGCACTTCAGCAGTTTCTGATATAAATGTTTATTCATATATATTTATATATATGTTTATTTATATTATATATATTCCTGTCTTATATCACACTGGCTAGCACAAAGATGGTCCAGGTCTGGTATAATGGTAAGCAGCCCCTGGATCATAGGTACTGAGGCCAATGAAAGTCAATGAGCTACAATGGCTCTGCCTCAGAGGAGGAGCCAGGCCCCATCTACAGAAAAAGCAGCCTGCCAGCCCCCTCTACTGGTTGTCTGTAGAACACGACTGCCTGCAGCTTTTGCTTCTTGCAGTCACTAACCTACGTAAAAACCCTGGCACAGATCTGTCCTAGAAGTCAACCAGTTAATGAAAAATAGGCACCAACAAGTCACAAAGGAATTTACAAATCCTCAACTTTAGAATCACACATGGAAAAAAGAAACTTCTCCGAATATTACAATCTGGTTTAAATTTACATAGATTATGGCCAATCATGAATAGGCTTGCAAGAAAATTCTCATTTGTGGGTTTCTTTTTTTTTTTTTTTTAAAGATTTTTTTTTAATTTTTTATTTATGATAGTCACAGAGAGAGAGAGAGAGAGAGAGAGAGGCAGAGACACAGGCAGAGGGAGAAGCAGGCTCCATGCACCAGGAGCCCGATGTGGGATTCGATCCCGGGTCTCCAGGATCGCGCCCTGGGCCAAAGGCAGGCGCCAAACCGCTGCGCCACCCAGGGATCCCTCTTCCTTTCTTCTTTTTAAATTTAAACTCTATGCCCAACATGGGGTCTGCTCTCCAAATGACCCCAAAATCAAGAACCTCATGCTCTACTGACTGAGCCAGCCAGATGCTCCATTTTTGAGTTTCTCGAATGGTAGCCAGGGGTAAATGTGTACAAGAAAAGATGTTGGGATGGGAAGCAATACACCAGACCAGACACATAGTGAGAAGAGGCCTTAAAAAACTATCAGGACTTGTCTTGTAGATAAGAAATAGATCCCTAAAAGCCAATCTTTCTGCTTATTATAACAACAAAAAGCCCCCAGGACTAAATACAAAAGGAATAACCTGAGAACTGTTAAAAGTATACAAAGGTAGGTGGACTGGAAATTAAAATAAAACTTGAAGAACTAGTTAGTGTGGGGGATAGATGTTTGCTTTCTCTTTTCTCTCACAGCACTGATTCTCATGCCACAGGAGAGCTATGGCAGTAGCTCCAACAAGCAGCTAAAACTCCAAGAGAAATCCCATCTTTCCAGCCAGAAGATTGGGGAAAGGGGCCCCTGAGACCCGGAAATCTGGATGAAATTTGCAGCTCAATGGCAGCTCCCTAGGGAGCCCCTATCAGCAAGTGTAGCTACAAAGAGAATCTTGGTCGTCCAGAGTGCCAAGTAATATCCTTTTTCCCCTTTGCTCTTTACCTCTCCTTGCTTTGCCCCAAGGGTGGTACCAATAACAACTGTACATGTGGCCAACTAAATCTTTGAGAGAGGGATCCCTGGGTGGCGCAGCAGTTTGGCACCTGCCTTTGGCCCAGGGCGCAATCCTGGAGACCCGGGATCGAATCCCACGTCGGGCTCCCGGTGCATGGAGCCTGCTTCTCCCTCTGCCTGTGTCTCTGCCATTCTCTCTCTCTGTGACTATCATAAATAAATAAAAAAAAAAAAAAAAAAAAAAGAACAGAAATCAGTGTTGATTTAAAAATAAATAAATAAATAAATCTTTGAGAGAAATCTGGTACTTGTGGCCAAAGAACCAACAGGGGAGGCTCAAGTGGGTCAGAGTTTGGGGGCCATCTCAGAGAAGTGAGCTAGAGAAGGGGGATTCTCCTACATCTGAGCATAAATCAGCACAAACCCCAGATTCAGCTTGAGCCATTCATGTGCAGAACAGTCCCAAAACAACAAAAATCATGTCAAACCACCACTCCAGTCTCATTTGCAAAAAACATCCAAAGCAGCAGATCAAAAGTTTTAAAAACTACACTGACATTAAAATCCTTGCCCATGGAAGGCAAGAGACTTGAGGTGTGAACCTAACTGGGTTGACTGCTAAAATAAACAACAAAATAAGCAGAGACTTTTAACAGGATCCAGAGTCTAAACACTATAATATTCAAAAGGTCCAGGACATAATTTAAAATTACCTCAATGGAAAGAAAGAATATACAACTCATTCTCAAAGGAAAAAATACCAAACCTACAATAACCCATATGTTAGAATTATCAAAGATTTTAAAGTAGCTATTATAACAATATTCTTGAAATGGGTGGAATAATTGATGTTCTCAGGAAAGAGGCAGAAATTATAAATAATAAATGGAAGTTTTAGAACTAAAAATCATAATGTATGAAATAAATTCACTGGCTGGGCTTATTAACAAAATGAAGATGACAGACAAAAGAGTCTGTGAATTTACAGAGAGATCAATAAAAATTATCGTTTGAACAACAAAGAGGGGGGAGGAAAAAGAGAAAAATGAAGAGAGAGGATTCAGGGAAAATGGCAGTGTGGGAAAAACCAGGACTCTGCCTCTCCACCACCTAGACAACTGCCTAGACAACTAGACCCAAATGTAAAATGCAAAACTATAAAAATTCCTAGAAGATAATACAGGAGAAAGCCTAGGTGATCTTGAGTTTGGTGATGACTTTCCAACTACACTACCAAAGGCGCAATCCATGAAAGAAACAGCTGATAAAACTGGACTTCATTAAAATTAAAAACATCTGCTCTGTGAAACACAACATCAAGAAAATGAGAAAACAAACCACAGACTGGGAGAATATATTTATGAAAGGCACAGGATAAAGGACTTTTCCAAAATATACAGTAAATTCTTAAAACAGTAAGAAAACAACTCAATTAAAAATGGCCAAAAGATCTGAATGAACACCTCATCAAAGGAGATACATAGGGGCACTTGGGGGGCTCAGTTGGTTAAGTTTCTGTGTTTGGCTCAGTTCAGGGTCCTGGGATCCAGCCCCACATAAGGCTTTCCACTCACTGGGGAGTCTGCCTATCCCTCTGCCCATCCCCCCCAACTGTACACACGCTCTCTCTCTCTAATAAAATCTTAAAATGAAATATATATGGATGGCAAAGAAGCATGTGAAAAGGAGCTCAACATTATATTTTATTAGGAAAATGCAAATTAAAACAAGATACCATTATATATTTATTAGAATGGCCAAAATCCAGAACAGTAACATCACCAAATGCTGGTGAGGACTAAAGCCAACAGAGACTCATTCATTGATGGGAGGGATGCAAAATGATACAGCCATTTTAGAAGGCTGTCTGATGGTATCTTAGAAAACTAGACATACTCTTACCATGTGATCCAGCTTCTGTACTTATTGGTATTTACCCAAAGGAACTGAAAACTTACAATGACCAAAAAAAAAAAAAAAAAAAAAAAAAAAAAAAAATTTCTGAGCACAGATGGTTAAATTAGGTTTTTCTGGTAACTGCCCAAACTTGGAACCACCAAGATGTTCTTTCGTGGATAATGGACAAGCTATGGTATGTTCAGACAATGGAATATTCTTTAGTGCTAAAAAGAAATGAGCTATGAAACCATAAAAAGACATGGAGGAGGCTTAAAATGCATATTACTAAGTGAAAGAAGATAATCTGAAAATGACTACATACCCTATGATTCCAACTACAAGACATTCTGAAGAAGGCAATATGGAGAGGTAAAAAGATAAATGGTTGCCAGGGGTTGTATGTGGGAGGGAAGGATGAAGAGGTGGAGCACAGAGGATTGGATTTGCAGGTCAGTGAAAACACTCTTGTGATACTGCAACAAGTGGATATACATGTTATTATACATTCTTCCAAATCCAGAGAATGTATAATGCTAAGAGTGAACCACAATGTAAACTATGGACTTTGGGTGATAATGATATGTCAATGGAGGTTCACTGACTGCAACATATTTACCAATCTGATGGGGGGATGTTAATAAAGTGGAGGCTGTGCATCTGATGGAGGGGGATATGGGAAATGTCTATATCTTCCCCTTAATTTTGCTGTTAACCTAAAAGTGATCTAAAATATAGTCTTAATTTCTTTAAAAAAGAAAAAGAACAGAGATGATTCTGGAAAAGTGGTAAAATAGGAAGCGCCAGGAATCTGCCTGTCTATCCAGATGATATCTGCACTGATGGAATCTGTCTGATGTAACTATTCTGGAATTCTGGAGCCTCTTAAAAGCTTGCAACTTCCTGGGAAAGGCTTAGAAGGTAAACTGAAATGAAATTTTGGTCAATTTAGACCATAGCACAGTATATACCAGTGCTAGGCAGCTGTACACATGTTCCTAGAGCAGCTTGTATACAGCTTCCTGAAGCCAGGGAGGGCAAAAAAGAACCTGTGCTCCAAAAGGTCTGTGCTCTCTTTAATCACTGACTGCAGCTTCTGATCAGAGGTGGCATAAGTGGAAATGCTAAATTGGAGGAAGGCCTTTCCACTTTTCTCCCAGGATAAATTCAGTATACCAAACAGCAGAATCATTCAGCAAAGGACTTGTAAAGGCCGCTGAATTTTGCCTATGGCTGTGAGATGAAATCAATTAGTGGAGGTATTATAAAATGGTACTGCCCAAAATGCCAGCCACTGACTACATATGGCTACCAACACTTAAATTTAGTTTAAGTAAAATTAAAAATGTAATTCCTCCTTAGTACAAGTCACATTTCAAATGATCAACAGCTGCATGTGGCTAGAAGCTACAGTATAAGACAGACCAGAGGAATAACATCCAGGCATGATAAAAATCTCAGCAAACTAAACTTCCTAACCTGTAAGAATCATCCATGAAAAACTTAAGCTAACATACTTACTGGTAAATTAACTGAAAGCCTTCCCCTAACATCAGGAACAAGGTAATGACATCTGCTCCTACCACTCCAACTGAACATCATATATCAAACATCATAGTCCTAGCCAGAGCATGGGACAGGGAAAAGAAATAAAGGTAAAAAGATTCGAAAAAAAATTTAACATCTGTATTCACAAATACCATGATTGTCTTCAAAGAAAAATCATAAGGAACATACTAAAAAAAGTATTTTTTTACAATAGCACCAAAATTTATTAAATTTATAGAATTGTGGAGGCTGAGAAAAATTAAGGCCATTCCACCTCAAGTTTAGCATTAGCACAAGTACAGCCATCTTAGGCCCCTGGGAATAAGAGCTGAACTTTATAGGAAAAACTGCAGAATGTCCTAGGCAGGGAATCCCGTATCGGAAAGACAATAAAGCTCAGAATGCCCTCGGCAGAGAATCCCGTATCAGATCTTAAGAAACTCCCCGACCCTTTCCCCCATATTGGAATGGAAAAAATTCCTCCACCCCTTCTGAAGATCTCCTAGACCAGCCCAAAAAAACCCCAGCTGTAACCCCCTTGGGGGTCCAAGTCCCTGCTCCGCTGTATCGGGTATACTTGGACCCAAGCTCGAGCTTGTAAATAAACCCTCGTGTGTTTGCATCGGTGTCAGCTCCTTGTGGTTTCTCGGATTCGCAATCTTGGGCATAACAAGAATAAATCAATAAATCATGCAGAAGCTGCAGGCTGATCTACAAAAATAGTGATAAAAGAAATTAAAGTCCTAACGAAGTGGAGAGATACACTGTTTTCATGGATCGGAAGATTTGATATTGATAAGGTATCCATTCTCCCCAAAAACTGATCTATAGATGTAGTAAAATCCCAAATGGCAGGATCTGTTCTAGATGCTGATTAAAAAATTTATAATAGGGATCCCTGGGTGGCGCAGCGGTTTGGCGCCTGCCTTTGGCCCAGGGCGCGATCCTGGAGATCCGGGATCGAATCCCACGTCAGGCTCCCGGTGCATGGAGCCTGCTTCTCCCTCTGCCTGTGTCTCTGCCTCTCTCTCTCACTGTGTGCCTATCATGAATAAATAAAAATTAAAAAAAAAAAATTTATAATAAAGGGTGCCTGGGTGGCTCAGTCAGTTAAGCATCAGACTCCTGGGACGCCTGGATGGCTCAGTGATCAGGCGTTGCCTTTGGCTCAGGTCCTGATCCCAGGATCCAGAATCGAGTCCCGTGTCGGGCTCCTTGTGGGGAGGCTGCTACTCCCTCTGACTAGGTCTCTGCCTCTCTCACTCTGTGTCTCTCATGAAAAAATAAATAAAATCTTAAAAAAAAAAAAAAAGGCATGTGACTCTTTGTTTCGGCTCAGGTCATAATCTCAGGGTTGTGGGACTGAGTCCCATCATCAGGCTCCTTGCTAAACAGAGTCTGCTGGAAAGTCTTTCTCTCCCTCTCCTCTTCCTGTGCCCCTGCTCACTCTTGCTCTCTAAAATAAATAAATAAATAAATCTTTTTAATAATGTATATAAAAAGGCAAAAGGAACTGGAAAAGTCAAAACAATTTTGAAAAAGAACAAAGTTGAAGAACTTACACAATTTGATTTCACACCTACTACAAAGCCGCAGTGATCAAGACAATGTAGTACAGGGAGAAAAAGACACACTGATCAAAGGAACAGAATGTAGAATGAAGTAACAGAATCAACAGATTTCTTATAAAACTGCAAAGGCAATTCAAGAAAGAGAGGATGGTCTTTTCAACAAATGGTACTGAAACACTTTGAAATCTATACACATGCTGAATCTCAACCCATATCTCACAACATACCTTCAAAATCAACTCTAAATGGATTATTTCTAGAAGAAAATATACGAGAAAAATCTTTATTAACTTTGGATATGGCCGAATCTTTACACAAAGGGTCAAAGGCAGGATGCATAAGAGAAAAAAGAAAAGATAAATTTGACTCCATTAAAACCTTCTGCTCTGAGAAAGTGTTAAGAGAATGAAGACAGTGGCAAGCGGGTGGTTTAGTGGTTGGGCGTCTGCCTTTAGCTCAGGTCTCAGGTCATGATCTTGGGGTCCTGGGAAAGAGCCCAGCGCTGGGCTTCCTGCTCAGTGAGGAGTCTATTTCTCCCTCTCCCCCACCCCCTCAAATAAATAAAAATCTTAAAAAAAGAGAATGAAAAAACAAACCACAAACTGGAGAAAAAACATCTACAAATTACATACTAAACCAAGGACTTACATCCAGAATATACAAAGAATTCTTAAAATTATGCAAAAAAAAAAAAAAAATAGGCAAAGGCAAATCAAATTTAAATTTAAAAATGTAAAAAAAAGTTGCAAAAAAATTAGTAGGCAAAATATTTAAAGACACTCCATCCAAGAAGATAAAGAAATAAGAACAAAAAAATGCTCATTATTAACCACAATGAGGGGTGCATGGGTGGTTCAGTCAATTAAGCATCTTTTTTTTTTTAAGATTTTATTTATTTATTCATGAGACACACACATATGGAGAGAGGCAGAGACACAGGCAGAGGGAGAAGCAGGCTCCATGCAAGGAGCCGGATGTGGGACCTGATCCTGGGACTGCGGGATCACACCCTGAGCCAAAGGCAGACGCCCAACCACTGAGCCACCCAGGAGTTCCAAGCATCTGACTCTTAATTTTGGCTCAGGTTGTGATGTCACCAATCAGGAGATTGAGTAGTCAAATTCATACAAACAGAAAATAGAATGGTGGCTGTCAGGGGCTGGGATGAGGGGGAAATGGGATTGGTTTAATTGCTAGTTTCAGTTTTGCCAGATTAAACACTTCTGGGTATTAGTTGTACAGCATGTGAATATATTTAACACTAATGAATTATACACTTAGAAGTGGTTAAGATAAAATTTACCACAAGTAAAAAATATAAAGTGTATATATATATATATATATGTACACACATATGTAAACACACATTTGAAAGATGTTTGCCTTCAGAGTTCATCTGGACAAGAGAGGCAAGAGAAGTACACTTAGTTTACTCATAGTGTATCAGTTCTGTGTCTGAAATAACACCAATGTTTCCTTCAAAAGAAAATTATTAATTATCCTGAATGAATGACTGAAGCTTTTGGGATTTATCAGCTCTGGTATTAATTCTATTTTTTTTCTGGTATTAATTCTAAAAGAGAGCCAGTGCTGTTCTTATGTAAACTCTTAATCTAATTCTTTTTTTTTTTTTTTTAAGATTTTATTTATTTATTTGACAGAGATAGAGAGCACACAAGCAGGGGGAAGGGCAGAGGGAGAAGCAGACTCCCTGCTCAGTGGGGCTCGATGCCAGGACCCTGGGATTATGACCTGAACCAAAGGCAGACACTTAACTGACTGAGCCACCCAGGTGTCCCTCTAATTATTAATGATGTTTTTAATTCCTACAATCTTAACTTTTTCAAGAAAATCACTAGGAAAAGTAATCGAGCTCTAAAAGAGAAAACAGTATTATCAAGCCATTTTTGCCCCAAGTAAACACAAATGTCAAATGACTTAACTAGCCAACTTTATAAAAACACTTTAGTTTATGAACCCCATTTTCAGCAAATTTGGCACTCATGCTGTAAATGGTTATGGGGTAGGTCAGAGAACTAGGACTAAAACAAAACAAAACAAAACAAAAAAAAGAGATTTTGAGATTTAAAAATCCCATTAGGAATGCCTGGGTGGCTCAGCAGTTGAGTGTCTGCTTCAGCAGGGCATGATCCCGGGTCCAGAGATCGTGTCCCACATCGGGCTCTCTGCGAGGAGCCTGCTTCTCTCTCTATGTCTCTGCCTCTCTCTGTGTGTGTCTCTCATGAATAAATAAATAAAATCTTAAAAAAAGAAAAACCCCATTAAATTCTGTTTCTGGCTCTAGGAGGATCCTCATGTCTGAGTCTCAGTTCTCTTGTCCACGATACCATGATCCTACTTTAAAAGAGCACTGTGTGTCAATTATAATTCAAAATTCAACTAAATAGAAACATAGCACTCCTGAGGATGGTTTTCATATAGTGTCATTTTCATTATGTGTCACATATTTTTCTGACTAAAAATAATTTTTACTACAGTGATTTAAAGGGGCACATTCATCCCCGTTTATAGCAGTCCATGATAGCCAAAATATGGAAAGAGCCCAGATGTCCACTGACAGATGAATGGATAAAGATCTGTGTACACACACACACACACATACAGGAGTATTACACAGCCATCAAAAGGAATGAAATCTTGCC
Organism: Canis lupus familiaris; assembly: GCF_011100685.1. Classification (NCBI taxonomy): domain Eukaryota; kingdom Metazoa; phylum Chordata; class Mammalia; order Carnivora; family Canidae; genus Canis; species Canis lupus. Next base: position 734,222 of record NC_049227.1, on the reverse strand, counting down.
ATGTGCAACGACATGGATGGAACTAGAGGGTATTATGCTAATGCTAAGTGACATAAATCATATGATTTCACTCTTGTGTGGAATTTAAGAAACAAAACAGATGAACATAAGGGCAAGGGAAGGAAAAATAAAGATAAAAACAGAGGGGGAAGCAGATGGTAACAGACTCTTAACTCTAGAAAACAAATGGAGAGTGATTGGAGGGAAGGTGGGTAGGGAGATGGGGTGACTGGGTGATGGGCATTAAGGAGAGCACATGATGTAATGAGCACTGGGTATTATATGCAACTGATGAATCACTGAATTCTGCCCCTGAAACTAATAATACACTGTACATTAACTACACTGAATTTAAATTAAAAATTAAAAAAATAATTTTTACTTACTTGGTCAACTTGTGGCTTTTCATTGCTGTGAGAAATTCTCTGACAATCTCAGGAGTCTGGTGCCTGCATGGTGTTTTTGATATATATTTTAATGTCTACCCCCCCCAAAAAAAAGAAAAAACAAGCATAAGATAAACAAAACTTGAATGAGAAAAAGGGAAGACAATGGCTATAACTTAGTATTCTAAAATTTTTTTTTTTTTTTTTTTTTTTTTTTTTAGTATTCTAAAATTTTATTTCAAAATCTATAAAGGGGTGTCTGGGTGGCTCAGTCAGTTGAGCATCTGACTCTTGATTCCAGCTCAGGCCATGATCTCAGGGTCATGGAACTGAGCCCCACATCAGGCTCTCTGCATGGAGCCTGTTTCTCCCTCTGCCTATATCCCTGCCTCTCTCTCTCTGTCTCTCATGAATAATAAATAAAATCTTAAAAAAAAAAAAAAAAAAAGCAAGCTTTTCTGATCTTTTTTTCTTTTTTTTTAAAGTTTTTATTTATTTATGATAGTCTCACACACACACACACACACACACACACACAGAGAGAGAGAGAGAGAGAGAGAGGCAGAGACATAGGCAGAGGGAGAAGCAGGCTCCATGCACCGGGAGCCCGACATGGGATCCGATCCCGGGTCTCCAGGATCGCGCCCTGGGCCAAAGGCAGGCGCTAAACCGCTGCGCCACCCAGGGATCCCAAGCTTTTCTGATCTTAAAAAAAACACTCAAGCTGACAATTGTGTTATATTTCAGACAATTTTTTAAAAGACAGGGAACCCAAAGAATAGTCACAAGTCCATATGGATATAAGTAAATAAATAAAAGGATGAGAAGGATCAAGTGTTTTCTTACAGAAGAATGTGGAAGGAATGAGGGAAATCAATCAATCTTAGGCAACTGAACCACAGTAATAATTACTGCAGGAAAGACATACTAATGAGTACTAAAATTAATGGGCAAAAGCTTTAAGTAGAATATATTATGCATAGCCTCAAAGCATCTTCCCCAAAATATCTATTAATTACTGTGATGGACTGATTGATTGATTCTTGGGTGATGGTTTTAATATATGTCCTCAGGGGTACCCGGGTGGCTCAGTGTGGTTGAATGTCTGCCTTTGGCACAGGTCGTGATCCTGGGGTCTTGGGATTGAGTTCTACATCAGGCTCCCTGCAGGGAGCTTGCTTCTTTTTTTTTTATTTTTATTTTTTATTTTTTTATTTATTATTTATGATAGTCACACACAGAGAGAGAGAGAGAGAGAGAGAGAGAGAGAGGCAGAGACACAGGCAGAGGGAGAAGCAGGCTCCATGCACCGGGAGCCCGACGTGGGATTCGATCCCGGGTCTCCAGGATCGCGCCCTGGGCCAAAGGCAGGCGCCAAACCGCTGGCGCCACCCAGGGATCCCAGGGAGCTTGCTTCTCCCTCTGCCTTTGTCTCTGCCTCTCTCATGAATAAATAAAATTTTTTTAAAAAGTCCTCAGATTTTTTGATATCCTTCCTTCAGGAGATGAAGGAGTCCTTTGAATGGACTGGACTTGACAATTCCTTTCTAACTAATACAAAGTGGAAGTGGAAAACCAGTAACTTTACAGCAGAGAGGCCAGATACCACCTTAAGCAAGTAATCAGAGTGAACAGCATCAGTAAGACACTGATATCATATACCCTGTACTACACAATGACAAGGATACATCCTTTCTGTAGCATTCCTTCCCAAAAGCCTAACTTCAGTCTGGTCATGAGAAAACATTAAAACAAAACAAAACAAAACAACCAAAACTGAGGGACATTCTACAAAATACTTGACTATTACTCTTCAGAAGTGTCAAGGTAATGCATGGAAGATGAGAAAAGCCTAAAGACCTGCTAGAGATAAGAGGATATTAAGGAGCCAGCCATGGTAACTGAATAAAACACCCTGTACCCTTGAACAGAAAAAGGGCATAGAAACTGAGAAAATCTGAATAAACTCTTTCTGTAATTGCTTAGTTTTGATAATTGTGCCATGTTTATGGGAGACGGTAACATCAGGGAAAACTAAGAGAAGGGGAAAGTGTTAGAATTCAGGGCAGTCTTTTGACTATTCCTTCTAACTTTAACATTAGCTAACCCTCACCATTGGATAAACTCCCTCCACTTGTATAAACAGAATAAAAACTGGGTTACAGTAAAACCACTCAAATCAAGTAAGAGGTAGTCATGATTTGGTGGCTAGTCATCTGCAGAATAAGCCAACCTCAGTGGTAGTTGGGTAGCCTCTCCAGTAGCATAGGCTTACTTCATAGGTGATAGTATTCAAGTTCTGTTGCCCAGAACTGTGTTTGTTCTTTCCACTTTCTTTCCTTTGCTCTTTCAGATCAGTCAGTAACTGGAACACCTAAGGAAGTAATAAAATATTTTTATGAATAAATTTGATAAATCTTTTTCAAGGTCAATGATTTTGAAGGATAACTAGTATAGTACCTCTTTTCTTTCACAAACCCTCTCCCTTACTCTTGCATTAGAGCAAATATTAGTCTGAGATGCAGCTGACATTTTAAAAATTCTTTTTATCTAAGTTGATAATCCAAATCCATTAGTTTACTGAAAATATTTCAAATGTTTCCTTATCAATATATCTCCCCTGATCTCAAACATATATTGAGGGTTTTTTTTAAAGATTTTATTTATTTATTCATGAGAGACACAGAGACATAGGCAGAGGGAGAAGCAGGCTCCCCATGGGGATCCCAATGCAGGACTTGATCCCAGGATGCCAAGATCACTCCCTGAGCCAAAGGCAGATGCTCAACCACTGAGCAACCCAGTCATTCCCATATATTGAGTATTTGAAAGTAAATCTTCCTAAAATATGATCATCTCAATAGAGGCAGACAGAATTTTCCAAAATTCAACACCCATTTATGATAAAAACTCTCAACAAACTGGGTTTAGAGGGAACATACCTCAATGTGTAAAGGCCATATATGATAAGTCCTCAGCTAACATCATACTGAACAGTGAAAAGCTGAAAGCTCTTCCATAAGATAAGAAACAAGAGGGACATCTGGTTGGCTCAGTGGTTGAGCATCTGCCTTTGGCTCGGGGAGTGATCCCCGTCCCAGGATCGAGTCCCATATCAAGTTCCCTGCGAGGAGCCGGCTTCTCCCTCTGTGTCTCTGTCTCTCTCTCATGAATAAATAAATAAATCTTAAAAAAATTTAAAAAAAAGAAAGAAACAGTTCCAAAACACATGTTTCTATCCCATGAAGGAATATCAAATGAAGATCTAAAATATCTAGGATTTGGGGAAGATTGCCTACTATAAACTAAAGTCTTCCCAGCTTTCCTGAATTACTATGTATAATTTACCAAGCTTATAATTCCAAAGTCCACCAGATGGTGTCATCTGTCCTATTTTAAAGTGGAAAATCCAATGAATTCAGTCATTTTAACTAAAATTAATTCAATAATCTTCAGAAGCAAAGGGCAAACTATCAGAGAGGAAAATCCAATAGTTTACTTCAAAGCTATTTACCTCATAGTTACTGAGCAGCGCAGAATTGGCATCCTTCCTGCAAAATAAAGGAAATATTCATCAGTCTGGGCTCCCATTCCTTTGTTGAAATTAAATATCTGTAAAATACTTCCCGTATCAAGATTCAGTAAACAAGGGACATCTGGGTGGCTCAGGGGTTAAGTGCCTGCCTTCGGCTCAGGTCATGATCCTGGAGTCCCAGAATTGAGTCCTACATTGGGCTCCCTGCATGGAGCCTGCTTCTCCCTCTGCCTAAGTCTCTGCCCCTCTCTGTGTCTCTCATGAATAAGTAAAATCTTAAAACAAAACAAAACACACAAAAAAAACAAGTTCAGGAATTTAGGGACTACAACCTAAAACTGAGAAATGTCCTAAGTCCTATTTGTTTAGCTGGCAACAGACAATTTCAGAGCAACCTTCCCTCTTCACAGCCATAGTATATCACACATTCATTACTAAGTAGGTGAACAAAATACTATATACTCATCCTTAGTCTAGATAGGCAGAAGTCAGGTCAGTCATCTGGGAGAAGTTACTTACAGGAAGAACATGGGGCAAAACCAGACGGTAAGGAAGGGGTGTCACTAAACAGCGAGGGTGCTAGAATTAACTGGAGAAACAGTGCAGTCTTATCCCACAGCCATGTCCTTGCCCCAGTACTATCTGCCTCCCATCAGTTATTAACATCTTGGGCAGGCAAGTCATCCTGCTAAATCACCAGAAATGGGATCATTAAGACCACAACAGGGAATTCCAGCAACATCAGGAATCCTACTAGATATCCACAAAGGTGTTCATCTTCTATATCAATTCAACAGATAAAGTTCACGTGTCAAGCAGCGGTCAAAACGTGGTACCCCTGCAATGAAGGCAAAAATGTCATCTTTCATGTATGAGTGAGCATAGCAATGTGACTTGTATTAAAGTATAATCAAGGGATCCCTGGGTGGCGCAGTGGTTTGGCGCCTGCCTTTGGCCCAGGGGGCGATCCTGGAGACCCGGGATCGAATCCCACGTCAGGCTCCCGGTGCATGGAGCCTGCTTCTCCCTCTGCCTGTGTCTCTGCCTCATTCTCTCTCTCTCTCTGTGACTATCACAAATAAATTTAAAAAAAAAAAAAAAAAATTAAAAAAAAAAAAAAAAAAAAAAAAAATAAAGTATAATCAAGCCCCTCTACAATACTACATAAGTATTTTTAATAGAGCAGTATAGTGTGATAATTAAGAGTTATGAAATCAGACAAATCTGGGTTCATATTCTAGCTCTGCCACTTATAAGGTACAGGAGTCCTGGTGAGTTTATTAAGCCCCCCTAAGCTTCTCCATTCAAAACAAAAAATGGGGATAAAACAGCACCTAGACATGTAGCCTGGATTCTCAACCCAGCTCCACCAAACATTAGGGCTCTGTGAATTTAGGCAAGTTACTTAGCCTTTCTGCTCTTAAATTTCCTCATCCATAAAATGACAAAGTAAGATCTAAGATTACTTACAGGATTTTTAAAAAAGATTTTACTTATTTATTCATGAAAGACACACACAGAGAGGCAGAGACATAGGCAGAAGGAGAAGCAGGCTCCACGCAAGGAGCCCAATGTGGAACTCGATCCCGGGGCCCCAGGATCATGCCCTGAACCGAAGGCAGACACTCAACCACTGAGCCACCCAGGCGTCCCATATTTACAGGATCAAACTAAAAGATGTAAAGTACTAGAACACAGTAAGTACTCAATAAACACCATTTATTATTACTATCTGTGTTATTACCATAACTTCTTCCTACCTCATAAAGCTGTTATGAGGATGAAACAAGACAACAAATTTTAAGTGTAGCATTGTTCTTGGTACTTATTAAGATCTACCTTAATGGAGGAGGCCATTATTCATTAAAGATACCACCTCACTGAATTCTCATTAAAAAAAACCCTGTGGGGGATTCCTGGGTGGCTCAGTGGTTTGGCGCCTGCCTTTGGCCCAGGGCGCGATCCTCGAGTCCCGGGATCGAGTCCCGCATTGGGCTCCCTGCATGGAGTCTACTTCTCCCTCTACCTACGTCTCTGCCTGTCTCTCTCGCTCTCTCTCTCTCATGAATAAATAAATAAAATCTTAAAAAAAAAAAAAAAAACCCTGTGAAGTAGGAACTATTATGATTTCGTCTTTATAAATGATAAAACTGAGGCTCAGAGATTTAAAAATTTGCTTAGAGTCACACAGTAAGAAGCCTCACTGAAGCAGAAGATAACTACGGAACTGTGAAAAATGAGACTAGATTGGACAAATGGAAAGTGGTAATGCAGATTTCCAAAAATTTAGGAAGCCCTCTGGACTTGACACAATGTGTAATAAGACTACTGTATGTTCCTAAACCAGGAGCAGGACTATATGATGAAGATGCTGACACAAAATTTCAAAAACATGGGCCAAATACATGGGTGACTTTCCTAAGCAATCAATAAAGCAAAAAAAAGCAAGTGGTTAACACAAGGATCTGACCTAGGCCTTTGGTCTGCAGCACAGTGATGTCAGCACTCTAATCAAATCAACATGTGAAGCTTACCAAATGCTATTAGACATTCAACAAATAGCTAGGATTTCACAAGTGTTGCTTTGCCCAAATAACCACAATTGCATACAGGTCAGGGAACATCATATTTAAAAGGAAGCTAACACAGGAAGGACAATGCATAATTAGTATAATTACTGTATATGATATGGTTCATTTAAAATTGAAAAGGACAAATCAAACCACATGTCATCTTTGCCTACTTAATTAGGAAGTCAGTCCACAAGGCTTCTTCCTATCTTTGCTTAAAATTGAGTTAAAACTCCCTGTGTGCCCTAAAATACAATGTAACTAAGAGATCCCTTCCCTGAGCAGACTGGAAAAATAATACAAATGTTATTTTCCCTCAAAGCTAAGAGATCCATCCCAGGTGCCATTGTTACAACTTCATTTCCAGATCTGTCATGGAGAATACTCTATGCCTTGGGAAAATTTGTCCTTGGCTATTCCAAGTTATTGCCCCACTGCCCAAGCCAATACTGTTAATGCAAGAATCCAAAGAGCATCATCTATCTTTACTAGAAGCAATATACAAAGATGAAACACTTTGGGTTTACTGAACCTGTGTTTTGGGTCCAGGAGAACAATGGATGCTTAAACAAGTATCACATCTTGCAGATTCTGGCTGGCAGAAGCTGGTTTATTCTTTTATAGGATAGTTTTGTTTTTTTTTGTTTTGTTTTTTTACTCAGTAAATACTAATGGAATAAGTCCCAAAATATGCCAGACTTTCCTTTATTTAATAAAATGTCAATAGAAATAAGATCTACCTTTTATGAAATGAACTATGCTCATTTCAGTTTCTAAATGAACTGTGCATATGGAGAAACATTTTTAAGACAGCTTTTATCCTACTATAACCACCACTAAGTCACAGGTTGCTGGGAATAGGATATGGTAAGATTGCACAGGCACCAACTTAATCAAGTGATCTCATTTAACAGCACTGATGATGATGTGATGCAGTAAGACACATCCCTTAGAGCAATCCTATTAAAGAATGTCTAATTTGAATCTAGCCAGGAGGATATAACCAGACAAATCAAAGTTTAGATTCTTCAACTATCAATGTCATTTGCAACAATGTCAATGTCAAAAAACAGGCTAGGAATCTGAGTAAAAGAGATAAAGAACTATGACAATAAAAGTTGTAGGACTAAAAATGTATGATTCTTGGATGGATCCTGAATCAGTGGTTAAAAAAAATCTAGCAAAAACGACACTTCAATTGGAGAAATTTTGTATTTTAATAATATTGGTACCTCATTGCTAAATTCTCTGGGTGTGACAATGGTATTGCAGTTAAATAGAATATATTTTTAAGACTAGGTAAAATGACATGGTATCTACAACTCTGAAATGAAATGATTCAATAGTGTATGGAGAGAGGATGTATACATGTTTAAGATGAGGCAAGCATATCAAAATGTTAACAAATGGTGACTCTAACTAGAGGGTATAAAGGAACTTGTGCTCTTTTTGCAGCTGTTCTAAAGGTTTGTAATTTTTCAAGTTAAAAAGTTGATCTCTCTCTGTCTCTATGAATAATAAATAAAATCTTTAAAAAAATAAAAATAAAAACAAAAAATAAAAAATAAAAAGTTGAGAAAGGGGATCCCTGGGTGGCTTAGCAGTTTTGCGCCTGCCTTTGGCCCAGGGCGTGATCCTGGAGTCCCGGGATCGAGTCCCGCGTCGGGTTCCTGGCATGGAGCCTGCTTCTCCCTCTGCCTCTCTCTATGTCTATCATAAATGAATAAAAATAAATCTTAAAAATATTAAAATAAATAAAAAGTTGAGAAAAATGGAAATGTAAAACTAAAGAATTCCATAAGGTTAAAATAAGACATCTGAATAACTTATAATTGAAGACATAAAGTACAATTTCCTTCAGTGTTTTTCTTTAGCATGAGTATAATCTGTCAATTACATATTTATAAGCTGTTGTTCCTACTGAGCAGGAATTGTCTGCTCTATATATAGTTTGCACTTCGGTATCATGTAACACATTCACAAGCATTTAAACTTCTACAAACTGTCTACCTACACAGATCTTCATATTCTCCTATAGGACTCAGAATAGTACCGATTTTAATTACAGGGTTTTTTTTGTTTTTTTTTTTAATTTATGATAGTCACACAGAGAGAGAGAGACAGAGAGGCAGAGACACAGGCAGAGGGAGAAGCAGGCTCCATGCAGGGAGCCCAACGTGGGATTCGATCCTGGGTCTCCAGGATCACGCCCTGGGCCAAAGGCAGGCGCTAAACTGCTGCACCACCCAGGGATCCCCAATTACAGGTGTGTTTTTTTTTTTTTAATTTTTTTTTAAATTTATGATAGTCATACAGAGAGAGAGAGAGAGAGAGAGAGAGAGAGAGAGGCAGAGACACAGGCAGAGAGAGAAGCAGGCTCCATGCACTGGGAGCCCGACGTGGGATTCGATCCCGGGTCTCCAGGATCGCGCCCTGGGCCAAAGGCAGGCGCCAAACCGCTGCGCCACCCAGGGATCCCCCCAATTACAGGTGTTTAAAGCAAATATTCCAAGTGATGTTTAAAGATGTTTAAATCTTGGGTAGCCCCGGTGGCTCAGCGGTTTAGTGTCACCTTCGGCCCAGGGCATGATCCTGGAGACCTGGGATCGAGTCCCACGTCGGGCTCCCTGCATGAAGCCTGCTTCTCCCTCTGCCTGTGCCTCTGCCTCTCTCTCTCTCTCATGAATAAATAAAATCTTAAAAAAAAAAAAGATGTTTAAATCTATATTTACACGTAGACAGTCACTTAATTTCCTTAAGTAATGAATTGACTGAAGTTGACTTGCTATTTGAAATACAACCTGTGAATTTTGCTCAACTTGCTGAGTCAATTTAATGGATGTAAACAACTACTTTGGAAAACTGAATTCTGAATAAACAGAACAAAATGATCTACTGGCTGATTTTCTTTAGAAACACATATACACATGCAAACAGCACCTTTTAATTGCAACACAATTAGCTTACGTGTGCAATGACGAACAGAACTGCTCAAATTCTATGTTCAACCTATATTATTGATTCAAGTCATGTTCTGCAAAACTAATAAACTCCAGTACAAGAAAACTGGGCAGATTTCAAAGTCAATAAACGTAATCTGTAGCATTCTCCTAGGAGCTAGCAAACAAGTATCCTCTCTCCAGTCCTGTTACCCAACTGTTTATAGGACCTATTAGCTAACTTTAAATCCTAGTATTTCTCGCTGTAAAATGAAGGAAATTCTGACAAGATTTCAATAAAATGATACAGAACATAAATAATCCTTTCTCCCTAATTATGTATCTTAAGTTCAAGAATTAAAGAGTAGGGATGCCTGGGTGGCTCAGTGGTTGAGCATCTGCCTTTGGTTCAGGGTGTGATCCCAGGGTCCTGGGATCGAGTCCTGCATCAGGCTCCCCGCAGGGAGCCTGCTTCTCCCTCTGCTTATGTCTCTGCCTCTCTCACGAATAAATAAAATCTTAAAAATAAATAAAAGAGTAAAACACAGGGGTGCATGGGGGGCCCAGTCAGGTAAGCATCTGACTCCTGGTTTCAGCTCAGGTCATAATCTCAAAATCCTGGGACTGAACTCCATGCCAGGCTCCGAGTTCAGCATGGAGTATGCTGGAGATTCTCTCCTCTTTCAACCCTTCCCCTCTGCTTGCATATGCACATAATCTCTCTAAAATAAATAAATAAAAAATTTTAAAAGAAAAGAGTGAATGAAAGCTTTCCAGGTATATAAATAATCCTAAAACATTAGACAAAGTTAGCCAAATAGCAAATACCTTATATGTAAACAAATACCTAATTTTCCTATATCTTGTATCCTTTTGCCTGAGGAAAATTTCCAAATGACAGTCAAAAAGTTATTTTTTAAAATTCTATCACTTAATGAAATGAAGTATAAATATTCCTCACCTTTAAAAAATTTCTAGTATATTTGTATATGTATTATTCACTCAACAGGTATTTACTCAGTGACTGAAGAAAAAAAGCAGTAAAAACTCAAAAGAAGTTTTCCTTTCATGCTTCCTCCTCCCAGGTCCTAGGAATGCCTGAAAGAGCATTGTTTGTCCTCTCAGAGAAACAGGGTTCTGCTGAAGATCCTCAGGACCACACTGCCAAGGATCACATCTCATTTTGGAGGCCAGTAAGGAACTAGAAGTTAGGCCTCCAGACCTTTCCATTCCAGGGGTCCTTCCACTCTCAAATGACATTCCTAAAGAAAGCTCACTTTCCCATAAACTGCTAGCAGCAAAATTCTTGATTTTTTAAAAAAGATTTTATTTATTTATTCACAAGAGACACAGAGAGAGGCAGAGACATAGGCAGAGGGAGAAGCAGGCTCCATGCAGGAAGCCCGATGTGGGACTTGATCCCAGTACCCTGGGATCATGCCCTGAGCCAAAGGCAGATCTCAACCAATGAGCCACCCAGGCGTCCCTCTTTAATAAGTCACCAACTCCTTGGAAGAATGGACAGGTTGCTACAGAAGAAAAAACTCTTGATTCAAATAATTTTACTTAGGAAAATCAGAAAATCTACATGCCCAGCAATTAGTAAACTAGCTAATTCAATTATATTAATTTTTAGTTAATTTGTTAAATTAATGAAGTATTGTTATATTATTTCAACAACCCTCTGCTGAATTCCTAATGTGTGCCAAATGCAGTGCTAAATACTAGGTGAAAAGACAGCAGTCCTTGCCTTCATGGAACTTTCTCATGAGCGAGACAAGAGGGAGACAAGGCACTAAACAAGTAAATATACATCTATTATTACAACTTTAATTATTCAAAGGAAAAATAAATTATACTAAGAGATAAGAGGAGGACTCTTTTTGGACTGACTGAAATGGAAAAGCAACACTCAACCTGAGCTATCAAAAAGATAAAGAGGGAGCAGGACTGAGAAAAGTATACCAGGCAGAGGGAACAGCAATGCAAAGGTCCTGAAGACCTTGGAAGATTACAGAAACTACTTGACTGCCAGTGTTTGGGAGGTGGGAATTGTAACATGAGAGAGGGTTGGTGAGTAGATGAGGTTATATAGAATCATGTAGGTTCAAGTAAGTAATGTGGATTTCCTTTTAGTAGAACAGAAAGTCAATGAAGGGTTTTATACAGGGGGTGAGTTATCCAATTAATATTTTAAGATCATTCCAGCTGCTGACTGGAAACAGAATGGAGGGAGGACCAGAGTGGAAGCCAAAGGCTACTGCTTAATTTGGACCAGAGATGACAGACTACAGAGTTAGCAATGGAGATAATGAAAAATAGCTGTACACAAAATATATTGAAGGTGGAAATGACATGACTGGCTGATGGACTGGATTTAGAGATAAGGAAGGAGAGCTAGATTTTTGGACTAAGCAATTGGATGGATGATGAGAGAGAAGGGCTACACTTTTGGGAGTTATCAGCATAACTGATATCTCAGTAAAATGGGTAAAATGACCATGGGAGAGGGTGTGGACAGAAAGGGTCCCAAGACTGAGCCCTAGGACACCTCAACATTTAGAAGCCAAGCAAGGGAGAAGAGGAGGGGCAAACCAGGAAAGGAGACTGAGAAATAGTCCTTGACGTAGAGGAAAATGCAGACAGCGTGTCACAAAGCCAAAAGACCTTCTAGAGTTTTTTGTTTTAAGCAGAGTTGACACCTGAGTTTCTGTATCAACTGTTGCTGAGATCAAGAACATTGAGGCCAGAAAATCAACCTTTGAATTTGACAAGTCAGAGGGCTCAGGTAATCACAAAAATCCATTTCTGTAGACTAGTGAGGATGAAAGCTTATGGCTTTTCGGCCTTTTGGCTACGAGCAAGTGAGGATGAAAGCCCAACAGAATGATTGAGACTGAGGGGATAAACAACACTTCCAAGCAGTTTTGTTGTGAGAGGAAGCAGAAATGGAGCAGTAAGTGGACATGAGTGTGGGGACAAGGGAGTTTTTAAGATGTATAAATTAAAGCAGAATCGTATAATGATAGGAAATGCTTTTGTAAAGAGGAAAAATGGGTAATAATAACAGCTTGGGCTAGAGTAATAAATACATCTAAATGTTTTTAAAGTCGTGGATTAAACCCCATTAATGGACTACAAAATAATTTAGTGGGTCAGCATTCTTTTTTAATAAGAGACAATATGAGTATACTGCAATACACTATATTTTACAATATAGTAAAAGTATTGTTTCATGATGTTTTCGTTTCAGTTACATATATATACATTGTGTGTCTTTAAAATCTGAAAAATAACAGACCATTAAAGAGGCAAGAGAACACAAAAGAAAATGTGAGTAACCAACGTCGATGAGAACACAATACAGGTACGCCTGCAAGTTAACGTCGGCTACATAAAACCCACACGCGGGGGATCCCTGGGTGGCTCAGCAGTTTAGCGCCGCCTTCTGCCCAGGGTGTGATCCTGGAGACCCCGGATCGAATCCCACGTCGGGCTCCCGGTGCATGGAGCCTGCTTCTCCCTCCTCCTGTGTCTCTGCCTCTCTCTCTCTCTCTCTCTATCATAAATAAAAAAATCTTAAAAAAAAAAAAAAAAACAACCCACACGCGGAGCAGCTGAAAAAGTTCCATCCGCACGTGGTACTAAGCAAACATCACAGACACGGGCTGTTTCTGTTTCTGCGGTCCCCGTCCCGCCTCAAGCACCTCCTTCTTCCCAGAAAACCTGGCCCTGCCCTAGCAAGGCGAACTGCTCAACAAACTCGGACAGCACCTCTTCCCCAAGGTAGGCCAAGCTCTACCCCAGCACGTATCCATCTCTTCTGCAAGTAATTCCAGGGCAGACTCGGGGCTTAACACTTTCGAGGTCCCCGCTGGGACGCCGGGTGACGTCCCCACGGCGACCCAGGGCACGCTAGGAGATGAGGGTGGGGGGAGCAGGCACACCGCAAGGCCGCCAGGTCTCGTCGCATTGGGCCCCGGGCCGCAGGCACTGGGCGGGAGTAGGGACGAAGGTCTCGAGCGAGCAGAGCGAGGGTCCCCTTCTTCCCCGCGTCCCGCCCCAAGCCTGTCCCCCAAGCCTGTGTAAGGTGCCGCCCCGTGCCCCCGTGCCCCGTCCCCTCGGCCCAGCCGTCCCCAGCCGTGTGCGTCTACGCAAAGCCAGGAACGCGCCGCGGACGACTTACACTTCCATGTCGACCCCGCGTCGTCGCCTCCGGCCGCCAGCACTCCCGCAGCCTCGTACCACGCCGCCGCAGCCGACGCGGCTTCCTGGGCCAGCGGTGCGCAGCCCGCCGCCGAGTCCGCGCAGCGCGGGGCACGCCGGGATCGCCGCGGGGCACGCCGGGATCGACGCCGGGCACGCCGGGATCGCCGCGGGGCACGCCGGGATCGACGCCGGGCACGCCGGGATCGCCGCGCTGCACGCCGGGAGCCGGGGGGCCTCCGCCGGGGTGGGCCGCTCCGTGCGCTGCGCTTTGCCGCGCTTAGGGCTGTTAAAGCGGGGCGGGCAGGGCTTGGCTCCGTCTTCGGGTCTAGGTGATACAAAGCATAAACAGAGAGACTATGGGGTTAGCAGGCCTGAGTGGCGTGCGAACCCCAGAAGTCGGGGAGGCGGCTCGGTTCCGGGTCTGGGTGTTGGCTGCGCCTGCGTTCCGAGCCTGAAAGGTCGGCGGGGAGTACACGTCTGCGCGCTGTCTTGTGTTGTGCTTGGATAAAACGTGCCAAGGAGTGAGAAAGCCCGGCCGCCCAGGCGCCCCCCTCCCGGTCCGCGTTCCTGCTGGAGAGTTATTTGGCAAACAAAGATACAAAAAGTCCTAGGGACAAGCACAGACGCTGATCTTCCGGCCTTTGTAGGAGTTTATCCACAGAGAATTATGAGATGCGTGAAGAAGAATGGGTGTGTAGTGATTTTTCCCAGGGAGATCAATGAGGAATCGATAAGTCCTGTTGCAGTCGTACAGTCTATGTGCGTGTGTATGCGACCGGGAGCGATGAGGTAGCACACTGGGTGGGCTGGGGAAACGCTCAAGATAGGGTTTTTAAAAGATAGGAAATGAGGTTGGTGGGACTCTAGTGATCTAAAGAAAATAATAAGCAGGAAGAAAATACCCGAAGTCCTAGGAGGTAGAGCCACCTAATCTAAATATGTCTTGAGAGAACAGACGCGGAAGCTTGATGTCCATTATCTTCTAGAATTTTTGCTATGTCGGAAAATAATATTTGTTAATGATTATTTGAATAATAATTTAACAAATTAAAGACTGCAAGAAATGGGACGCCTGGGTGGCTCAGTGGTTGACCCTCTGCCTTCGGCCCAGGACGTGATCCTGGGGTCCCGGGATCGAGTCCCCCATCAGGCTCCCCGCGAGGAGCCTGCTTCTCCGCCTCTCTCTGTGTCTCTCATGAATAAATGAATATAATCATAAAAGAAAAAAGACTGGAAGAAAATAGCGAAAATATTAACAGTAGCAAATGTTAGACTTTAGATGTTAAGTCAATTTCTTTTTTTTTTCTGCTCTTTTATAGTTTTATCAGTTATTATTCGCTAAATTCATTTGCTTTGCAAGGCCCTTGCTACATGGTTTGTTATTTTATTACGTTAATAGCTAATGGTGCAGGGTTGGCAGTCAGGTGGCCTGTGGTTCTGTTCACCTCCATCGCCTACTCAGAGGCTGTTTGATCGTGGCAGATCTCCTAACCACAATTCCCTAGTAAATCAGGTCTATTTGGTAATCTTTTTTTTTTTTTTTTAAGATTTTTGAATTTATTTATGAGAGACACAGAGAGAGGGAGAAGCAGGCTCCATGCAGGGAGCCTGACGTGGGCCTCGATCCTGGGTCTCCAGGGTCACGCCCTGGGCTGGAGGTGGCGCTAAACCGCTGAGCCACCGGGGCTGCCCCACTGTTTGGTAATCTTTATAAAGTGCCTGGCACATAGTAAGTGCTCAGCAAAGGCTAATTACTGTGACAGTACAACTATGACTATGGGGTAGATTCTGTTATTCAAATTTTACTTTTGAGGAAACTGAGGCAGGCTTGGTGAGATTATGATTTACCTAAAGTCAGTCATCTAGGAACTTGCTCAGTAGGGGCTCAAACTCAGGCGATTTGAACAAACACAGGGAGTGTATTACATTGTTAATAGTGACTAAGGATTGGTTAATAAAACGTGTTGTAGCAATAAAAAGGAATGGAGCCCTGATACCCTGCTACAACACAGATGATCCTCAAATACATGCCAAGTGAAAGAAGCCAGACATGAAAAACCAAATCCTATATGATTCCATTTCTATGAAATGTCCAAAATAGGCAAGTCTATAAAGACAGGGAGTAGATTAGTGATTGCTTAGGGTTGGGAGAGGGGCAGGGGCAGGAATGGCAGCTAATGGATCCTGAATTTCTTTTGGGGGGAGTAAAAATGTCTTAAAACTAGATTTTAATGGTTGCCCATCCCTGGGAATATACCAAAAAACACTGAATTATATACTTTAAATTAGAAAATTGTATAGTATCTGAATTATGTATCAATGAAGCTGTTAAAAATATTTTTTCCTAGTGTTTGCCTGTGGGCATTAAATAGAGCTGTGGGCAATAGAGCAATAGAAATGAGAAGAATTTTTAGCATTTAACTAACAGTTCAGAATTTTAAAAAGGTTTTTTCAATGTACGTGTTATTTTTAATTACAAAAAATACTATTTTAAAAAAGTAATTTAGGGGACGCCTGGGGAACTCCGTGGTTGAGAATCTGCTTTTGGCTCAGGGTGTGGTCCTGGAGTCCTGGGATCAAGTCCCACATCGGGCTCCCCACAGGAAGCCTGCTTCTCCCTCTGTATGTGTCTCTGCCTCTGTCTCTCTCTCTGTATCTCTCATTAATAAAGAAATACAATCTTTAAAAGAATAAAAACTAATTTGGGTGCCTGAATGACTGAGTTGGTTGAGCATCAACTCTTGGTTTTGGCTCTGGTCATGATCTCAGGGTCATGAGATCAAGCCCTGCATCAGGCTCTGTGCTCAGCATGGAGTCTGCTTGAGATTCTTCCCCCTTCCCTCATCCTTTCCCTCCCTCTCCGCTCCCTCCCACCTCACGTGTGCATGTGTGCACATGTGTACTCTCTTGCTCTCTCAAATAAATAAAAATTTAAAAAAAAAACAACTAATTTACTTTTTAAAAATCAGCAAATAGGAATGCCTGGGTAGCTCAGCAGTTGAGGGTCTGCCTTTGGCTCAGGGCATGATCCTGGAGTCCTGGGATCAAGTCCCACATCAGGCTCCCTGCAAGGAGCCTGCTTCTCCCTCTGCCTATGTCTCTGCCTCTCTCTCTCTCTCTCTCTCTCTCTCTCTGTCTTTCATGAATAAATAAGAAAATCTCTTAAAAATCAGCAAGCAGGGATCCCTGGGTGGCGCAGCGGTTTGGCACCTGCCTTTGGCCCAGGGCGCGATCCTGGAGACCCGGGATCGAGTCCTACGTCGGGCTCCCGGTGCATGGAGCCTGCTTCTCCCTCTGCCTGTGTCTCTGCCTCTCTCTCTCTCTCTCTCTCTCTCTCTGTGACTATCATAAATAAATAAAAATAAAAAATAAAATAAAAATCAGCAAATAAATAAAATGCTACCCAAGACTCAGCTGGCCTAATTTGTGTAGAGGGTCCTCATACCTCCTTTGAGGACAGGAGGACTCATAAAGAAGCACTGAAGATGCTCAGGGTGTTATTCACTTAGCAGATATGTAGTGGTGGCCCATTTGGTGGTGATGATACATATGTGAATAATATGCACTTCCTGCCTGGCTAGCTGGCAGCCTAGTTGGGGAACCAGCTCTGGACATCAACAACTACAACACACAGTGTTTAGACGCGATGAAGCAGAGGAAAGAATGACTAATGAGGTAGCGTCCCAAAGCCAGGATGTTTGAACTGGTTGTGGGGAGGAACACCCAAGGCCAAGGCTTCAGGGATGGGCTTCCACAGGAGAGAAGCTAGTGCCTCTGAGGGCCCTGTGATAAAAGTAGCTAAGCTCCTGGTTCTCCAAAGGAGGCCACCCTAAAACTTTGGGGCTGTATGCCGTCATCCTGCCTATCCTCTAAGGGTAGCCAAGTATCAGGAGTGAGGCCCTTTCTCCCAAAGGAAGACTGCCCAAAAGGACCCTGTGCAATGATATAATCCAGCCAACAAAACTGGGCTAGTCAATGGCTGAAACTCCTACCTGGCCTGCCCCCACTCAGGGCCTCCTTGTAGCTTTCCTAACTTAAGGCTGCATAATGAGTCTTTGTTCTTTGCCACCCAAAGCATACAAACCTAGAAAATGGCTTTTTATTTCTTAACAGCTGTATTTTTAGGCAGAGCTACCTATTATGTACAAAGGCCCAGAGCATGAGCAAACCTTGTGTGTCTTCCATGTGGAAATGTCCTGTTGAACACAGAGCCATTAGGTCTAGAGCTCAAAAGAAAACTGGCAAAAACTTTGGTGTGAGTGTGAAGGTGTGAGTGGAAATTGAAGCTTTTGAAGTTACCCAGAGAGAGTCTACAATAGGGAGACTCACTTGGTGCTTACCAGGTGCCAGAGAGTTGATCTCCGCTCTTCACAGGGATGTGCTCATTTAATCCCCAAAAGATTCCATGAGGATGTGTGCCCACACTGCATTAGCATGGTCTCACTTACTCCTCTAAGGAGTTTGCAGAGTTCAGCAGAGTTCAGCAGAGTTCAGCCTATTTCACAGGAAAGTGAAGCTCAGAGAAGAGTTACAAAATATCAGAGCCAGAATGCTCTTTCTTCTCTGGCCAGCTCCCAACATGCACATATACTAGCACTGTTCCAACCTTACCTCTCAGTTTCAGGGCCTACCAGTGTCAAGGATACCTCTCCATTCTGCACTAAACCCCTTTAATGCACCAAAGTGGAAAATGTAGGGGAGACAAGCCAGGTAAGGCTTTAACTCTTCTGAAGCAGATAAATCCTAGACAGCACTTAGCCTTCTGCTGAAATGGCTGTTGTCTGAGCAATCCTGAAGCCTCAAACTGGCAATGAGAATGGGCAAGGCCCTGAAGGAAACACCAGCAAAGTCAAGTAAGATTGTGATCTCTTTTTTAGCATCCCAGGAGCAGGAATTGTAAACCCTTGCTGACTGCCAATCATGGGGTTGTATTCCTGGGCACTCATAGGAATGAGGCA